>NC_141878.1:463935506-464560506 GCF_056163025.1 Triticum urartu
GCATCCACCACCACGCCGTCGTGCTGCTGGATCTTCATCAACCTATCCTTCCCCCTTGCTGGATCAAGTTGGAGGAGACGTCTTCCCAACTGTACGTGTGTTGAACGCGGAGGTGCCGTCCGTTCGGCACTAGGTCATCGGTGATTTGGATCACGTCGAGTACGACTCCTTCAACCCCGTTCTCTTGAACGCTTCCGCGTGCGATCTACAAGGGTATGTAGATGCACTCCTCTCTCCCTCGTTGCTAGATGACTCCATAGATTTGATCTTGGTGATGCGTAGAAAATTTTAGAATTCTGCTACGTTCCCCAACATATATAAGCAGCTTCACCGAGGTCTTTCATTGAAAAATTCTTATTGAAGTATCCTTTTATGCTATCCAGAAATTCTGTATTATTTCCAATCAACAATATTTCATCCACATATAATATTAGAAATTCTACAGAGCTCCCCCACTTTCTTGTAAATACAAGCTTCTCCAAAAGTCTGTATAAAACCATATGCTTTGATCACACTATCAAAGCGTATATTCCAACTCCGAGAGGCTTGCACCAGTCCATAAATGGATCACTGGAGCTTGCACACTTTGTTAGCACCTTTAAGATCGACAAAACCTTCTGGTTGCATCATATACAACTCTTCTTTAAAAAATCCATTAAGGAATGCAGTTTTGTCATCCATTTGCCAAATTTCATAATCATAAAATGCGGCAATTGCTAACATGATTCGGATAGACTTAAGCATCACTACGAGTGAGAAGGTCTCATCATAGTCAATTCCTTGAACTTGTCGAAAACCTTTCGCAACAAGTCGAGCTTTGTAGACAGTAACATTACCGTCAACGTCAGTCTTCTTCTTGAAGATCCATTTATTCTCTATGGCTTGCCGATCATCGGGCAAGTCAACCAAAGTCCACACTTTGTTCTCATACATGGATCCCATCTCAGATTTCATGGCCTCAAGCCATTTCACGGAATCTGGGTTCATCATCACTTCCTCATAGTTCGTAGGTTTGTCATAGTCAAGTAACATGACCTCCAGAACAGGATTACCGTACCACTCTGGTGCGGACCATACTCAGGTTGACCTACGAGGTTCGGTAGTCACTTGATCTGAAGTTTCATGATCATCATCATTATCTTCCTCACTAATTGGTGTAGGAATCACTGGAACTGATTTCTGTGATGAACTACTTTCCAATTCGGGAGAAGGTACAATTACCTCATCAAGTTCTACTTTCCTCCCACTCACTTCTTTTGAGAGAAACTCCTTCTCTAGAAAGGATCCATTCTTAGCAACGAATATCTTGCCTTAGGATCTATGATAGAAGGTGTACCCAACAGTTTCCTTTGGGTATCCTATGAAGACACATTTCTCCAATTTGGGTTCGAGCTTATCAGGTTGAAGTTTTTTCACATAAGCATCGCGGCCCCAAACTTTAAGAAACGATAGCTTAGATTTCTTGCTAAACCACAGTTCATATGGTGTCATCTCAACGGATTTAGATGGTGCCCTATTTAACGTGAATGCAGCCGTATCTAAAGCATAACCCCAAAACAATAGCGGTAAATCGGTAAGAGACATCATAGATCGCAATGATGTCGCTTGAAGCTACATCGGTATTTCCCCAAAGAGGAAGGGATGATGCAGCATAGCGGCGGTAGGTATTTCCCTCACATGTGAAACCAAGGTTATTGAACCAGTAGGATAACCAAGCAACACAAAGTAAACAACACATGCACACAAATAACAACTTCTCGCAACCCGACATGTTAAAGGGGTTATCAATCCCTTCCGGGGTACGACGCCTCTAGATAGGCAAACATACATGAGGTAAATTTGTAGTAGATTGATATATCGAATGCCAAATAAAATAAATAAGAATAAATTGTAGCAAGGTGTTTCTGTATTTTTGGTTTAATAGATCTGAAAATAAAAGCAAAGGAAAAGTAGATCGCAAAGGCAAATAATATGAGAAAGAGACCCGGGGGCCGTAGGTTTCACTAGTGGCTTCTCTCGAGAAAAATAGCAAACGGTGGGCAAACAAATTACTGTTGGGCAATTGATAGAACTTCAAATACTCACGACGATATCCAGGCAATGATCATTACATAGGCATCACGTCCAAGATTAGTAGACCGACTCCTACCTGCATCTACTACTATTACTCCACACATCGACCGCTATCCAGCATGCATCTAGTGTATTAAGTTCATGGAGAAACGGAGTAATGCAATAAGAATGATGACATGATGTAGACAAGATCTATCTATGTAGAGATAGACACCATCGTTTTATCCTTAGTAGCAATGATACATACGTTGTTGGCATTCTGGTCCGGGGGTGCCAAGACTTGCCTGCCTGTGGCCCGTGGCATGGCTCCACCAGTGGCCTGGTATGGCTCAGTTCCAGCAACAACAACACAAGACCCTCGCGAGGGGCCGAGCCTCGTGAGGCGGACGACACTAAGACCTCTCTGGGGGCAGCCTCGCTAGGCTGGCTCCCGAGGAGCAGAGATATCAAGGCAGGGTGCACCTCGCGAGGTTCACATGATGTGAGCCATGACGACCAAGGCCAGGCAAGCGCCAACGGGCGCAATGTACCATTTTCCTCTTTGGTGCTAAGGAGGCAAGCGCAGGCGCGAAGTCCCAAGGAATCAGGCAAAGGTTTCCATATCGATGCAACAAGACCAAGACTGGCAGGACGGCATGATGGAGGTCATCGCGGAGCCCATGACAGCATCACCACCAGAGCCTTTTGCAGGCGAAGACTACTTTTGTCAGGATAACTTGTACTAGTTGTGTCCCTTCGAAATTGGCCATTGTGGGATCCCTTCCTGCCTAACATTTGGGAAGAGGACTGATACGTCTCCAACGTATCTATAATTTTTTATTGCTCCATGCTATATTATCTACTGTTTTGGACATTATTGGGCTTTATTATCCACTTTTATATTATTTTTGGGACTAACCTATTAACCGGAGGCCCTGCCCAGAATTGCTATTTTTTTTGCCTATTTTAGGGTTTCGAAGAAAAGGAATATCAAATGGAGTCCAAACGGAATGAAACCTTCGGGAACATGATTTTCTCAACGAACAAGACCCGGGAGACTTGGACCCTACGCCAAGACACAAAAGAGGAGGCCACGAGGTAGGGGGCGCGTGATACGTCTCCAACGTATCTATAATTTTTGATTGCTCCATGCTATATTATCTACTGTTTTGGACATTATTGGGCTTTATTATCCACTTTTATATTAATTTTGGGACTAACCTATTAACCGGAGGCCCAGCCCAGAATTGTTGTTTTTTGCCTGTTTTAGGGTTTCGAAGAAAAGGAATATCAAACGGAGTCCAAACGGAATGAAACCTTCGCGAACGTGATTTTCTCACCCAATACAACTCAGGAGACTTGGACCCTATGTCAAGCCAATTAACAGGAGGCCACGAGGTAGGGGGCGCGCCTGCCCCCCAGGCGCGCCATCCACCCTCGTGGGCCCCCTGTTGCTCCACCGACGTACTTCTTCCTCCTATATATATCCACGTACCCCCAAATGATCAGAAACGGAGCCAAAAACCTAATTCCACCGCCGCAACTTTCTATATCCACGAGATCCCATCTTGGGGCCTGTTCCGGAGCTCCGCCGGAGGGGGCATCGATCACAGAGGGCTTCTACATCATCATCCAAGCCCTTCTGATGAAGTGTGAGTAGTTTACTTCAGACCTACGGGTCCATAGTTAGTAGCTAGATGGCTTCTTCTCTCTTTTTGGATCTCAATACAATGTTCTCCCCCTCTCTTGTGGAGATCTATTCGATGTAATCTTCCTTTTGCGGTGTGTTTGTTGAGACCGATGAATTGTGGGTTTATGATCCAGTCTATCTATGAATAATATATGAATCTTCTCTGAATTCTTTTATGTATGATTGGTTATCTTTGCAAGTCTCTTTGAATTATCAGTTTGGTTTTGCCTACTATATTGGTTGTTCTTGCCATGGGAGAAGTGCTTAGCTTTGGGTTCGATCTTGCGGTGTCCTTTCCCAGTGACAGAAGGGGCATCAAGGCACGTATTGTATCATTTCCATCGAGGATAACAAGATGGGTTTTTTATCATATTGCATGAAATTATCCCTCTACATCATGTCATCTTGCTTAAGGCGTTACTCTGTTTTTAACTTAATACTCTAGATGCATGCTGGATAGCGGTCGATGAGTGGAGTAATAGTAGTAGATGCAGGCAGGAGTCGGTCTACTTGTCTCGGACGTGATGCCTATATACATGATCATACCTAGATATTCTCATAACTATGCTCAATTCTGTCAATTGCTCAACAGTAATATGTTCACCCACCATAGAATACTTATGCTCTTGAGAGAAGCCACTAGTGAAACCTATGGCCCTCGGGTCTCTTTCTCATCATATCAATCTCCATCACTTTATTATTGCTTTGCTTTTTTACTTTGCCTTTTACTTTTCACTTTGCATCTCTATACCAAAAATACCAAAAATATTATTTATCATCTTTATCATATCTCACTTTCGTAAGTGACCGTGAAGGGATTGACAACCCCTAAGCGCGTTGGTTGCGTTGAGCTATTGTTTTTGTGTAGGTACGAGGGACTCGTGCGTAGCCTCCTACTGGATTGATACCTTGGTTCTCAAAAACTGAGGGAAATACTTACGCTACTTTGCTACATCATCCTCTCCTCTTCGGGGAAATCCAACGCAGTGCTCAAGAGGTAGAAAGAAGGATTTGTGGCTCCATTGCCAGGGAGTCTGCGCAAAAGTCAACATACCAAGTACCCATCACAATCCCTATCTCCCGCGTTACATTATTTGCCATTTGCCTCTCGTTTTCCTCTCCCCCACTTCACCCTTGCCGTTTTATTCGCCCTCTCTCTCTATCCGCCCTCTCTTTCTCTATTTGCCTCTTTTTGCCCGTTTGCCTTTTTGTTTGCTTGTGTGTTAGTTTGCTTGCTTGTCGCGATGGCTCAAGATAATACTAAATTGTGTGACTTCACCAATACCAACAACAATGATTTCCTTAGCACTCCGATTGCTCCTCTTACCGATGCTGAATCATGTGAAATTAATGCTGCTTTGCTGAATCTTGTCATGAAAGATCCGTTCTCCGGCCTTCCTAGTGAAGATGCCGCTACCCATCTTAATAGCTTTGTTGATTTATGTGACATGCAAAAGAAGAAAGATGTCGATAATGATATTGTTAAATTGAAGCTATTTCCTTTTTCACTTAGAGATCGTGCTAAAGCTTGGTTTTCATCTTTGCCTAAAAATAGTATTGATTCATGGAACAAGTGCAAAGATGCTTTTATCTCTAAGTATTTTCCTCCCGCTAAGATCATCTCTCTTTGAAACGATATTATGAATTTTAATCAACTTGGTCATGAACATGTTGCACAAGCTTGGGAGAGAATGAAATTAATGATACGTAATTGCCGTACTCATGGTTTAAATTTGTGGATGATTATACAAAATTTTTATGTCGGATTGAATTTTGCTTCTAGAAATCTTTTAGATTCGGCTGCGTGAGGCACTTTTATGGAAATCACTTTAGGAGAAGCTACTAAACTCCTAGATAATATTATGGTTAATTATTCTCAATGGCATACTGAAAGATCTACTAAAAAGGTGCATGTGATAGAAGAAATTAATATTTTGAGTGGAAAGATGGATGAACTTATGAAATTATTTGCTAATAAGAGTGTTTCTTCTGATCCTAATGATGTGCCCTTGTCTACTTTGATTGAGAATAATAATGAATCTATGGATGTGAATTTTGTTGGTAGGAACAATTTTGGTAACGACACGTATAGAGGAAATTTCAACTATAGGCCTTATCCTAGTAATCCCTCTAATAATTATGGTAATTCCTACAACAATTCTTATGGAAATTATAATAAGATGCCCTCTGATTTTGAATCTAATATTAAAGAATTTATTACTTCGCAAAAGAATTTTAATGCTTTGATTGAAGAAAAATTGCTTAAGATTGATGATTTGGCTAGGAACGTTGATAGAATTGCTCTTGATGTTGATTCTTTGAAACTTAGATCTATTCCACCTAAGCATGATATCAATGAGTCTCTCAAAGCCATGAGAATTTGCATTGATGAGTGCAAGGAAAGAACCGCTAGGACGCGTGCTATGAAAGATGCCTTTATTAAAGCGTGTTCTTCTAGTTCCTATGAAAATAAAGATGAAGATCTAAAAGTTATTGATGTGTCCCCTATTAAATCTTTGTTTTGCAATATGAATCTTGATAATTATGGGACTGAATATGATCCACCTTCACCTAGAAGGCGTTCTAAGAATTTGGAATTTGTTGATCTTGATGCTAAATTTGATAAAAGTGGGATTGACGAAATTAAAACCCTAGATGTTGCTAAACCCACTATATTGGATTTCAAGGAATTTAATTATGAAAATTGCTCTTTTATTGATTGTATTTCCTTGCTGCAATCCGTGCTAAATTCTCCTCACGCTTATAGTCAAAATAAAGCGTTTACTAAACATATCGTTGATGCCTTGATGCAATCTTATGAAGAAAAACTTGAATTGGAAGTTTCTATCCCTAGAAAACTTTATGATGAGTGGGAACCTACTATTAAAATTAAAATTAAAGATTATGAGTTTTATGCTTTGTGTGATTTGGGTGCTAGTGTCTCTACTATTCCCAAAACTTTGTGTGATTTGCTAGATTTCCGAAATTTTGATGATTGCTCTCTAAACTTGCATCTTGCGGATTCCACTATTAAGAAACCTACGGGAAGAATTAATGATGTTCTTATTGTTGCAAATAGGAATTATGTGCCCGCAGATTTTATCGTTCTTGATATAGATTGCAATTCTTCTTGCCTTATTATTCTCGGTAAACCTTTCCTTAGAACGATTGGTGCAATTATTGATATGAAGGAAGGGAATATTAGATTTAAATTTCCATTAAAAAAGGGCATGGAACACTCCCCTAGAAAGGAAATAAAATTACCATATGATTCTATCATGAGAGCCACTTATGGATTGCCTACCAAATATGGCAATACCTAGATCTATCCTTGCTTGTTATGCCTAGCTAGGGGCGTTAAACGATAGCGCTTGTTGGGAGGCAAGCCAATTTTATTTTATTCCTTGATTTTTGCTCCTGTTTAGTAATAAATAAATTATTTAGCCTCTGTTTTGGTTGTTTTTTGTGTGTTTAATTAGTGTTTGTGCCAAGTAGAACCGTTGGGAAGACTTGGGGAAAGTCTTGTTGAACTTGCTGTAAAAAACAGAAACTTTAGCGCTCACGAGAACTGCTTTCATTTTTATTTGGAGAGTGACATTTAGTTAATTATTTTTGAAGATGATTAATAGATAAATTCCTCACGTCCAGCAATTTATTTTAGAATTTATGGGGTTCCATATCTTGCGCTAGCTACAGATTACTACAGACTGTTCTGTTTTTGACAGATTCTGTTTTTCGTGTGTTGTTTGCTTATTTTGATGAATCTATGGCTAGTAAAATAGTTTATGAACCATAGAGAAGTTAGAATACAGTATGTATAACACCAATATAAATAAAGAATGAGTTCATTACAGTACCTTGAAGTGGTCTTTTGTTTTCTTTCGCTAACGGAGCTCACGAGTTTTCTACTTTAAGTTTTGTGTTGTGAAGTTTTCAAGTTTTGGGTAAAGATTTGATGGATTATGGAACAAGGAGTGGCAAGAGCCTAAGCTTGGGGATGCCCATGGCACCCCATAGATAATCTAAGGACACCTAAAAGCCAAAGCTTGGGGATGCCCCAGAAGGGATCCCCTCTTTCGTCTACTTCTATCGGAAAATTTACTAGGAGCTATATTTTTATTCACCACATGATATGTGTTTTGCTTGGAGCGTCTTTTATGATTTGAGTCTTTGCTTGTTAGTCTACCACAATCATCCTTGCTGTACACACCTTTTGAGAGAGCCATACATAATTTTGAATTTGATAGAATACTCTATGTGCTTCACTTATATCTTTTGAGCTCTATAGTTTTACTCTAGTGCTTCACTTATATCTTTTGAGTTTTATAATTTTGCTCTAGTGCTTCACTTATATATTTTAGAGCACAGTGGTGGATTTATACTTGAATCATCCAGCGCTCCTCTTCAGGTAAAGTGGCATTGTACGTCCCAGTGAAGCTTGGTATTCCAATGTTCAAGTACCTAGCGACTTCCTTCAAGTGGCGTCCAAAAGGTGTGTCTTCATCCGGTTGTGCAAACTTGTTCTTCATCTCCGTCATCCTAAAGAGTAGAAAATGGAAAGGAGTCAGAAATGAGAAGAGAAGTGTGACCTAGGGTTATCTTAGTGGTCGTGTCCTACACTCAGCGTGTGCTCTGATACCATCTTGTAGCGACCCGACCTCAGATGGTCAAGTCTCTGTGCTTCAGTGTCATCCCTGGATCGGTAATGCTGGCACACACAGTACTCGAAGGATTTATAACAGAGTAGCAATCACACACTATTACATCGAATGTCTCCAAAGAGAACTTATTACAATAATATGGCTTAAGGCCATCTAATGCGATAACAACGAAAGGCTTGGAAGATAAAGTGAGTCCATCAACTCCAACGACATAGCTGAGCTGCATGGCAACGACCTAACGAACCTTACTCCTCGTCTGAAAAGTCCGCAACATAATACGTTGCAGCCTGAAAATGGGTCAGCACATGGAATATGCTGGCAATATAACAAAGTAGAGCAGAAACAGAATAATGCTATCACTACATGCATATATGGCTGGTGGAAAGCTGTATGGTTGTAGTTTTGCGAAAAGCCAATTTTTCCCTACAACAACGGAATAGAATTTAATTTTACTATCATGGTGGTTGAAACATCATTGAGAAGGTATCCCCAACTCAATCCCAATTAAAGTGATTAACAACCCAATAGTATTAATTAAGCATGGTGAGATACATGTGATAACCCAAGTACTAGATACTCAAGAATTGTCCATAACCGGGGACACGACTAACCATGATTAGATTGTACACTCTGCAGAGGTTTGCGCACTTTTCCCCACAAGACTCGATCGCCTCCATTGGATTTCTCGCACTACCTGGTGTTTCAGAAATGGATGACCGAGACACAGTCTTTCAGAAACGTTAACTCTCTACTCCGGGTAGACCATACCAAACCTACAAAACCCACTACCTGCTGATCTACCTCTTCAAGAGCTTCACGTAACTTACTCAACTATGCTAGAGCCCATAATAGCTTGTGGCTGCACACGGAAGTTTCTAGCATGAATCATCTCAGTTCCCTTTGAGCCTGGGTGGCGGTCCATAGGAAGATCACACGGGTACCCCGGGATTTCCAAAAAAACAGACAACACTGGGTTCCCCAGGTGCCTCAATCCACCCAGTTGTTTGATTAAGTTGTCACCTTAAGTTGAACCATTAATTAACAATCTCACATCTGACATGAATTTCACTCAAACCCAAACCACGTCTACGAGCATAGCATAGCAATAAGCAATACGTAGAATTAACTCCCAAGGGTTTGAATGTAACAGGGCAATAGGTTCTACCTCAGCAACTACTTCCCAACCCACAAGTTAATAACATCCTAATCATGCAATGTTTGAGGATTGGAACTAATGCATAAAAACTGGGTAATAATGGGATATGATCAAAGTGTTACTTGCCTTGCTGACGATCCACGAATCCTAGAGACTCGTAGTAACACGCTTCGCACTCCGGGAATTCTATCGCAAGCAAACAATAACATACATAAGTAACAAGCAACAATGCACAAGCAAAACTCAAATAAGAGAGTTTGACTAGAAAGTTCAAATTAAGAACTCCGGTTCGCAAAAAGAATCAAATCAAACGGAGCAACGAAACTCAAATGGCGAAAAAAGAAGCTTCGTTTACTACTCTGAAACTAGGTCAAATTTTTACAGTGGCAGAAACTTGTTTGAGTTGGTTAAACGGAAAGAGGGTTTCGAGACGAAACTCCAGGCGCTTGAATCGCCTGATTCCGGCTAACGAGTGAAAAGAAAAATAGAAACTAAGATCGGATCAGAAATCGCGATCAGAGAAAATCGCGGAATAAATCCGATAAAGGAAAACTGACGAACAGACTAATGAACGAGCGTTCGTTAGTTGTATCTAACGGGCGAAAACCGTTCGTTAAAACGAACGTTCGGACGAACGTCCGCTAACTAGAAGAACAAAAAAAATGGCGAAACCAAAAAAAGGATCTAGGGTTTCAAAAAAAAAACGGACATTTAAAAAAAAAAAATGTCGGCGGATCCGGCGGTTACCTCCGGCGAGGGGCTCCGGCGGGGCGGGAGCGGGCGGCGGGGCGGCGGCTCGGCGACGGCGGCAGGGCTCGGCTGCGGCTGCGGCGCCAGCGAGGGAGGCGGCGGCAGCGGCAAAGCGGAGGCGGCGGCTGCGGCTTGGGGCGGCGGGGCAGACGGAGGTGGGGTGGCGGTTTGGGCGGCGGGGTGGCGGCGTATATAAAGGGGGCGGGGGCGGCGGCTTGGAGGAGGGGGCAAGGCGCGGCGGCGGAGAGGAGTCCGGCTCGGACTCCTAGTCCGAGTCGGCGGCGGCGGTGGCGGCTGGGCCGGCCTGCTCGCCCAGTCGGGAGCGGGAACTCTTTTTTTTAAATAATTCCGCCGACAAGAAAAATCCTAGAAAAAATAAATGAAAATCTAAAAATGTCAAAACAAATTTTCACCGTCTAAATAAAATATTTAGAACAAGATGAACATTTTCTTGGCCCTAAAATGCCATTTTGAAAACATGCAATTTTTTCTAATGCAAACAAAATCCGAATAAAATCAAATAAAAATCAATTTAATGATTTTAATATTTTTCCTCCAATATTTCATTTATTTTGGAGAAGTCATATTGTCTCCTCTCTTTAATTTTTAATGTGAAATATTTTTCGGAGAGAAATAATTAAAATCAAATCCTCTTTTCACTATTTGATAAATGAATCAAATATGAAGACCGGGAAATCCCCAACTCTCTCCGAGGGTCCTTGAGCTGCTTAGGATTTCGAGGATTACGGAACGGAAAAGCAATAAAACATGATATGCATGGATGATCTATGTATAACATTACAAATTGAAAATTTGGGATGTTACAAACCTACCCCCCTTAAGATGAATCTCGCCCTCGAGATTCGGGTTGGCTAGAAAAGTCCTTGCGGAGATCATCCTCTCGTTCCCAGGTAGCTTCATCCTCGGTATGGTGGCTCCACTGAACTTTGCAAAACTTGATAACCTTACTGCGGGTGACTCTGCTGGCAAACTCAAGCATTTTAACTGGCTTCTCCTCGTAAGTCAAATCACTGTCCAACTGAATCGCCTCCAAGGGTACTGTATCTCTTAATGGTATTTCCGCCATCTCAGCATGACACTTCTTCAGCTGTGAAACGTGGAACACATCGTGGACTCCTGACAATCCCTCAGGTAACTCCAACTTGTAGGCGACTTCTCCCATCCGTTCCAAAATGCGATACGGTCCTACAAATCTCGGGGCTAACTTTCCTTTAACTCTAAAACGTTTCACTCCTCGCAAGGGCGATACTCGCAGATATGCTCTACCTCCAATTTCGTAGGTTACCTCCTTGCGTTTTGAGTCTGTGTAACTCTTCTGCCTAGACTGAGCAATCTTCAGTCGGTCTCGGATCAGTTTTACCTTCTCCTCAGATTCTTTAATCAAGTCTGGTCCAAACAACTGTCGGTCTCCTACCTCATCCCACATCAACGGTGTTCTGCACCTGCGTCCATACAGGGCTTGAAACGGTGCCATCTTCAAACTGGCTTGGTAGCTATAGTTGTATGAGAACTCTGCATACGGCAAATTGTCATCCCAACTAGATCCATAATCTAGCGCACAGGCTCTCAACATGTCCTCCAAAATTTGATTGACTCTCTTAGTCTGTCCATCTGTCTGCGGGTGAAACGCTGTACTGAACTCCAATCTCATTCCCAAAGTCTGGTGTAACTGATGCCAAAACTTTGAAGTAAACTGTGTTCCTCGATCCGATACGATGGTCCTCGGAACTCCATGCAGACATACGATCCTGGACATATAGATCTTGGCCAACTTTGCACTTGTATAGGTGGTTTTCACTGGGATGAAGTGAGCTACTTTGGTCAAACGATCAACTACTACCCATATGAAATCATATCCTGCTTTAGTCCTGGGTAATCCGGTGATAAAGTCCATGCCAAGTTTATCCCACTTCCATTCGGGTATCGGCATAGGCTGTAACAGTCCTGCTAGCTTCTGATGTTCTGCCTTAACTCTCTGACATACATCACATACGGCTACATACTCGGCAATATCCTTCTTCATACCAGTCCACCAGAAACGTTCCTTCAAATCCAAATACATTTTGGTGTTTCCGGGGTGTATCGAGTATGGTGAGTCATGGGCCTCTTGAAGTATTAACTTCCTGATCTCCTGGTTGTTGGGCACATAAACTCGGTCCTCAAACCATAGGGTATCGTGCTCATCCTCACGAAAACCTTTGGCCTTTCCTTTGCCCATCTTCTCCTTTATCTCGGCAACCTCTTTATCATCTTTCTGAGCTTCCCGAATCTTGTCCAGCAATGTCGACTGAACCTCCATTTTGGCAATGAACCTTCTAGGTACAATCTCTAACCGAAGTTCCATGATGTCCTTTGCTAATTCCTTCGGCAGTCCTTTACTTTCAAGGATATTAGCATAACTCTTCCGACTCAATGCGTCTGCTACGACATTGGCCTTTCCTGGATGATAGTGTAGCTTCATGTCATAATCCTTTATAAGCTCCAACCATCTCCTCTGCCTAAGGTTCAGCTCCTTCTGGGTGAAGATGTACTTCAAACTCTTGTGATCCGTGTACACGTCACAACGGTTCCCAATAAGGTAATGTCTCTAAGTCTTGAACGCATGCACTACGACTGCTAGCTCCAAATCATGCATAGCATAATTCAACTCATGGGGTTTTAGTTGTCGTGAGGCATACGAAACAACTCTTCTGTCCTGCATAAGCACACATCCAAGTCCTAAGCGAGAGGCGTCACAATACACTTGGAACTCCTTATGTACATCTGGCAGTACTAGCACTGGGGCTGTAGTCAACCGTTTCTTCAACTCCTGGAAACTTGCTTCACAATCTTCTGTCCATTTAAACTTGGCATCCTTCTTCAATAGTTCAGTCATTGGTTTTGCAATCTTGGAAAAATTCTCAATGAATCTCCGGTAGTATCCTGCGAGTCCAAGAAAACTGCGGATCTCGCTAACCGGGGTGGGTGCCAACCATTCAGTGACTAACTGAACCTTGCTGGGGTCTACTGCTATACCTTCTCCTGATATAACATGTCCAAGGAATCCAACTTCCTTCAGCCAAAACTCGCATTTGCTAAACTTAGCATACAACTGGTGTTCCCTGAGCTTCTCGAGAACTAAACGCAAATGCTCTTTGTGCTCCTCCTCGTTCTTCGAGTATACCATGATATCATCAATAAACACCACAACAAACTTGTCCAAATACTCCATGAACACCTTGTTCATCATGCTCATGAAATAGGCAGGGGCGTTAGTCAGTCCAAACGACATGACCGTGTACTCGTATAATCCATATCGCGTTGTGAACGCCGTCTTTGGTATGTCCTTCTCTCGTATCTTCAACTGATGATACCCTGATCGTAAATCGATCTTTGAGAACACTTTAGCTCCTTGCAACTGATCAAACAGATCGTTGATCATCGGCAGTGGGTAGTTGTTCTTTATCGTCACTTCATTCAAGGCTCGATAATCAACAACCATCCTTAGGGATTTATCCTTCTTCTCAACCAAAAGTACTGGGCCTCCCCAAGGTGATGAACTTCTTCGGATGTATCCTTTCTCCAATAACTCCTTGATCTGTTTCTTAATTTCTTCTAGATCATTTGCGGGCATCCGATAGGGTCTCTTGGATATTGGTCCTGTTACTGGTAACAGCTCTATCAAAAACTCAATATCTCTGTCTGGTGGCATGCTTGGTAACTCCTCTAGGAAAACATCCGGGTAATCCTTCACTACAGGCATTTCCTCCTGAACAACTCCCGTAAGGGCATTCACTTGACTCCTCCTAGGCACATGCCTAGATACATACTTAATCCTTTTTCCTTCCGGGGTGGTGAGATAAATCGACTTACTAGCACAGTCAATGCTTCCTCCAAACTTTGACATCCAGTCCATACCCAATATCACATCCAATCCTTGTGACTCCAAGATAATTAGGTCAGACGAAAACACATGGGTGACAATGGTTAAGGGTATCTGGTCACACCATCGGCTAGCCATATACTCTGCTCCGGGTGAACTCACTAAAAGAGGGGTCCTAAGGGTTTGGGTTGGTAGTTTAAACTTATCCATGAATCCCCTTGATATGTATGAATGCGATGCACCAGTATCGAAAAGAACAAGAGCGATAAATGACTTAACCAAAAACTTACCTATTACCGCGCCCGGCTGCTCTTCAACCTCCTCCACGTTAACGTGGTTCACTTGTCCCTTGTTGAATGGATTGGGCTTCTTCCCAGTGCTTTCATTTCCGTTTCCATTCCTTCCTTCGGGGCAATCATTGGCATAGTGACCTGTCTTCCCGCACTTAAAACAGGTAACCTGACTTAAGTCTATTTTGGCAGGAGTGGATGGGTTGGAGCGGTTCTGATTGTCGTTAGCTCCGTTCCCATTCCCATTCTTAGCACCACTGTGGTTATGTGATCCTCCTCCAGTGTGGTTGTGACCTCCATGGTTGTGAACAAGTCCTCCCATGTTCGGGGTTAGGCGAGGCTTCTGCTGAGCTCCTGAGTTATACTTCCCGTGTCCATACTTCCTCTTGCGACTCTCAATCTGTTGCTGCTTCCCTTCAATCATAAGAGCCTTATCTACCAACTCCTGGTAGTTATTAAAGGTTGCTACCATCAACTGCATGTTCATCTCATCATTCAGCCCTTCCATAAACTTCTCCTGCTTCGCGGCATCTGTGGCCACATCATCAGGGGCGTAGCGAGATAACTTGCTAAACTCATCTACGTACTGAGCCACAGTACGGTTCCCCTGGCGTAGGTTGCGGAACTCCCGCTTCTTCATTTGCATAGCTCCAGTGGAGACATGGGTTGTGCGGAAAGCTTGTTGAAACTGGTCCCAAGTGACATTGGCTATAGGAAAAGTGGCTGTGTAATTCTCCCACCATGAGGCTGCTGGTCCATCCTTTTGACGTGCGGCAAAGCGCACCCTCTCAGCATCTGTGCAACCTGCGGTGGCCAACTCCCTTCCAATACGGCGTAGCCAATCATCAGCAACTATAGGCTCGGTGCTACTGGAAAACACCGGCGGCTGTAGCCTTAGAAAATGGGCTAGGTTGTCCACTGGCGGTGGGTTGTTGTTGTTGTTGCCCTGGTTCTGAACTAGCAATTGCATCAAGGCATTCTGCTGCTGGATCAACTGGGTGAGCTCCAGCGGAAAGGCAAAACCGGTGTCACGTCTCGGAGGCATCTGAGGGGTTTAGATGGGAGAGATTTAGAATAGAAGAGGTCTAATGAGAAAACACTACCCATATACACATGAGACAAACACAATCATTTCACTCAATCAATCAAGCAAGGGCATACAAACGGTCTAGAACTATCACAAAAGTGCTCACTACTACTATATACATGGGGGAAATACTACTAATATATGGTAGTCATCTAGAAATTTTGATCGGTGGAAGACTCCATGATGTCTGCTCCAGCTTCGTCTGCAAAGTCATCATCACTAGGGTCGGAGTCGGTGTCATCGATGATGATGTAGTCCTCGGGGCGTATTTCCTTGGGTTCTTCTTCTTCTATTGGTGCTGGTCCTCCCATGAATACTCTGATCTTCTTGACTAAGTCGTCATTCTTCTCCAGTAGGGTCTTGATTTCCTCCTCATATCCATCGCGGGTAAACTTGAGTTCTTCCTCCAGCTCGATGATCCTAGTCTTCGCCTTCTTCGAGTCCATCATGTCCGCACACATCTGGTTCTCCTGACGTCGAATGTGCTGGTTTAACTCCTGGATGAAAGCTGCAATGGATCTATCCTTCTTAGTGCTGATTACTTCCCATTGCTCGTCTCGGCGCCCACATATTTGGTAAATGGTGTCCTTAAGCTCCCTGTTGTAAACTTCTCCAATGCATCCCATGGTGATGTGAGCTGCCATACTCTTTCCTAAACTCCAGGTTGGTGCGTCGAAGGAAAATTCTATGGGTTTAGAAGTTGGCGAGAACGTCCTTCCTGGAACTTGTACTTGAATCATCCAGCACTCCTCTTCAGGTAAAGTGGCATTGTACGTCCCGGTGAAGCTTGGTATTCCAATGTTCAAGTACCTAGCGACTTCCTTCAAGTGGCGTCCAAAAGGTGTGTCTTCATCCGGTTGTGCAAACTTGTTCTTCATCTCCGTCATCCTAAAGAGTAGAAAATGGAGAGGAGTCGGAAATGAGAAGAGAAGTGTGACCTAGGGTTATCTTAGTGGTCGTGTCCTACACTCAGCGTGTGCTCTGATACCATCTTGTAGCGACCCGATCTCAGATGGTCAAGTCTCTGTGCTTCAGTGTCATCCCTGGATCGGTAATGCTGACACACATAGTACTCGAAGGATTTATAACAGAGTAGCAATCACACACTATTACATCGAATGTCTCCAAAGAGAACTTATTACAATAATATGGCTTAGGGCCATCTAATGCGATAACAGCGGAAGGCTTGGAAGATAAAGTGAGTCCATCAACTCCAACGGCATAGCTGAGCTGCACGGCAACGACCTAACGAACCTTACTCCTCGTCTGAAAAGTCTGCAACATAATACGCTGCAGCCCGAAAACGGGTCAGCACATGGAATATGCTGGCAATATAACAAAGTAGAGCAGAAACAGAATAATGCTATCACTACATGCATATATGGCTGGTGGAAAGCTGTATGGCTGTAGTTTTGCGAAAAGCCAATTTTCCCTACAACAACGGAATAGACTTTAATTTTACTATCATGGTGGTTGAAACATCATTGAGAAGGTATCCCCAACTCAATCCCAATTAAAGTGATTAACAACCCAACGGTATTAATTAAGCATGGTGAGATACATGTGATAACCCAAGGACTAGATACTCAAGAATTGTCCATAACCGGGGACACGGCTAACCATGATTAGATTGTACACTCTGCAGAGGTTTGCGCACTTTTCCCCACAAGACTCAATCGCCTCCGTTGGATTTCTCGCACTACCTGGTGTTTGAGAAACTGATGACCGAGACACAGTCTTTCAGAAACGTTAACTCTCTACTCCGGGTAGACAATACCAAACCTACAAAACCCACTACCTGCTGATCTACCTCTTCAAGAGCTTCACGTAACTTACTCAACTATGCTAGAGCCCATAATAGCTTGTGGCTGCACACGGAAGTTTCTAGCATGAATCATCTCAGTTCCCTTTGAGCCTGGGTGGCGGTCCATAGGAAGATCACACGGGTACCCCGGGATTTCCAAAAAAACAGACAACACTGGGTTCCCCAGGTGCTTCAATCCACCCAGTTGTTTGATTAAGTTGCCACCTTAAGTTGAACCATTAATTAATAATCTCACATCTGACATGAATTTCACTCAAACCCAAACCACGTCTACGAGCATAGCATAGCAATAAGAAATACATAGAAGTAACTCCCAAGGGTTTGAATGTAACAGGGCAATAGGTTCTACCTCAGCAACTACTTCCCAACCCACAAGTTAATAACATCCTAATCATGCAATGTTTGAGGATTGGAACTAATGCATAAAAACTGGGTAATAATGGGATATGATCAAAGTGTTACTTGCCTTGCTGACGATCCGCGAATCCTAGAGACTCGTAGTAACACGCTTCGCACTCCGGGAATTCTATCGCAAGCAAACAATAACATACATAAGTAACAAGCAACGATGCACAAGCAAAACTCAAATAAGAGAGGTTGACCAGAAAGTTCAAATTAAGAACTCTAGTTCGCAAAAAGAATCAAATCAAACGGAGCAACGAAACTCAAACAGCGAAAGAAGGAAGCTTCGTTTACTACTCTGAAACTAGGTCAAATTTTTACGGTGGCAGAAACTTATTTGAGTTGGTTAAACGAAAAGAGGGTTTCGAGATGAAACTCCAGGCGCTTGAATCGCCAGATTCCGACTAACAAGCGAAAAGAAAAACAGAAACTAAGATCGGATCAGAAATCGCGATTAGAGAAAATCGCGGAATAAATTCGATAAAGGAAAACTGACGAACAGACTAACGAACGAGCGTTCGTTAGTTGTATCTAAAGGGCGAAAACCGTTCGTTAAATAATCGTTCGGACGAACGTCCGCTAACTAGAAGAACCAAAAAAACCGGCGAAACCAAAAAAACGGATCTAGGGTTTCAAAAAAATGGAAGGTTTTTTAAAAAAATGGCGGCGGATCCGGCGGTTACCTCCGACGAGGGGCTCCGGCGGGGCGGGGTGCGGGCGGCGGGGCGGCTCGCGGGGCGGCGGTGGCTCGGCGGTGGCAGCAAGCGGCGGCGGCGGGGCTTGGCTGCGGCTGCGGCGGCGGCGAGGCAGGCGACGGCGGCGGCAAGCGGAGGCGGCGGCTGCGGCTTGGGGCGGCGGGGCAGGCGGCGGTGCGGTGGCGGGGTGGCGGCGTATATAAAGGGGGCGGGGGCAGCGGCTTGGAGGAGGGGGCAAGGCACGGCGGCGGAGAGGAGTCCGGCTCGGACTCCTAGTCTGAGTCGGCGGCAACGGTGGCGGCTGGGCCGGCCTGCTCGGCTAGGCCTTAGGCCCAGTCGGGAGCGGGAACTCTTTTAAAAAAAAATAATTCCGCCGACAAGGAAAATCCTAGAAAAATAAATAAAAATCTAAAAATGCCAAAACAAATTTTCACCGTCTAAATAAAATATTTAGAACAAGATGAACATTTTCTTGGCCCTAAAATGCCATTTTGAAAACACACAATTTTTTTCTAATGCAAACAAAATCCGAATAAAATCGAATAAAAATCAATTTAATGATTTTAATATTTTTCCTCCAATATTTTATTTATTTTGGAGAAGTCATATTATCTCCTCTCTTTAAGTTTTAATGTGAAATATTTTTCGGAGAGAAATAATTAAAATCAAATCCTCTTTTCACTATTTGATAAATGAATCAAATATGAAGACCGGGAAATCCCCAACTCTCTCCGAGGGTCCTTGAGCTGCTTAGGATTTCGAGGATTACGGAACGGAAAAGCAATAAAACATGATATGCATGGATGGTCTATGTATAACATTCCAAATTGAAAATTTGGGATGTTACACAGCTCTAGTGCATCCGTTGCATGGCAATCCCTACTCACTCACATTGATATCTATTGATGGGCATCTCCATAGCTCGTTGATACGCCTAGTTGATGTGAGACTATCTTCCCCTCTTTTTGTCTTCTCCACACTATTCCACATATAGTGCTATATCCATGGCTCACACTCATGTATTGCGTGAAGATCAAAAAAGTTTTGAAAATGTCAAAAGTATGAAACAAATGCTTGGCTTGTCATCGGGGTTGTGCATGATTTAAATACTTTGTGTGGTGCAGATAGAGCATAACCAGACTATATGATTTTGTAGGGATAATTTCTTTGGCCATGTTATTTTGAGAAGACATAATTGCTTTGTTAGTATGCTTGAAGTATTATTATTTTTATGTCAACATGAACTTTTGTCTTGAATCCTTTGAATCTGAATATTCATACCACAATTAAGAAGATTTACATTGAAATTATGCCAAGTAGCACTCCGCATCAAAATTCTGTTTTTATCATTTACCTACTCGAGGACGAGCAGGAATTAAGCTTGGGGATGCTTGATACGTCTCCAACGTATCTATAATTTTTGATTGCTCCATGCTATATTATCTACTGTTTTGGACATTGTTGGGCTTTATTATCCACTTTTATATTATTTTTGGGACTAACCTATTAACCGGAGGCCCAGCCCAGAATTGCTGTTTTTTGCCTGTTTTAGGGTTTCGAAGAAAAGGAATATCAAACGGAGTCCAAACAGAATGAAACCTTCGGGAACGTGGTTTTCTCACAGAATACAACTCAGGAGACTTGGACCCTATGTCAAGCCAATTAATAGGAGGCCACGAGGTAGGGGGGCACGCCTGCCCCCCAGGCGCGCCCTCCACCCTCGTGGGCCCCCTGTTGCTCCACCGACGTACTTCTTCCTCCTATGTATATCCACGTACCCCCAAACGATCAGAAACGGGGCCAAAAACCTAATTCCACCGCCGCAACTTTCTGTATCCACGAGATCCCATCTTGGGGCCTGTTCCGGAGCTCCGCCGGAGGGGGCATCGATCACGGAGGGATTCTACATCATCATCCAAGCCCTTCCGATGAAGTGTGAGTAGTTTACTTCAGACCTACGAGTCCATAGTTAGTAGCTAGATGGCTTCTTCTCTCTTTTTGGATCTCAATACAATGTTCTCCCCCTCTCTTGTGGAGATCTATTCGATGTAATCTTCTTTTTACGGTGTGTTTGTTGAGACCGATGAATTGTGGGTTTATGATCCACTCTATCTATGAATAATATTTGAATCTTCTCTGAATTCTTTTATGTATGAATGGTTATCTTTGCAAGTCTCTTCGAATTATCAGTTTGGTTTTGCCTACTAGATTGGTTGTTCTTGCCATGGGAGAAGTGCTTAGCTTTGGGTTCGATCTTACGGTGTCCTTTCCCAGTGACAGAAGGGACAGCAAGGCACATATTGTATCGTTGCCATCGAGGATAACAAGATGGGTTTTTATCATATTGCATGAAACTATCCCTCTACATCATGTCATCTTGCTTAAGGCGTTACTCTGTTTTTAACTTAATACTCTAGATGCATGCTGGATAGCGGTCGATGAGTGGAGTAATAGTAGTAGATGCAGGCAGGAGTCGGTCTACTTGTCTCGGACGTGATGCCTATATACATGATCATACCTAGATATTCTCATAACTATGCTCAATTCTGTCAATTGCTCAACAGTAATTTGTTCACCCACCATAGAATACTTATGCTCTTGAGAGAAGGCACTAGTGAAACCTATGGCCCCCGGGTCTCTTTCTCATCATATCAATCTCCATCACTTTATTATTGCTTTGCTTTTTTACTTTGCCTTTTACTTTTCACTTTGCATCTCTATACCAAAAATACCAAAAATATTATTTATCATCTTTCTCAGATCTCACTTTCGTAAGTGTCTGTGAAGGGATTGACAACCCCTAACCGCGTTGGTTGCGTTGAGCTATTGTTTTTGTGTAGGTACGAGGGACTCGTGCGTAGCCTCCTACTGGATTGATACCTTGGTTCTCAAAAACTGAGGGAAATACTTACGCTACTTTGCTGCATCATCCTCTCCTCTTCGGGGAAATCCAACGCAGTGCTCAAGAGGTAGCAGCGCGCCTACCCCCCCAGGCGCGCCCTCCACCCTCGTGGGCCCCCTGCTGGTCCACCGACGTACCCCTTCCTCCTATATATACCTACGTACCCCCAAACGATCAGATACGGAGCCAAAACCCTAATTCCTCTGCAGTAACTTTCTGTATCCACAAGATCCCATCTTGGGGCCTGTTTCGGAGCTCCGCCGGAGGGGGCATCGATCACGGAGGGCTTCTACATCATCACCATAGCCCCTCCGATGAAGTGTGAGTAGTTCACCTCAGACCTACGGGTCCATAGTTAGATGGATTTTTCTCTCTTTTTGGATCTCAATACAATGTTCTCCCCCTCTCTCGTGGAGATCTATTCGATGTAATCTTCTTTTTGCGGTGTGTTTGTTGAGCCCGATGAATTGTGGGTTTATGATCAAGTCTATCTATGAACAATATTTGAATCTTCTCTGAATTCTTTTATGTATGATTGGTTATCTTTGCAAGTCTCTTTGAATTATCAGTTTGGTTTGGCCTACTAGATTGATCTTTCTTGCAATGGGAGAAGTGCTTAGCTTTGGGTTCAATCTTGCGGTGTCCTTTCCCAGTGACAGTAGGGGCAGCAAGGCACATATTGTATTGTTGCCATCGAGGATAACAAGATGGGGTTTTCATCATATTGCATGAGTTTATACCTCTACATCATGTCATCTTGCTTAAGGCATTACTCTGTTTTCATTAACTTAATACTCTAGATGCATGCTGGATAGCGGTCGATGAGTGAAGTAATAGTAGTAGATGCAGGCAGGAGTCAGTCTACTTGTCTCGGACGTGATTCCTATATACATGATCATACCTAGATATTCTCATAACTATGCTCAATTCTGTCAATTGCTCAACAGTAATTCGTTCACCCACCGTAGAATACCTATGCTCCTAAGAGAAGTGATACGTCTCTAACGTATCTATAATTTTTGATTGCTCCATGCTATATTATCTACTGTTTTGGACATTATTGGGCTTTATTATCCACTTTTATATTATTTTTTTGGACTAACCTATTAACCGGAGGCCTAGCTCAGAATTGTTGTTTTTTGCCTGTTTTAGGGTTTCGAAGAAAAGGAATATCAAACGGAGTCCAAACGGAATGAAACCTTCGGGAACGTGATTTTCTCAACAAACAAGACCCGGGAGACTTGGACCCTACGTCAAGACACAAAAGAGGAGGCCACGAGGTAGGGGGCTGAAAGTGCAACTATCCCTAGGTGGTTTTGGTAATTCCTAACAACATATAGCTCATTGAGCTAATGCTATTCCAAGATTAATATTTCAGGAAAAGCTCAATGAATGGCATGGCATGGATGAGGAAAGTTGACCCCTCAAAATACTAAGGACAAAAAGATTGGCTCAAGCTCAAAGCTCAAGACTCTACATTTTATATTTTAGTGATCCAAGATCACATTGAGTCTATAGGAAAAGCCAATACTATCAAGGAGGGATGAGGTGTTGCTTGATGAGGTTCTTGCTTCATAGTGCTTAGTGATATGCTCCAAAACCCTCAACTACCTTCCCACATCCACATATGACCTAAACCAAAAGTCAAAGTCGGCCCCACCGATTCTTTCTATCCGGCGCCACCGAGTTCAGATGTCATAGCCACTGCCACAAACCCTAGGCAAATCGGTCTCACCGATAGGGATCTCGGTCACACCGAGATGGGGTTGTAATCTCTCTGTTTCCCTTCGTAACGTTTCGGTCCTACCAAGATGAGCGATCGGTCCCACCGAGATTGCAATGTAAACTCTCTGTTTCCCTTTTGTAACATTTCGGTCCCACCGAAATGAGCGATCGGTCCCACCGAGTTTACCTGACCAACTCTCTGGTTAGCTTATTAATAAAATCGGTCCCACCGAGTTTGTGTAATCGGTCACGCAGAGATTATGTTATGCCCTAACCCTAACCATATCGGTCCTACCGAGTTGCATCTCAGTCCCACCGAAAATCCTAATGGTCACTAGGTTTGCTAAATCGGTCTGACTGAGTTTCTCAATTCAGTCTCACCGAGATTGGTAAACTGTGTGTAACGGTTAGTTTTTGTGTGGAGGCTATATATACCCCTCCACCCACTCTTCATTCGTGGAGAGAGCCATCAGAACATACCTACACTTCCAATACACATTTTTTGAGAGAGAACCACCTACTCATGTGTTGAGGCCAAGATATTCCATTCCCACCATATGAATCTTGATCTCTAGCCTTCCCCATGTTGCTTTCCACTCAAATATTCTTTCCACCAAATCCATATCCCGTGAGAGAGAGTTGACTGTTGGGGAGACTATCATTTGAAGCACAAGAGCAAGGAGTTCATCATCAATACACCATTTGTTACTTCTTGGAGAGTGGTGTCTCCTAGATTGGCTAGGTGTCACTTGGGAGCCTCCGACAAAGATTGTGGAGTTGAACCAAGGAGTTTGTAAGGGTAAGGAGATCGCCTACTTCGTGAAGATCTACCGCTAGTGAGGCAAGTCCTTTGTGGGCGATGGCCATGATGGGATAGACAAGGTTGCTTCTTCGTGGACCCTTCGTGGGTGGAGCCCTCCATGGACTCGCGCAACCGTTACCCTTCGTGGGTTGAAGTCTCCATCAACGTGGATGTACGATAGCACCACCTATCGGAACCACGACAAAAACATCCGTGTCTCCAATTGCGTTTGAATTCTCCAAACCCTTCCCTTTACATTCTTGCAAGTTGCATGCTTTACTTTCCGCTGCTCATAGACTCTTTGCATTCTTGCTTGAATTGTGTTAAGATTGCTTGACTTGTGCTAAGATAGCTAAAATCTGCCAAAGACTAAAATTGGGAAAAGGATAGATTTTTAATTGGCCAAGTAGTCTAATCACCCCCCTTTAGACATACTTTCGATCCTACAAGTGGTATCAGAGCTTTGGTCTCCATTTACTTTGATTTCCATAGCTTTTGGTGGTCATAGCCTTGGTTTCACAACCTAGGAGAGTATGGCGTCTAGCGAGGGAAATTACCACCGTAGAGGTCCTTACTTTGATGGTACTAATTTTGCTAGTTGGAAGCATAAGATGAAAATGCATATTCTTGGACATAACCCCACCGTTTGGGCTATTGTGTGTGTTGGCTTGCAAGGTGAATTCTTTGATGGGAGAGAACCGGATCGTGAAGCCACCGCGGAAGAGTTGAAAATGCTGCAATACAACGCTCAAGCTTGTGATATCCTCTTCAACGGATTGTGCCCCGAAGAATTCAACAAAATCAGCCGTCTTGAGAATGCAAAGGAAATTTGGGATACTTTGATTGACATGCACGAAGGTACCGACTCCGTCAAGGAATCCAAGTTGGATGTGCTTCAAAGTCAACTTGACAAGTTCAAAATGAAGGATGGTGAAGGTGTTGCTGAAATGTACTCTAGGCTTGCTCTTATCACAAATGAGATTGTTGGCTTAGGAAGTGAAGAGATGACTGACAAATTCATCATCAAGAAGATCTTAAGAGCCTTGGATGGAAAATACGATACCGTATGCACATTGATCCAAATGATGCCAAATTACAAAGATCTCAAGCCAACGGAAGTCATTAGAAGAATTGTTGCTCATGAGATGTCACTCAAGGATAAGGAGGAGCTCCATAACAAGTCAAGTGGTGCTTACAAAGCCTCATGTGAAGCCCCCACATCATCAAGTGAGAAACAAACCTTCAATGAAGAATTGAGCTTAATGGTGAAGAACTTCAACAAGTTCTATAAGAATAGAAGCAAAGAGAGAAGTTCCAAGTCAAGGTCTTACAATGACAAAAGATCTTCTAGTCGAGAGCGAAACTGCTACAATTGTGGAAGACCCGGACACTACTCCAATGAGTGTATGGCTCCCCACAAGAGAAGAGAAGATTCTCCCAAAAGAAGAAGTAGAAGAGAAGAATCACCATCAAGGGAGAGAAGGAGTAGGGATGATCGATATGAACGAAGACCCTCTCAGAGAAGCAAGGATTCGGAAAGGAAGGACAAGGCATCAAGGAGCTACACAAAACGAAGACATCAAGCTCATGTTGGTGAATGGGTATCCGGCTCCGACTCTGACAATGACTCCGAGAGAAGCTATCACTCCGACTCCGAATATACTCAAGATGAAGGTGTTGCCGGTCTAGCACTTGTGTCAACCAACTCCTATGACATATTTCATTCACCAAATGAAGGAATTGGAAGATGCTTCATGGCCAAAGGTCCAAAGGTATCACACCCCGAGTATGTTGATTTCAATAGTGATGAAGATGACTTGTTAGGTGATGATGATTTACTTGTTGACAACTATAGTGATGAATACTATGATGAAACGAATGACAATGATAAGGAGAAGATTGAGTCTCTAACTAAAGAACTAAACACTCTTAAGTTAGCTCATGAAACTATCTTAGGAGATCATCGAGAACTTTTAAGGACTCATGAGAAATTACGTTTTGAGAAGCTCAAACTTGAGCAAGAGCATGAGTTCTTAAAGGGAATCAGTGATGATCTTCGCAACAAAAGTTCTTATTACATTGCCAAGCGTTTACTCTTATCCACTTACATGCCTCAAGTCAAGTCTAGTAACAAGAACAAGAAAGATTCTTCTTCTAGTAGTAACAATAATCATGCTAAACCCAATATTGTTGCTTCTACTAGTTCTCTTGATTCCACTAATGATTCTCTTAGCCAAGTTACACTTGAGCAAGAAAATAGCTTATTAAAGGTAATTATAGAGAAAGGTGTTTACAAGAGCCTTGCCAGGAGTAAGCAATTCGAGGAAATTGTACGCAAGCAAGGAAGGCACCGGAAGAATCAAGGTATTGGTTTTGAACGAAAGTTCAATGCCAATGGAGTTGAGTGCGAAGAAGATCAATCCCCCAAGACGAAGTTTGTTCCTCAACAAGAGAAGTATGATCCTACTTCTTTCAAAGGGACACAAGCTCAAGATGATGTTCCACCACAAGACCACAAGCAAAAAGGCAAGGACAAGCTTCAAGAGGAAAATGATGCATTTGAAGAAGCGCCTAAGGCCTTGGTCAAGTAGGTTCCCAAGACTACATCAAGTTCCACTTCATCAAGTACAACTACAACTCCGAGGATTCCCATCAAGATGGTGTGGATCCCGAAGAACAAGAACTAGAGAGTTCTTGAGGGTGACTCCGCCAACATACTTCACTCTTATCATTTTGGCAAGAATGAGTGCAATCAACCTCCACATCTTGCAATAGTTCAAGGAGTCACAAACCCTCTTGTTGGTAAGACAAGGGACAAGGTAACCTAAAGCTTTCATAGACATCATCTTGTGTGTGCATCACTCTATGTCTATGGATATCCTTGTTTGTTCCTTGTGGGACTAACCCGTGTAGGTATTGAAAGTGAAACTCACTCCAAAGGATAGCTCCAAATGATCTACATCAACATTGAGCATCCACATATTCAACATCTACATGAAGTCATCATCGACAAAACATTGTGCCATAATAGGCCGGCCCAGGTAAAGGCCCACAAAATTCTTGCGGATCATAATGTGTCGGCCCAGCTAAAGGCCCACGAGATTTTGCCGACATTAATGGGCCGGCCCAGCTATAGGCCCACAAGATTTTGAGGACCCTAGTAGGTCGGCTCGTTAACTGGCTGCCATGTTTTGGGCCAAATGCCGGCCCATATTTGATACGGTCTATTAATGGCCTGCCATGCTCCGGGCCTAATAGTGGCCCATATGAGATCCAGCCCATTAAAAGCCTACCATGTTCTGGGCCAAATTGAAGGAAATATGCCCTAGAGGCAATAATAAATTTATTATTTATTTCCTTATATCATGATAAATGTTTATTATTCATGCTAGAATTGTATTAACCGGAAACATAATACATATGTGAATACATAAACAAACAGAGTGTCACTAGTATGCCTCTACTTGACTAGCTCGTTAATCGAAGATGGTTATGTTTCCTAACCATAAACAAAAGAGTTGTTATTTGATTAACGGGATCACATCATTAGGAGAATGATGTGATTGACATGACCCATTCCATTAGCTTAGCACCCAATCGTTTAGTATGTTGCTATTGCTTTCTTCATGACTTATACATGTTCCTATGACTATGAGATTATGCAACTCCCGTTTGCCGGAGGAACACTTTGTGTGCTACCAAACATCACAACATAACTGGGTGATTATAAAGGAGATCTACAGGTGTCTCCAAAGGTACATGTTGGGTTGGCGTATTTTGAGATTAGGATTTGTCACTCTGATTGTCGGAGAGGTATCTCTGGGCCCTCCCGGTAATGCACATCACTTAAGCCTTGCAAGCATTGCAACTAATGAGTTAGTTGCGGGATGATGTATTACAGAACGAGTAAAGAGACTTGCCGGTAACAAGATTGAACTAGGTATAGGATACCGATGATCGAATCTCGGGCAAGTAACATACCGATGACAAAGGGAACAACGTATGTTGTTATGCGGTCTAACCGATAAAAGATCTTCGTAGAATATGTTGGAGCCAATATGAGCATCCAGGTTCCGCTATTGGTTATTGACCGGAGACGTGTCTCGGTCATGTCTACATTGTTCTCGAACCCGTAGGGTCCGCACGCTTAAGGTTACGATGACAGTTATATTATGAGTTTATGCATTTTGATGTACCGAAGGTTGTTTGGAGTCCCGGATGTGATCACGGACATGACGAGGAGTCTCGAAATGGTCGAGACATAAAGATTGATATATTGGAAGCCTATGTTTGGATATCGGAAGTGTTCCGGGTGAAATCGGGATTTTACCGGAGTACCGGGAGGTTACCGGAAACCCCCGGGAGGTATATGGGCCTTAGTGGGCCTTAGTGGAAGAGAGGAGAGGTGGCCAGAGATGGGCCGCGCGCCCCTCCCCCCTTGGTCCGAATTGGACAAGGAGAGGGGGCCGGCCCCCCTTCCTCCTCTCTCTCCTCTTCCCCCCCCTCCACCAATCCTATTCCAACTAGGAAAGGGGGGGAGTCCTACTCCCAGAAGGAGTAGGACTCCTCCTGGCGCGCCACACCTTGGCCGGCCAGCCCCCCTCCCTTGAACCTTTATATACGGAGGCAAGGGCACCCCTAGAGACACAAGTTGATCCACGTGATCATATTCTTAGCCGTGTGCAGTGCCCCCTTCCACCATATTCCTCGATAATATTGTAGCGGGGCTTATGCGAAGCCCTGCGACGGTAGTACATCAAGATCGTCACCACGCCGTCGTGCTGACGGAACTCTTCCCCGACACTTTGCTGGATCGGAGTCCGGGGATCGTCATCGAGTTGAACGTGTGCTAGAACTCAGAGGTGCCGTAGTTTCGGTGCTTGATCGGTCGGGCCGTGGAGACGTACGACTACATCAACCAAATGCTTCCGTTGTCGATCTACAAGGGTATGTAGATCATACTCTCCCCTCTCGTTGCTATGCATCACCATGATCTTGCGTGAGCGTAGGAATTTTTTTGAAATTACTACGAAACCCAACAATGGCATCCGAGCCTAGGTTTTATGTGTTGATGTTATATGCACGAGTAGAACACAAGTGAATTGTGAGCGATATAAGTCATACTACTTACCAGCATGTCATACTTTGGTTCGGCGGTATTGTTGGACGAAGCGGCCCGGACCGACATTACGTGTACGCTTACGCGAGACCGGTTCTCCCGACGTGCTTTGCACAAAGGTGGCTAGCGGGTGACAGTTTCTCCAACTTTAGTTGAACCGAGTGTGGCTACGCCCGGTCCTTGCGAAGGTTAAAACAGCACCAACTTGACAAACTATCATTGTGGTTTTGATGCGTAGGTAAGATTGGTTCTTGCTTAAGCCCGTAGCAGCCACGTAAAACTTGCAACAACAAAGTAGAGGACGTCTAACTTGTTTTTGCAGGGCATGTTGTGATGTGATATGGTCAAAACATGATACTAAATTTTATTGTATGAGATGATCATGTTTTGTAACCGAGTTATCGGCAACTGGCAGGAGCCATATGGTTGTCGCTTTATTGTATGCAATGCAATCGCGCTATAATGCTTTACTTTATCACTAAGCGGTAGCGATAGTCGTGGAAGCATAAGATTGGCGAGACGACAACGATGCTACGATGGAGATCAATGTGTCGCGACGGTGACGATGGTGATCATGACGGTGCTTCGAAGATGGAGATCACAAGCACAAGATGATGATGGCCATATCATATCACTTATATTGATTGCATGTGATGTTTATCTTTTATGCATATTATCTTGCTTTGATTGACGTAGCATTTTAAGATGATCTCTCACTAATTATCAAGAAGTGTTCTCCCTGAGTATGCACCGTTGCGAAAGTTCTTCGTGCTGAGACACCACGTGATGATCGAGTGTGATAGGCTCTACGTTCAAATACAACGAGTGCAAAACAGTTGCACACGCGGAATACTCAGGTTATACTTGACGATTCAAGCATATACAGATATGGCCTCGGAACACAGAGATCGAAAGGTCGAGCGTGAATCATATAGTAGATATGATCAACATAGTGATGTTCACCATTGAAACTACTCCATCTCACGTGATGATCGGACATGGTTTAGTTGATTTGGATCACATGATCACTTAGAGGATTAGAGGGATGTCCATCTAAGTGGGAATTCTTAAGTAATATGATTAATTGAACTTAAATTTATCATGAACTTAGTCCTAGTAGTATTTTGCAAATTATGTTGTAGATCAATAGCTCGCGTTGTTGCTTCCCTGTGTTTATTTTGATATGTTCCTAGAGAAAATTGTGTTGAAAGATGTTAGTAGCAATGATGCGGATTGGACCCATGATCTGAGGTTTATCCTCATTGCTGCACAGAAGAATTATGTCCTTGATGCACCGCTAGGTGACGGACCTATTGCAGGAGCAGATGCAGACGTTATGAACGTTTGGCTAGCTCAATATGATGACTACTTGATAGTTTAGTGCACCATGCTTAATGGCTTAGAATCGGGACTTCAAAGACGTTTTGAACATCGTGGAGCATATGAGATGTTCCAGGAGTTGAAGTTAATATTTCAAGCAAATACCCGAGTTGAGAGATATGAAGTCTCCAACAAGTTCTATAGCTAAAAGATGGAGGAGAATCGCTCAACTAGTGAGCATGTGCCCAGATTGTCTGAGTACTACAATCGCTTGAATCAAGTGGGAGTTAATCTTCCAGATAAGATAGTGATTGACAGAATTCTCTAGTCACCATCACCAAGTTAGTAGAACTTCGTGATGAACTATGATATGCAAGGGATAACGGAAACGATTCCCAAGCTCTTCGTAATGCGGAAATTGACGAAGGTAGAAATCAAGAAAAACATCAAGTGTTGATGGTAGACAAGACCACTAGTTTCAAGAAAAGGGCAGAGGGAAGAAGGGGAACTTCAAGAAGAACAGCAAGCAAGTTGCTGCTCAAGTGAAGAAGCCCAAGTCTGGTCCTAAGCCTGAGACTAAGTGCTTCTACTGCAAAGGGCTGGTCACTGGAAGTGGAACTACCCCAAGTGATTGGCGGATAAGAAGGATGGCAAAGTGAACATAAGTATATTTGATATACATGTTATTGATGTGTACTTTACTAGTGTTTATAGAAACCCCTCAATATTTGATACTAGTTCAGTTGCTAAGATTAGTAACTCGAAACGGGAGTTGCAGAATAAACAAAGACTAGTTAAGGGTGAAGTGACGATGTGTGTTGGAAGTGGTTCCAAGATTGATATGATCATCATCGCACACTCCCTATACTTTCGGGATTAGTGTTGAACCTAAATAAGTGTTATTTGGTGTTTGCGTTGAGCATGAATATGATTTGATCATGTTTATTGTAATACGGTTATTCATTTAAGTAAGAGAATAAATTGTTGTTCTGTTTACATGAATAAAACCTTATATGGTTACACACCCAATGAAAATAGTTCGTTGGATCTCGATCATAGTGATACACATAATCATAAATTTGAAAACAAAAGATGCAAAGTTAATAATGATAGTGCAACTTATTTGTAGCACTGCCGTTTAGGTCATATTGGTGTAAAGCGCATGACGAAACTCCATGCTGATGGGATTTTGGAATCACTTGATTATGAATCACTTGATGCTTGCGAACCATGCCTCATGGGCAAGATGACTAAGACTCCATTCTCCGGAGCGAGCAACTGACTTATTGGAAATAATACATACTAATGTATGCGGTCCGATGAGTGTTAAGGCTCACGGCAAGTATCGTTATTTTCGGAACTTCACAGATGATTTGAGCAGATATGGGTATATCTACTTGATGAAACATAAGTCTGAAACATTTGAAAAGTTCAAAGAATTTCAGAGTGAAGTGGAAAAACATCGTGACAAGAAAATAAAGTTTCTACGATCTGATCGCGGAGACAAATATTTGAGTTACGAGTTTGGTCTTCAATTAAAACAATGTGGAATAGTTTCACAAACTCATGCCACATGGAACACCACAGCATAATGGTGTGTTCGAACGTCATAACCGTACTTTATTGGATATAGTGCAATATATCATGTCTCTTACCGATCTACCACTATCGTTTTGGGGTTATGCATTAGAGACAGCTGCATTCACGTTAAAAGGGCACCATCTAAATCTGTTGAGACGACACCGTATGAACTATGGTTTGGGAAGAAACCAAAGTTGTCGTTTCTTAAAGTTTGGGGTTGCAATGCTTATGTGAAAAAGTTTCATCCTGATAAGCTCAAACCCAAATCGGAAAAGTGTGTCTTCATAGGATACCCAAAAAGTTACTGTTGCGTACACCTTCTATCACAGATCCAAAGGCAAGACATTCGTTGCTAAGAATGGATCATTTCTAGAGAAGGAGGTTCTCTCGAAAGAAGTGAGTAGGAGGAAAGTAGAACTTGAAAAGGTAATTGTACCTTCTCCCTTATTGGAAAGTAGTTCATCACAGAAATCTGTTCCTGTGGCTACTACACCAATTAGTGAGGAAGCTAATGATGATGATCATGTAACTTCAGATCAAGTTACTACCGAATCTCGTAGGTAAACCAGAGTGAGATCTGCACCAGAGTGGTACGGTAATCCTGTTCTGGAGGTCATGCTACTTGACCATGACGAACCTACGAACTATGAAGAAGCGATGGTGAGCCCAGATTCCGCAAAATGGCTTGAGGCCATGAAATCTGAGATGGGATCCATGTATGAGAACAAAGTTTGGACTTTGGTTGACTTGCCCGATGATCGGCAAGCCATTGATAATAAATGGATCTTCAAGAGGAAGACGGACACTGATAGTAGTGTTACTATCTACAAAGCTAGAATTGTCGCAAAAGTTTTCGACAAGTTCAAGGTGTTGACTACGATGAGAGTTTCTCACTCGTATCTATGCTTAAGTCTGTCCGAATCATGTTAGCAATTGCCGCATTTTATGAAATCTGGCAAATGGATAAACAAAACTGCATTCCATAATAGATTTATTAAAGAAGAGTTGTATATGATACAACCAGAAGGTTTTGTCAATCCTAAAGGTGCTAAACAAAATATGCAAGCTCCAGCGATCCATCTATGGACTGGTGCAAGCATCTCGGAGTTGGAATATATGCTTTGATAAGTTGATCAAAGCATATAGTTTTATACAGACTTGCGATGAAGCTTGTATTTACAAGAAAGTGAGTGGGAGCACTACAACATTTCTGATAAGTATATGTGAATGACATATTGTTGATCGGAAATAATGTAGAATTATTCTGCAAAGCATAAAGGAGTGTTTGAAAGGAATTTTCCAAAGAAAGACCTCGGTGAAGCTGCTGGCATATTAAACATCAAGATCTATAGAGATAGATCAAGACGCTTGATAAGTTTTTTTTCAATGAGTACATACCTTGACAAGATTTTGAAGTAGTTCAAAATAGAACAGTCAAAGAAAGAGTTCTTGTCTGTGTTACAAGGTGTGAAATTGAGTAAGACTCAAAACCCGACCACGACAGAAGATAAAAGAGAATGAAAGTCATTCCCTATGCCTCAGCCATAGGTTCTATAAAGTATGCCATGCTATGTACCAGATCTATTGTATACCCTACACTGATTTTGGCAAGGTAGTACAATAGTGATCTAGGAGTAGATCACTGGACAGCGGTCAAAATTATCCTTAGTGGAATAAGGATATGTTTCTCGATTATGGAGGTGACAAAAAGGTTCGTCATAAAGGGTTACGTCGATGCAAGTTTTGACACTAATCCAGATGACTCTAAGTCTCAATCTGGATACATATTGAAAGTGGGAGCAATTAGCTAGAGTAGCTCTGTGCAGAGCATTGTTGACATAGAAATTTGCAAAATACATACGGGTCTGAATGTGGCAGACCCGTTGAGTAAACTTCTCTCACAAGCAAAACATGATCACTTTTTGGGTCTTAATCACATAGCGATGTGAACTAGATTATTGAATCTAGTAAACCCTTTGGGTGTTAGTCACATGGAGATGTGAACCAATCACATAAAGATGTGAACTATTGATGTTAAATCACATGGCGATGTGATCTAGATTATTGACTCTAGTGCAAGTGGGAGACTGAAGGAAATATGCCCTAGAGGCAATAATAAAGTTATTATTTATTTCCTTATATCATGATAAATGTTTATTATTCATGCTAGAATTGTATTAACCGGAAACATAATACATGTGTGAATACATAGACAAACAGAGTGTCACTAGTATGCCACTACTTGACTAGCTCGTTAATCGAAGATGGTTATGTTTCCTAACCATAAACAAAAGAGTTGTTATTTGATTAACGGGATCACATCATTAGGAGAATGATGTGATTGACATGACCCATTCCATTAGCTTAGCACCCAATCGTTTAGTATGTTGCTATTGCTTTCTTCATGACTTATACATGTTCCTATGACTATGAGATTATGCAACTCCCGTTTGCCGGAGGAACACTTTGTGTGCTACCAAACATCACAACATAACTGGGTGATTATAAAGGAGCTCTACAGGTGTCTCCAAAGGTACATGTTGGGTTGGCGTATTTTGAGATTAGGATTTGTCACTCTGATTGTCGGAGAGGTATCTCTGGGCCCTCCCGGTAATGCACATCACTTAAGCCTTGCAAGCATTGCAACTAATGAGTTAGTTGCGGGATGATGTATTACAGAACGAGTAAAGAGACTTGCCGGTAACAAGATTGAACTAGGTATAGGATACCGATGATCGAATCTCGGGCAAGTAACATACCGATGACAAAGGGAACAACGTATGTTGTTATGCGGTCTAACCGATAAAAGATCTTCGTAGAATATGTTGGAGCCAATATGAGCATCCAGGTTCCGCTATTGGTTATTGACCGGAGACGTGTCTCGGTCATGTCTACATTGTTCTCGAACCCGTAGGGTCCGCACGCTTAAGGTTACGATGACAGTTATATTATGAGTTTATGCATTTTGATGTACCGAAGGTTGTTCGGAGTCCCGGATGTGATCACGGACATGACGAGGAGTCTCGAAATGGTCGAGACATAAAGATTGATATATTGGAAGCCTATGTTTGGATATCGGAAGTGTTCCGGGTGAAATCGGGATTTTACCGGAGTACCGGGAGGTTACCGGAAACCCCCGGGAGGTATATGGGCCTTAGTGGGCCTTAGTGGAAGAGAGGAGAGGTGGCCAGAGATGGGCCGCGCGCCCCTCCCCCCTTGGTCCGAATTGGACAAGGAGAGGGGGCCGGCCCCCCTTCCTCCTCTCTCTCCTCTTCCCCCCCCCTCCACCAATCCTATTCCAACTAGGAAAGGGGGGGAGTCCTACTCCCAGAAGGAGTAGGACTCCTCCTGGCGCGCCACACCTTGGCCGGCCGGCCCCCCTCCCTTGAACCTTTATATACGGAGGCAGGGGCACCCCTAGAGACACAAGTTGATCCACGTGATCATATTCTTAGCCGTGTGCAGTGCCCCCTTCCACCATAGTCCTCGATAATATTGTAGCGGTGCTTAGTCGAAGCCCTGCGACGGTAGTACATCAAGATCGTCACCACGCCGTCGTGCTGACGGAACTCTTCCCCGACACTTTGCTGGATCGGAGTCCGGGGATCGTCATCGAGATGAACGTGTGCTAGAACTCGGAGGTGTCGTAGTTTCGGTGCTTGATCAATCGGGCCGTGGAGACGTACGACTACATCAACCAAACGCTTCCGTTGTCGATCTACAAGGGTACGTAGATCATACTCTCCCCTCTCGTTACTATGCATCCCCATGATCTTGCGTGAGCGTAGGAAATTTTTTGAAATTACTACGAAACCCAACACAAATTACGGCCCAGATCAGGTCCGACCCTTTAAGAGGTTTTGGGCCTAATTATGGCCCATATCAGATTCGGCCAGTCAACTGGACACTATGCTTTTGGGCCCAATTGCTAAAGGCCCACTTAGTAATTCGGCCTGATATTAGTTTTGGCCTGTTAAGGGCCTGTTTAACATTTTTGCCCTATATTAATTTCAGCCTATTATAAGCCCGTCATATACTTGGGCCTAACTACGGCCCGGTTTGCATCCGGCCTGCTCGCAACCGATATCTGATTGGGCCACAGAAGGACCGAGACAATTTTTCGGCCTTTTAAAAGCCCGTGATTTGATTCGCACAATCATGGGCCGGGGTTCATTCCGAGCTGCTGCCGGCCCGTGAGCTGATGGCACGTTTCAGGCCCAACCTACATCGTGATTGCATGACGGCCCGATTATGTACCGTAATTTTACGGTTTGGCCGGTTTACTGCGAAGACAGGATATATATACAGTAAAATAACTGCAGCATCGTGAATAAGAAAAAACCTATACTATACAATAAAGAAATTACGTCATATTACATCCACTGGGCATCAAAGTTCGCCACTATGATAATAAAGCACAAGCAGACAGCAGATTACATACACTGGGCATCAAAGATCGTCACCAGTGCAAATAAACACGCCGACAAAATAATATACAAAACCGATAGCACTTCAATAGAGTTCAAGAAAGGTTAGCCCTGCTGGGGAGGTGCGGCGCAAGCAGCTGAGCAAGATGATGAGACTGCGCTTGTTCAACACTTATATCTTCCTCACTCTGAAAGATAAATAAGCAGACAGATGACAAGTTTTGCACATAAAAGTATCAGTGTTGACAATTCATCACATTTCTTACTAACGAATAAAGTGACACAGTTTAAATTTGCATTAACACAATATGGTATTGTTCAGGTCAAGACATGGCAGGAAATGACATTGTGAAGGAGTTGGCAGCTTCACGACACCACTGGATTATAGATCTAGAACTCATAAGTATCAATGGTTAGTGTGCTGTCAATTTATACCATTTCATATTGGCAAATAAAGAGACGGTTTAAATAATAGTAGAATGATATGACATTTTTCATAGTTAAGACATTGCAGAATATGACATTGTGTTGTAGTGGGTAGGTTCACCACACCACTGGATTACAGATGAAGAACAGAAGCATACATGCAGTGCAAAATAAGATCACTTGCTCTGTATAGTTTAATTTACATGGTATGAATAAGGAACTTGGTTGTACAACTGAAAACTTAAATTGAGAAAGGACGAACTTTTGTTTATGAACTACATATAATAAACTTTAAACAAGCAATTTGATGCAAACACCAAAAATAAACAACTGTTGCAGTCATGCCTAACCTAATATATACAACAAAGTTTGAAGGCTTGAGATGGACAAACTTACATTATTGGTGAAGACAGGCTCTATAAAGGCTTTGTCCATGCTGATGGGGGGGGCAATTCAAGAAGTTTACCACAAAATCTTCTTCAAAAGCATTGCCTTTATTCTACATTTTGTTAAGAGTAAATATAGATGTGATAATATACGAAAAAGTGGAGAATATTTAAGATAAGATGAAGAGTGATGCTACATAACCAAGTAGCTATAAATGTAATTGCAGCGATACAGGCAAAAGGTACAGCCAAGAGCAATGCACAGCTAAACTTCTTCAGTACCAACCTTATGGTAAGAGTAAATATAGATCTGATGTGTAGAAAATGGAGGGCAAAGGAAAATAAGCTGCAGAGTGATGGTACATGAACAACTACCTGTCATTATAAGTACACTGATAAAGGACAGCATGTACTTACAAGAACAATGCAGAGCTAAAAAAACATTGGCATTGGATATATTCTACACTAATGTAACCATTCATACAGATCAAATAATTTGGAGCGAACAATTGATAAGCAAGCTATCATGCATACTGTTGTCACATAATGAACCAGGTATGTATGCAAGTACAGTGATACAGGACAACAGGTACTAACAAGAGCAAAGCAGCGGGCAGCATATTTGAGATATCCTGTCGTTCTTGTCAAAACGGAATTCTTCTTCGAGCAGATTTCCTGCAAAAAAGATCCGTAAGGCACATGCGAAAAAGTAGAAGTTCAAATTGTCATGTGATTTCATAGACAGTACCTCGTCCTGGGAACGAGACCAGTGCATAACAAGGTTTTTCCATTCAATGTCTTCTAAATTTAGCACAGGAGACTTCACCAGAAATTCGTTTATAGACTTTCCATCAAAGTGTGATTTCCTCAGGTAACACCGATACTGCTGCAATGCTTCCTTGAAAAGCACAAGCAAGCTTTGCTCATCATGACTATCCAGATTGACCCTCGCCTAGTTACAACAATGTAATGTAAATCATTGATGTGTTCAATCACCAGAAAACAGGAAAATAATAGCCATGAATAATAGCACTTACACGTAAGTTGGACAGGAAGATGTGAAAATGGTGTTTGTCTTCACAATAATCTTCCCATGATGGGAATATATGCACGTAGTCCCTAACAACATTGAAAGCATTGTCTTTTAAACTGGGAATAAATGGAATGGGGTTCCAATCTGCAGGATTTGGCCGTCTCTGCAGTTGGGATAGGTCTTCGGCCGGTGGACTTGCTGTACTTTTTGCTGGAGTGGGATTTTTCTGTGGTACAGCTGGTGCTGTGGCAAATGAAATCTGTATACCTTTTGCTGGAGTGCAGGTCCTGTGTGGTGGGGCTAGTGGTGTGGCCAATGAAGTATGCGTACAGTCTGTTGGAGTCAGTCCTACGTTTTGTGTCACTGGTTGTACAGCCAATATAAGTGGGATGCTGTCTGATTTCTCCGGCACCACCACATTTTTCAAGGACTTTGCTGGTGCTCCTTCAGGTTCGGCAATCACCCTCTTCCTTTTTGATGTCTGATGCACAAGAACAGCATTTGAGTGGAAAAACATGGTATGATGACAGATGGAATATGTATTGATAATGGATGGGCATGGCATCTCGACATATATGATGAGTAAACTAAGCAGATGGTGGTGCAACAAAGTAGAAGAAATGCAAGACAACATATGCAAGATACCCGCAATCAATAAAACATTGCCAAATTAGAACATGCACCTTGATGGGTGAACAGGACAGGCCATCTGCCTTTGACTCCTCGAGGTTAGAATAGTCATTAGGATCATATTCTGAACAAGAATCAACAGGTGGGGAGCGTATGAGTTTCATTGCATCCAGAATGGCACTCAATGCCTTGGTGCCAATTTTGTAAGTCATTGCAGTGTTTAGCTTCAAGAGTGGACTACTGCTAGTGCGACACAAAGCAGCTACACAGATCATAGTGTAGATATAACGGGAAAACCTTAAGCATCAGAGTAAAATCAGTAAAGTGGAACTTGCTGGAATATATGTGCTAGTATTGCCGGTACGGCTAGAAAGGCTTCGGATACCAGCTCTCTTCAAGTGAAGGTGCGGTACGGTTAATATCAATGTAACTCTCAAAGGCGACACAACTCCCCGCATTTCCTTGCTATTCTTATAGGATTCAAGTGGGCAGGCCACTACAAATCCTATTCCTATGTTTACAAGATCCTACGAATCAAAGAGGCTCAAAGTGTCCATCACAACCGACCGTATAGACCTCTACACTGCAAATGTCCCTGCTCATCTTCAGTACAAGGAACACACTGTACTACTATCATACTCCCTCCATTCCAAAATATAATTCTTGGTAGAGATTTCCACTCTGGATCACATACAGATGTATCCAGGTACATTTTAGAGTGTAGATTCACTCATTTTGCTCCATATGTAGTCCATGGTGGAATCTATACAAAGACTTGTATTTAGGAACGGAGAGAGTACATACTAAAGAAGAACGGACGAGGAACATGGTAAAGAAGAGTAAGCAGATTTTGGATAATAAAATGTTGGTTGCGCAGTGCCCACACATGATGAACCAGAGCGCATTAAGAATGCAACTCCTAGCTGTCTCTCAACCATTTCAGGCGGTTGGATGAAGATCCTACGTCTCCTAACCCTTCTTCTTCCTCGTCTCTGATTCTTCCCATACAGAACACCGCACGGGCCATCGGCCGGACCACCGGCCCCCACAGCCTGTGTTCCTCCGCCACCCCCACCCCAACCCCCACCCGTGTCGAGTTTTCTTCGTTCGGCGAGGCCACACAACCACCCGAGCCCCTTCGATTGCACCGGCGAACTCCGGCGAGCTCTGAAAAATCGACTGACCCAATTTTGAAATTTAGTCTAGTATGATTTAACTAGTGTGGAATATAAAAGGGGAAAACCATAAGCATTGCGAGTATGGTGTTGAGCGTGCCATGGCGGATCTGAAGGTGCAAAATGAACAAAGGCAACTTCGCAACCAAGACAAGAAATCAGAGTAAAGTAGTGGCGATCTATTTTCTTGCTGCGATAAATAAGTTGAGCAGATACGAAAGAGTACCGCCTCTGGTGCGGCGCCGTGTACACATCTGCTGAGAATTTGATGGTGTTGTGGTAGCGATGGCTGTCTGCGGTGTGGAAGCAGATCTAGGACGGTAGACGCTGGCGCGGGGCGCGGTGGACGAGACGGTCATAGGAGCGGCACCGGTAAGGTGGACGACGGCGGGGATGAAGCGAGAGGACGGGATGCAAGGATCCCGGTCCGAAGTTGTGGATGAGAGAGGTCGATCTCTTGTAATGGACGGTGGCGTCGGGGTATCAGCTCCGGCATGGTGGAGGAGGACGGCGGTGGATGGGGTGGCGGACGACGGCGGACGGAGGAGGGTGGGGTGGAGAGGGTGTTTTGGCGCCCACGGAGTACGAATGGGGAAAAGGGAGGTAGAGAGGAAGGGGGAACCATGTATTCAGGGCGCGCTTGTCTCAAATGCAAGGAAATTTACAAACTTAGCCCCCGTTTCAAATTTCTACTACATCACAGCAACACTAGTCCGTTGGGGATAGGACGGTAATCTCGCATACACCGAATATTTGCCGATGAGAGTTTGTTTTTGGCGCCCACCGTGTATGAATATGAATCTGGGAGGGAGTCGATTTCGGCCGAGGACACACTGTGTTTTGGCGCCCACCGTGTATGAATCCGGGTGAGAGGTGGTTACATCATGTTTGGGTGAAATTACAAACCTACCCCTATCGAAACCTATAGAAATCCAACATATAGGCTTTGCGTGGCAGGGATAGGCAGTAGTGATTTCCATCTCGCAGATTTTGGTTTCGGGCAGTTACTGCGACTTTCCCCGCTTCGTTCAAATTTTGCAGAGTGCACGTTTACCGTGCCAACTCAATTCGAATCCCGTTTGTATTCTATTTTTTCGGGCAGAATCCATTTTCAATTGGAATTACATTCTATATACATCATTTTTTAGATATATACTTTCAAAAGCACAACAAAGAATTCTGCTCCTTTATATGTATAATATGATTTACAAATACAACGATCTCGAAATCTTAAGGTTGAATTCGAAAAAATTTAACCAAATTATGTTCTACTAAAATGTATGGATCAGTAATATCTACATATTAAATAACATAGATGTGCGTGAATTCATACGAGTATGCATGTTTGATAGATCAATTTTGGTTCGAGTATGGATTACATGTATCATCATCTCGAATTCAAATATTTGAATCCCTTTTTTGTTCACTCCTTTCACGCCCATCTCTCTCGCATGCATGCTCCTTCAGGTAGCTATCACTCTCTTTTCTCCAGCTCACCCGCACGCTCACTTCATGTTGCTCCTATCCTTGCAAACATGGTCTCTCGACATCTCCCTTGAGAAGTGTCACACTCTTCCTATCATTATAAATTACACGGTTTTCATTATCTCTCATGTCTCTACTGTTCTCTGGTATCACTCGGTACCTAAGCTTTCTTTTTCACCGCCAAACACACAGTCTCCACTCGTCTTTCACTTTGTCTTTCTCTCTATGGGATTCTCTCACACACCCTATATGTCTCTACATATGACTCATACCACTAAAATTACTCTCTCTATCTCTCCTGTAGACACAACATTTGTTGCGGTCTCCTTTTCGTCTCCATCCCAGACTGACATTATTCATTTGTTTACCGATCAGACAACCCCGACTACCGTCTCCTCTCTCTCTCTCAGACACACACGCACAACTCCTACCACTAAAATGTGAATGGAAAACGAGATTTTGTTATACCCAAACAAAAAAGGACTGGAGGGAGTGATTGCTCTGACACAGACGCGACCTCTCATAGCGCAGGCATTGAACCAGCGCGCTGGCCAAGAGGGCTGCACTCGCTGCAGGCCCGGCTGAGCACGCCTCCTCGCCGCGTGCAACCAGCTTAAGACTGCCCCGCCTGCCTTCATTGAATCCGCATGTGTGCCGGCAACACGTCCTTCCGCGAGCCGGCAAGCATTTTAGAACACACAAAATGACTACAATATAATTAATTTATGCATGGTCTTGACTTGTTGTGCTCGCACTGGTAGCAGGAACTAGTAGAGGGTTTTCTTTATTTATAACTTTCCTCACATTTTTTTGGCTTTGAAGTGAATCATGGTTGTGGACATTATGTATGAATGTGCAGATATCTGTGAACATGAGTTTGATGTGGAAGTTGAACTTGGAATGCCGGGCTTGCGCGTGAACTATACCATGTCCAATGCTTCGTCTGTTATTGTTTGGAAAGTAATTGCTGTTATTACATGACCCGAAAAAAACATTTTGTGTCACATTAGTAGATGCACGGACATCACAACAGGCATGCTGACTGGATAAACATTTGAACCTACCTATTATGAAGGAAATTTTGTATTGACAATAGTTTTAGATAGCAGGAGACGCCTAGCCTGCTCTGCCTCTGCTATCTTATTTCTGGCTTCTTCCATCTCTTCTTTGGCTTGGGTGAAGAGAGCATCTGATTTCTCTTTTTGCTTCTTCAGGAACTCAGCTACATTCTCAAAGGCTGCTGCACGCTTTCTTTCAGCCTTTACTAATGCCACGAGGACACGAACAGCTGACGACTCCACTAGCTTGTGTGTAATCCAGCATCATCTGGGAATTTGCACCTTGTGTCTAATCCAGCATCATTAGGGAACTGGCACCTTGTGTGTAATCCAGCCTCATTTTCGGAACATGATCTCGAGGTTGACCATACTTCCCTCCTTGCAGGAACTGCATCCTGACATGAAGTTACTTCTTTTTTAGATCAATACTCAGAGCAACCTAGATCCATTTAGTAGAAGCCAGATAAACAGAACACGGAGAAGTGAATTCAAAAGGAATAAATAAATAAAAATAGACTACAAGGTGAGAAGACCCACTTCCTACATCAAGCTAAAAATGAAAGCATTAGGACGATTAAGACTCTTCTTATTACACATCGAAGAACACCACACTTAAGAGAAATAGAAACTACAACATATACACATCGAAGAACACGAGGCTACACGGAAGTAATTGAAAGGGTGTTACTTACCAAAGCTCGTTTTACAGGTTCGGTGTGGCTCCTCTTTAACTTGCCACGTTCCTTGAAGATGTCCCAAATATCCCGTGTTTGATCTTCATTGCTCCTCTGCATGTTTGCACTCGTGGTTTTAAAATCTCAACATGGCAAGAAAAATATACTACTAGTAATACTCACGCATCTTGTGGGCAACATTAAAGCACTCGTCTGCCATGTTAGAGCATCTCCAACAATATAAACTACTCATACAAATGCATCTTGATGCGTGCAATGCATGGGCATTTTGCTAGTTCTAAAAATCTTTCCATCATTTGCCACACTACTGGTTGCAGATGAAAAACCTACCCAAGCACAGCGCGATACAGGAGCGACGCACAATTACAAGCTGATATTCTGTTGGACAATGGAGGCTATAACTAATTACTTTTACGGGAACAATAGCACCCATGAAATTTGAAGGGTAGGTATGAACAAAATTGGAACTGCACATGTACTGCTAAGTGATTCAATACACACATTATCAATCGAGGAGGAGAACGATGGTCGCGGCGGCCTTTGTGAGTCATGGTCGGCAACGAGAGTCAGTTCATTGTCCACGACGGTGGTACTTCTGTGCTTGGCATCGGCTTCCGGGAAGCAGATACGAGACCATGTAAGACGATGTCGGGGAAGAGGCTCCGTGTACGACGATGGTGGACCGGCTCTAGTGCGGTGTACGAGGTCGTCGATTAGGCAGATGCGCTGCGGTGGACGAGTGCGCCGATGTAAAGGGGAGGAGCACGAAGGTTGCAGTGCCGTGGAGAAGTCTATTTTGCGGTGGGGATAGAAATTGGGGAGTATTCAGGTGTACTACTCTGGGTGCCGGGGTGGGGTTGGCTGGGTAGGGTGAACCTGAAGTTATGAAAACAGCCCCCTATGAAGCGTCATCCGTAGGCCAGTTCCGAAGGCTATGATGGTAACTTCCCACTGCTCGAATCAGGGTCGCGGGAGATTTTCCCGCCGACCTCAAAAATTTTTGACACTGGACTCCCCGTGTGGCGTGTTGAGTGATTCGCCTAAGCAACTAGCGATTAGTAGTAGTAGTAAACTCTGCATATTAGGTTTGACCGAAGTCTAACTTCCTAAAGTTTGACCAAGTTTATAGAAAAATATAAACATTTACCATAACAAATATGTATGATGTGAAAGTACATTCAATAATGAATCTAATGGTATTTATTTGTTATTGTATACGTTAATATTTTTTGTTATAAGCTTTCTGAGAGTTTACAAAACTTGACTTTGACCAATGCTAATACGCGGACTTAAATAAAAACGGAGGGAGTACACATTTGTTTTCTTAGTTTGTAGTGAACTAATAATTTGTTGAAATTGTGAAATAAATATATTAGGCTATTGACTTCGAATGTAATGGTCTATCCAATTCAATAGTTACAATCATTGTCGAATCCCAAGATGTATACAAGGTCTATAGTACTTCACAATATGCTCAAACTCACATAACCCCAGTCAAATGAGAATCTAAATGCATTTCATAGTTATTACTTTGTAGGATGCAACAAGAACAACCATAACTCTACATCAGCCATTATAGAAGCAACATTTTGACATGTCCCAATGTGTGAATGAAACGTGCAGAGAGAGCTTTTGAAGATGGAGCAGATAGGGCGGGAAAGATTGTACGTATGTGGACGAGAGAGTAGGAGACAAACCTAACGAGACAGAGAGAGAGATAGAGAGAGAAAGAGAGAGGAAGAAGTTAGGTCTGTGAGAAAGATGCATACATGTAATATACATGAGATGCGTGTGCATCTGGATTTTGTATACGTGGAAGGAGAAGAGACAACATGTTTGATGAGAGAGCAGGAAAAACATGGACGAGAGGGGAAGGATCTCGTGGGTTGAGGGATTGACAATTTTGTGTGGGGGAGAGAGGGATTGGTAATTTTGTGCAAGAGAGAGAGAGGGTGGGGGGAGGAGTTAGTCAGCCGTCGTCACATCACCCTGCTTCCAAATGACCCCGCTTTCTCTAGCGCGGTGTGGTTGCCATCTTCGATCTGCTCGTTTCCCTCTTTGAAGATTGAGGTGTTGTGCATGTTGGGGTGCAAAGAAGCACAAGCAAGAGTGGTCGTTGTATAACCTTGGATAGGGATGAATTGTGTGCTCGGGGGAGTGTGTGTGTGCATTGTGCTGCGTTTGTCTCTGTGTGTATGTGTGTGTGTGTATGTGTGTGTGTGTGTGCATGTGTGTGTGGGAGAGAGAGAGAGATATTGAGAGAAAACAAACCTAAGGAGAGAAATGGGTATTCACGAAGAGGTTGTGCAGGCCTTGAGGTGGGCAGGGGCCGGGTGAGGGTGTCAAAATGTGCGCGTTGATGCATGTGTTGCATGCGACCGTGCGAGGGACGGACGAATCGAGAGAGATGGTTGTTGTGTTACGGATGCTCCTCTCTCTCTCTCCCTCTCTCTCTCTCTCTCACACACACACAAGTAAACTAGAAGACCGTTCTCTCATGTATACACAACATATCGGCATTTGTCTATGTCTCACTCATGCACGATCATTTGCACATTCACACCTCTCTATGTCTGTATCACACGCACACCGTCTCCACATTGCCCTTCCGCCACAACACACATATGGACACATACACACGTTCTCTCTCAGTCACACACACAAAATCAGTATTAAAAAAACTAGGGCGCACCTAAAACGTCCAAATCCAAATAAACACGAACTGGAGCTAAATTCAAATATATGGAAATATTGCAGCGTCAAGAACTTTCACAGGAAAAAAAAGTTGAGTAATATTCGAGGATTCTTTTCACACACACAAAAAGGTTCGGTGGATGTCCTTCGAGCTCGACACGGTAACACACCGTTCGATCGACCGCGCGGCCGCGGTTCACGCGCTTGCACAGGATTCCGTATCGTGGCCGTGGTACTAAGGCTGGTCACAATGGGCAAGAACATAAGCTAGTAACTAATAAAAGCACTGCCTAAGTCTAATGTTTACGTGTACTAGTACGGTTTTCTTTTAAGTTTGACCAACCTTATATATAAAACTAAAGTAAGCTCCCACACGCGCACTCATCAATATGCCGCCGCCGCCATTGCGCATGCTGGCGCCCGCCTGCTCCGGCCAACAATTTCTCGCCCATCACCGCCGTGTCGCCGATATCCCTATGCCATGAAGCCGAAGGCTCTCCCGCTCACGTCGTCTGCAGTCCCTCCTCGCGATGCCGCCACGCTGCCAAGCACACGAGCAGCTGGTGGAGCCGCGTCTATGCACGCAGCGTACGAAGAGGAGGACGAGCGCGTGCTCCAGCACGCCGGCGAGGAGGAACTAGCGTGTCATTGTCGTCTCTGCCCGCGCGGAGGAGGCGCGCATGGTGGCTGTCGCGGCGGAAGCCGGTCGCACGCGCGTCGAGCCCGCAAACCAGATGCGGACGCGGAATCTACCTTTGAGACCTTGAATGCCACGTGGATCCTGCAATCTGAAGGAGCAATTTGGGTCAGTCGACTCATGTGAGCCGTTTGATGCAACATGGATGGCTAGAAGGGCTTCTTCCACCTCTTCTGTCGTCTTCTTCCTTCGCTCCGCCGAACTTCTTTCACAAATCGATTGACCCAAATTATACTACTAGTACGAACGTATTAAGTATAGTAGGAACACGAAGATACGAGCAGTAGTACCAACTGCAAGAAGAACAGTAGTAAGACATAGTACTAGTACTATTGTACATACTAAAGAGTTCAAATAATGAGAAAGAACATAAACATATAGTTCTGCTGGGGCCTCAGCACAACACACCCTTGAAAATAAACTAATAGTCAACTAGTCCGCTTGACACTGCAGTAGAACCAGCATGAGCGACGGCACTGCCACCTACTTGGAGTCCGAGTCCACGTCCTCGACTTCGTCCTCGTCCCTCTTCCTCTTCCTCTTCGCCGATGCTTCTTTGCTTGAACCGGACACTGGGCTCTGCTTCTTCATCCAACCCTTGTAGATATTTAAACAAAGGTAGGCATCCATTGCTGCGTACAGGATGTGATCTTCATCTAATGTCTTCGACTCCCATGCATGATGAAACTCGTGATGAGGTTTCTTCAGTTTAGCGTACGAAGGATCAATCATGGCTGCTGCCAGGGTAAGCATTGAAGGTTGAGAGGAGGACACCAGGCTTGCCTTCTGGAGATCGAAGGGCTGGCCTACAACGAGACCTATCCGACGTAGGACGTCACTATCATTCTTAAAGCCTACAGTAACGAATTTCACTCTTTTGTCCTTGAGGAAGTTCTTAAAATCCTAGCACTCAACGTCGGCATGGCATATGTGGTAGACCAAGAAAACATTATGTACGCAAACCTGGATCACGGCGGGCTTCTTCCTCTCTTCGTACTTTAGATCCTTCTCTCGTCCCAGGACTGTGGTGTACTCAACATCTAGCCCAGCGACCCACTCATCCGTTGAACTGTTGAACATGCGTAGGAAGCGAGCAAGCCATGCTTTCACCGTCTCGGATCCACGTGTGTAGATGACAATGAACTGATCGCCGGTGATGGCTCTAACCTGGTACTCAGTGGCGACCGTGGAGATTTTGGAGGCCATGGATTTTGGAGGAGGGTTAGGAGAAGTTGAACTGTTGTACCCCGCAAAAAAAAACTGGGAGCGAACTAATGTGAAAGGACGGGATGATTGGGAGTGAACTGTTGTAAGGTAGAAGACGGGGACGAGTAGGGCGTGCGAACGGCGTGGGGTTGCTGGCTTGCCCGGTGGATAAACGGCTGCAAGCCCCCAAAGAGTTCTCGAGAACTATGCGGGACCCACTAGATATCATGTCTACTAGACCCATAGATGTCATGTCTACTAGACCCATATCGTAGGCCTGACGGTATAGCTTCTGCCTGTTCGCACGTCATGCCGGCGCGTGGATGTAACTTCACTTAATTCCGTCAAACGCCGCGCCTCCCATGACCTTCGCCTCCCTCGCGCGGTCGCGCCCTTTGAGACTTTGACCGGCTATAAATGAGCAATTTTTTTGCCTTTTTTTAGACAAGCATTTTTTTGCCTACTCCGCATGCATAATACTCCCTCTGGTCCTTTTTACTCCCGTCAACCGTTTGCAAAGTGTTTGACCAAATTTATACTTTTTTGAACACCGCCTTATATTAATTAACCAGCCACACCAGTACACTCATTCGATACATTATTCATCACACAGGGTGGTATGTTATTTACAAGAATACCATCTAATCTATTGTCAAAGCTATACTTAGCGATTAAGTGTGCCACCTTATTGGCCGAACGGCTAATCTTTGACAATTGAAGATTGTTGATCAACTTCGAGATGCTCAACGCTTTCATCTTCAGGTCACGCATAGCAGACCTATCAACGCTTTGACAGGCATCAATGAAATCCCACAACCAAATTTATACTAAAAATATCAATATCTAGAATACTCCCAAAACACTTAGGCGCGGTGCATTAACTTCTACCTTGTTTCTTGTTTCTTGACATATCAACTAATAGGAGATGTGGGTGTGCATGCTTTTAATGACTTGAGACTACCAAACACGACATGCGGTGGTTAGTCCATTGCATGCAATGCTATTAATTAGCAAATAAACACTAAGATCTCTCGTTTTCCCCTCCTCCTTGGTCACAGTGCACAACCTAAGATGACTTGCTCACCTAGACGGAGGGAGTACTGATTATAATGAGTACTCCCTCCTTCCATCTATATAGGGCCTAATGCGTTTTTCAAGACCGCCTTTGACTATTGATAAAATTAATACTACATGACATGCATAATGTGAAAATTATATCATTGAAAGCTCCTTTCACGTACGAATTTGATGATGTGCTTTGTGTAAGTTGCATGTCATATATTATTGCTCTAACATTTGGTCAAAGTTAGCCTCGAAAAACGCATTAGGCCCTATATAGATGGAAGGAGGGAGTATAAGAACTAAGTTTTATAATGAGTGTAAAAATATTGATTTGACGTTGTGAATGTTGACACATTGTGGAATAGTTTTTGAAGTCTGCAAAGTACTCAACTAGTGCTGTCGTTCTCCATAAAAAAATGTGTTTACCAATGCATGCATGAACTCTAGTTACTCTAACCCCCCTCTCTTCTTTAATTCTTTGCCACATCAGCATGTTTGCTATTCCCGTGTGCATGATACCAGCTAAGATACTACCATTATGGCCAGCCTTAATCAGCGCATACAATAATTTAGTGCACCTTGAAATATGAACATGTGTGGGGCGTGTTTGTTTTTAATTACTTGAGACTATACCTAGCCCGGCATGCAAGATGACTTATTATGCATCGTTCCCTTACCTGTAGGAAGCCCGTTCATCTCCAAATTTTTTCCTCTCCATGTGTGGAAAAATATGCCTGCCAAACTCTCCTTCTCCCTCCGGTGGTCCCACCACTCCACCCCGTGTGAAAAAATCTGCATGCATGACTCTCCTCCCCCCATGCTCGTCCAATCCGTTGTGACCAGCAATATTTCCACCCGTTCGCTCCCCTGTAATTTACTCCAACAAATATGCCCACGTAGCTGTTACTTAACTGCAGGTGCATTCGGTAAATGACATATGGGCCCAACAGGGGTCTGGCCCACATGTCAGTGACGCAACTGGACCGGCAGTTAAGTCAGTGCAGCTCAGTCCATATCTTACGTAGGTGTGCCATTGCTCGCTATAAATACTGCGCCTCCCACGACATCGCTATCTCCTCCCCCTCACGTTCACATTCATCGCTATCTCCTCCCCCTCCCTCTCACGTCGACCACCATGGCATCGCTCCTCCCAAGCCCTAGGAGCCCCTCGCTGCACCGCGCGGACGGTCATGCGTCGTTGTTCCGTTCCTCACCGCCACTAGTCGAGGAGGACGCGTCGGTGTTCCGCTCCTCGCCGCTACGCAATGTGTCGCCGTTTCATTCCTCGCCGCCACTAGTCGAGGAGGACGCGTCGGTGTTTCGCTCCTCGCCGTGATGCGTCGAGGTGGACGCGTCGGCATTCCCAATCTCGCCAGCACGCGCGCCGGAGGACGCGTCGGCTCCCTGCTACGAGGAGAACGTCGCGCCCCTCGCCGAGCCCCCCCAGCCTTGAGGAGCTTTGGAAAGAAATGGATGCCGCCTTGTGGGAGGCTTTGCCTCCAGCAGAGCGCGCCAAAATAGAGGCGGAGAAGAAGGCCGAGGAAGAGAAGCGCACCGCGAAACAAGCTGCCTGGGAGGCCTATGTCGCGTCCGAGAGAGTCAGGCAATTGGCTCTTTGGCAGAACGCTCATGCGAGGGCCGTGAGGGTGGCGGAGGACGCCCGTGCCGATTCCCTGAGTGCAGTCGGGCCCAAGCGCCTCATCTACGCTTGGCAGTACGTGGACCGGGTGCACGCTTCCAGCGAGGAGGAGTACCTGTTGGCGCCGGATCACCACACCGGTGAGATCGCGCTCGACCGCCGGCAAGCCACCAATCAGCACCTCGCGAGTTGCGAGGCTGAGGAAGAGGCGTTGTGTCGGCGCGCTGGGAAACGGCCGCGCACCAGGGCACTCGTGGCGCGTCGCAAGCGCTCCTGCGAGCGTCGTGGCTTTTAGGAGGAGTATAATTTTTGTTTCGTAAGGCGATCTCATTAGTTTTGGGACGCAAATGATAAATCCCGAACGTTCAGGAATTTTTAGCGTCCTTAATTAAGTATGTAAAAGGGAAAGTTTGGAAACCTTGTGTATTCGTACGCATTTTGCAAGTACGTGCATATAGCACAAACTTTACTATATATTATCACAGGAAAAGAATTCTATGAGACCAGGTCTCACGCGAGACCCATCCTGATGGATGACACGTGGCATTCACAAATCACAAAGCATCCCCCACCCCCACTTAAATTCCATGTGTCATCCATCAGGACGGTCTCACCTGCTAACCGTGAGACCTGGTCTCATATACGAGTAATTTTTTTCCACTATCGCACTACACGTCTCTCTCGATATATGCTTGCAGACTGTGCTACTCCCTCCGTCCAGGTCAATAAGTCATCTTCGGTTGTGCACCGTGACCAAGAAGGAGGGAAGACTTATACACCTAGACGGAGGGAGTACTACTATTACTTATGTATGTGCAAATGCACGCTTTAACATTACGATGCGGTTTTTGCAAAAGTAGAAAAACAGCACTAGTCAAGCTTGTGAAACGATTCAATGCAAAACAAATGCAAAAATGCTTGTTTGATTGTTTACTTTTAGCTTCCTTCTCTGTGGTTATTTCTCTGTTGTACTTTGTACGGAGTATCTCACTGGTTGGCAAGGCATGCAAATTCCCAAACCGCTTCCTACACCCTGTATCTCATTGGTTGCCGGCGTTGACGTTGTCGCCCATGTCGTCGAGGATGAGGTTGCCGAGGTCGGGGAAGAAGTCGTCGTTCACAACTAATCATGTGGACTAGCATAGTAGTAGGATACAGAGTAGAAACATGAATTTTACCACGATTTCGAACAGGAAGGATAGAAACACATACGGTGCAACGGGAGCTGCACCGTTGGCGTTGAGGTTGTCGCCCATGTCCAAACACCACGTAGACACGGTCTTTGAGCACGGTTCATAGTCGTTCCATGCTCAGGCATTGAAGTTTGTAACTATTTTAGATTAGAATATACTACTCCTCCGGTGCTAGTAGTAGAGCAGAGTCCTACTCTACTACTCTACTCAAGAAAGTTAGGGCATAGCATTGTAGGGAGTACCAGTACTGTGATCACTCAAGCAAGTTGTCTGGCATCGACATGACCCTACGCTGCTGGTATGTGTCTCGTAAGTCAAGCAGCGTGTTGTAGTCATCATCACCTGTCCACTTCCCGCAGCACATATTCGCTTCTCCATCTTTGTTCGCACATAATCTCGTCCAATCTTCCATCCCCGCTAAGGCGCCTCCCCCCTCGTCCGAAACCCAAGCACTAACAATGGCAGAACCGAGCAGCGTCCGCCGAAAGAGTGGCTGGAATTCGCTCCCACGGAGGTAATCAAGCTCATTGTTTTGCATGTGGACAATCTCAGTACCATGCCACTCGCCGTGTGCTTGTCGGGGCTGTACTATTTACTCAAAGCCCTCAGGCCGGAGCTTTCTAAGCCAGCTCCTTGCTTGCTGATGCCGTCTGATCTTCAGAAACGGTGTGTCACGCAGCATAACGATCGTAGGGTGGCGAGCATCTACCCCCTTGACTGCGATCCGATCGCCGTCAGCCTCAACTACATTAACGGTATGTACTGGGTCGGCATGAACACATCTTGGATGGTGCTCGTCGACGGTCGCGGCAGCTGGATGCTCGTGGAGGTCTACACCCGACGATTGATCCCCCTTCCTTCGATTAACACTGCACTGCTTTAGCACCGCGACCCAGAATACTCAGAATCTTACAGTAGCCAACATGATGCCAAGTTTGATTTGCTCAAGGTTGTAATCTGCCAAATGCCCACAAGATCTGCGAATTATAAAGACTTCGGGCTAATTGCGTTCTTCAACCGCGGTCTCGCCTATCTGACAGGTCACTGCGGTAAGTGGATAAATCTGCACGTCCATCGTAGGATCATACATCCTCCATGGTTCTCTGATGCCATTGAACACAAGGGCTTCATTTACGTTGTCGAATCCTTCTATGGCTGGATGTATTGCTGGCCTACTCCAGTCATCGCTACAAATGGCTGTTACAGCAGTATGTTACTTTCCTATGATATCATGATGGCTTGCTTATATTACTGTCAACATTTGCTGAAAAAATATTCATGCTCATAACATGCTGTTCTTAAGATTGACTAAACCAAGAGCCCTTTTTTATTTGACTCCAACTTGATATGATGTTGTAGGCCGCCTGGTGTCCCTACCCTTCCTAATCCCAGAACCTTTCAAAGAAAAGCGGCATGGCAGTTGCAGGTGGTTCCCGGCTTGATCAGACGACAGCGAAAGATTGATGATCGTTCGCACGTACCGGACGTGTTGTTTCGCGGAATATAATCACAGTCACTGCAAGGTCTTTGAGCAGGATCCCAGCTTCTCTGGGCGTTCAGGAATTTTTGACTGGAGGCTGGTAAGTAGCATTGGTACACGCTCTTTGTTTGTTGGACTGAATTATCCGATTAACCAGGAGATAACCGACGGCAAGGATCATGATGGCAGCGCGGTTTCGTTCATCAGGCAAAACTGTGTGTACACAGTGTACCATGCGTCTCTGCATGCACCATACCCTGATATGTGCCGCCACGCTCTGCAGCCCAAAGTAGGAGAGAGGGTCACAAGTATCAGACTTCGACCTGCTGGCTGGAGTTTCCACCGTCAGGCACCCATCTGGTTCAAGCCGTTAGCCAATCTCCACAGCTTAATAAATAGTAACGTCTAACTGAGGCAGTTAGTTAGATGCGTACATTTGGTGTAGTAGGATCTTTATTTAGTTTGATGCATACACTTGTTCTTTTTTGGTAGCCTTTTGTAATGATGGCTGATGTTTGGTTTTGAAGAGAGAGCTGCGTCTTTACTCTTCTGGCCTGCTTACTGCTTCTGTTGCACCCCCAGCCCTGGTTGCTGCTGCTGTTTTCAATGTACAATCAGTAGTATATTTCATCTATTGGTTGAATAAATGTGTTGTTAGAATGACAAACACAATATTTTGGAAGTCGTTGCACGGTTCGATCCTTTAGTGCCCCATACCGTACGTAGCGCATACTATTTATCATACGGAACACATTTTTTTTGAAACTCGGAACACATTTTCCACTTGTTGATAACATGCAGCCCACTGATGAAGGCCCAATAGAGAAGCCCATAATTAACTGGAAGGGAGGCTCTCACATGAATCCGGCCCAGGTACATGCTCATGCATCAGTTCTTTGGGAAAATAGGTAGCCCAGTATTTCTTTTTGAAGAATACCCAAGCTAGGCCTATTTGTTTTCTCCGAATTACTGGGCTGCAAATATTTCAAGACGAGGAGGGATGCATTACGGCTTGGCTTAAAAGTATGGTCAATGCATGTTAAAAGTAATATCAAAAGGGGTTGAAAATTCCAAAAAAATTATAGCAAATGGGATATAAGTTTCTTTTTTTATTTTTGTTCTTCACTGATATCTTATACATATTTCATTGGATTTAACATGACATACTACTAATTTATTTTTAAATTTGTTTTAGTATGGCTATTAATTTTTGGATTAAGAATATTTCGTTCCTCAGCAAAAATTTGCGAATTTTCAAAATTTCCCACATATTTAGTTAATTTTTTGACCCTGGTACTGACCAGAAAATGGCCAGCAATTCTAAAAATGGAAAACGGGCTGCAATAAATTCCATATGAATTAGAAAATGAGTAAAAATTATAAAAATAATAGCAAATGGGTTGTACACGCCACAAATTTCGAGGCTGACTTGTTTACGCAAGGCTTTGTTAGTGAACACACGATTCTAGCAGCAGTTAGTGTTGGATGTCCATCCAACGGCCGACGTGCTTCTTCAATATCTGATCTTCCTGCTCCAGCCGCCTAAACTAGCGCCGACGGGACTGCCTGCTCCCTCCTCTTGTGGCCCGCTGTGATGCCGCACAGGCTTCCCCGGCCCACCCTACTCCCTCCGTTGGCCTGGCCGCACGCAATCAACTGCCTCCTTATTATGCGAAAAAAATGATTCCTCCCACTGACATCTGGGGCACACCAGTTGGGAGGCTGACCTGTGGGCCTACTAAGTTGACGCGTACGCATGGCTTGTCAACTTAGTCAACAAACGATTCTAGCAGCAGCAACCGTTAGATTTGAATCGAACGGTCCTACTGCTTCTTGAATCGCTGCTCTTCTTGCACCAGCCGCCCAAACCAGCACCGGGGACTGCCTTCTCCTGCCTCCAATGGCCGGCTGTGCTGCCGATGAGGCCTCATCGCCCCCTACTACTCCCACCGCTAGCCAGGCCCTGCGGCGACGGCAGCCTCACACCACAGCCGAACCAGTGAACCCTCGTACTCCTCTCCGCGTGGGCATCCACTGTCGCGCCTTCCCCGGCTCCGCGTCGTCCAATTTCCTAGGCCTCACCGTCGTCCACCACCTTGGTGCTCTCGGCGCGGCGTGGTCAACGTGGTCAACGACATTCCATCGGAAGAGTACTATACATGGAGAGGCTGACATCTGGGTCCACGGCCACAGCCCAGTTTTTTTGTGATTTGCCAAGTAAGTTGCTTTGTCAGGCCTGTTGGGATGCAAATCTTTCAAGACGAGGAGAGCTTTCATTCGGCTGGCCGAGAAAATGGCCCATCAGTAATGAGAAATGGGATGTACATTTTTAAAACACATCAAACCGGCAATTAGTTTCAAATATCTTTTCTTCATTTCGAGATTTGAAATTACATTAATTTTTATGCGTGGAGAATTTGTTGGATTTTATATTGATATACATTTATTTTTAAAATCAGTTTGAATGTGAGTCGAAATTTCGGGATTAAAAACAGTTCAGACCGCACGGAAATATGCAAAAATTCGTATAATTTTTTAATCGTGGCCACAATATGGGCTGTAATGCTAACAAAAAGAATATGGGCTCCAAAAAACCTTAATAATTAGCAAATGGGCTGTAAATTATTAGAAATAATGGCAGATGGGTTGTATGCTGTTTTCCACAGATTTGAGGCTGACGCACAAGCAGTGACTGTTGGATGGCCATCCAACGGCCATCGTGCTTTTTCAATCTCTGCTCTTCCTGCTCCAGCCGTTCAAACAGGCGCCGGCGGGACCGCCTGCTCCCTCCTCCCCACGGCCGGCTCTGCTGCCGCGCAGGCCTCACCACCCCACCGTACTCCCATCGCTGGCCTAGCCATCCCCCTACTCACCCACACCTGCTGTTATTCTTCGGCGATGGCAGACGAACCAGTAAACCCTCGTACAGTCGTACTCCCCTCCGCATGGGAAACAACTGCCGAGTCTTCCCTGCCTTCGTGTCGTTCCCTTCCTAGGCCTCGCCGTCGTCCACCGCCCTGGTGCTCTCGGCGCGGCCTGGTCAACGTGGTCAACGACCGACATGCATCTGAAGTGGACTGTACGTGGAGAGGCCGACGGCTGGGTCCACGGCCGCACGCAAGGAAATGCCTCCTTATTACGCGCAAAATAATGATTCCTCCACCTGACATCAGGGACCCATCAAAAGGGCATCCGTATTTCGCGAAAAAAACGTTACCGCCGCTGACAGCTCGGACCCACCAGCTATATCTTTGCACGCAAGGAAGTGCCTCCTTATTACACTCAAAAAATGAATACCCCCCTGCTAGCTGGGACCCACCTTGGTGGGAGGCTGACTTGTGGGCCTACTAAGTTGATGGGGACGGAGGGCTTTGTCAACTTAGTCAATATGCATGATTCTAGCTCCAGTGACCGTACGATGTCCATCCAACGGCCGTAGTGCTTCTTCAACCTCTGGTCTTCTTGCTCCAGCCGCCCAAACGGCCAGCGCCGGTCGTGCCTCGTGCTCTTGCCTCCCGTGGCTGGCTGCGATGCAGCGGAGGCCTCACCGCCCCCTACTACTCCCACCACTGGTCAGGCCATCCCTCTACTCACCCACACCCCCTGTTATTCTGCAGCGACGGCAGCCTCACACCGCATCAAACCAGTGAACCCTCGTACTCCTCTATGCGTGGGCATCCACTGCCGCGTCTTCCCCGGCTCCGCGTCGTCCCCTTCCTAGGCCTCGCCGTCGTCCACCGCCCTGGTGCTCTCGGCGCGGCGTGGTCAACATGGTCAAGGAACGGCTTCCATCGGACGTGGACTGTACGTGGAGAGGCTGACAGCTGGGTCCACGGCCGCAGCAAGGAAGTGCCTCCTTATTACGTGTAAAATAATTATTCCTCCACCTGACAGCGGGACCCACCGGACGGGCCACCGTATTTCGCGAAAAAAAACATTTCCCCCTAACTGCTGGGACCCACCAGCTACATCTGCGCATGTAAGGAAGTGCGTCTGGGCAAAAAAAACGATTCGCCCCCTGACTGCTGGGATCTACCAGCTACATCTTCGCAGGCAAGGAAGTGCCAGATAGTCGGGACCCACCTGGTCGAAGCGTACGTAGCGTTGTCATTCTGGTCGCAAACGTGTACATACATACTGGTCGATGTAGAGGCGCGCACACGTCGTAGTAGAGGCGCGCACGTGTCGTAGTAGAGGCGCGCACGTAGCATTTACACGTACGTACAGCGGCCAGGGTGCAAGAAAGAAAATACGGCCACGTATGTGTACATACGGGCAGGGTCTCGAACGCCTACTCGTGCATACGTACGGCTAGGGCTCGTGTACATGGCTGGGTCGGAACGGAGAAACAGCGTCGTCGTCGTTTTCATGGGAAGGCAATGGAATGCGTCGTGTTCATGGGGAGGCAACGGAATGCGTCGTGTTCATCGGGAGGGCTTGGACGGAACAGGCGATGGAAACGAGGCCTGGCGTACCGCAGAACGGAGGAAACGGCCTTGTGTTCGACCAACCACGTTCGAAACAGGATCCTGTTCATCAGGAGGGGTCTGGCGTACCGCAAAACAGAGGAAACAGACCTCCTACGGTCGAAACGGGGGTCCTGTTGATCGGGAGGGGTGTGGCGTACCGCAAAACGGAGGAAACGGACTTGTGTTGGAGCGCTACGGTCGAAACGGGGGTCCTGTTCATCGGGAGGGGTGTGGCGTACCGCAAAACGGGACTCCACGGGATACTGTTCATCTCCACCGTCGACCTCCTCCAGCCTCCACGGGCTCCTATTCATCCAGCCTCCACGGGCTCCTGTTCATCCATCCTCCACCGTGCGCTACTCCACCGGCTACTGTTCAACCACCCCTCCACCGTCTACTGTCATCCATCCCTGCACACCATGGGGTCCTGTTCAACCACCCCTCCACGGGCACCCCTCCACCGTCTACTGTTCATCCAGCCCTCCGCACCATGGGGTCCTATTCAACCACCCCTCCACCGTCTACTTTTCATCCAGCCCTCCACACCACGGGGTCCTGTTCAACCACCCCTCCACCGTCTACTGTTCATCCAGCCCTCCACACCACGGGGTCCTGTTAATCTACCCCTCCACGGGCACCCCTCCACCGTCTACTGTTCATCCAGCCCTCCACCACACCACGGGGTCCTGTTCATCCAAAGGCAACGCCACCGCTCACTGTTCATCCAACCCCCTCCCCCCCCCCCACAACGCTCACTGTTCATCCCATCGATCGGCTTCAGTTAGCAGCAGTACCGAAGGAATCGCTCGATCGGGTTCAGTTAACAGCCATCGATCGATCGCTCGGGTTCAGTAACGCGTAGCCTGCAGTGCAATCGCTCGGGTTCAGTTAGAGCCCAACGCCTCGCTCGGGTTCAGTTAGAGACAATGCCTCGCACACACGCGCGTACGTGTACGAGAGAAACGCGCATCGCTCGGCCCCCGACCTGCCACCGTAACCAGGAACTCCCCAAAATTTTCCTCCCCCTCGCTTCTACCACAGTTTTTTCCGTGATGGATGGCCCAAAGAATGTCATGCAGCTGCGTCTCCGGCCCGCCCAGGACGAAAAGCCCATTTTCTGTCATGATATTTTGTCATAGAAGTAGGAGCCCACCACATCTATGATGATACCGGGTTTTTTCACAATTATCGTCATAGAAATGTCATATGTATGACAAAAAAAATTTGTTCAGCCCAAAATGTCATGGATGTGTCTTTTTTTCTAGTGTACGTACCCCCAAACGATCAGATACAGAGCCAAAACCCTAATTCCACCGCCGCAACTTTCTGTATCCACGAGATCCCATCTTGGGGCCTGTTCCGGAGCTCCACCGGAGGGGGCATCATTCACGGAGGGCTTCTACATCAACACCATAGCCTCTCCGATGAAGTGTGAGTAGTTTACCTCAGACCGACAGGTCCATAGTTAGTAGCTAGATGGCTTCTTCTCTCTTTTTGGATCTCAATACAATGTTCTCCCCCTCTCTTGTGGAGAACTATTCGTTGTAATATTCTTTTTGCGGTGTGTTTGTTGAGATCGATGAATTGTGGGTTTATGATCAAGTCCATCTATGAACAATATTTAAAATTCTCTGAATTATTTTATGTATGATTGGTTATCTTTGCAAGTCTCTTCGAATTATCAGTTTGGTTTGGCCTACTAGATTGATCTTTCTTGCAATGGGAGAAGTGCTTAGCTTTGGGTTCAATCTTGCGGTGTCCTTTCCCACTGACAGTAGGGCAGCAAGGCACATATTGTATTGTTGCCATCGAGGATAACAAGATGGGGTTTTCATCATATTGCATGAGTCTATCCCTCTACATCATGTCATCTTGCTTAAGGCGTTACTCTGTTTTAACTTAATACTCCAGATGCATGCTGGATAGCGGTCGATGAGTGGAGTAATAGTAGTAGATGCAGGCTCGAGTCGGTCTACTTGTCTCGGACGTGATGCCTATATACATGATCATACCTAGATATTCTCATAACTATGCTCAATTCTGTCAATTGCTCAACAGTAATTTCTTCACCCACCTAGAATACTTATGCTCTTGAGAGAAGCCACTAGTGAAACCTATGGCCCCCAGATCTATCTTTATCATATTAATCTCCTACTACTTAGTTATTTCCTTTGCTTTTTACTTTGCCTTTATTTTACTTTGCATCTTTATCACAAAAATACCAAAAATATTATCTTATCATATCTATCAGATCTCACTCTCATAAGTGGCCGTGTCGGGATTGACAACCCCTATTCGCGTTGGTTGCGAGGATTTATTTGTTTTGTGTAGGTACGAGGGACTCGCGCGTAGCCTCCTACTGGATTGATACCTTGGTTCTCAAAAACTGAGGGAAATACTTACGCTACTTTGCTGCATCATCCCTTCCTCTTCGGGGAAAACCAACGCAGTGCTCAAGAGGTAGCAAGAAGGATTTCTGGCGCCGTTGCCGGGGAGGTCTACGCAAAAGTCAATATACCAACTACCCATGACATACCCTTATCTCCCGCATTACATTATTTTCCATTTGCCTCTCGTTTTCCTCTCCCCCACTTCACCCTTACTGTTTTATTCGCCCTTTCTCTCTATCCTCCCTCTCTTTCTCTATTTTCCTCTTTTTGCCTGTTTCTTGTTGGCTCGTATGGTTGGAATAGTCATTTATTTATTACTAAACAGAGAACCTAAGATCTATGGATCCTCATCCGCTTGCTAATCTTTTTAAGAGATCCAGTTATGTTGAACCAATTGCTAGTGAGTTTTGTGCACTAGATTATCTTTATGAAGTTCTGCTTGAAATTCGTGAATCTGAAAATTGCGATGAAGTATTTTATGAAGTGATTCACGATAGATCTTTGAATAAAAAGCATGATTGCAATGATGTTATTATAAATTCTATTAATGTCAATTGTGCTAATAATATGCAAAACCCTAAGCTCGGGGATGCTAATTTTGCTATGTCCTCTACTTGTTGGAACGATCATGATTGGGGTGATACTTCTTTTGATCTTGAAAATTTATTTAAGCCCCATGATGAATATGAGATTGATTATAATGTTTGCAATAATATTGAAAGTGGGTTTGGAAGAATGTCAACTTTAGATCCCACATATTTGGAGAATTTTCAATCTTATGAAGTTTTTGATAAAAGTGTGTTTGGAAAGGTCATGACTTTAGTTAATGTTAATCCCACTATTTCGGACGAGTGTCAACTTTGCATGCATGTGGATCGTGTTGAAAATATTTTTTGTGATAGATATTTTGTTTAATTTGATTATGATCCTAGATATAATTATTATGAGAGAGGAAAATATGGTGGTAGAAATTTTCATGTTACTAAATTACCTCTCGTTATGTTGAGTTTGCTAGTGTTTCTTTCCGCTTTCTTGCATATGCTAGTTTTTGCTTTCCATGATAATTTGTTTGCCTATAATATGCCTATGCATAGCAAGTATGTTAGACTTAGATGTGTTTGTCACATGCTTTATGATGCTCCTTTTGTGCTTCAATTCTTGTCCTTCATGTGAGCATCATTAAAATTATCAATACCTAGCTATAAGGCTTTAAAGAAAAGCGCTTGTTGGGAGACAACCCAATATTTTTCATTGCTGCTATTTGATAAATAATTTATCTATACTCTGTTTTGGTTGTGTTTTTTGTGTTTAATTAGTGTTTGTGCCAAGTAGAACCGTTGGGAAGACTTGGGGAAAGTCTAGTTACACTTGCTGTAAAAAACAGAAACTTTAGCGCTCACGAGAACTGCTGCCATTTTTATTTGGAAAGTGATATTTAGTTAATTATTTTTTAAGATAATTAATAGATAAATTCCTCACCTCCAGCAATTTATTTTAGAATTTTTGGGGTTCCCGATCTTGTGCTAGCTACAGATTACTACAGACTGTTCTGTTTTTGACAGATTCTGTTTTTCGTGTGTTGTTTCCTTATTTTGATGAATCTATGGCTAGTAAAATAGTTTATAAACCATAGAGAAGTTGGAATACAGTAGGTATAACACCAATATAAATAAAGAATGAGTTCATTACAGTACCTTGAAGTGGTCTTTTATATTCTTTCGCTAACGGAGCTCACGAGATTTTCTACTTTAAGTTTTGTGTTGTGAAGTTTTCAAGTTTTGGGTAAAGATTTGATGGATTGTGGAACAAGGAGTGGCAATAGACTAAGCTTGGGGATGCCCATGGCACTCCCAAGATAATCTAAGGACACCTAAAGGCCAAAGCTTGGGGATGCCCCGGAAGGCATCCCCTCTTTCGTCTACTTCTATCGGTAACTTTACTTGGAGCTATATTTTTATTCACCACATGATATGTGTTTTGCTTGGAGCGTCTTGTATGATTTGAGTCTATATTTGTTAGTTTACCACAATCATCCTTGCTGTACACACCTTTTGAGAGAGCCATACATGATTTGAAATTTGTTAGAATGATCTATGTGCTTCGCTTATATCTTTTGAGTTATGTAGTTTTGCTCTAGTACTTCACTTATATATTTTAGAGCACGGTGGTGGATTTGTTTTATAGAAACTATTGATCTCTCATGCTTCACTTAGATTATTTTGAGAGTCTTAAATAGAATGGTAATTTGCTTAAAGTCCTAATATGCTTGGTATACAAATTAATAATAAAACTTTCTTATGAGTGTGTTGAATACTATGAGAAGTTTGATACTTGATAATTGTTTTGAGATATAAACATGGTGATATTAAAGTTGTGCTAGTTGAGTAGTTGTGAATTTGATAAATACTTGTGTTAAAGTTTGTGATTCCCGTAGGATGCATGTATGGTGAACCATTATGTGATGAAGTCAGAGCATGATTTATTTTTTGATTGTCTTCCTTATGAGTGGCGGTCGGGGATGAGCGATGGTCTTTTCCTACCAATCTATCCCCCTAGGAGCATGCGCGTAATACTTTGCTTTGATAACTTGTAGATTTTTGCAATAAGTATATGAGTTCTTTATGACTAATGTTGAGTCCATGGATTATACGCACTCTCACCCTTCCACCTTTGCTAGCCTCTCTAATACCGCACACCTTTCGCCGGTACCATACACCCACCATATACCTTCCTCAAAACAGCCACCATACCTAATTATTATGGCATTTCCATAGCCATTCCGAGATATATTGCCATGCAACTTTCCACCTTTCCGTTTATCATGACACACTCCATCATTGTCATATTGCTTAGCATGATCATGTAGTTGACATCGTATTTGTGGCAAAGCCACCATTCATAATTCTTTTATACGTGTCACTCATGCATCATTGCATATCCCGGTACACCGCCTGAGGCATCCATATAGATTCATACTTTGTTCTAGACATTGAGTTGTAATTGTTGAGTTGTAAGAAAAATAAAAGTGTGATGATCATCATTATTAGAGCATTGTCCCAGTGAGGAAAGGATGATGGAGACTATGATTCCCCCACAAGTCGGGATGAGACTCCAGACGAAGAATAAAAAAAGAGAAAGAAAAGAGGCCATAAAAAAAGAGAAAAGGCCCAAATAAAAAATGAGAGAAAAAGAGAGAAGGGACAATGTTACTATCCTTTTACCACACTTGTGTTTCAAAGTAGCACCATGATATTCATAGTAGAGAGTCTCTCATGTTATCACTTTCATATACTAGTGGGAATTTTTCATTATAGAACTTGGCTTGTATATTCCAATGATGGGCTTCCTCAAAATGCCCTAGGTCTTCATGAGCAAGCAAGTTGGATGCACACCCACTTAGTTTCTTTTTGAGCTTTCATATACTTATAACTCTAGTGCATCCGTTGCATGGCAATCCCTACTCACTCACATTGATATCTATTGATGGGCATCTCCATAGCACGTTGATACGCCTAGTTGATGTGAGATTATCTTCTCCTTTTTTGTCTTCTCCACAACCACCATTCTATTCCACCTATAGTGTTATGTCCATGGCTCACGCTCATGTATTGCGTGAAAATTGAAAAAGTTTTGAGAATGTCAAAAGTATGAAACAGTTGCTTGGCTTGTCATTGGGGTTGTGCATGATTTAAATATTTTGTGTGGTGAAGATGGAGCATAGCCAGACTATATGATTTTGTAGGGATAACTTTCTTTGGCCATGTTATTTTGAGAAGACATAATTGCTTTGTTAGTATGCTTAAAGTATTATTATTTTTATGTCAATATGAACTTTTGTCTTCAATCTTTCGGATCTTAATATTCATACCACAATTAAGAAGAATTGCATTAAAATTATGCCAAGTAGCACTCCGCATCAAAAATTCTGTTTTTATCATTTACCTACTCGAGGACGAGCAGGAATTACGCTTGGGGATGCTTGATACGTCTCCAACATATCTATAATTTTTGATTGCTCCATGCTATATTATCTACTGTTTTGGACATTATTGGGCTTTATTATCCACTTTTATATTATTTTTTGGGACTAACCTATTAACCGGAGGCCCAACCCAGAATTGCTGTTTTTTGCCTGTTTTAGGGTTTCGAAGAAAAGGAATATCAAACGGAGTCCAAACGGAATGAAACCTTTGGGAACGTGATTTTCTCAACAAACAAGTCCCGGGAGACTTGGACCCTACGTCAAGACACAAAAGGGGAGGCCACGAGGTAGGCGGCGCGCCGGAGCTCTTCATCAGCCCCGAGTAGTTATGAATTTGAGAAATGCTTGTGCTGAAGTTTGCAAGTCCCGTAGCATGCACGTATGGTAAACGTTATGTAACAAATTTGAAACATGAAGTGTTTTTTGATTGTCTTCCTTATGAGTGGCGGTCGGGGACGAGCGATGATCTTTTCCTACCAATCTATCCCCCTAGGAGCATGCGCGTAGTGCCGAGGTTTTTGATGACTTGTAGATTTTTGCAATAAGTATGTGAGTTCTTTATGACTAATGTTGAGTCAATGGATTATACGCACTCTCACCCTTCCATCATTGCTAGCCTCTTCGGTACCGTGCATTGCCCTTTCTCACATTGAGAGTTGGTGCAAACTTCGCCGGTGCATCCAAACCCCGTGATATGTGTGATGCCCCGAGACCGTTGCGCCAGGTGTCTTCCAGTTATTCGTTGTGGTTGCCTTGTCATTTGCTTGTGTGTTGCATCTTGCCATGTCATCATGTGCATTGCATCTTCATGTTTTCAAAACTTGCATCTGTCCGGGTTCCCCCAGTTCCTTCCGTTGTCCGTTCTGAGCCCAGACACACTTGCACGCTCCCGCGGCACGTCTGAAATATTATTTTGTAAGTGGCCGGAAATGTTCTCGGAATGGGTTGAAGTTGGCATGCGGTGTTGTTATGTTGTCAGTAGGCCGCCTGCCAAGTTTCATCGCATTCGGAGTCCGTTTGACGCCCCAACGGATAACTATAGCGACATTATAGTCGGTCAAATCGTCGGACGTTTTCGGTCTCCGGGTCTCTCTCTCTTCTCTTCTCTCAGCTCGTGCCCTTCTGCACAGCCCACAAGTTCCAACCGACCCCTCGCGTGCGTGTCCGAAACTTCCCCGAACCCGACCCTGTCAGTCGTCACCGTTGGATCCGGATCATCTCCAAACGTCTACAAAACATCTCCGTTTTGTTTATTGGGCTACCTAACCTATTCTTCTCGGACCGTCCGATTTTTATCGGAGGGACCAAATAGTCTAACACCTAATCCCCTACCTATATAACCAGACAAAACCCTAAAATCTAGGGATCCTGTCCCATCCAACCACTCATTCCCGAGCCGCGCCACCCACCTACCTTTCTTCCTCGGGATCCCCTCATTTGCCCCGATCCAATCCGCCAGCCCCTGCCTCCATCGATCCCTACGCCTGCCTATCTAGCACTCGATCTAGTTTCGGATCGAGGCAATTACCCCGCCTGACCAATCCCTCATCCCCGATCCCCCCTCACATGGCGGCCTCGCACCGGAGCTCTTCATCAGCCCCGAATCACCGGAGTCAAGTCGCCGGCCGCCCGAGCTTCGTGCGCCTCTGCCTTGAGGGCCTCCTCATCCCCAACCAGCGTCACCTCCGGCCTCCAGTCGCCTTCAACCACCTGCTTCGCGCATCCCTGCGCCCGCGAGCGTCTGAGGCCGCAACCTCCTCCTCGTCCATGACAACCTCTCCTTGCCTGACCTACTGGACCCCGTCGCCTCTGCGACAGAGCTCGCCGGAGAAAGCACCACCAGGCATCCCCACACCCTACCTCTCTTCTCTCTGACCTCTTCTTTCTCTTCCCCTTACATCTCTCTCTGTGACTTGCCGTAGCAGGGAGCCGCCACTGCTTGGAGCTTCCTCAACCTCACCGTCGGTTAGATCGGCTCCACCCCGCCGGATCCACGCCCGCTGTCCTCCATCGCAAGTCCTAGGCCGCCGCTGCTCTGCTTTTTCCCTGCCTTGCTCAGATAGGCTGTCGGGTAGACGAACGCGCCCTGTTTTTCCCTACCTTGCTCGATCTCCTGGAGGAGAGGACAAGCACTGTTTCCGTTGACCGCGCCTCCACGCCCAGCTCGCTCCTTCGCGGCCTGCCCAGCTCCTCTTCGCCAGATCCAGTGGGCCTTGGCCCATGGTGGGTTGCCATGCACCCCTTCTTTTTTTCTTCCTGTTGGGCTAGCCTCGCTATTTCGGTCCGTGATGATTCCCCGTCGGCCCAATGCGCCTCCTCTCTGGCCCAGCTTCAGTTTCGGCCTGCTAGGCCCGATGTGAGCAGACCCCTCCAGATCCCCTATTCCTGTTGGGCCAGCAAGTTTCAGCCCAGTAGATGTTTTTTTAGGTTCTTTGAATTTGCTAATTAACCAGGGATTTACAGTTTTGCAGATTAACCCTTGCACTTCATGCATATAAAAACTCATCAACCGTGCATCATATTAAAATGTTTTATATATGAAAAATGCTTACTTTTTCATCTAGTTTCATAATGTGCAACTTTCAACCATGTTTAAAATGTTTAAACTGCTGCTTGCATTAAATTGCTTAAATTCCATGCTAAAATGATTAAATTCATAACTTAATAACCGTAGCTCCAAACTTAATAAAATTTATATGTATTTGGGGTAGAAAAATGCCTAGTTTGACATGGTGTCATTACTTTGCATGTTTAATAACTCTAAAATTGTGTTTAGGGCAGAACAGTACCAAATCTATAATATGCTCATGAGGATTTTTCCGGACTTCTTGCTTGTTGTTCCGACCTCATTTAAACTTGCCTAGATAGGTAGTTTTCATTTGCTCCACCTCTTGCCATGTTAATCAACATTTAATATTGTTGGGTACATAAACGAGATCGAACTAAATAACCGGAATGTGGTGTTTCATCAATATGCAACTCGTTGCATATTGAGCTCCACTTAATTTGTAGAATTGCTTGTGCACTTTGCCATATTGCCATGCCTCATTAAACCGGACATGCATCATACTTGGTTGTGCATCATGTCATGCTTATGTGGTGGTTGTTTACTATGTTGTTTGCTTCATTCCGGTGTTGCTTCTTCGGGTTAGTTCCGATAACGTCGCGTTTGTGAGGATTCATTCGACTACGTCCGCTTGTCTTCTTCATGGACTCGTTCTTCTTCCTTGCGGGATCTCGGGCAAGATGACCATACCCTCGAAATCACTTCTATCTTTGCTTGCTAGTTTCTCGCTCTTTTTCTATGCCGCGATACCTACCACTTGCTTTATCATGCCTCCCATATTGCCTTGTCAAGCCGCTAACCCACCTTTCCTAGCAAACTATTGTTTGGCTATGTTACCGCTTTGCTCAGCCCCTCTTATAGCGTTGCTAGTTGCAGGTGAAGATGAAGTTTTTTCCATGTTGGAACATCGATTTTGTTGGGATATCACTATATATACATTGCTTAATTAATGCACCTATATACTTGGTAAAGGGTGGAAGGCTCGGCCTTATGCCCGGTGTTTTGTTACACTCTTTCTGCCCTAGTTTCCGTCATACCAGTGTTATGTTCCTTGATTTTGCATTCCTTACGCGGTTGGGTATTATGGGAACCCCTTGACAGTTCGCTTTGAATAAAACTCCTCCAGCAAGGCCCAACCTTAGTTTTACATTTGCCACCTAGCCTTTTTTCCCTTGGGTTTCGCGGACTCAAGGGTCATCTTTATTTTAACCCCCCCCCCCCCCCCCGGGGCCAGTGCTTCTCTAAGTGTTGGTCCAAACTGGGCGATGTCCGGCGCCCCCTGGGCAACCAGGGTCTATGCCAACCCGACGTCTTGCTCATCCGGTGTGCCCTGAGAACGAGATATGTGCAGCTCCTATCGGGATTTGTTGGCACATTCGGGTGGCTTTGCTGGTCTTGTTTTACCATTGTCAAAATGTCTTGTAACCGGGATTCCGAGTCTGATCGGGTCTTCCTGGGAGAAGGAATATCCTTCGTTGACCGTGAGAGCTTGTGATGGGCTAAGTTGGGACACCCCTGCAGGGTTTTGAACTTTCGAAAGCCGTGCCCGCGGTTATGGGCAGATGGGAATTTGTTAATATCCGGTTGTACAGAACTTGACACTTAACTTAATTAAAATGCATCAACCGTGTGTGTAGCCGTGATGGTCTCTTTCCGGCGGAGTCCGGGAAGTGAACACGGTTCTTGTGTTATGCTTGAACGTAAGTAGTCTCAGGATCACTTCTTGATCACTTCTAGTTCACGACCGTGCTTTTCTTCTCTTCTCACTCTTATTTGCGTATGTTAGCCACCATATATGCTAGTGCTTGTTGAAGCTCCACCTCACTACCTTTTCCTACCCATAAGCTTAAATAGTCTTGATCTCGCGGGTGTGAGATTGTTGAGTCCTCGTGACTCACAGATACTTCCAAAACCAGTTGCAGGTGCCGATGATACCAGTGCAGATGACGCAACTGAGCTCAAGTGGGAGCTCGATGAAGATTGTGTTCGTTGTGTTGTTTTCGTTTCCAGTTGATCAGTAGCGGAGCCCAGTCGGGGCGATCGGGGATCTAGCATTAGGGGTTGTCTTTCTTTATTTGGTTCCGTAGTCAGACCTTGATTGTATTCTGGTTGATGTAATGCTATATTTACGTATTGTGTGAAGTGGCGATTGTAAGCCAACTCTTTATCCCTCTCTTATTCAGTACATGGGATGTGTAAAGATTACCCCTCTTGCGACATGCCTACTATGCGGTTATGCCTCTAAGTCGTGCTCCGACACGTGGGAGATATAGCCGCATCGTGGGTGTGACAATATGATACGCTCTTTCACACATAAACCTCCTTATATCTTCCTCAAAACAGCCACCATACCTACCTATTATGGCATTTCCATAGCCATTCCGAGATATATTGCCACGCAACTTTCCACCATTCCGTTCATCATGACACATTCATCATTGTCATATTGATTACCATGACCATGTAGTTGACATAGTATTTGTGGCAAAGCCACCGTTCATAATTCTTTCATACATGTCACTCTTGGTTCATTGCATATCCCGGTACACCGCCGGAGGCATTCATATAGAGTCATATCTTGTTCTAAGTATCGAGCTGTAATCATTGAGTTGTAAATAAATAGAAGTGTGATGATCATCATTCATAGAGCATTGTCCCAAATAAAAAAAGGGGGAAGGCCAAATAAAAAAAGGCTAAAATATATATATATATAAAGAAGGGACAATGCTACTATCCTTTTTCCACGCTTGTGCTTCAAAGTAGCACCATAATCTTCATGATAGAGAGTCTTTTGTCTTATCACTTTTATATACTAGTGGGAATTTTTCATTATAGAACTTGGCTTGTATATTCCAACAATGGGCCTCCTCAAGTGCCCTAGGTCTTCGTGAGCAAGCAAGTTGGATGCACACCCACTTAGTTTCTTTTGTTGAGCGTTCATACATTTATAGCTCTAGTGCATCCGTTGCATGGCAATCCCTACTCCTTGCATTAACATCAATCGATGGGCATCTCCATAGCCCGTTGATTAGCCTCGTTGATGTGAGACTATCTCTTTTTTTGTCTTCTCCACATAACCCCCCATCATCATATTCTATTCCACCCATAGTGCTATATCCATGGCTCGCGCTCATGTATTGCGTGAAAGTTTATAATTTGAGATTACTAAAGTATGAAACAATTGCTTGGCTTGTCATCGGGGTTGTGCATGATGAGAGCATTCTTGTGTGACGAAAATGGAGCATGACTAAACTATATGATTTTGTAGGGATGAACTTTCTTTGGCCATGTTATTTTGAGAAGACATAATTGCTTTGTTAGTATGCTTGAAGTATTATTATTTTTATGTCAATATGAACTTTTGTCTTGAATCTTTCAGATCTGAATATTCATACCACAATTAAGACGAAATACATTAAAATTATGCCAAGTAGCACTCCGCATCAAAAATTATGTTTTTATCATTTACCTAGTCGAGGACGAGCAAGACTTAAGCTTGGGGATGCTTGATATGTCTCCAATGTATCTATAATTTTTGATTGCTCCATGCTATATTATCTACTGTTTTGGACATTATTGGGCTTTATTATCCACTTTTATATTATTTTTGGGAGTAACCTATTAACCGGAGGCCCAACCCAGAATTGTTGTTTTTTTGCCTATTTTAGGGTTTCGAAGAAAAGGAATATCAAACGGAGTCCAAACGGAATGGAACCTTCGGGAACGTGATTTTCTCAACGAACAAGACCCGGGAGACTTGGACCCTACGTCAAGACACAAAAGAGGAGGCCACGAGGTAGGGGGGCATGCCTACCCCCCCCAGGCGCGCCCTCCACCCTCGTGGGCCCCCCCCAGGCGCGCCCTCCACCCTCGTGGGCCCCCCCCCAGGCGCGCCCTCCACCCTCGTGGGCCCCCTGTTGCTCCACTGACGTACTCCTTCCTCCTATATATACCTACGTACCCCCAAACGATCATATACGGAGCCAAAACCCTAATTCCACCGACGTAACTTTCTGTATCCACGAGATCCCATCCTGGGGCCTGTTCCGGAGCTCCGCCGGAGGGGGCATCGACCACGGAGGGCTTCTACATCATCACCATAGCCCCTCCGATGAAGTGTGAGTAGTTCACCTCAGACCTATGGGTCCATAGTTATTAGCTAGATGGCTTCTTCTCTCTTTTTGGATCTCAATACAATGTTCTCCCCCTCTCTTGTGGAGATCTATTCGATGTAATCTTCTTTTTCCGGTGTGTTTGTTGAGATTGATGAATTGTGGGTTTATGATCAAGTCTATCTATGAACAATATTTGAATCTTCTCTGAATTCTTTTATGTATGATTGGTTATCTTTGCAAGTCTCTTCGAATTATCAGTTTGGTTTGGCCTACTAGATTGATCTTTCTTGCAATGGGAGAAGTGCTTAGCTTTGGGTTCAATCTTGCGGTGTCCTTTCCCAGTGACAGTAGGGGCAGCAAGGCACGTATTGTATTATTGCTATCGAGGATAACAAGATGGGGTTTTCATCATATTGCATGAGTTTATCCCTCTACATCATGTCATCTTGCTTAAGGTGTTACTCTGTTTTTATTAACTTAATACTCTAGATGCATGCTGGATAGCAGTCGATGAGTGGAGTAATAGTAGTAGATGCAGTCAGGAGTCGGTCTACTTGTCTCGGACGTGATGCCTATATACATGATCATACCTAGATATTCTCATAACTATGCTCAATTATGTCAATTGCTCAACAATAATTCGTTCACCCACCGTAGAATACCTATGCTCTTGAGAAAAGCCACTAGTGAAACCTATGGCCCCCGGGTCTATCTTCACCATATTAATCTTCCAATACTTAGTTATTTCCTTTGCTTTTATTTGACTTTGCATCTCTATCATAAAAATACAAAAAATATTATCTTATCATATCTATCAGATCTCACTCTCGTAAGTGGCCGTGTAGGGATTGACAACCCCTTATCGCGTTGGTTGCGAGGATTTATTTGTTTTGTGCAGGTACGAGGGACTCGCGCGTAGCCTCCTACTGGATTGATACCTTGGTTCTAAAAAACTGAGGGAAATACTTACGCTACTTTGCTGCATCATCCCTTCCTCTTCGGGGAAAACCAACGTAGTGCTCAAGAGGTAGCAAGGACCAAGGCCACTATAAATAGGACTTAGCCACCACCATAGCAGGGGATGGAGGGAGACCACCTTCACATTCACCAGCTCATCAAGCTCAAGAACACCTCACCTCCTAAGGCTGTTCATCCACTCTACTAGTTAATCCTCAGCCCCTCGAGGCAATCCACCGCAAAACTGGAGTAGGCTATGATACGTCTCCAACGTATCTATATATTTTGATTGTTCCATGCTATATTATATTCTGTTTAGGACATTATTGGACTTTATTATACACTTTTATATTATTTTTGGGACTAACCTATTAACCGGAGGCCCAGCCCAGAATTGTTGTTTTTTGCCTATTTTAGGGTTTCGCAGAAAAAGAATATCAAACGGAGTCCAAACGGAATGAAACCTTCGGGAACGTGATTTTCGGAACGAACATGATCCAGAGGACTTGGTCCCTATGTCAAGCAATCAACAAGGAGGGCACGAGGTAGGGGCGCGCCTACCCCCCCCCCCCCCAGGTGCGCCCTCCACCCTCGTGGGCCCCCTGTTGCTCCACCGACGTACTCCTTCCTCCTATATATACCTACGTACCCCCAAACTACAAGATACGGAGCCAAAACCCTAATTCCACCGCCGTAACTTTCTGTATCCACGAGATCCCATCTTGGGGCCTGTTCCGGAGCTCCGCCGGAGGGGGCATGAATCACGGAGGGCTTCTACATCAACACCATAGCCCCTCCGATGAAGTGTGAGTAGTTTACCTCAGACCTACGGGTCCATAGTTATTAGATAGATGGCTTCTTCTCTCTTTTTGGATCTCAATACAAAGTTCTCCCCTCTCTTGTGGAGATCTATTCGATGTAATCTTCTTTCGCGGTGTGTTTGTTGAGACCGATGAATTGTGGGTTTATGATCAAGTTTATCTATGAACAATATTTGAATCTTCTCTGAATTCTTTTATGTATGATTGGGTATCTTTGCAAGTCTCTTCGAATTATTTGTTTGGTTTTCCTACTAGATTGATCTTTCTTGCAATGGGAGAAGTGCTTAGCTTTGGGTTCAATCTTGCGGTATCCTTTCCCAGTGACAGTAGGGGCAGCAAGGCACGTATTGTATTGTTGCCATCGAGGATAACAAGATGGGGTTTATTTCATATTGCATGAGTTTATCCCTCTACATCATGTCATCTTGCTTAAAGCGTTACTCCTTTCTTATGAACTTAACACTCTAGATGCATGCAGGATAGCGGTCGATGTGTGGAGTAATAGTAGTAGATGCAGGCAGGAGTCGGTCTACTTGTCTCAGACGTGATGCCTATATACATGATCATACCTAGATATTCTCATAACTATGCTCAATTTTGTCAATTGCTCAACAGTAATTTGTTTGGCCACCGTGAATACTTATGCTCTTGAGAGAAGCCACTAGTGAAACCTATGGCCCCCGGGTTTATCCTCCATCATATTAATCTTCCAATACTTATTTATTTCCTTTTCCTTTTATTTTACTTTCCATCTTTATCATAAAAATACCAAAAAATATTATCTTATCATATCTATCAGATCTCACTCTCGTAAGTGACCATGTAGGGATTGACAACCCCTTATCGCGTTGGTTGCGAGGATTTATTTGTTTGTGTAGGTGCGAGGGACTCGTGCGTGGCCTCCTACTGCATTGATACCTTGGTTCTCAAAACTGAGGGAAATACTTACGCTACTTTGTTGTTGGAAATATGCCCTAGAGGCAATAATAAATTGGTTATTATTATATTTCCTTGTTCATGATAATTGTCTATTGTTCATGCTATCATTGTGTTATCCGGAAATCGTAATACATGTGTGAATACATAGACCACAACATGTCCCCAGTGAGCCTCTAGTTGACTAGCTCGTTGATCAATAGATGGTTACGGTTTCCTGACCATGGACATTGGATGTCATTGATAACGGGATCACATCATTAGGAGAATGATGTGATGGACAAGACCCAATCCTAAGCATAGCACAAGATCGTGTAGTTCTTCTGCTAGAGCTTTTCTAAGTGTCAAGTATCATTTCCTTAGACCATGAGATTGTGCAACTCCCGGATACCGTAGGAGTGCTTTGGGTGTACCAAACGTCACAACGTAACTGGGTGGCTATAAAGGTACACTACAGGTATCTCTGAAAGTGTCTGTTGGCTTGGCATGAATCGAGACTGGGATTTGTCACTCCGTATGACGGAGAGGTATCTCTGGGCCCACTCGGTATTGCATCATCATAATGAGCTCAGTGTGACTAAGTAGTTGGTCACGGGATCATGCATTACGGAACGAGTAAAGTGACTTGCCGGTAACGAGATTGAACGAGGTATTGGGATACCGACGATCGAATCTCGGGCAAGTAACGTACCGATTGACAAAGGGAATTGTATACGGGATTGCTTGAATCCTCGACATTGTGGTTCATACGATGAGATCATCATGGAACATGTGGGAGCCAACATGGGTATCCAGATCCTGCTGTTGGTTATTGGCCGGAGAGTTGTCTCGGTCATGTCTGCATGGTTCCCGAACCCGTAGGGTCTACACACTTAAGGTTCGATGACGCTAGGGTTATTAGGAAGACTTGTATGTGATTATCGAATATTGTTTGGAGTCCCGGATGAGATCCTGGACGTCACGAGGAGTTCCGGAATGGTCCGGAGATGAAGATTTATATGTAGGAAGTTGTCATACGGTCACCGGAAAGGTCCGGGGGCATATCAGTATTGTACTGGGGCCACCGGAGGGGTTCCGGGGTCCACCGGAAGGGGCCACCTCTCTCGGAGGGCCTAATGGGCCGTAGAGGAAAGGGAACCAGCCCTGCATGGGCTGGGCGCGTCCCCCCTTGGGCCCATGCGCCTAGGGTTGGGGGGAACCCTAAGGGGGGCGCCCCCTTGCTTGGGGGGCAAGCCCCCTCCCCTTGGCCGCCGTCCCCCTCTAGATCTCATCTAGAGGGGGCCGGCCCCCTTCCTCCTTCCCCTATAAATAGAGGGGCAAGGGGAGGGCTGCACACCACATCCAAGGCACAGCCCCTCCCCTCCCCAACACCTCTCCTCCTCCGCAAGAGCTTGGCGAAGCCCTACCGGAGTACTACTGCTCCACCACCACCACGCCGTCGTGCTGCTGTTGGAGCCCTCTTCCTCGAACTCTCCCTCCTCCTTGGTGGATCAAGGCGCGGGAGACGTCCTCGCTCCGTACGTGTGTTGAACGCGAAGGTGCCGTCCGTTCAGCGCTAGGATCATCGGTGATTTGGATCACGACGAGTACGACTCCATCATCCCCGTTCTCTTGAACGCTTCCGCTCGCGATCTACAAGGGTATGTAGATGCACTCCTCTTCCCCTCGTTGCTAGATGACTCCATAGATTGATCTTGGTGATGCATAGAAAACTTTAAATTTCTGCTACGATCCCCAACAGTGGCATCATGAGCTAGGTCTATGCGTAGTTTCTATGCACGAGTAGAACACAAGTTTTTGTGGGCGTCGATTTTGTCAATTTACTTGTCGTTACTAGTCTTATCTTGATTCGGCGGCATCGTGGGATGAAGCGGCCCGGACCAACCTTACACGTACGCTTACGTGAGACTGGTTCCACCAACTGACATGCACTGGTTGCATAAGGTGGCTAGCGGGTCTCTGTCTCTTCCACTTTAGTCGGATCGGATTCGATGAAAAGGGTCCTTATGAAGGGTAAATAGAAATTGGCATATCACGTTGTGGTTTGGGCGTAGGTAAGAAACGTTCTTGCTAGAAACCTATAGCAGCCACGTAAAAACTTGCAACAACATTTAGAGGACGTCTAACTTGTTTTTGCACCATATGTCGTGTGATGTGATATGGCCAAAAGGATGTGATGAATGATATATGTGATGTGTGAGATTGATCATGTTCTTGTAATAGGAATCACGACTTGCATGTCGATGAGTATGACAACCTGCAGGAGCCATAGGAGTTGTCTAGATTTATTTATGACCTGCGTGTCAACTTATACGTCATGTAATTACTTTTCTTTATCGCTAACCGTTAGCCATAGTAGTAGAAGTAATAGTTGACAAGACAACTTCATGAAGTCATGATGATGGAGATCATGGTGTCATGCCGGTGACGACGATGATCATGGCGCCCCGAAGATGGAGATCAAAAAGGAGCAAAATGATATTGGCCATATCATGTCACTATTTGATTGCATGTGATGTTTATCATGTTTTACATCTTATTTGCTTAGAACGACGGTAGCATAAATAAGATGATCCCTCACAATAATTTCAAGAAAGTGCTCCCCCTAATTGTGCACCGTTGCTACGGTCCGTTGTTCCGAAGCACCACGTGATGATCGGGTGTGATAGGTTCTAACGTTCGCATACAACGGGTGTAAGCCAGATTTACACACGCAGAACATTTAGGTTGACTTGACGAGCCTAGCATGTACAGACATGGCCTCGGAACACGGAAGACCGAAAGGTCGAACATGAGTCGTATAGAAGATACGATCAACATGAAGATGTTCACCCATGATGACTAGTCTGTCTCACATGATCATCGGACATGGCCTAGTTGAATCGGATCATGTATCACTTAGATGACTAGAGGGATGTCTATCTGAGTGGGAGTTCATTAAATAATTTGATTAGATGAACTTAATTATCATGAACTTAGTCTAAAATCTTTACAATATGTCTTGTAGATCAAATGGCCCACGCTAATGTTGTCCTCAACTTCAACGCGTTCCTAGAGAAAACCAAGCTGAAAGACGATGGTAGCAACTATACGAACTGGGTCCGGAACTTGAGGATCATCCTCATAGCTGCCAAGAAAGCATATGTCCTTGAAGCACCGCTAGGTGAAGTACCACCTCCAGCAAACCAAGACGTTATGAATGCTTGGCAGTCCCGTGCTGATGATTACTCCCTGGTTCAGTGCGGCATGCTTTACAGCTTAGAACCGGGGCTCCAGAAGCGTTTTGAGCAACACGGAGCATATGAGATGTTCTAAGAGCTGAAAATGGTTTTCCAAGCTCATGCCCGGGTCGAGAGATATGAAGTCTCCGACAAGTTCTACAATTGTAAGATGGAGGAGAATAGTTCCGTCAGTGAGCACATACTCAAAATGTCTGGGTTGCACAACCGCTTGTCTCAGCTGGGAGTTAATCTCCCGGATGATGCGGTCATTGACAGAATCCTTCAATCGCTCCCACCTAGCTACAAGAGCTTTGTGATGAACTTCAATATGCAGGGGATGGAAAAGACCATTCCTGAGGTATATTCAATGCCGAAATCAGCGGAGGTGGAAATCAAAAAGGAACATCAAGTGTTGATGGTGAATAAAACCACTAAGTTCAAGAAAGGCAAGGGTAAAAAGAACTTCAAGAAGGATGACAAGGGAGTTGCCGCGCCCGGTAAGAAAGCTGCCGGGAAGAAGCCAAAGAATGGACCCAAGCCCGAGACTGAGTGTTTTTATTGCAAGGGAAGTGGTCACAGGAAGCGGAACTGCCCCAAGTACTTAGCGGACAAGAAGGCCGGCAACACCAAAGGTATATGTGATATACATGTTACTGATGTGTACCTTACCAGTACTCGTAGTAGCTCCTGGGTATTTGATACCGGTGCAGTTGCTCATATTTGTAACTCAAAACAGGAGCTGCGGAATAAGCGAAGACTGGCGAAGGACGAGGTGACGATGCGCGTCGGGAATGGTTCCAAGGTCGATGCGATCGCCGTCGGCACGCTACCTCTACATTTACTTATGGGATTAGTTTTAAACCTCAATAATTGTTATTTAGTGCCACCTTTGAGCATGAACACTGTATCAGGATCTCGTTTAATACGAGATGGCTACTCATTTAAATCCGAGAATAATGGTTGTTGTATTTATATGAGAGATATGTTTTATGGTCATGCCCCGCTGGTCAATGGTTTATTCTTATTTAATCTAGAACGTGATGTTACACATATTCATAGTGTGAATACCAAAAGATGTAAGGTTGATAATAGTCCCACATACTTGTGGCACTGCCGCCTTGGTCACATTGGTGTCAAACGCATGAAGAAACTCCATGCAGATGGACTTTTTGAGTCTCTTGATTATGAATCATTTGACACGTGTGAACCATGCCTCATGGGCAAAATGACCAAGACTCCGTTCTCCAGAACAATGGAGCGAGCAACCAACTTATTGGAAATCATACATACTGATGTGTGCAGTCCAATGAGTGTTGAGGCTCGCGGTGGCTATCGTTATGTTCTCACCCTCACTGATGACTTGAGTAGATATGGGTATGTCTACTTAATGAAACACAAGTCTGAGACTTTTGAAAAGTTCAAGGAATTTCAGAGTGAGATTGAGAATCAACGTGACAGGAAAATCAAGTTCTTACGATCAGATCATGGGGGAGAATATTTGAGTCACGAATTTGGCACGCACTTAAGGAAATATGGAATAGTTTCACAATTCATGCCGCCTGGAACACCTCAGCGTAATGGTGTGTCCGAACGTCGTAATCGCACTCTATTGGATATGGTGCGATCTATGATGTCTCTTACCGATCTACCGCTGTCATTTTGGGGCTATGCTTTAGAGACTGCCGCATTCACTTTAAATAGGGCTCCGTCGAAATCCGTTGACACGACACCGTATGAATTATGGTTTGGGAAGAAACCTAAGTTGTCGTTTCTAAAAGTTTGGGGATGCGATGCTTACGTGAAGAAACTTCAACCAGAAAAGCTCGAACCCAAATCGGAAAAATGCATCTTCATAGGATACCCTAAAGAAACTATTGGGTATACCTTCTACCTCAGATCCGAAGGCAAGATCTTTGTTGCCAAGAATGGATCCTTTCTAGAGAAAGAGTTTCTCTCGAAAGAAGTAAGTGGGAGGAAAGTAGAACTTGATGAAGTATTGCCTCTTGAACCGGAGAGTGGCGCAGCTCAGGAAAATGTTCCTGAGGTGCCTGCACCGACTAGAGAGGAAGTTAATGATGATGATCATGAAACTTCAGATCAAGTTGCTATTGAACTTCATAGGTCCACAAGGACACGTTCCGCACCAGAGTGGTACGGCAACCCTGTCCTGGAAATCATGTTGTTGGACAATGCTGAACCTTCGAACTATGAAGAAGTGATGGCGGGCCCAGATTCCGACAAATGGCTGGAAGCCATGAAATCCGAGATAGGATCCATGTATGAAAATGAAGTATGGACTTTGACTGACTTGCCCGATGATCGGCGAGCCATAGAAAATAAATGGATCTTTAAGAAGAAGACATACGCAGATGGTAATGTGACCATCTATAAGGCTCGGCTTGTCGCTAAGGGTTATCGACAAGTTCAAGGGTTGACTACGATGAGACTTTCTCACCCGTAGCAAAGCTGAAGTCCGTCCGAATCATGTTAGCAACTGCCGCATTCTATGATTATGAGATATGGCAAATGGACGTCAAAACGACATTCCTTAATGGTTTACTTAAGGAAGAATTGTATATGATGCAGCCGGAAGGTTTTGTCGATCCTAAGAATGCTGACAAGGTGTGCAAGCTCCAACGCTCAATCTATGGGCTGGTGCAAGCATCTTGGAGTTGGAACATTCGATTTGATGAGATGATCAAAGCGTTTGGGTTTACGCAGACTTATGGAGAAGCCTGTGTTTACAAGAAAGTGAGTGGGAGCTTTGTAGCATTTGTCATATTATATGTGGATGACATACTATTGATGGGAAATGATATAGAATTCTTGGAAAGCATAAAGGCCTACTTGAACAAGTGTTTTTCAATGAAGGATCTTGGAGAAGCAGCTTATATATTAGGCATCAAGATCTATAGAGATAGATCGAGACGCCTCATTGGTCTTTCACAGAGTACGTACCTTGACAAGATATTGAAGAAGTTCAATATGGATCAATCCAAGAAGGGGTTCTTGCCTGTGTTGCAAGGTACGAGATTGAGCACGGCTCAATGCCCGTCCACGGTAGAAGATCGAGAAAAGATGAGTGTCGTCCCCTATGCCTCGGCCATAGGGTCTATTATGTACGCCATGCTGTGTACCAGACCTGATGTAAACCTTGCCGTAAGTTTGGTAGGAAGGTACCAAAGTAATCCCGGCATGGAACACTGGACATTGGTCAAGAATATCCTAAAGTACCTGAAAAGGACTAAGGATATGTTTCTCATTTATGGAGGTGACGAAGAGCTCGTCGTAAAGGGTTATGAAGAGCTCGTCGTAAAGGGTTACGTCGATGCTAGCTTCGACACAGATCTGGATGACTCCAAATCACAAACCGGATACGTGTATATTTTGAATGGTGGGGTAGTCAGCTGGTGCAGTTGCAAGCAAAGCGTCGTGGCAGGATCTACATGTGAAGCGGAGTACATGGCAGCCTCGGAGGCAGCACAAGAAGCAATCTGGGTGAAGGAGTTCATTACCGACCTAGGAGTTATTCCCAATGCATGCGGACCGATGACTCTCTTCTGTGACAACACTGGAGCTATTACCCTTGCCAAGGAGCCCAGGTTTCACAGGAAGACCAGGCATATCAAGCGTCGCTTCAACTCCATTTATGAAAATGTTCAAAATGGAGACATAGATATTTGTAAAGTGCATACGGACCTGAATGTCGCAGATCCGTTGACTAAACCTCTTCCTCGAGCAAAACATGATCAACACCAGAACTCTATGGGTGTTCGATTCATCACAATGTAACTAGATTATTGACTCTAGTGCAAGTGGGAGACTGTTGGAAATATGCCCTAGAGGCAATAATAAAATGGTTATTATTATATTTCCTTGTTCATGATAATTGTCTATTGTTCATGCGATAATTGTGTTATCCAGAAATCGTAATACATGTGTGAATACATAGACCACAACATGTCCCTAGTGAACCTCTAGTTGACTAGCTAGTTGATCAATAGATGGTTACGGTTTCCTGACCATGGACATTGGATGTCATTGATAACGGGGTCACATCATTAGGAGAATGATGTGATGGACAAGACCCAATCCTAAGCATAGCACAAGATTGTGTAGTTCGTCTGCTAGAGCTTTTCTAAGTGTCAAGTATCATTTCCTTAGACCATGAGATTGTGCAACTCTCGGATACTGTAGGAGTGCTTTGGGTGTACCAAACGTCACAACGTAACTGGGTGGCTATAAAGGTACACTACAGGTATCTCCGAAAGTGTCTGTTGGCTTGGCATGAATCGAGACTGGGATTTGTCACTCCGTATGACGGAGAGGTATCTCTGGGCCCACTCGGTAATGCATCATCATAATGAGCTCAGTGTGACTAAGTAGTTGGTCACGGGATCATGCATTACGGAATGAGTAAAGTGACTTGCCGGTAACAAGATTGAACGAGGTATTGGGATACCGACGATCGAATCTCGGGCAAGTAACATACCGATTGACAAAGGGAATTGTATACGGGATTGCTTGAATCCTTGACATTGTGGTTCATCCGATGAGATCATCATGGAACATGTGGGAGCCAACATGGGTATCTAGATCCTGATGTTGGTTATTGGCCAGAGAGTTGTCTCGGTCATGTCTGCATGGTTCTCGAACCCGTAGGGTCTACACACTTAAGGTTCGATGACGCTAGGGTTATTAGGAAGACTTGTATGTGATTACCGAATATTGTTCGGAGTCCAAGGATGAGATCCCGGACATCACGAGGAGTTCCAGAATGGTCCGGAGGTGAAGATTTATATGTAGGAAGTTGTCATACGGTCACCGAAAAGGTTCGGGGGCATATCGGTATTGTACGGGGCCACCGGAGGGGTTCCGGGGTCCACCGGAAGGGGCCACCTCTCTCGGAGGGCCTAATGGGCCGTAGAGGAAAGGGAACCAGCCCTGCATGGGCTGGGCGCATCCCCCCTTGGGCCCATGCGCCTAGGGTTGGGGGGGAAACCCTAAGGGGGGCGCCCCCCTTGCTTGGGGGGCAAGCCCCCTCCCCTTGGCCGCCGCCCCCCCCCCTCTAGATCTCATCTAGAGGGGGCTGGCCCCCTTCCTCCTTCCCCTATAAATAGAGGGGCAAGGGGAGGGCTGCACACCACATCCAAGGCGCAGCCCCTCCCCTCCCCAACACCTCTCCTCCTCCGCAAGAGCTTGGCGAAGCCCTGCCGGAGTACTGCTGCTCCACCACCACCATGTGCTGCTGTTGGAGCCCTCTTCCTCAACCTCTCACTCCTCCTTGCTGGATCAATGCGCGGGAGACGTCCTCGCTATGTACGTGTGTTGAACGCGGAGGTGCCGTCTATTCGGTGCTAGGATCATCGATGATTTGGATCACGACGAGTACGACTCCATCATCCCCGTTCTCTTGAACGCTTCCGCTCGCGATCTACAAGGGTATGTAGATGCACTCCTCTTCCCCTCGTTGCTAGATGACTCCATAGATTGATCTTTATGATGCGTATAAAATTTTAAATTTCTGCTACGATCCCCAACATTTTCTGCATCACCCTTTCCTCTTCAAGGGAAAACCAACGCAAGTGCTCAAGAGGTAGCAAGAAGGATTTCTGGCGCCGTTGCCGGGGAGGTTCACGCAAAAGTCAACATACCAAGTACCCATCACAAAACATTATCTCCCGCATTACATTATTTGCCATTTGCCTCTCGTTTTCCTCTCCCCCACTTCACCCTTGCCGTTTTATTCACCCTCTCTCTCTCCATCCTCCCTCTCTTTCTTCGTTTGCCGCTTTTTGCCCGTTTCTCGTTTGCTCGTGTGTTGGATTGCTTGCTTGTCATGATGGCTCAAGATAATACTAAATTGTGTGACTTTACCAATATCAACAACAATGATTTTCTTAGCACTCCGATTGCTCCTCTCACCGATACTGAATCTTGTGAAATAAATATTGCTTTAATGAATCTTGTCATGAAAGATCAATTCGCTGGCCTTCCTAGTGAATATGCCGCTACCCATCTAAATAGCTTCGTTGATTTGTGTTATATGCAAAAGAAGAAATATGTGGACAATGATATTGTTAAATTGAAGCTATTTCCTTTTTCGCTTAGAGATCATGCTAAAGCTTGGTTTTCATCTTTGCCTAAAAATAGTATTGATTCGTGGAATAAGTGCAAAGATGCTTTTATCTCTAAGTATTTTCCTCCCGCTAAGATCATCTCTCTTAGGAACGATATTATGAATTTTAAGCAACTTCATCATGAACATGTTGCACAAGCTTGGGAGAGGATGAAATTAATGATACGTAATTGCCCTACACATGGTTTGAATTTGTGGATGATTATACAAAATTTTTATGCCGGATTGAATTTTGCTTCTAGAAATCTTTTAGATTCGGCCGCGGGAGGCACTTTTATGGAAATCACTTTAGGAGAAGCTACTAAACTCCTAGATAATATTATGGTTAATTATTCTCAATGGCACACTGAAAGATCTACTAATAAGAAAGTGCATGCGATAGAAGAAATTAATGTTTTGAGTGGAAAGATGGACGAACTTATGTAATTATTTGCTAATAAAAGTGTTTCTTCTGATCCTAATGATATGCCTTTGTCTGCTTTGATTGAGAATAATAATGAATATATGGATGTGAATTTTGTTGGTAGGAATAATTTTGGTAACAACGCGTATAGAGGAAACTTTAATCCTAGGCCGTATCCTAGTAATTCCTATAATAATTATGGTAATTCCTACAACAATTCTTATGGAAATTATAAAAAGATGCCCTATGATTTTGAATCTAATATTAAAGAATTTATTACTTCGCAAAAGAATTTCAATGCTTTGATTGAAGAAAAATTGCTTAAGATTGATGAGTTGGCTAGGAACGTTGATAGAATTTCTCTTGATGTTGATTCTTTGAAACTTAGATCTATTCCACCTAAGCATGATATCAATGAGTCTCTCAAATCCATGAGAAATTCCATTGATGAGTGCAAAGAAAGAACCGCTAGGATGCGTGCTAAGAAAGATTGCTTTATAAAAGCGTGTTCTTCTAGTTTCCATGATAATAAAGATGAAGATCTAAAAGTTATTGATGCTTCCCCTATTAAATCTTTGTTTTTCAATATTAATCTTGATAATTATGGGACTGAACATGATCCACCTTTACCTAGACGGCGTTCCAAAAATTTGGAGTCTTTAGTTCTTGATGCTAAAATTGTTAAAAGTGGGATTGAAGAAGTCAAAACTTTAAATATTAATGAACCCACTATTTTGGATTTCAAGGAATTTAATTATGATAATTTCTCTTTGATAGATTGTATTTCCTTGTTGCAATCCGTGCTAAATTCTCCTCATGCTTATAGTCAAAATAAAGCTTTTACTAAATATATCGTTGATGCTTTGATGCAATCTTATGAAGAAAAACTTGAGTTGGAAGTTTCTATCCCTAGAAAACTCTATGATGAGTGAGAACCTACTATTAAAATTAAAATTAAAGACCATGAATGCTATGCTTTGTGTGATTTAGGTGCTAGTGTTTCCACGATTCCAAAGACTTTGTGTGATTTGTTAGGTTTCCGTGATTTTGATGATTGCTCTTTAAACTTGCACCTTGCGAATTCCACCATTAAGAAACCTATGGGAAGAATTAATGATGTTCTTATTGTTGCAAATAGGAACTATGTGCCCGTAGATTTTATTGTTCTTGATATCGATTGCAATCCTTCATGTCCTATTATTCTTGGTAGACCTTTCCTTAGAACGATCGGTGCAATTCTTGATATGAAGGAAGGAAATATTAGATTCCAATTTCCGTTAATGAAAGGCTTGGAACACTTAAATAGAAATTAAATTAAATTACCTTATGAATCTATTATGAGAGCCACTTATGGATTGCCTACCAAAGATGGCAACACCTAGATCTATCCTTGCTTTTTATGCCTAGCTAGGGGCGTTAAACGATAGCGCTTGTTGGGAGGCAAGCCAATTTTATTTTTATTCCTTGCTTTTTTCTCCTGTTTAGTAATAAATAATTTATCTAGCCTCTGTTTTGGTTGTGTTTATTGTGTTTAATTAGTGTTTGTGCCAAGTAGAACCGTTGGGAAGACTTGGGAAAAGTCTTTTTAATCTTGCTGTAAAAAACAGAAACTTTAGCGCTCACGAGAATTACTGCCATTTTTATTTGGAAAGTGATATTTAGTTAAATCTTTTTGAATATGATTAATAGATATATTGCTCACGTCCATCAATTTATTTTAGAATTTTTGGGGTTCCAGATCTTGCTCTAGCTACAGATTACTACAGACTGTTCTGTTTTTGACAGATTCTGTTTTTCGTGTGTTGTTTGCTTATTTTGATGAATCTATGGCTAGTAAAATAGTTCATAAACCATAGAGAAGTTGGAATACAATAGGTTTAACACCAATATAAATAAATAATGAGTTAATTACAGTACCTTGAAGTGGTGTTTTGTTTTCTTTCGCCAACGGAGCTCACGAGAGTTTCTACTTTAAGTTTTGTGCTGTGAAGTTTTCAAGTTTTGGGTGAAACATTTGATGGATTATGGAACAAGGAGTGGCAAGATACTAAGCTTGGGGATGCCCATGGCACCCCAAGATAATCTAAGGACACCTAAAAGCCAAAGCTTGGGGATGCCCCGGAAGGCATCCCCTCTTTCGTCTACTTCCATCGGTAACTTTACTTGGAGCTATATTTTTATTCACCACATAATATGTGTTTTGCTTGGAGCGTCTTGTATGATTTGAGTCTTTACTTTTTAGTTTAACACAATCATCCTCGTTGTACACATGATTCATAAATTATTAGAATACTCTATGTGCTTCACTTATATCTTTTGAGTTATATAGTTTTGCTCTAGTACTTCACTTATATCTTTTAGAGCACGGTGGTGATTTTGTTTCATAGAAACTATTATTCTATCATGCTTCACTTAGATTATTTTGAGAGTCTTAAATAGCATGGTAATTTACTTAAATAATTCTAATATGCTAGGTATTCAATACTAGTAAAAACTTTCTTATGAGTGTGTTGAATACTAAGAGAAGTTTGATGCTTGATGATTGTTTTGAGACATGGAGGTAGTGATATCAAAGTTGTGCTAGTTTAGTAGTTGTGAATTTGAAAAATACTTGTGTTGAAGTTTGCAAGTCCCGTAGCATGCACGTATGGTAAACGTTATGTAACAAATTTGAAACATGAAGTGTTCTTTGATTGTCCTCCTTATGAGTGGCGGTTGGGGATGAGCGATGGTCTTTTCCTACCAATCTATCCCCCTAGGAGCATGCGCGTAGTGCTTGGTTTTTGATGACTTGTAGATTTTTTGCAATAAGTATGTGAGTTCTTTATGACTAATGTTGAGTCCATGGATTATACGCACTCTCACCCTTCCATCTTTGCTAGCCTCTTCGGTACCGTGCATTGCCCTTTCTCACATTGAGAGTTGGTGCAAACTTCGCCGGTGCATCCAAAACCCGTGATATGATACACTCTTTCACACATAAACCTCCCTATATCTTCCTCAAAACAACCACCATACCTACCTATTATGGCATTCCCATAGCCATTTCGAGATATATTGCCATGCAACTTTCCACCGTTCCATTTATCATGACACGTTCATCATTGTCATATTGCTTTGCATGATCATGTAGTTGACATAGTATTTGTGGCAAAGCCACCATTCATAATCCTTTCATACATGTCACTCTTGGTTCATTGAATATCCCGGTACATCGCCGGAGGCATTCATATAGAGTCATACTTTGTTGTAGTATCGAGTTGTAATCATTGAGTTGTAAATAGAAGTGTGATGATCATCATTTTCTAGAGCATTGTCCCAAGTGAGGAAAAAAGGGAGAAATGCCATAAAAAATGAGAAGGCCCAAAAAATGAGAGAAAAAGAGAGAAGGGACAATGTTACTATCCTTTTTACCACACTTGTGCTTCAAAGTAGCACCATAATCTTCATGATAGAGAGTCTTTTGTTTTGTCACTTTCATATACTAGTGGGAATTTTTCATTATAGAACTTGGCTTGTATATTCCAACAATGGGCTTCCTCAAATGCCCTAGGTCTTCGTGCGCAAGCAAGTTGGATGCACACCCACTTAGTTTTTTTGTTGAGCTTTCATATATTTATAGCTCTAGTGCATCCGTTGCATGGCAATCCCGACTCCTTGCATTAACATCAATTGATGGGCATCTCCATAGCTCGTTGATTAGCCTCTTTGATGTGAGACTTTCTCCCTTTTATCTTCTCCACATAACCCCCATCATTATTCTATTCCACCCATAGTGCTATATCCATGGCTCACGCTCATATATTGCGTGAAGGTTGAAAAAGTTTGAGATTACTAAAGTATGAAACAATTGCTTGGCTTGTCATCAGGGTTGTGCATGATGAGAGCATTCTTGTGTGACAAAAATGGAGCATGACTAAACTATATGATTTTGCAGGGATGAACTTTCTTTGGCCATGTTATTTTGAGAAGACATAATTGCTTAGTTAGTATGCTTGAAGTATTATTATTTTTATGTCAATATTGAACTTTTATCTTGAATCTTTAGGATCTGAATATTCATACCACAATTAAGAAGAATTACATTGAAAATATACCAAGTAGCATTCCACATCAAAAATTCTGTTTTTATCATTTACCTACTCGAGGACGAGCAGGAATTAAGCTTGGGGATGCTTGATACGTCTCCAACGTATCTATAATTTTTGATTGTTCCATGATATATTATATTTTGTTTTGGACATTATTGGGCTTTATTATACACTTTTATATTATTTTGGGACTAACCTATTAACCGGAGGCGCGGCCCAGAATTGCTGTTTTTTGCCTATTTTAGGGTTTCGCAGAAAAAGAATATCAAACGGAGTCCAAAAGGAATGAAACCTTCGGGAACGTGATTTTCGGAACGAAAGTGATCCAGAGGACTCGGACCCTACGTCAAGCAATCAACGAGGAGGGCACGAGGTAGGGGCGCGCCTACCCCCCCCCCCCAGGCGCGCCCTCCACCCTCGTGGGCCCCCTGTTGCTCCAACGACGTACTCCTTCCTCCTACATATACCTACGTACCCCCAAACTACCAGATACGGAGCCAAAACCCTAATTCCACCGCCGTAACTTTCTGTATCCACGAGATCCCATCTTGGGGCCTGTTCCGGAGCTCCGCCGGAGGGGGCATGAATCACGGAGGGCTTCTACATCAACACCATAGCCCCTCCGATGAAGTGTGAGTAGTTTACCTCAGACCTACGGGTCCATAGTTATTAGATAGATGGCTTCTTCTCTCTTTTTGGATCTCAATACAAAGTTCTCCCCCTCTCTTGTGGAGATCTATTTGATGTAATCTTCTTTTGCGGTGTGTTTGTTGAGACCGATGAATTGTGGGTTTATGATCAAGTTTATCTATGAACAATATTTGAATCTTCTCTGAATTCTTTTATGTATGATTGGTTATCTTTGCAAGTCTCTTTGAATTATCAGTTTGGTTTGGCCTACTAGATTGATCTTTCTTGCAATGGGAGAAGTGCTTAGCTTTGGGTTCAATCTTGCGGTGTCCTTTCCTAGTGACAGTAGGGGCAGCAAGGCACGTATTGTATTGTTGCCATCGAGGATAACAAGATGGGGTTTATTTCATATTGCATGAGTTTATCCCTCTACATCATGTCATCTTGCTTAAAGCGTTACTCTGTTCTTATGAACTTAATACTCTAGATGCATGCTGGATAGCGGTCGATGTGTGGAGTAATAGTAGTAGATGCAGTCAGGAGTCGGTCTACTTGTCTCGGACGTGATGCCTATATACATGATCATACCTAGATATTCTCATAACCATGCTCAATTCTGTCAATTGCTCAACAGTAATTTGTTTACCCGCCGTGAATACTTATGCTCTTGAGAGAAGCCACTAGTGAAACCTATAGCCCCCGGGTCTATCCTCCATCATATTAATCTTCCAATACTTATTTATTTCCTTTTCCTTTTATTTTACTTTGCATCTTTATCATAAAAATACCAAAAATATTATCTTATCATATCTATCAGATCTCACTCTCGTAAGTGGCCGTTTAGGGATTGACAACCCCTTATCGCGTTGGTTGCGAGGATTTATTTGTTTGTGTAGGTGCGAGGGACTCGTGCGTGGCCTCCTACTGGATTGATACCTTGGTTCTCAAAACTGAGGGAAATACTTACGCTACTTTGTTGCATCACCATTTCCTCTTAAAGGGAAAACCAACGCAAGTGCTCAAGAGGTAGCAGACTATTACACCGCAAGGTGGCCCGAACCAGGATAAATCCCTGTGTCTCTCTTTCTTTAGGTTCATCGAGCTAAGCTGTGGAATCTTTGGGCCGACAGGTCGGGGAGTAGGAGTTCTTTGTACGCACCCCAGTCTTTGAGCCTCTCAAGGGTCTGCGAAGCCCTGAATCCGACATTTGGCGCGCCAGGTAAACGGGATAAAAACTAACATAGATTTTTTCTGGAATATATGTGATTTTTGGGAAGAAGAATCAACGCGAGACGATGCCCAAGGGGGCCACGAGGCAGGGGACGCGCCCTGGGCCCTCGTGGCCACCCCGTAATGCGGTTAGTGCCCTTATTTCGCCGCAAGAAATCTAATATTCGGATAAAAATCATGTCCAAAATTCAGCCCAATCGAAGTTACAGATCTCCGGGAATTTAAGAAACGGTGGAAGGGCAGAATCTGGAACGCAGAAACAGAGAGAGGCAGAGAGACAGATCCAATCTCGGAGGGGCTCTTGCCCCTCCACCACCATGGAGGCCATGGACCAGAGGGGAAACCCTTCTCCCATCTAGGGAGAAGGTCAAGGAAGAAGAAGAAGAAGGGGGTCTCTCTCCCCTCTCTTCTGGTGGCGCCGGAACGCCGTCGGGGCCATCATCATCACCGCAATCTACACCAACAACTTCACCGCCATCATCACCAACTCTTCCCCCCTCTATGCAGCGGTGTAACCCCTTTTTTACCCGATGTAATCTCTACTTAAACATGGTGCTCAACGCTATATATTATTTCCCAATGATTTATGACTATCCTATGATGTTTGAGTAGATCCGTTTTGTCCTATGGGTTAATTGATGATCGTGATTGGTTTGAGTTGCATATTTTATTATTGGTGTTTTCCTATGGTGCTCTTCGTGTCGCGCAAGCGTGAGGGATCCCCGCTGTAGGGTTTGCAATATGTTCATGATTTGCTTATGGTGGGTGGCGTGAGTGACAGAAGCACAGACCCGAGTAAGTAGGTTGTTTGCGAATGGGAATAAAGAGGACTTGATGCCTTATAATGCTATGGTTGGGTTTTACCTTAATGATCTTTAGTAGTTGTGGATGCTTGCTAGAGTTCCAATCGTAAGTGCATATGATCCAAGAAGAGAAAGTATGTTAGCTTATGCCTCTCCCTCAAATAAAATTGCAATAATGGTTACCGGTCTAGTTATCGATTGCCTAGGGACAAATAACTTTCTCGTGACAAAAAGCTCTCTACTAAAACTAACTTAGTTGTGTGTTTATCTAAACAGCCCCTAGCTTTTATTACATGCTCTTTATTATTTTGCAAACCTATCCTATCACACCTACAAAGTACTTCTAGTTTCATACTTGTTCTAGGTAAAGCGAACGTTAAGCGTGCGTAGAGTTGTATCGGTGGTCGATAGAACTTGAGGGAATATTTGTTCTACCTTTAGCTCCTCGTTGGGTTCGACACTCTTACTTATCGAAAGACGCTACAATGGATCCCCTATACCTGTGGGTTATCACACGCCGAGGGCCAGCGGCGGTGGCCGTCCGTCCGTCGAGATGCAAAGAAAGCAAGCACGACCACCATTTACGGGCACCATGGCGTCGCCCCGCGTCCTGTTCGATGAAATGCCAACACCAACGCCAATGGTCGACGACTCCTTCTACAACCAGTTCATGGAGAATGTTATCTACGAGGGTGGGCATGGCGGTGCCTACGATCCCGAGGAGACCCAAAGTCAGGATGGCCGCGCCCAGTACGTTGCCGATGAAGAGGCCCACGACCATGCTGACTACGACCATGGTGACTCGTGGCATGAAGATGATGACATCTATTGTGAAGGTGATGGTGATGAAGAAGAAGGCATTGATATTGATATTGGGGGCGAGCCATTGTTCATCGACGAGCTCACCCAAAGAGCGGAAGCACAAAAGAGAAAGAAGAGTATTCGCACGGGTTCATATTCGCAGAGAATTAGGTCGTCTGATCGGTCGTGGCCGTTCTTTTTGAAGGCTGTCATGGGTGTTGGCCGCTGGCTGTGTGCCGACGAGAAACATATTCATTTTGGAGGTTGTCTGTGTTGCCGGTGACAAAATTATTTATTTTGTAGGCTGACTCTGTTGTCGGCCGCTGGTTGTGTTGCCGACGAGGACGTGTAGGCTGCTGACTGTGTTGCCGACGAGGACGTGTAGGCCACTGGCTCTATTGCCGACCTGAATTAGGGCGTGGTTATTTCGAAAGTTGGCGTTTGAAAAAGAAGGCGGACAGGATGAGGCCAAAGGATGCGTCCGCGCGTTGGGCGCACGACCACCGTATCCTAAGACAGACCCGGACATGATCCCATTGCCCTATCTAAACGGACAAAATCCAAATAAAACAGACATCCCTTCTAGGTCGTGTGTTGAAGTTGGCCTTGGAGCATTACTAGTAGAACCCCTAAACCCTCAAACCCTTGTAGCAGTTTTAAGGGTTGAGAAGTGCCACTTTTTGACACTTTTAAGGGTTGAAAAACAGGGGCAAAGACTAAAACCCTCAAACCCAACCCTTAAAGCTTCTAGTCTTTTCCTCAACCCCAACCTTTAGAACTCTCATTTCATATATCACACATTTCATCATATGACATATCACAAATTCCATCACATTTGACATAAAACAATAATCATTCTAGTTATTATTACAACACCGAATAAAACAATAATCATTCAAATTATTACAACAATGTTTGAGCAAATTACATAATTGTTCGAATCAAATAGGACATAGAAAAGTAAAACAAAGATACATCATGGACCAATGCGCCGCCCATCCAACTGCTAGTGGTGCTCTATTAGATCATCCCGGAGCCGACCATGAGTGGTTGCATCCTCAATCTCACGATGTGCTTGAAGAAAAGCGTGTATGTGAGAAGGATTTCTTTCCGGTTGCACACGGGTACCAACATTGTCATAGAAACAAGGGAGGTTTAACCCTCTTTCATCCTCTAGGATCATGTTGTGTAGAATCACACAACATTTCATGATGTTCATCAAGGTTTTTTTGTCCCAAAACCGAGCTGGACCACGAACTATGGCAAACCTTGCTTGCAAAACACCGAAAGCTCTCTCAATATCCTTGCGGGCTGCCTCTTGTGCCTTGGTGAAATGAGCCTCTTTTCTTGTTAAGGGCACCCCATTTTTCTCCTTGATGGACTTCACAAGAGTTGCCCATTCGGGATAGATGCCATCGGTGAGATAGTATCCCATTGAGTACTCATTGTCCATGATTTTGTAGTTGCAAGCTGGAGCATCCCCAGAAATTAATCTTTTGAACAAAGGAGATCTATTGAGGATATTGATATCATTGAGTGTTCCCGGCAACCCAAAGAATGCATGCCAAATCCATGTGTCCTGAGATGCTACGGCCTCAAGCACAATGGTAGCATCACGGCTTTTACCGCAATACATTCCGTGCCATGCCTTTGGGCAATTTTTCCACCTCCAATGCATGCAGTCAAGACTACCTAGCATCCCCGACCATCCCCTTTTTTCATTCATTTCCATTAATCTCTTTGTATCTTCCTCGTTTGGTGCCCGAAGATACTGCTCACCGTACAGCCGAATGACCAACTTGGCAAACCTACGGACTGACTCCGTGGTTGTATCTTGCCCAATGCGAAGATACTCGTCGGTATAATCCGCGGGTATGCCATAAGCGAGTACCCGCATTGCCGCCGATATCTTTTGATATGCACTAAATCCCATGATACCGGCGGCGGATCTACGACGTTTAAAGTAATAGGATGCGGCCTCACAATCGTCGACAATCTTCACAAACAAACTACGCCGCATTCGGTACCTTCTGCGGAAGAGACGATGAGGGTATGTAGGTACCTCCGCGAAGTAGTCTTCCATCAAATGCTCGTGTCCGAGAGCGCGGTTCCGGTAGATGGTGACTCGCCCCATCTTCGACCCTCTCCTCTGATCCATCAGCTTCATGCGGTTTTCAAAGGATTGCACGTCGATGAGGAGGCTCATCATCTCGACGCCGTCGTCTTGCAACAACTCGTAGATGTCCGAATCATCGGATGACGACCAACCCGACGAATCGGACAACGAGTCCATGTCGTTGTTGTTCACCTCCATCTACACAATACAACAAACAATAAATTGTGAGTGCCAACAATGAATCAAAAAGGAAAAAAATAAAACAAAAAGGAAGAACAGGACACATACCTGCGGATTGGGGGCGGGAGGCGGAGGGCGTCGAGGGGAGGCGGGGGCGTTTGGCGCGGCGGCTCGAGGAGGCCTGCCTGCCTCTGGCCTCTGGGGGGCGGGAGGTGGCTGGGGGAGGGAGGCGACTGGGGGCGGGGGGCGGGGCCGACGGCTGATGCGGGCGGGCGGGGGGCGGGGCGCCGGGGCGGGAAGCGGCGGCGCGGGAGGCCGGGGGGCGGGGCTCGGGGCGGGGCGGCCGGGGGCCGGGGCGCGAGACGGGAGGCGGGGGGCGTCGAGGGGAGGCGGGGAAGGGCGGATCCGGCGACGGGGAGCGTGACACAGGGGCGGGACGGCGGCGGCTTCGAGGGGAGGCGGGGGGCCAGCCGGATTGGTGGCGGGCGACGGCCGGCAGCTTGGGAGGGAGGAAGCGGGAGGTTGGGGACGGGAAACTTCCCTCCCGCGCGACAAGGGAAGGGAGTGCGGGCTGGGATCGAGCGCCCCCCTCCAACCCTCACTTCTACGGTTCGAAATTGGATTTGAGGGTTGGACTCTTACTTTTTTTGAGGGTTTGAGAGTTCAGAGGTTCTAGTCTTTGCGTTTTTTTTGTTACAACTCGTAAAAAAACGGTTATTTATGGGGGTTTGAGGGTTTAGGGGTACTATGCTCTTAACCCACCGCACCATTCAGTCGCCCCGCTTGCCGCTGCAGCCTGCCAGCCACCGATCTGGGCGCGACAGTGCGCGCCGCGGAATAACTCGGGCCTTCATTTCTCAGGCGACCGGGCATTCATTGGCCTGCTGCCGGATCTGATCGGCCGCTCTGTCTGTATCCTGCTCTGAACAACCTGGCACCGGCAGTCCTCCTCTCCCGGCTTTATTGGGTACTGTGTCTCTAATCCAGTCCACAGTGCCCTGCCCGCTGGCTCGCCCGCTCACGGTTTCGCTTGGGTACGCACCCGCGGCCCGCGGTGCTACGTTGCTGGCGCCGGGAGTGCTGGATTCGGCCAATGCCTTCCGCGTCCCCATACTTTTCCGATTTTTCTCCCAGGGTAGCAACGAATACGCTTGCGTCCTACTACATCGCTGCTACTACGCGTGTATGCGTAGAGACGCGTGCTTTGCTTATGCGTGCTGCCAAAAAAAAAGAGAGTAAAGGCGTGTTACGTTTTCCTCTCCCTTGGCGGCTGTAACCCTAGCCGCCGCCAGGAGAGGCTAGTCTTCCAGCGCCGTCCTCCGACGGCCCCTCTCTACTGGAGACTTCGGTCGTCGGTGGTGAGGGGGGTCGCCGGATCCACGTGTTGTAGATCGTTTTTACTCTCTTGTAGTCTAGGTTTTTTAGGCTGTTCATCGCTTTGGCTTCGGCGATGGCGATAACAACGCTGAATAAAGATTCTTCATATCCTTCCCCGACGAGGCCATCGGTCCTATGGTTGGGAACGAATTTGGAAACCACTTTGTTCAAGCAAGGATGGCGTAGCGGTGGCGGCATTCTCGTGGTGGACCTGTGTCCTCGGGCTCCGCCGTTGCGACGACGTTTGCTTCAACGTCGGCGCGGAGTTTGGGAGGTAGTCCAGGAGCGGATGCAGATTGTGGTCTGCATCGACGACATCTGGAAGACGAAACATGTGCTGAGTTCGTGGTTCGTGGATGGCAGGTATGGTTTCCTCCTTCGGCGTTCTAGTCGTGGTGGGGTTTCAGATCTGGAGTTCGATGACGTGTCCGGGGTGTTGCCTCGGTCTGATTCGTTCAACGGTAAAGGCTTTACTTTTGGTGAGCCACCTTGAAGGTCCGCAAAGCTGCATATCAGCTATGGAGCCGCATCGAGCTCGGGTGTGGAGGTGATCCGTCATTCTTTTCTTCGGTGGCCGCCGTGGTGGTGCCGGTGGCAGATGACGGGCGTTGGTGTCAAACTCAGAGATGTTCTGCTATCTTTTCAATTTTGTCATGTTGGTCTTTACGTGACTTGTACTTTGATATTTATGATATAAATGAGACACGTATTATCGTGAAAAAAAGAGAGTACGTAGCGTACTGGTCTATACGCATACGGGCAAGAAAGGTTGGCCAATTCAACGTGGTGGGACTACATCGTACTAGTCGAGGCCTCGAGTGTATCGAGCTTGGCTAACCCCGATATTCAATGTGAATTAATTAGGGCTCATGCTGATGGATACTAGCCAGGACTTTGGAATAGTGCTAGTACTACGGCGGAGGCGAATGAATAGTTTTCTAGGCTTCTTGCTAGATAGGCCGCCTTGTTAGTTGTTTCTGTCAAATCATGTATGTGTATTTTTACGATCCGGATCGAAGCATCTATATGTGTGTTTCGTATGCAGGCGATGCTTTGTTCTAAGCGAACATATTATCAACATGTTTAGCAAGTACTTCCTCCGTCTTAAAATATGTGACTCAATTTTATACTAAGTTTAATATTTACAATTGTGAGTTTATAGCCCGCTTAGGGCATCTTCAACCGCAACCCGTAAAAAACCTTCCGCATCCGTCGGCGGACAGAAGGAGCAGTCAACATACACGGATGCAGGAGACACCCATCCAACGCTAGTGTATACATTTCAAACCGCATTTTAGCTAACCGGACGAAATTCATGCAAACCGGTCGATATTCATCAAAGTTCGGACAAAAAATAACACAAATCATCCACACATAGCATGCAAATTAAGTCTAGTACAATAAGGTCTCAAATTTGACTAGATCCCGGATGTCCAATAAATTTTTGAGGAACGGATCATGTCCTCCCACACATACTTCACTTTCAGCTTCATGCAATAGTGTATGCACATAATGCCGCCCCGCTGACCTGTGGTACATTACGGTGGCACGTGCGGGCTACATATAGTGTGTAGACCAACATTGAGCGAATGAATCAATCAACAAGTTTAGCAAGAGGAAGTAAAACTTATCATCTCCTCCATGCCCGCATGCAATGGCCACCTTGCCTCGAGCTGACTGACCAAGTTGCAGAACTTGATGACGCTGAACTGGATAGTGTGCGAGCGATATGACAACGACCTCATGTTGCATGGTCGCATGATGTACACGTCGTAGGGCGCAGTGTGCTTTCCTGCGTGAAACTTTTCATGCACTTGCTCCAGAAATCCGCGGATACGACCAGCCACACATCACACAACAACTCATTCTCCATGATCGAGTAGCTCACCATCCTTCGTACTCCAAAAAACGACATATCATTTGAAAATAAGCTCAATGACATTTGACTGAACCTCCTACACTTTTGTCTTCAATTTGCGAGAGAAATCGCGTCCGGACCGCCCGCAGACGGATACAGGTTAGTGTTGGATGGCTTCCACGGTTCGGACAACACAATCGAGACGGTTGTGGGAGGTTTACGGATCCTCCTTGGAGATGCCCTTACATGGCATTTTTTGCCCATGCAAAAGTGAGAGATGTGAAAAAGTAACGGGAATGGGCTCTCATGCAAGAGCCTACCTATATACGCATTCCTAGTAAATGCAATAAATTTTGAGAAAGATATAGAGACAAGATGAAAAAAGTACTAATGTACTAGTAATAGCCAACCTTGTGGTCCATATTATTGTATGAGTGCCTATAGATGATGGCTACAGATAACATGACAGCTCCTTATAGCCACCAATTGGCTATATTATTAATCATGCTCTAAGGAGTCCACTAATAGGAAAAGGGCTATAGATGGAATGTACACTAATGACGCACCTGTCATGTGGTGCGCCACTACTATATAGCAGTGGCGCACCATGTGCTGGTGCGCCATTAGTGTGGAAGACACTAATGGCGCACCTGGCACATGGTGCGCTACTAGTAACAAAATGTTTTTTTTTTCATTTTTTCAAACATACTAATGGCGCATCCGGGCGGAGTGCGTCATTAGTAGTAAGAACTACTAATAGCGCACCAGCCGTAGAGTGCGCCACTACTATATTTTTTTTACTTTTTTGCAAAGCTACTAATGGCGCACCGTTGAATAGTGCATCGTTACTAGTTTAAACTAGTAATGGCGCACTGTGTCACGGTGCGCCATTAGTATAAAAATTATTTGATGATATTTTTAATTAAAAATAAAAAAACAAATTTGATGATATTTTCAAAAAAAAGTTGATGATATTTGATGATATCTTCTGTTCTAGTCCTCATGAAAATAACAAATTTGATAAAAAAACAAATTATTAGATGCAACAAGAAATAATGAAAAAAAATGTTACTAATGGCGCACCAGAGGAGGGTGCACCATTGCTGTCAGAAAAAAAAATTACTAATGGCGCACCAGTGGAGGGTGCGCCATTGCTATCAGAAAAAAAACTACTAATGGCGCACCAGAGGGTGGTGCGCCATTGCTATAGTGTCTAGCTGGATACCCCTTCGCCCGATCCCCCCTTCCCTCTCCCTTGCCAGATCCCCCTTCCCTCCCCCGCCGCGCCCGCTCCGACGACCCCCGGCCCGCTCCAACGACCCCCGCGCCCGCTCCACACCTGCTCCGGCTCCCCCGCCTGCTGCCACGACTGCCAGCCCGACGCCGCGGCGCACCCAGCCGTCCGAAGCCTCCCCTGCCCCGCAGTCGGCACAGGAGCCCAGCAGCGCCTCCCTCCGCCGCCCCTACTGCGCCGCCGCCCGTCCTCCTCCGCCGTAAGCCCCCCTCCACTCCAAACCCCTGACCCCTTCTTGTCTCGTCTCTACAGGTAGACCGCGCCGGCAAGCGACCAGGACGACGCCCGGAGAGGAGAGGAGGGCCTTCTCCTCACCGTGTAGCCGCCGACCTTGTCCTGCTCGAGGAGGAGGGGCAGGAGCAGGAGGGGCGCACCCAGCCACCACAGTCGCCGCAATCAAGGGCTTCTTCCACCTAGACCTCTAAATCCACGGCGCCGTCGTTCAGCCACCCAAGGTGAAGGTGCCCCCAACTCCCCTCCGTCCCCTCTCCCCTCCTTGTTTCATTCGATCTAGCAGCCTAATTACTAGCTGCCTAATTACTCTACCATGTGTTCCTACTACTAGCTCTAGCCATGGATTAGGGGCTAGTGTAGATGCAAAATAAGGTCAAATCCCTCTCGAATTTAGGTCAAATTAGGTTCAAATCCCTCTGAAATTAGTATGTAAAGCTCACTGTTCTGAAGTTCTGATCAGTCCAGTACCTTAGTAAGCAATAACACAAGCTTGCTTCTAGTTCAGTACCTTTTGCTGCTAGTTCCTCAAGGAGTTCTGCTCAAAATTAGCTCAACAAGTTGCATCTGGCTTTTAGAAAGTTGTTTTTGCTTAAGAGGATAAGTTGTTGTATATACTGTCATAAAGTTCAACAAGAACAGGGCATCAACATTGCTACTCTAGTATCTAGTCGGGGAGGGACAAAATGGACAGGGCATCACTGTAGCTGTACTGCACAACAAACTATTAGTCTTAGGATTAACACTCCTCATATGAGATGAGAGGATTTTTTCTAAATGGCTTTTCCCTCTAGCTAGCTTTAAATGGCATCACTGTAGCTGCCAATTCAGATAAACTTGAATTGACTTTTCCAGTGCTGTATTTGTCCCCTTGGATTATTGTAAATTATATGTAGTGAAGCATGCAAATTGGATTTGCTATAGTCAACCTATTAATATTTGTCAGTTTTGAAAATTCAGTTTATTCGGTTACTGAAAATTCAGTTAATTCAGTTAGGCACACAAATTTCAGAACTTTTGTGTGCCCTAGTACTTGGTGTTTGTAGAAAATTCAGTTAATCCATCGAGGTGAGCACTAATGCTACAAAAAGAGAAGACATGTATGAGTTTGGAGAAAGTGCCAATTTGATTTTCAGTTGCTAGCTACCTGTGATTTATTGTTTCAATTTGGATTCCAGAAATGTTACTGTGTGTTACTATGACCCAACTTTATCTGTACCATAGCATGCTACTATCAGTTATTTTTGAACATCAAATTCAGTCTGTATCTTGCGTACTTTTTTTGTTCAAAATTTCTCAAACTCTGAATAAATAAAATTATTTGGAAAGAAGCACATGAGTATCAACAATAATTGTTTCTTTCTGCTTGAATGAGTGGAGTACAATACAAGTTCAGGAACAAGGGACATTTTTTGCAATTGTGAACTCTCGATGCTCAAGTCTGGAAGTGTTTACAAATTCAAAGAGTTCACATGACTACTGGTCAAATACTCTAGTGTATTTAGTGTAAATCTAGTCTGAAACTAGTAGAGCTCTTGTTGATTTGCAAATTCAGTTTAAATAAAAATTTGGTACATGACTACTGATCATGTATGAAGATGTTGCTACTAGATGAGCACAAGAACTAATTAGTAGATTTTGATTTTGAATGATTTTGAATTTTTATGACTAGCGATCAGGTTTCAAATGATTTTGAATTTTTATGATTTTTATGCACATAGGTGAAGCCACTGACTACATTTCAGGTTCTACTCCTGGAACACTTCAGGAATTTTACTTCATAACTAGAGTATTTTGATGATATTGGGGGGCTTTGTCTCCGACCATCGTGTCGTGATGATATTGTGGGGTGTTGTGGGGTTGCAGCTGGGTGGGGGTGGGGTAATGAATTTGCAGGTACCCCGAGAGGCCCTTGAGTTTGCCGGAATGTCGATTAACTTCCGTTCCGGCAAATTCGGGTACTCCATATGTCCTATTTTCAGCAAAGGTCATGCTGAAATTTTCCGTGAATTTTAGCATGACTTTGCTAAAATAGGACATATGGGGTACTTGCGACTAATGCATGGGCCGGGGTATCTTAGTACTTAGTTAAGTAGGATCAACTACCCCGCCATTCTTGCTGCATTAAACCATAGGTGGAAATAGAGCCAAGTGATTAGGCCCAACTTAGAATTCTCCTTAGCATCGATAAACCCTAGATGATAAACCCAACATAGGTGGCAATAGAGCCAAGTGATTAGTGCCAAGTGATTAGGCCCAACCTAGGGTGCCTCGGCATCGATAAACCCTAAATGATGAAAACTTAACTTGGCTTCTATAGGGTGCCTCGGTGTCGATGAGAACCTAAATGATGTACGCTTAGGCTTTTAGGGTGCCTCGGCGTCGACAAACCCTAAATGATAAAAGCTTAGCTTTTAGGATGCCTCAGTGTCGACAAACCCTAAATGATGAGACCATGATCTTGTTCCTTGACAATAACCAACTTCTTGACCAAACTTTTTTCCTATTTAGAGCGAAACATGGCCCACAACGATGAGGCCGGCGGTTCGGGCGGCAAGCAATTCTGGGAGCTGTCCCAGGAGTTGGAGGAAGAACCTCACCGCTATGAGGGCGCCGCGGAAGACACCAATCCTGACTACACAACCCCTAGTGCCGTCGGGGATGACACCACTGATGATGGCGCCACGGATGCCACCACTGATGATGGCGGCGCACGCACAGATGGCAGCCAACCGAAGAGGCAACGGAAGGACCGGCGCCCGAACGTGCTTGGCACCGTCAGGGAGGAATTTACTGAAGTGAACTCCGACGGGCATCCGACGGCGCCCAAACACGTAGTCAAGGGGTACTCGGTTCAACTCGGGTGCATTCTCCGGAGCACTGCCTCGATCAACACCGAGAACCTAAGGCATAAGGACCGAGGGAATTTGCGCAGCCTCCTCTTCACGAAGCTGCACGAACGATACAAGTTCCCCGATGAGTTCGCAAACACACGCCTCTCGGGGAATAAAGTGAACGGTGCCGCCCTCACGAGGATGAGCACGGCCCTGTCTACTTGGAAAAGCACGGTGAAGGCAATGATTGACAAAGGTGATAATTATGAGAAGATCAAGGCGAAATATCCTTTGATTAGCGAAGATGACTACAAGGAGTTCAAGATCAAGTGCAAGAGCCCCGCAACCTCCGAATCAAGTCAGTGGGGGAAAGATATGCGGCAGTTGAACTTAGGGGTCCACCAACTCGGTCCCAGCGGTTACAGAGTGGCGGAGCCTATATGGGACAAGGAGGACGCGAAGCGTGTCGAGCAAGGCCTACCGCCCTGCTTCGAGAAATACCGTGACAAGCAGACCAGGAACTTTCTCAGGGCCCGGTACAAGGAGGACCCGGTAACAAAGGAGCTTACCACGGATCCGAAGACCAAGGCGCTTGAGCTTGTTCTGGTAAGGAATACACCCCCGCGTAATTAGCTCCATATGGTTGCATTCTAATTAATCCCCAATATTTCTAAATGATTCACGTTCCTTCGGCAAGACAAAGAAAGTAGTAGCGCGGGGTCGTCTCAGAGCTCCCCTTTCGACACCCCTTTGAATAGGGCGTTGAACGTAATGAAAAACAAGGATCCGCTCAGTAAGCCAACGTCAGCTGGTCGTGTGGCCGGCAAAGGCTTGTCCACAAAATGGTCGTGATACTATACCGCTGGTGGGCGAAAGAAGAAAAGACCAGCTCGGAAAGCCAGTCGTGCGAGGTTGAAGCACTCAAGGCGCAAGTGGCGCGGATTCCGGAGATGGTCCAAGAGCAAGTACAACAACAACTGGGATCGACGCTCATCGGCATTATGCCTACCTTGATTCATGGGATAACGACGTGGATTGCGGGTGGCCAACAGGGGCCGCCCCCGATTCCCAGCTTCACGGCCAGCAACTCGCACAACATGCAGGCGGCGCCATTGGTGTCTCCGGCGGCGGGGGTATTGGTGTCTACGGCGGCGGCGCCATTGGTGTCTCCGGCGGCGGCGGTATTGGTGTCTCCGACGCCGGCATTGGAGCTTAATGCACCCGGGTGTACGCCGACCGGCACCTCGCTAGCAAGCGGCCCCTCCGTCAGTTGCACGCCCGCCGTTGGCGGTGCCTCGACATTAGCCGAGCTCGACGGCATCACGGTAACTAAGCCTCTCGGCCGAGGACTTCATCTCCTTGCCTTTGACTGGGCATCCCTGACACCCTACATGTTTTCGCAGGGCGCCGCTGACGTTCCTTGCACTCTCCTGCACTTCGTGGGCGGCGAGTTGGTCGATGTCGCCAAGGGCAGAATCGTTCAACCGGGCAACCCCGTGTTCCATGGTAATCCGATGCCACCCACAATGTATAGGGTTGAAGTGGTTCGGGTGCTGCCAGGCTGCGACGAGCTGTTACCTCCGATTCGACCCGCTGGGGCCGACGAAGAAGATGAGATGACCCTCAGCGCCTGCGTAAGCTGGCCCCTGCTTTGGCCGAAGAGCCAGATTCGTTTGGGGGCGGGGGACACCACCCCACAGACAAGACCGCCAGTCGTGCCGGCGCCAAGCCATGGCAAGAACGCCACAACGCTACCGGACATGCCGGACATCCCTATGGCACAGGATCCGGACATGCATATGGCACAGGATCCGGACGACGACGACAACGACGATGGTACATTTACCAACATCGATAAGTACTTTGCCGAACATGGGTACGGTGACGAGTTCTGCGGGCCTCCTTCTCAAGAACCCAAACAAGACGACCGCGATCTAGCTGGTATGGCGGAGAAACCCAATTGCAACAGGCGTCGTCTGGCGTTCAGTTCTCAGGAGACGCCTCGAGCTGCCGCCTTCACCGAGCCTCAGATAGAGGAGGTGCCAAATATTATTAGCCCCAACACGCTCAAGAAGGCGGTCTGTGAGCAGAACTCGGCCCCATTACAGCAGATCAAGAAGAAGGGCCGGAAACGGCAGACTAAAAAGGGCGCCGGTGTGAGCCAGTCGGCACCGAGTACGATCCGTGCTCAGGACGGGCCACCTTCACCTAAGGATATCTCGAGGAGGGTGCATGTGGCGGGTAGGGCGATGCTACCGACAAATATGCTCAATGCTTCAACCGGTGCTATGCGGAGTCTGCACGACAGTGTTCTTTCTTTGGAGAAGCGGCGTCTCAGAGAGAATGATGTGGCATACCCGGTTTTCATGGCCAAGGTGCCAGAGGGCAAGGGCTTTGTGGATGGCGACATCGGGGGTACGATCGTCCTGCGGTTTGATGACATCTTTGCTATGTTTAACCTTCATCCGCTGCACTATACCTTCGTTCGGCTGTTTTCGCCGAGTATGGAGATGCGGATCATTAGAGACAAGACCCCGGACATCGTGATCGTCAACCCCTTCTACATGCGTGCCAAGCTCTTGAGCAGCGCTGGGGACCGCCAAGTCGCGAGTTCACACCTCGAAGACGTCATTCTGGCAAACCCAGATAAGGATAACTTCCTTGTGGCTTACTTTCCCGAGTAAGTCATCCCTTAACCGCCCCGTAACATATGATTTCTTAGATTTCGGTCGTTTTTTTCTAACATTCCGTGTTCTGTGCAGTGACACACATTGCACACTCATCCTCTTAAGCCCGAAATATTCCATGGCCACGTATTTCGACCCGAACCGTAACTCCAAGATAGACTACTCAAATATTAAGAAAGTTCTTGATGATGTTCTCCCCGGCTACGCCAAATCTGGAGGCACCTTCACCAGGGCAGTTCGTAAGTACGGCAAGCACGTGTTCGCCCACAATACGACGTTCTGCTGCGTCAAGCAGCCGCCTGGCGGTCAGAAGGATGCCTACTACGCCCTCCATCACATGCGGGCGATCGTAAGGGACCATCATCACCTTCTGCTACCAAATAATCTCAAAGATTGGGCCGCGAGCTTGTCGGCAATCCAGGACGCGGACATCAGACAAGAATTCTTTCGCATCCAGTCGGAGTTTGCGGACATCATCCATCAAGATGTCCTTCATACCTCGGGGCAGTTCTTCCTCAGATATCAACCGTCCAACATTGAGATAAACGGAATGCTACAAATGCAGGCTGACAACGCCCGCGATTTCATGACCATCACGACAGACGGCGGCTTCATCCACACTCTTGTCCATGAGTCGAGTCGAAAGTAGTGATGTGTAGTTCTGAAACATTGATTGGCTCATGTTGTAATTAAACTTTAATGAATTGTATGTCTCTTTGGTTTGGACAGTCGTTCAACTTAGATGTAATCGATACTATTTATTAGTAGGACCATGAATCGTGCTATTAATGTCTTGCTTTTCTCTTTCGATCCTTTTGTTGCATACTTATATATTGCTTATGTATGTATTGTCTGTTGTTTGGCTTGTGCATAGAGATGCCGTCGTATGTCATGTACAAGGGTAAGGTTCCCGGAGTCTACGACGACTGGGAGGAGTGTCGGAGATAGGTTCACCGTTTCAGCGGTAACAGTTACAAAGGGTACACCACTAGGGCGGAGGCGGAATCTAGATACGCCCGCTATCTAGTGGGAGAGAGGAGGGAGCGTTGGAGGAACCAGATGAAGACCAGTTTCATCACGATGATGCTCATCGTGATGACCACAGCTCTCTTCTATGTGATGGTAGTTTAGATGATCGATATCGACTTGTAATGTGAAGACAAACTCGATACTCGCGGTCTCCAGACTTGTAGTGTTTTATCTTTGTTCGGTCTTTTGAATTCGGAGACTAATATGATGAAGTGTATTCGGAGACTAATCTTCTATTGTATTCGATGAATCTGTTGTTGTTGTGTGCTACTGTCTATATTCTGTCAAATAATATATTTTGTAACCTGTGCAAAAATCAGAAAAGTAAAAAAAAACCTAATATTCATACTAATGGCGCATCACTACAGAGTGCGCCATTAGTATGCCAAAGTATACTAATGGCGCATCACCAAACAGTGCGCCATTAGTATGCCAAGTATACTAATGGTGCATCCATCCGCAGTGCGTCATTAGTGTGCCAAAGCACATGGTTAAATATGGCCCCTGGGAGGCATACTAATGGCGCATGGTGTTATATACTAATGGCACACTGGGTGGTGCGCCATTAGTAATAAATACTAGTGGCGTGATACTAATGGCGCACCAGTGATGCGACATTAGTAGGCAAAACTGGTGCGCCATTAGTAGACCTTTTCCTAGTAGTGGTCCTGAAAGGAGAGAAATATGGTACACATCTTTTTTTGCGGGAAAAGAATAAACTTAGTTAGTGTATCTATGCATTGGTGCAAAAGGCGCATGAGCAAGCATCCTATCCTCTTGAATGTTGAGGGAACACACATCTATATACTCACATAAGTTGTCCCCATAGGGCCGACGGAAATCCTTTAATATTCTCGATGACTATACTTGCATACTTGGTAGTTGTAGTATGATCCACCTACTTTTAACATTTTATTGTTCTAGGAAGAAAGTTTTGTGTTATTTGTGACAATTTGAGGAAGAGAAGGATGGCCAAACCTCTCGAGTGTGTTCATTGCAAAGAGATTGAATCCGAATTTCACCTCTTCTTTGAATGCGTTGTTGATAACACTTCTGGTGTGGTATTGATACTTTGTTTAATGTTCAGATAGTAGATTTTGAATCTCTTGCAAAACTATGGTTATGAAAGGCAAGACATATGCATCTCAATGTAGTTACTTCTGCAGTCCCGTGGGGCTGTGGAACTTTTGAAATGCTATTGTCTTAGAACTACTTGGTTGTCTATGAAATAAGTGATGGGAGTGGTCTCCAGGTACCCGAGGGACTAGTCAAAACCACTCCCAGAGTTACAAACTGGAGTGGTGAAGGACTTTCAGGAATGGTTGTGGGTGCAACTGAAAGCACCGTTCACGTTGGAGCCGGACTGAATAACTGAAGAAACTAGCTGCGTCATATGTCATGGAAAGAAGCAGTGGGGGGGGGGAGCGCATGGAGGAAGAACATCACTGGAATATCAGAAGATGCATCCCGAAGAGGCAGTTTCCATCCATTTGGTGTTCTCGAGCTATTGTTGATCGCCTGGAGTGCAAAATGTACATGTGTGCTGATCGCATAAAACTTGCAATAAATAGCTTGCTGGGTGGTAGCTAGTCCTTGGCAAAAAGATGATCGTTTTTTAGTCTTTGTTTATCAGGAGTTTTTGGGTGTGGGTCTATTTGGCTAGGAGGTAGTTAGGTTGTCGCTTTTTGGTGTAAGTTTTGGTTATGTAAGGAGATAGTGTGTTTTCGTGGTTTCTTCCTATGGAATGGAACCGGTGGTGAGCCCCTTCTCATAAAAAAATTATCTTATTTTCCTGCTGGCCAAATTAGGTCATCTTGTGAGTGTAGAAACATGCATAGAAGGATGAGTGGCTCCACGAGAGAGCAAAATCCATTGAGGTTATGACAAACAAATTTGATACTCCCTTCGGTTGGGCATATAAGTCGGGCACAAATTTTTAGGTTTTTTTATTTGACTAATAAAACATTTGTAGTGTGTCATAAAAAATATACTTGGAAACTTCATACAACAATGGATTTAAATATATATATTTTTGGCACACGAAACAAATGTTTAGGTAGTCAAATTCAAGGCCTAAAAACACGTGCCTGCCTTATAAACCCAACTAGAGGGTGTAGTGTAATCGGTCATGGTAAGGAGATTTTGAATGTTTGGTGCACTATGAGAGCCAATGATCTGGGTTGTCCTAGTCATAATAGTAGTTGCCAAATATTATTACAAGATAAAGTGGCGATAGTTGTTTGGTTGGCATCGAGCCAGTAATGAAATTCAAGGGGGTATTTTTTTGCGAAATACCCATATCTATTGTAAAATTTCACCGAAGGTAAAAAGCACCCCAAACATAATGAAAAATACTGAATGATCACTACCGCTGCTAGAATGTGTCACGACTCATCGTTGTCGCTTCTTCCATACCAGAGCTAGCCCAACTTTTTCATTAACAACTAGAAAGTCTTTGTGCACGTGCGGCATGCCCCTAAGACCAGCACCCTGGAGCCGTAGTCATCGTCGTTGAGCCCTTAAATTGATCTGAAGCGTTAGACACCAAACTTTGTCATTGCGCATGCACGATAAGAAACCCTAACCTTGCCGTCCAAAGAAGAAGGCATGAATCTACGTCAGAGCACATGCACTAAAAATCCTAACCTAAACTACTATCCGGAACCAAGGCACGGGGATTATTTTCCTAATCACCAGCCGCCAGAGCAACAACTATAGGAGAGGAGAATCCACGGGCTGGCTGGCGAAGCTTGAAGGGGAGGAGAACTTTCCGCTAGCCGCCTTTGCATCACGGGAAGGAGTATTAATGGTGGGCTAGTAAGGGAGGATTAGGTCCATAACTTTGAACCCGTAAGATTTTGCTCATAGGTGTAGCATTTTGGGGGACACAGCTTCGGTGCCTTAAAGGCACCTGCCTTTGGGTCACTGACATGTGGGCCAGCCACCTGTTGGGCCCACATGTCATAGACACAAAGGTAGATGCCTTAAGGCACCGAAGCATCGTCCCAACGGGTTGCTCGTGTTGACGCTTCTCTAGTTTTCTTTCGTATGTCAAGTTATGGCAGCTCACCCTATTTTTTCCTTTGGTGTCATTTGGCGTCGAAGACGTTGAGGTGTGACCGGTCATGGCAAGGAGATTTTGAATGCTTGGCGCACCATGAGAGCCAATGATCTGGGTTAACCTACGTCATAATAGTAGCTACTGAGCTTATTTTGGGGTGGCTGGGGTTGCTTGGGTTGACATTCCATTAGTTTTTTCTTAGACCAAGTTATGGCATCTCATCATTTTTTTCCTCTAGTGACATTTTGGCACCACAAGGCTTTCATATTGTGATCGGTCATGGCAAGGAGATTTTTAATGCTTGGCGTACCATGATAACCAAGGGTCTAGGTTGTCTTGGGTTGTAACAGTAATCGAGTTTCATTTGGTGGGCTGTGGCCGGGGAGTGGAGTTTCTCATGCTGACCCTTCTTTAGTTTTCTTCCTTAGGTCAAGTTACGACAGCTAGTATCTTTTTTCCAGTGGTACCATTTTGGCATCGTAAGGCTTTGATAGTGTGACCGGTCATGGCAAGAAAATTTTGAATTCTTGGTGCACCATGAGAGCCAAGGATCTAGGTTGTCCTACGCTGCAGTAGTAGCCGAGTTCCATTTTTTCCCCGAGGGGTGGGGGTGGGGGCTGCTCGTTTTGAAGTTTCTTTAGTTTTCTTCCTCGTATCAAGTTATGGCAGCTAACCCTTTTTTTCCTTTGATGCCATTTTGGCACTGTCAGGCTTTGATAGTATGAACGGTCATGTGAAGGAGATTTTGATACTCGACGCCCCATGAGAGCCAATGATCTAGGTTGTCCCAGGGTCGTAATAGTTGAGTTCCATTTTTTTGAGTGTGTGGGTGGGTGGGGGACGGGGTTGCTCGTGTTAACGTTTCTTTAGTTTTCTTCCTTAGGTCAAGTTATAACAACAAATCATTTTTTCCTTTGGTGCGATTTTAACACGGTAAGGCTTTGATGGTGCGAGCGGTCATGGCAAGTAGATTTTAAATGTCCGGTGTACCATGAGAGTCAATGATCTCGTCCTAGGTCATACTACTAGTCAATTTTCTTTTTTTCTTTTATGGATGGGTTGCACCTGTTGACGTTTATTTAGCTTTTCCCCTTAGGTCAAATTATGGCAGATCATCTTTTTTCTTCCCTTTGTTGCTTTTATGGCGTCATTATGCTTTGCTACTGTGATTGGTCATGGAAAGGAGATTTGGGTAGTTTCTTCCTTAGGTCAAGTTAAGAGAACTCATTTCTTTTTCCCTTTGGGGCCATTTGGCAGTGCAAGGCTTTGGTACTATTACCGGTCATTCCAAGGAGATTTTAAATGGTCGGTGTACCATGAGAGCCAAGGATCTCGTCCTAGTGGTTGAGTTCCTTTTCCATGTGTGTGTGGGGAGGGGGGGAGGGATGCTTGTGTTGTCGTTTCTTTAGTTTTATTCCTTAGGTTAAGTTATGGCGGCTCAACTTGTTTTGTTCCTTTGGTGCTATTTTGGCGGTGTAAGGCTTTGATAGTGTGATCTGTCATGGCAAGGAAAATTGAATGATTGGTAGTGTACTTCTTTAGGTCAATATGACAACTCATTCTTTTTTTCCTTTAGTTCCATTTTGACGCCTTAAGCCTATGTTCCTTATAACTTCATTCAAATCCTACAAAACTATTCAAATAAATAGAAATAGAAATATTTTTTAAAGATATGAAATATATAAAAGTTGTGGAGACAAATGTGTTTATCATAATCAACCTTAATGCCAAAAGTACAATCTTAGTTCGTTGGAAAATTTTAATAGCAAACGTGGATTACATGATACAAATTTGACAATGCATGACCACTTGGATAACATGGTCAAGGATGGTAGCTTTGTGTCCATCTACTGTTATCGAATGGAAAGCAAGATAAATAATGTACTGACATTCTAACATTATTATTTTTCGAAAAGGAGGATACAACCTCATTTCAATACCATTGCTGTACATACTTATTGACTAACTACCCAGTGGCGAAGCCACATGTTGACTGTGTAGTCAACTGACTACACATGTTTATGGAAAAAGCATCATATATAAGCACAAACCATGCAAAAAATAATACAAAATTCATAGAAATACATAGATCTTAACTACACAACATTGAGTTGACTACACATGGTTAAAATCCTGGCACCGCCACTGTAACTACCGATTTTCGCTTGCCCGACCAAAAGAACAAAAGAAAAGAAAAACACCGACTCCCACTTGGGCATATTGTCATGAGTTTGTTATTACGATTTGAATAGGAATGGTTGAATGCGATGTACTTTTTGAAGATTAAATAAAAGGCACACAACACATTTAAAATTCTACCTAAAGTACTGAAAATTACAAGGCACTCAGAGAAGCATCTCTTGGAATGTACGTGTGCATATACGACACCTTACATCGTAATTGCCACCCAAAGCTCAGTCAAACAAGGATATGCTTGGGATTACAATGAGTTCAATCAATTATTCTATGATAAAGGCCTAAAATTTAAATAGTCAAGTGTAATGCCCATGACTTCGTATATTGCTTCAATCATATACTATTTTCCTCTCTAAATATAAGACGTCTTGACAGTTCAAATATTTAGGAACAAAAGAAATAGTGACTACTACTCAGCTTGAAAGACGTTTTTATATTATGAGACAGAGGGAGTTGAGTTTGCTCATCACCTTTCTAAAAAAACGTTTGCTTATCACCGGCGTACGCCACCACCACAATGATTTGCCGATACCGTTCGTATCCATCTAATTCTTCTCACTTCGACGTTACCCAACAGCCGCAAGTTTCCTGTTGCTTCGGACCGCCAATTCAAGAAAGCGAAGGGTGTTCTGTAGGAAGATACCTTCCCAAGGTTTCCACGCCATCACACACACACATATACGGCTCGCGAGCTCGCTTCAGAAAAAACCAAATCCTCTATTCCTGCATCGCCCGCATCTGTTCGTCCCCCCTCTGCGGCGGCGGTGGCGGTGGCGACGATGGGGCTCGAGATGGAGCCGATGGCGGCGGCGATCGGCGTCTCGGTGCCCGTGCTCCGCTTCCTGCTCTGCTTCGCGGCCACCATACCGACGGGCCTCCTCTGGCGCGCGGTGCCGAGCGCCACGGGGCGGCACCTCTACGCGGGGCTCAGCGGCGCCGCGCTCTCCTACCTGTCCTTCGGGGCCACCTCCAACCTCCTCTTCGTCGGGCCCATGGCGCTCGGTTACCTCGCCATGCTCCTCTGCCGTCGCCGAGCTGGCCTCGTCACCTTCCTCGGCGCATTCGGCTTCCTCATCGCATGGTGAAACCCTCCCTTCCATCCTTGTCTACAGGGGTCATATACCGATGCTTAGTTTCGGGTGAATCATGAATGTTGGATTCATGTTTTTTCACGCCTTCATTTTGGGTAGAACAGGGCAGGAAATGTACAGCTAACAGCAGCTTGTTCGACTAGGAAACCAGAGGAATTGTAAGCGGATCTGCAGATGTGGCCGAGCCAGAGCGTTGGGCCATCACAGGGTTAAACAGTAGTTTATTCTATTGGAAAACCACAGGAATCGTAAGTGGGCGGCATGGAGCTTTTGATGCTTCTGATGTGGTTGGAACCGCAGCACGGACGATTTCATGTTGGAGCTGATTGAAATGGTTTCCAACTTTTCTCTGGCTAGCCATGTGGTGCTATTTATGATTAATAGTTTCAAGGTGAAAATGAGATCTTGTATTATCTCAGGACGACTTTTCTTCTATGCCTGCAAAATTTTGGACTTCTGATCTCGTAAAGATTGCAATGAATACATATAACGTGATTGTTGAGATTTTACCTAAGTACCTTAGCAGTTCCTATTGGAGAATTTATTGGTTGTGTGCTCATGAAGCATTAGGGCACCCCTTGTTAGTCACGTGAACCAGTTTTTTCTTCTTTTGAAAGATTAAGTCTGTTTTGGTGGTACTATGATGCGATTTATGATCTGTCACACCGAGGGGTTGAATTAATATGACCTATGTTTATTTGGAAGGAAATTAAGGGAAGGAAGAAAATATTTCCCATCCAAATATCCCTGACAAAGACTCCATCTGGATAATGGATGCTGTTTGGTTCACTTAGAAGTTATTTATTCTAGCTGGAGTCATCCAAACCCACATAATTTTTCATCAACTTCATCAATATTCAGGCATAACATTTCTGAAGATGGTTATTCCATAATAAAACACACAGGCTTGACACTTAGTGATGTTTTATTCACCTTGAGAACTTATAGTTGAGTATTTAAAACTGACTCAAGGAAGTATGAATGCAGGCATTGCCGTATTCCTGTTCCATTATCATTAACATTGATGTTCTGTTCCATAAGGCTCTGACTGAAATTTACTGTAAATAGAAAGGTGCAGCTATTCTTTTATTTCCTAGTTATTAGTGTGAATCAGTGACAATGAATGTTGAGTGGTAATTCTAGTTACGTTCTTGTCAATATTGATGCCTCCTCACCATCCTCTTAAACTTCGATCTCTCGTATGGTGCAGTTAATTTTTGTGTTCACTACCTAGAAGTTTAAATTAGCGGCCACAAGTGTCTGAGTAATCATTCTAATTTGGTTCCTGTTTCATTCCCTACTGAAACAAACAAGTTACGGATTATATCAATTTGCCCATCTTTCACATGGAGTAAAGTATCCACTTTGTCTATATAGCCCGTGTCGGACCAGGCACCCATATAGATTATCTAGATCCAAAATCATGACCTTTAAAATACGCTAATCACACACTCATTCTTTCCATTTGTAGAAACTCTTTATTTGGCAACTGTTGTATATCATCGAGACAAGATAAAAATAACAAACACTTAACAATAGGTCTAGTTCAACGGGCAGCCAATGCGTTAGTGAACTTTCTTCACTTAGCTGTTGAAGATAATGGCGTGTCTGTTTAATTCTTTAAATGTGTAATTGATTCAAAAAAAATATATCCATGGATGCAATCCGGTCCTTCATTCGTAATGTTACAATGTAATATTAATATAGATGAAAGGAGTTTCTTGTGTATTCTAAACATAAGATGTTTCCCACCTGTTAGCACTAGCAACGTCATTCTGCTAGATTAAATTATGCTAATGCCAGCAGGCTTCCTTGGGGACATGTCAATCTCTTTATCCCACACCATAAGCTAGTTTTAGAGCACTATAGGAAGGCCATCAAAAGCAGACTAAGAAGAAAGCTCATTCGAAAAAAGGGCATTAGATTCTACCGCCATGCACTACTGAGAAGATTAGCCGCAAAGCACCAAAATCCTAAGTATCTTCTCGACATGATCAATGTTTGTCTCCTTGTTGGTTCTGCTACAATACCAACTGTGGCCCTAATATTTTTGGTTGTTGCAGTCACTTGCCTGTTTCATCTGTGGTATCCTAAGTCTGTTCTCTTCTCTGAATTTCTGCTCTTTAACGAATGGCTATGACTCCTGATCTCCCCTACGTGATATTTTTCTAGTGTTTTCCCTTTTTGCACGAACATAGGTATTAGCCAACTTACTCTGAGCACTAATTGTTTCAATGTTCAAGCTAGCTTTGACACGTAATCTACTTGCATGAAGGATAAACTGGTTATATATTGTCGGCTAGTTCTTCACTTTTCAATGTTGTGTTTGCTACTGTTTCCTTTTTGGCCCCATAAGAAGGGTTCCCTTCTATTCCATATGCAAAATTTTGAAGTGGGACGAACCAGCTACCTAAGTTGGAAATCCAATAAGTAAATTATTTTTAGCCATGGACAGGGGTGCGTGGGAGTTAGCTATTCATGCACTTTTCAATGTTGTGTTTGCTACTGTTTCCTTTTTGGCCCCATAAGAAGGGTTCCATTCTATTCCATATGCAAAATTTTGAAGTGGGACGAACCAGCTACCTAAGTTGGAAATCCAATAAGTAAATTATTTTTAGCCATGGACAGGGGTGTGCGGGAGTTAGCTATTCATGTGCCAGAACCATGACTTGGTTTCAATATCTTATGGGTTTCAACTCTAGTCTACCCAACTTGTTACTTTAGGCCAATTTGTTATGATGGATAAGCTGGCGAACAATTTGGTGCTGAATTTTTGCAATTATACACTGTGAATGTATTTAAGTTTACCCTCATACTACATACAAATTAACACATTCGGAGTTACTTACATTTTTTTTCTTGTTGTATAGTCATGTCTACTACATGAGTGGGGACGCGTGGAAGGAGGGAGGCATCGACGCAACTGGTATTGTATAATGTTTTATTATTGCTTGTGCTTATTTAAAGTTAAACTAGTGTTCACCATGCAATTTTTGAGTGCGTTTCTGACTTACATATATGGAACATGTTCAAATTATAAGATACATTTTAAGAATTTTGAATCCCTAATATTATCTCATGACATTTTACCATTTTTTCTTGTGTGGTCCTTCCTTGTAGTTAACAGTGTTCTCTCGGGATATTGTTTAGTAGTCAAAATGATGCCTTCTACCGAGGGACAGGTGTAGCATCCCTCTTATAAATCTAACAGTAGTGAAATAATTGGACATAGGTTATATGCAGGGAGTAACATAATAGAGTGTATGCAGGTACTCCCTCCGTTCTGAATTACTTGTCGCAGGTATGGATGTATCTAGATGTATTTTAGTTCTAGATACATCCATTTCTGCGACGAGTAATTTGGAATGGAGGGAGTACAAAATAAACCTCAGCTCTTACTTGTGGTCAACCCTCTGCGAATAACATCAAGCCATGTCCCTATGCCTTCTCAGAATTCCTTTCTTTGGTTGCAATGCAGGTGCTTTGATGGTTTTAACGTTGAAAGTCATTTCATGCTCAATGAACTACAGTGACGGTCTCTTGAAGGAAGAAGAGGGTCTACGTGATGCTCAGAAGAAGTATCGCTTGGCTAAGTTGCCTTCTCTAGTCGAATATTTTGGTTACTGCCTCTGCTGTGGCAGCCACTTTGCTGGACCAGTATATGAGATGAAAGATTATCTTGAATGGACTGAAAGGAAAGGAGTAAGTAGCCTTTGTCTACTTTGGGTAGGTTTATGCCATGTTTTGCTTCATCCTGATTTTGTATGATCTTCAACAGATATGGGCCGGCTCAACTCCTTCACCATTATTACCTACTCTGCGTGCTCTAGTTCAGGCTGGAATATGCATGGGGTTATATTTGTATCTGTCACCTATGTTTCCGCTTTCACGATTTAGTGAACCTCTATATTATGAATGGGGTTTCTGGCACCGGCTCTTCTTTCAATACATGTCAGGATTTACTGCTCGATGGAAATACTACTTTATATGGTCAGTCTCAGAAGCTGCAATTATTATATCTGGCCTGGGTTTCACTGGTTGGTCTGATTCTTCTCCCCCAAAAGCCAAATGGGACCGTGCTATAAATGTTGATATTCTGGGCGTCGAGCTAGCTGGAAGTGCAGCTCAATTGCCACTTAAGTGGAATATTCAAGTGAGCACATGGCTAAGATACTGTAAGTTCTATATCTTGATATTCCAGTAGACCATCATTGTTATTAACTTGCTTTTTGGATGATATAATGCTTTTTCATCAAATTCTGGTGTTCTCTGTATAAACTAGATAACACAATATGGAAGCAGGTTGAGGGTCCTTTATGGATCACATAGCATCTATTTTGCTTACCAGTTACTCCCTCCGTCCGAAAAAGCTCGTCCCAAGCTTGTCCCTCAAATGGATGTATCTAGCACTAATTTGGTGCCAGATACATCCATTTGAGGGACAAGCTTTTTCAGACGGAGGGAGTACCACTATTAAGATCTGTGCAATCTAAGACTTGGAGAACAAGGAAGCACTATCTTTAATTCTGTTTTTATTAATTTCTCTAAAAGGTTCAGTATTTTTCTGTGTCTGTACAATGAAAAATTAGTTGATAGTACATAATGCTAGATTTTGGGGTCTGTAAATTGATTTTGTTGACCACTTGATGATTCTTTGGAACCTTTCGGTTGCCACTTTTTGTAGTGTGGATGAGTGAAGCATGTATGCCTGTAATTCATGATCTTTAGCTGATTTAAAAAATCTGTACATGCACATTATGCACTCATGTATTAGTAGTAATTGTCTCATCATTGACTCCTTGAGAAATGATCATCTCCTTGAAGTTTACCTTTGCGCTAAGTATGGTTTGCACCAAGCAGTTTGTTTTCGTGCAAATGCCATGATTCGAGCGATCAGCGATGCACTTTGGTATACCTATATAATGTATTGAATGCCACACATTCACGCTGTGCTGTTATCAGTTGCATGAGCCATTGCTCCACTATTTTTTTTTCAGATGTGTATGAGAGGTTAATTCAGAAAGGGAAGAAGCCTGGTTTCCTTCAGTTGTTGGGTACACAGACAGTCAGTGCTATCTGGCATGTGAGTTTTTTTCCCCTCTCCACCTTCTTTATCATTAATAGTTCCTGTTCACTGTATATCGGACTTGTATCTAGCAGAGCATCCTGAAATTTGTTGGACAAACAGTAGCTAAATGAAACTAGAATGCTCTAGTGGGAATTTAGAGCTGCTATTGTCCTGGTAGTGGAACCTTAGTACCCGCCTTTCAGAATGGAGGCACTATGGGTCATTGCAAACTCGCATTTTCCCCATGATAATAACTGGCTTCACTTGTGACGTATTAATAACCTTTTTCTCAGCAAGCTGTTGCTTGTGATGATTGATACTTAGCCAATCCAGCAAGCTGTGGCTTGTGATGGTTAATACTTGGCCAAATTTCATATTACATGGTTTTTGTCCATTGGTCTGATTTTTACCGTTCTACAGGGACTGTATCCAGGATATATGTTTTTCTTTGTTCAGTCAGCGTTGATGATAAATGGTTCAAAAGGTAGCTCAATCCCTCCCTTCCCTGACATTTCTGAGGTGTACTTGATTGAAACTGTGTGAGCTTGTAATTCTGATTTGGCTTCCTTTTTTGATGCAGTTATATACAGATGGCAACAAGCTGTGAGCAATCCAGGCCTCCGCACTATCCTGTCTTTACTAAATTGTGCATACACCATGATGGTGCTTAACTACTCATGCATTGGCTTCCAGGTTAGTTTCATGCCCCTGAATCTGGCTATACTTTACCCTGTAGAAACTGAAAACACAATCTGATCAGTTCGCTTGTCTGTTGACTAATAATCTGTGCACCTAAAATTCTCCCTTTGTTTTATTAATTTCTTATCTTTGATGATTATTATGCATATATGGTTTTGCAAGTATCATTTAGGTTTCACTTAACCAAAATGATATTAATCAAACTGTAGCAAAGCCAGGTTGCTTCACAAACTTAGTTTAGACAACTTAGATCTGCAAGTGTTTTAGTTTCTTAGCAAAGTTTCCATTTGGATCATGATGTGCCACCAGAATATCTGAAGATTCTAAAATGAGAGAAATATTTATTTTCCCATTACAAGCGCTGAGTTTGCTGAATTGCCATTGAACAAACGTACTTCGGTTATTCGCCACTGCACAAACACAACCTCTTGCCAATATGCCATCGCTGTTACCCTTCTGTTAATGTTAGTGTGCTTCTGTTAAATCTCAAATATCTGAAATATCTGTCACTATTTATCTGAATCCCAAAACTTCCCTGGCGTAAGGAGAAAAGAAAACGGCTTACCTATTCAGCGCCTGCTCCTGCACGCACGCACCTGTTTCTTCTTGTTTCTCTCCCCCATGGACGCACCAGTAGAGGAGATGATGGCAGGGCAGCTTCCGGCAGGCCTTCCTCCCGACGAGTCCACCAGCGACCATTCTGACTCCTCTCCCCGCCCCCTCCCAAATTACAGAAAACCTAGAGGGGAGGCCGTGGATAACTGCAAGACCTCAGTGACAGCTGCCTTTGCCGCGATCCCATACGCAACAGGCAAGGAGGACAACTTGGTGGCGGCGGGCACCCCTTGTGGCCCTCACAGAGAGAGCCAGCGACAGTGACAGCCAGTGACGAGGTTGACATGGGTCCGTGGTCCCTGGATGCAATTAGGATACTGAAGGCGAGGTAGAAGAGGAGCGAGCCAACAATGGTGTTGTACTTGCCCCAGCAGCTGTCAGCGAGGAAGGTGCCAAGGAGGGGGACATTGAAGGTGATTCTGTTCCAGGTGTCGGGAAGCAGTGGTGCCGTGGAGCATGGTTCCGAGCTAGACCACCATATTCAGTTCGACTCCAGAAAAGGCGATGCTCTCCAGCAAACTCCAAACCTGCAGTCAGTCGCTGATATGAATGGTGTCTTTCCTAGATGCTAGATGGAGAGGAATCAATGGATGGGTCGTTGTTGGTTAATCGTGTAGAACGATTGCAGGGCCTGTCCAAATGAACCGTTGTCATCATCATCACAGCAGTTCAGGATGAAGATTATAATGGTTTGTCTGATTCGAGTTTGGCCATCTCCTGACATTTCCAGCTCCGTGAGCTAAAACTAGCAGCGAGCAAGTCAATCACCGAAGCTTGCGTCTATCCACATCTATAACTAGTAGTGTCTATTACTAATCTAGCTCACCTTACAACTTACTCCCTCCGTTCCAAAATACTTGACTTCCATTTGTCCAAAAATGGATGTTCCTATATACTAAAACATGTCTAGATACATCTATATTTTAACAAATGGAAGTCATGTATTGTGGAACGGAGGGAGTACATGCCTATATACTTTGTTTCCTTAAACCGTTATGGCATATTGGCAATAAATTGTGCTTGTGTGATGGCAAATAAGCAAAGCACGTTTGTTCAATGGCAATTCAGCAAGCCGAGCGCGAGTATTGAGCACTAGAGGTACTAGAGCATTACTAGTACTATTAATGTTTTTTGTGGAGAAAGGAAGACGTGGGTTAAGTACCTAACATTCTTTTGTTCCTCCACAGTAGCTTTGAACCTACTCTAGTACGTGGAACTTATGCCTTTGTCAATCATCTTCTACATAAAACATACTAATAACATTTACAATGTTCTATGCTTTTGTTTTCCTCAAGGTACTGAGCTTCCAGGAGACCTTAGCATCCTACAAGAGCGTGTATTATGTCGGCACAATCGTTCCTATTCTATGTGTCTTGCTGGGCTATGTCGTCAAGCCCGCGAGACCTGTGAAGCCGAAGGCTCGCAAGGCAGAATGAGGAACAGAGTGAATTGATCTTTACATAGATGAGTTACGAAGCTTCAATGGTGATTATGGCAAGATAGTTTTCAGTTTACTTCCATCTTTGTGAAACAATATCAAATTTAGCCAAAAAGGATAATGTGGTGGCTCCATTGTAATTGACCAATCATTAAAAACCTGTTGTTTCGTCGGGCTGATCACCCATTTGTTTTACCACACATGCAACACATGATTTTTTGGCCCTAAGCTGTATGTTATTCATTTACCTTTTCTGCCTGGCTCTATTCAAACTGATGTGTATTTTCACACCTTCCCATCGGCTCCGTATGGAGGTGTGAACGCTGTTGCTGGTTCATAGTCGTGTTGCACCGTGCCGAGTCGGTAGCAGCCGGAGCTCCTAGAACAAACATTCGCCTTTTGACTACTGCAGCACTCGCTTTGAACGCAGTTTTGGTGCGATGGCGGCTGAAGCTGAGGTCGAGACGAGATCACCGGAAAGACAGACCTTGGTCATAGACAACGAATGAGTTGGAATGTATCTGACGCGTCTTTCTGCTCGGGTCATATAAATGGTGCTATAGCGGCGTGAATCTATGGGTGCTCCGGTCCGGTCCAAGTCCGACTTAGCTGATTGATTGATATGCAGTGGCGGTGGTTCTGGCGCTGTTGGCCTCCCTCATGTTTGTCCAATTGTAGTTGTGCCGGGGCCACGGCAAGTGCATGCATGCATGGCCTGAAAGTGCCCGCTTGGTGCTCTGCTCTTCTGACGCGACCACTAGAGGAGAGGGCGGGCAGCGTAGTGTGCTACAGTGCTATGCAGGAAAAGGGTCAGTGATGCGACGTAGCGTGGCGCTGATCAGGTCGTGCCCACGACTGCTGGCTGCCCTGGTCGGGTTCCAGTTGCAATCGTGGTGATGATCTGATCCCGCACTTGTTCTGGTGCGGCATCACGAGTGGCGCATGCTTCGCAGTAGCAGTACGACAGGAAATCTCCTCTTTACTGTAGCACACCAGACAAGCAGCCGCTTCTTTAAAAATGCATGGATATTGCTGCAGAAAGAGGTGGTTTTAGCTGCTACCACGTTCAGAGGATTTTTTTACTTATTATAGCTAATATATGTAGTAGAGCGCAGCTCATCTTGCCCTTTGGTACATGCAACCCCAAACGGACGTCCGTTTTGTTCTGTTTTTTGTCTCTTTGGGTAGGGATTTAGGGTCGTGTCCGGGTCTGTCCTGGGATGCGGTGGCCGTGTGCCCAGCGCGCGGCCGCATTCTTTTGCCCCATCCTGTCTGTCAGGGCCAAGAATTGCCCAAATTTGCATTAAAACTAGTTTCGAACCCAAATATTTGTCTGAAAATTAAAATAGTTTTACAACCAAGTCATAAAATGGACAAATACATCTATTGGTTGCCAACGTGGTCCCACACGTGCTCAATCAAGTCATTTTGAAGATTCACATAAGTGTATCAATCACGCATCTCACGGTGGAATTGGGCAAACTGTTCAAATGTGGCCGGGTCTTGGTGCAGGGGCTCAATATTTTCATCTTGATAATCAAATCCTTGGTCGAAGATACTCTCATCACGCTCGTCCTCGACGATCATGTTGTGCATGATCACACAAGCAGTCATCACCTCCCAAAGCTCCCTTTCATCCCATGACAGTGCAGGGTTTCGAACGATACCCCACCGGGATTGAAGCACACCAAAAGCACGTTCCACATCCTTTCTAACACTCTCTTGCATTTGGGCAAATCTCTTTCTCTTCTCACCTTGGGGTTTCGAGATTGTCTTCACAAAAGTTGACCAGTGAGGATATATACCATCTGCTAGATAGTATCCCTTGTTGTAATGGTGGCCGTTGATCTCAAAGTTGATAGGTGGGGAGTGGCCTTCTACAAGCCTCGCGAAGACTGGAGAACGCTGCAGCACGTTGATATCATTGTGAGAACCTGCCATGCCGAAGAAAGAATGCCATATCCAAAGATCTTGTGATGCCACCGCTTCTAATATGACAGTGCACCCGTTAACATGCCCCTTGTACTGGCCCTGCCAAGCAAATGGACAGTTCTTCCACTCCCAGTGCATACAATCTATGCTGCCAAGCATACCTGGAAAGCCTCTAGCCGCGTTGGTCGCCAACAATCTCTCTGTATCAGCGGCAGTTGGCTGCCTCAAGTACTCTGGGCCAAAGACCTCGATCACAGCCTGGCAAAACTTGTACATTGACATCAGACATGTTGTCTCACTCATACGCACATACTCATCCACCAGATCGCCTGGAATTCCATATGCAAGCATGCGGATGGCCGCGGTGCATTTCTGGTAGGAGGAGAATCCAAGCTTGCCAAGGGCATCCGTCTTGCACTCGAAGTATGGGTCATGAGCAACCACTCCCTCTCGGATACGATTGAACACATGCCTGGCCATACGAAAACGGCGACGAAATTTATCCGGCCTGAAGAGCTGGGTGTTGGCAAAGTAATCTGCATAGAGCAGGGCGTGGCCTCTCCCCCTGTTGCGGTTCAGGTTGGGAGCATGGCCAGGGATTGACCCCCTGTACCGAGGAAGCTGCCGTTGAATATGGTCGTGAACGACCAGTGCAGCCACCACAAGATCGTCATCATCCGACGACGAATCGTCCGATGAACAAAGGAAGTGATGGTAGAAAAACTCGTCTCCACTGTCCATACCTTTGTTGGCAAAAGGTCGAACACCTTGCGCTCGTGGTGGCGAAGAGGCCGCGATGATCACCTCGACGCAGCAGGGTGGTTGCCGGCCGGCTACAGGCCGTTCTGGAGCTCTCGTCGGAATCTGCCTCGGCCGCCGTGGTATGTCGCCGGCAGTCGTGTCCCCTCTGCCACCGGCAAGGATGGCGAGGGCCAAACCTCCTCCGATCGACGACCAAAACTATGGCGGAAGCGCGGGCGTGGTGGCGGCCATGTCGAGACGTGGTTTGGTACGGACGGCGGGGGGGCTGCGCGGTGAGGAGGCGGCCGGAGAATAGCGGCGGCGGCGGGGCGGGGCGGGGAGAGAGGGTGAAGCGTTGGGAGCGGAGGGACTGCTAGTGTCCCCGACAGGCGGGCCACGGGGGGGACAAGGACGTGCGTCGAGGCCGTCCGCGCACGTTTGTTTTACCCCAAACCGAGCGCAAGTTTGGGCCGGGATGAGTCAAAGCGGACGGAATCCGGACATTTGTCCGTTTGCACCCGCGCGCTGGGCCGCCTCATTTATCCTTTTTATCCCAAACGAACGAGGATGGACAGAATAGGGTCGTGCGGCGGAGTTGGCCTTACGTCCATGAATTCAAAGTCCGCGGCCTCGGTTGAGCACCTTGAGGAAAGCTTCTTCCGCGCATGTCAAAACCAGCATTGCTCTCGTCTGCTTGCTGTTGCGCCACGAGTCGCTTGTATAGCAGGAGTCGTCTTCCACTCGGGCGCCCGTTGGAGCGTGGCGTGGGCATGGGGGACATACCACCAGCGATCGGCCTTGCTGGTTACCCCGGTGACTAGCTTGGACGTGCAGAGCGCACGCCGGTACACAGGACAGTTTCATACTACTACTAGTAATCAATCGGCCTTGGTGGCCTGCCAGGCGGACAACACGAGGCTACGAGAGGGGTATACAGCGGGGAAACCTGAGCTTCGCAGCGTGCGTGCCTATAAACCTTGTTGACAAAAAAGAATCACTATATGCGCGCGTGCTACGGAGGAGTAGTTTGTCATCAGTCTGCAGTCAGTTCACTGTGGGTTGTGCGTGCGTCTACCAGCTTTAACTAGTTGGGGTAACGCTAGCCATGCATATGCCAAATGCCAGAGTCCAGAGCGTTTGTTGCCCGACTGCCAGCAGCGGTCCCGTAATCAGTCAAATCCATCACGCGCGCGCACTCACCCTGCGCAGCGGAGCCCCATGCGAGTACGTCAGATGGCGTCGACGACGGCGACCCCGTTCGTTTGGCGACTGTTGGAGATGGAACCACCGTGCGCGCGCCCGCCATGCCCCGCCTGGACGTGCAGAGGACCCGCCAATTCTTGCGCCGCATCCGTTGCACTTGCGCTGATCGGGTCCCCCGGCCTGCCCCTGCTGCACCGGACGTCGGGTTACGAGCCGGCACGCTTGCATTCGGATGTGGTCGAGGCTCCTCTTTTTTTCATAGTGATACGTGTCTTATTTATATAGAATAAAGATCAAGTTACAAGGCACGTAAGCATCGATCATATATAACTGAAAAAAAATCCTATGCAGAATACCAGCGCCTGTTTATTTCCTTCGACACCATCAAAGCGGCCATCAAAGAATAAAAAACAGATCACCTCTTCACCCAAACTTAATGCGGCTCCATCGCTGATCAGCAACTTTACGGACCTCCAAAATAGTTTGCTAAAAGCAAAACCATAGCCGTTGAAAAAATCAGGCCGAGGCAAAATGTCTCCGGACTTGCCATCGAACTTCAGAACTGACACCCCCGCATGACGACGATGTCGGAGGAGGAAATCAGAACTGTCAGCCTTCCACCACAGACCCAACACAAGATACTCCATCTTCCGGCTGTCACTTACATAGACAACCGCCTACGCGTACTCCTGAACAACAAAACCTCCCTGCTCCACCATGACGTCGGAGACAACGCCACAGCAACGGGAACAAAGCAGAAGGAGAGACACACCTGATGGAGTCATCGCCGCCGCCTCGCCAACACCATCCATGAACCCTAACGCTACCGATCTGAGGGATCGACAGAGACACGATGCCATCAATTCCGAGACGCCGCCATGAAAGACACCGTCGGTGTGAGAGTGGAGTTGAGACAGATTTATTCGTCCAGGCGTCACTTTCACTACTTCAACAACACACCACAATCTACAAATCCAAACCCTAACTACAGAACAAAGGAACAGGCCCCCCTCCCTCCTGCCGCCGGAGCAGCCGCCTAAGGAGAGGGGGCCAGCGCCCCGGCCGGTGAAGATCGGGGAAAATAGATCGCCTCATTCTAGACGTTTGTTCCTCGGATGCGCTTTCCGTGGTCGAGGCTCCTCCCTCGTCTGTTTTGGCCTCGCGCGCCGTTCAGCGGTCAGTAGCGTATACAGTAAGCATGCATGGAAGGCATATGCTTCGCTCTAAAAAACAAGATGGAAGGCATGCCTTTCAGATGCAGCCTTCGTTGGCACATCAGAATGCATGTACCTGGCCACCACCAGCCTGCACGCAACATTTTCACAGATCAAGATGACCATACCTGCCTTGGCCCTCTTCCCACGAGGTCCATCTCGCGATATTCACACACATGTTGCCACGTAGATACAGGAAAGAACAGGCCGGCGAGAACGACCCACTTGCCGAATGAAAAGGAAGTGCAAACCTGCACGGCCGTCCGTTGCCGGCTTTACCTGACTACTACGAGCGTAGTCCGTCTCGGATAACGAAAGAAAAATGCATGGGACGGCTGGACGCAAGCACGGCCGGAAAGAGCCGTATTCTAAGCTCATATTCATGATGCATTCGTATCATATCATGAAATGACGTATTGTCAAACATTCGGAAGATGGACCGATTTGCATGCTGTTTATTCTTCATGGAAAAGAGCTTTTTTCTTTAAATGGCAGGCTGATATACTGTAAATAATAAGCCTGACGACGCACAGACTAAAAGGATAGAAATCAAAGAGAGGACTAAAGCATTGTTAGAGGGTCCGGGATTGCTCTACAAGAACTGACTAACACAAGTGGTTTGCCGGCTGTAACATTGTTTAAAGAAACGTCACATCTGACGGTCAACTAATGCTCCTCGGTTGACACATAGCATCGGGACTTTACCATAAAACAGTTACATGCATGCATGGCCGAATTTCTTCGGACAACACACGTGGTAACGTTTTTTTTTTCTCTTTCCCGGCTAGCAACAAATTGAAGGTACGTTGGGAATACTATCAAATTCTGCTAGCAGAGAAAAGAAAAAGCAGTTTTGCTAAGTCTCAGTCGATTGAGACTACGTTATGTCTCAGTCGATAATATATTCCTTTGATCTTGCATGGAGATTTGTACACAAATTTTCTTTTCAGTTTTTCCTTTTTCTTCTTAACCTATATTACTTGATTGAGACTTCGTTAAGTCTCAGTCGACTGAGACCTAGCCACACCCAAGAAAAAACTACTCCCTCTATGTACAGATTAAAATGAGCGAACAAAACAGTAAAACATGTCTATATAATTCGATTTAGAAGAAAGTTAGAACATTTTATGTTTGTGAACCAAAGGAGTACATATGAACAAATACTTGCGATCCAGCTATGTATGGCTAAAGGACATACACATACTCACTGGCTGTTGGGGTGCATCTGTTCATGGCCCCACGTGGACATGGGCACATGGCAGCAATAGAAGTAGTGAAGGTACAGTATACACAAAGACTTGTGTCGCCTGCACCCAATCGTAAGGCGGGCTCTACCTAATACCTTCAATTTTTAGTCATACCTAGTACATACATACAGCAAATACAGTATATGTTATACAACTGCAACATGCATCAGCATAAGGCGACGGCAGACGCGCCAAAAGAGGCGTTCCCTTGTGGTGTATGGCACACATGCATGCATGCATCCATGTCCTGTACATGTGCGTCGTCTTCATCGTACAGGCTAAAGACAGCACCATTGACATGGGAGAGAGTATCAACAGAGGCATAGCTAGCCAAGAAGCAATAAGTCCATCTCTCTTGTCTCTCAAACTCAGCATCTTACGCTGCATACTCAACTATATTTTATTTACATACGACGTAGACATTAAGTCCGAAAACGGCAATACCTTCCAACATGTGTAAATGGTTCTTTCCGTAAACCATTGACGCAGGAGCGTACTTGATAATGCCTGTATTGTTGGAACATTTGGTCACGTAGGCATGGGCCAGGCATCTAGCGGAGCATGAGTATTTATAATCTGATGAACAGTGGGCATTTTTGGACGGGTTTGAGCTTGCTAATATGGTTAATTAGATGGGTATCTCTGGATGCTGCCCTAGATGCATCTTGCAAAGAGAATCCGTGGCCTGATAGGCTGACGTGCGAGGACAAAGACTCTCCCCATAAACCAACAAATTCTTGATCGATGCTCTCGTTTGTAACTTACAATATGGTCACTTGCTCCTAGTATGCACAAGCATCTAGCTTGCGTACGTACTCTATATGCGTAGCTAGCTAGTTAGCTGCCCGCGTCCAACTTGCACGCACATATCGGGAAAAACCATTGGCGTTCTGTCCTGTAAGCTTATGGTTAAAGTACATATCGATCTCCAGGGCGCGAGATGCATGGAGTGACGGAGATGACACAAATGGTTAAAGAACAGATAGATCTCCGTGCGCGTGGGGTTAGCAGTACCAGACCATCAGTGTGGCCTCTACTCCACATGGAGCAATACGACCTACGAGGGCCTCCTGCCACCATCGAAAACATCGTCACATCGACATGCAGTATGAGTTGCTGGTTTGGTAAACATCGCACGCGTGCATGGCTATGTAGAGACGTCCCTGGTTTCGGCATCGCCTGGTTAGTTTTCAAATCGGAGCTTGTCGTGACAGAGGCGTGAATCTTCAAATCGTAGCTTGCTAGATGGGTTTAGACCCAGTGTTTAAGACATCAATTGTTGGAAGGTCCCTAGTCGGTACAAGGTTAAGCTGCTGGGGCACCTATACGTTTTTTTTTCTGACAAAAACAAAAACAAAAACATATTACAACTCTAACCAGTCGTGCATCTTATTACATAAATGTGTTGCAAAAATTGAAGAAAAATAATTATTGTAAGGGCTAGTTCTTTTGGCAACTTCAAAAATAAGTCACCCCTCCCAGCTTTTCCCCTAAGCCACCTCTCTTATCATTTGGTCTTCTAAACTAGTTATAAGATAACTAATTTAAAAGTCTCACCAAGTTTAGAGGGCGGCTTACTTTTATGCTGGGAAGAGGCAACTTGTTTTTCAAGCCGCCCAAAAAACCCGGCACTAAGTTTTTGGGGAAGAAACCCGAGCTCCAAACTATTAAATTCATGCTCCACTCAGTTACTCCAAAAGTCCGAACTGATTGAGAGATGTGGGCAATATATTCAACAACCCCCTCACGTCTAGTCTTATTTAGTCCTTAGACGTAGGCTGGATGTAGGCTACAAAATCTTTTTTTTAAGGCAAAGCAAAGCTTTATAGTTTAACGATGCTCAGGCATATCAGCCGTCGCACAAGCAGCCACATTGGGCGGTACATTTGAGTTCCACTCCATACAGTCATTAGGCGAACACGTATAGCCTATTTGAGCTAACTCATGTGCTACTGAATTCGCACTTCTTCGACAAGCACTTACGCTGAATTTGGAGAACCACATTTTGAGTTAGAACTTTGTGTCCTCAATTATGGCTGCATATGGTGAGGAATCTACCATCCAGATGTTCAGAGCGTCTGCCAAAAGCTGGGAGTCTGTTTCGAATGTCACTCTAATGGCTCCAACATCTGCTGCAGTCGCTACGGCCTCTGACAATGCACATACCTCCGCCCCAAATGCAGTCTCTATGTGATCCTGGTGGCCCGCCCGTGCAGTGATGATCTGCCCATTGGCATCCCGGGTAACAACACCCCAACCTCCAGACGAACTCCCCGGTCTGAATGCTCCATCCATATTGATTTTAATCTCATCGTTTTCTGGTGGCTGCCATTTGGCCAGGCTTAGCCTCTTGGTTGGCACACACGTCTGTCCATACTCGAGAGCATCACACCTAGATCTTCTGACAATCTCTGGCATCTTTGTTTGCGGCTCTCTTTCTCTAACCTTGTTTCTGTTATTCCACCAGTGCCACTAGAAGGTTATAATTAGGATACTATTGTCCTCCTCCAGCTCCCACAACTTCTCCAACATTGCATGGACACCCCTGACCTTCTCTAATCGGATTCGTATCTGCTCAAGCCCCAATTCTCTAACATTGCATGGCTACAAAATCTTTTATTAACACTGCGTTGGCATGGTCTTGAACTCAAAACCTCTTGGCTTGGATACCATATTGAATTCATGCTCCAGCTAGTTACTTCAAAAGCCTAAACTGATGAAGAGATGTGGGCAATATATTTCAACACAAACTATGGTGATTTTGTCACCAAAGTTGTCTTGGAGATTGCCACCATTGAAGTTCTATTTGAAGCGTTGATGTAAAAGAACTTGTGTGTGCTAGGAAAAGGGAACGTGGCACAACTCACATCTATTGACATGGCTGGCATATCACTTTCCCGCCATTTTTATGTGCTTTGTTTTGGACAGTGTTTTTTCCGGTTGTAAGTCTAGTGAATGTTATTCCATGTGGTACATAGATATAATTTTATATTGGTGAAAAGCAATATCAAACAGTATAGTGAATATTCATAGATATTGTGTTGCAAGAAATATTGTAAACCTAATATTTATCAAATTATAATGTATTAGACAACCCTTAGTAAGTTTCAAGTAACAGAACTAACAATAAGCACCATTTGCTACAAAGACTCATACTGACCACGTGTGCGGAAATAGTAAGGTTGTGCACCGTGGTCCTATCCAAATAAGATATTTAGTAACGGGGAGCCCACTTTCTCGTAAACACCATTAGCTGCGTTGGTGGTAAAAGAGAAATAAAATCTAGTACACATGCAAATAACAAACAAGAGGTTCTTCTTCTCCTTTTGACGTCGGGCCCAGAACAAGTGATTCAACCCTAGGCAGTTGTGTTCGTTGTTCTCCCTGATGGTGTCCTGGACTAGGGGTGGTAGACACGTCGGCTCACGGACATGTGGGCCAGGCCAAGGACCCCTAGGATTATCAACCAGTGGGCCACGCTTGTCGGGCCTGAGAGTGCCAAGGTGGAATGTTTCGAAGATTTGGCGCATAGTCTAAGACTTAGGGCGGTCTTTGACACATTAATCCTTAGATGCAACCGACCTATGTGTAACCCTAGGCAGCCCTAGTATTTATATAAGCCGAGGGGGGTGAGAACCGTATAGGTGGACTCTCATACACACACAATCTCATGGTACATCAACCTGTAACTTGTACCCCCTCCAACTCAATACAATCAAAGCAGGACGTAGGGTATTATCTCTTTGAGAAAGCATGAACCTGGGTAAATCTCATGTCACTGTTACCAACGTACCAAGGCTACCAACTTGGGCCCCTACCCGAGATCTGCTGGATTTGAGTCCATCAGTGGTGGCCCATGCAGTTCCCTTTGAGTAGTCGAAGCAGTTCGATGGCGCACTTATATGTCTCCAATGTATCTACTTCTCCAAAAACTTTTGCTATTTGTTTTGGCCTCTAATTTGCATGATTGAAATGAAACTAATCTAGAATGGCATTGTTTTCAGCAGAACTACCACGGTGTTGTTTTTGTGAAGAAATAAAAGTGCTCGGTATTGGATGGGATTTTTAGAGATTTTTAGAATATATAAAAATATTGGAGCAAAGAAGTACCGGAGAGGAGCCACCAGGGAGCCACACGGGCAGGGGCGCGGCCACCCCCAGGCCACACCATGTGTTCATGTGGGGTCCCTAGCCACTGCCTCGACCTTATTCCAACACTATAAATTCACATCTCCTCCGAAAAGATTACAAAGAAGTTTTGTCGCGTTTTACGATAGCCACAACCTCCTGTTCTTCGTTGGGAGCCCTAATCTGGAGTCCATTCCTAGCTCTGGAGAGAGGGATTTGTCGTCTTCGTCATCACCAACCATTCTCCATTAACAATTTCATGAGGCTCACATCCAAGTGCGAGCAATCTTCCGTAGGCATATGTAATAGAGTCAAATCTGGCAGATCTTGGGTAGGGGTCTCGATCTAGTAGCCTTGGCTAGATGGTAACAGGACACAAGGGGACACCGATGTTCACCTAGGTTCGGGCCCTCTGTAAGAGGTAAAATCCTACTTCCTACTTTGATTGTATTGATGAATGGGGTACAAAGTACATGTTGATCTACCACGAGATCGTGTATGAATGAGTTGGCCTCTACGGTCTACACCCCTTGGCTTATATAAACACCAGGGGAAATCTAGGGTTACACATAGGTCAGTTACATCTAAGGATAAACATACCGAAGATTACGTTCGTGCCTTGGAGTATGCGATAAGTCTTCAAAAGATTCCATCTTGATTCCTTTGGGGGCCTGACAAATGTGGCCCACCGGTTGGTTATTTTGGGAGTCCTCGGCCTGACCCACGTCCTCTGGGAGTTGACGTGGTTAGCACCCCCTTATACAAGACACCAACAGTAGCCCCCGAACTAGCCTTCAAGCCGAGGACTACCCTCAGATGAGTTTCCTTAATCTTTGGTCTTCGGTCTTGCAAACTGGTTCAACAACTTCTTCCCGCGTCCACTCCTAAAGTGATCAAAGTTTTGTCCGTGGAATATCATACCTCAATCATCTGAGGAGCCCCAATTGAGGTTTCCAAGAGGTATTTTCCTTCTCTCGGATCCGAAGACCCCTCCATTATAGAGCTACCCCAACGACAAAGTTTTCCCATCCCGAGGTAATGGCGCCGATTCAGCCGCGTTCTAACAACTTTGACCAAACCCAAACTACCACCATGTACTGTAGAACCATGCAGTTTTTTCATATGTCATTATAGTGAAGGAAATATGCCCTAGAGGCAATAATAAAGTTGTTATTTATATTTCCTTATATCATGATAAATGTTTATTATTCATGCTAGAATTGTATTAACCGGAAACTTGATACATGTGTGAATACATAGACAAAACAAAGTGTCCCTAGTATCGCTCTACTAGACTAGCTCGTTAATCAAAGATGGTTAAGTTTCCTAACCATAGACATGTGTTGTCATTTGATGAACGGGATCACATCATTAGGAGAATGATGTGATGGACAAGACCCATCTGTTAGCTTAACATAATGATCGTTAAGTTTTATTGCTATTGCTTTCTTCATGACTTATACATATTCCTTTGACTATGAGATTATGCAACTCCCGGATACCGGAGGAATACCTTGTGTGCTATCAAACGTCACAACGTAACTGGGTGATTATAAAGATGCTCTACAGGTATCTCCAAAGGTGTTTGTTGGGTTGGCATAGATCGAGATTAGGATTTGTCACTCCGAGTATCGAAGAGGTATCTCTGGGCCCTCTCAGTAATGCACATCATAATAAGCCTTGCAAGCAATGTGACTAATGAGTTAGTTACGGGATGATGCATTACAGAACGAGTAAAGAGACTTGCCGGTAACAAGATTGAACTAGGTATGAAGATACCGACGATCGAATCTCGGACATGACGATGAGTCTCGAAATGGTCGAGAGGTAAAGACTGATATATTGGATGATAGTATTCAGACACCGGAATGGTTCCGGAGTGTTTTGGGTATTTATCGGAGTACCGAGGGGTTACCGGAACCCCCTGGGGGAAGTAATGGGCCACATGGGCCATAGGAGGGAGGCAAAGCAGCCCACAAGGTGGTGGCGCCCCCATGGGGAGTCCTATTTGGACTAGGGGAGGGGGAGCGGCCCCCCTTTCCTTCTCCCTCTCCCTCTCCTTCCCCCCTTTCCCCCTCCAATAGAAGGAAGGGGGGGGGGAATAGGACTAGGAGTCCAAGTGGGATTCCCCCCACTTGGCGCGCCCCTAGGCCGGCCTCCTCCCCTCTCCCTCCTTTATATACGGGGGCAGGGGGCACCTCTAAGACACATCAATTGTTCTTAGCCGTGTGCGGTGCCCCCCTCCACCGTTTACTCCTCCGGTTGTCGTAGTGCTTAGGTGAAGCCCTGCGCGGATCACTTTACCATCACCATCACCACGCCATCGTGCTGACAAAACTCTCCCTCGACACTTTGCTGGATTAAGTGTTCGAGGGACGTCATGAGTTGAACGTTTGCAGAACTCGGAGGTGCCGTACGTTTGGTGCTTGATCGGTTGAATCGAGAATACGTTCGACTACATCAACCGCGTTAAGCTAACGCTTCCGCTTTCGGTCTACGAGGGTACGTGGACATACTCTCCCCTCTCGTTGCTATGCATCTCCTAGATAGATCTTGCGTGATCGTAGGATTTTTTTTTGAAATTGCATGCTATGTTCCTCAATAGTGGCAACCAAGCCAGGTCTATGCGTAGATGATATGCACGAGTAGAACACAAAGAGTTGTGGGTGATCATAGTCATACCGCTTACCATCAATGTGTTATTTTGATTCGGTGGTATCGCTGGATGAAGCGTCCCAGACCAACATTACATGACCACGTTCATGAGACCGGTTCCACCGACAAACATGCAACTTGTTTTGCATAAAGGTGGCCGGCGGGTGTCTGTTTCTCCAACTTTAGTTGAATCAAATTTGACTACGACCGATCCTTGTTGAAGGTTAAAGCAGCAAACTTGACGAAACATCGTTGTGGTTTTGATGCGTAGGTAAGAACGATTCTTACGAAGCCTGTAGCAGTCGCATAAAACTTGCAACAACAAAGTAGAGGACGTCTAACTTGTTTTTGCAGGGCATGTTGTGATGTGATATGGTCAAGACATGTTGTGTGATAACCCACAAGCATAGGGGATCAATTGTAGCCTCTTTCGAGAAGTAAGAGTGTCAAACCCAATGAGGAGCTAAAGGTAGAACAAATATTCCCTCAAGTTCTATCGACCACCGATACAACTCTACGCATGCTTAACGTTTGCTTTACCTAGAACAAGTATGGAACTAGAAGTATTTTGTAGGTGTAACGGGATAGGTTTGCAAGAATATAAAGAGCACGTAAATAAAAACTAGGGGCTGTTTTAGGTAAATAAGCAATAAATTTAGTATAGCGAGTGTGGAAAAGTGGTGGTAGGAGTTGCGAAATTGTCCCTAAGCAATTGACTACTTTACTAGACTGATAGCAAGTTTTATGTGTGAGAGGCCACTGGTAGCATGTCATCCCTAACTTGGAATTCTATGCACTTATGATTGGAACTATTAGCAAGCATCCGCAACTACTAACATTCATTAAAGTAAAACCCAACTATCACATTAAGATATATTGGTCCCCCTTCAATCCCGTATGCATCAATTTCTATGCTAGGTTGAAGCTTCTGTCACTCTTGCCCTCCAATACATACTACTATCTGTTGGGGAACGTAGCAATAATTCAAAATTTTCCTACGTGTCACCAAGATCAATCTATGGAGTCATCTAGCAATGAGGGAGAATTGGATCTACATACCCTTGTAGATCGCGCGCGGAAGCGTTCAAGAGAACGGGGTTGATGGAGTCGTACTCGTCGTGATTCAAATCACCGATGATCCTAGTGCCGAACGGACGGCACCTCCACGTTCAACACACGTACGGAGCGGAGACGTCTCCCACGCCTTGATCCAGCAAGGAGGAGGGAGAGGTTGATGGAGATCCAACAGCACGACGGCGTGGTGGAAGTAGCGGGATTCCAACAGGGCTTCGCTAAGCGCTGCGGGAGGAGGGAGATGTGTCACGGGAGGGAGAGGGAGGCGCCAGGCCTTAGGTATGGTTTGCTCCTCCTTTTCCCCACTATATATAGGGCCAAGGGAGAGGGGGGAGGCGCAGCCCTTGCCCCTTCCTCCAAGGAAGGGTGCGGCCAAGGGGGGAGGAGTCCATCCTCCCCAAGGCACCTCGGAGGTGCCTTCCCCTTTTAGGACTCTCCCCTTTTTCTCTTCTCTTGGTGCATGGGCCTCTTGGGGCTGGTGCCCTTGGCCCATGTAGGACAAGGCGCACCCCCTACAGCCCATGTGGCCCCCCGGGGCAGGTGGCCCCACCCGGTGGACCCCCGGGACCCTTCCGGTGGTCCCGGTACAATACCGGTGACCCCGAAACTTGTCCCGATGGCCGAAATAGCACTTCCTATATATAATTCTTTACCTCCGGACCATTCCGGAACTCCTCGTGACATCTGGGATCTCATCCGGGACTCCGAACAAATTTCGGATTACCGCATACTAATATCTCTATAACCCTAGCGTCACCGAACCTTAAGTGTGTAGACCCTACGGGTTCGGGAAGCATGCAGACATGACCGAGACGTTCTCCGGTCAATAACCAACAGCGGGATCTGGATACCCATGTTGGCTCCCACATGTTCCACGATGATCTCATCGGATGAACCACGATGTCAAGGACTTAATCAATCCCGTATACAATTCCCTTTGTCTAGCGGTATTGTACTTGCCCGAGATTCGATCGTCGGTATCCCTATACCTTGTTCAATCTCGTTACCGGCAAGTCTCTTTACTCGTTCCGTAACACATCATCCCGTGATCAACTCCTTGATCACATTGTGCACATTATGATGATGTCCTACCGAGTGGGCCCAGAGATACCTCTCCGTTTACACGGAGTGACAAATCCCAGTCTCGATTCGTGCCAACCCAACAGACACTTTCGGAGATACCTGTAGTGTACCTTTATAGCCACCCAGTTACGTTGTGACGTTTGGTACACCCAAAGCATTCCTACGGTATCCGGGAGTTGCACAATCTCATGGTCTAAGGAAATGATACTTGACATTAGAAAAGCTTTAGCATACGAACTACACGATCTTTGTGCTAGGCTTAGGATTGGGTCTTGTCCATCACATCATTCTCCTAATGATATGATCCCGTTATCAATGACATCCAATGTCCATGGTCAGGAAACCGTAACCATCTATTGATCAATGAGCTAGTCAACTAGAGGCTTACTAGGGACATGGTGTTGTCTATGTATCCACACATGTATCTGAGTTTCCTATCAATACAATTATAGCATGGATAATAAACGATTATCATGAACAAGGAAATATAATAATAACTAATTTATTATTGCCTCTAGGGCATATTTCCAACAGTCTCCCACTTGCACTAGAGTCAATAATCTAGTTCACATCGCCATGTGATTAACACTCACAGGTCACATCGCCATGTAACCAACATCCAAAGAGTTTACTAGAGTCAATAATCTAGTTCACATCACTATGTGATTAGCACTCAATGAGTTCTGGGTTTGATCATGTTGCTTGTGAGAGAGGTTTTAGTCAATGGGTCTGAACCTTTCAGATCCGTGTGCGCTTTACAAATCTCTATGTCATCTCCTAGATGCAGCTACCACGTTCTATTTGGAGCTATTCCAAATAACTGTTCTACTTGGAGCTATTCTAAATTGTTGCTCCATTATACGTATCCGGTATCTCTACTCTGAGCTATCCGGATAGATGTTAAGCTTGCATCGACGTAACCCTTTACGACGAACTCTTTTACCACCTCCATAATCGAGAAAATTCCTTAGCCCACTAGTTACTAAGGATAACTTTGACCGCTGTCCTGCGATCCATTCTTGGATCACTCTTGTACCCCTTGACTGACTCATGGCAAGGCACACGTCAGGTGCGGTACACAGCATAGCATACTGTAGAGCCTATGTCTTAAGCATAGGGGACGACCTTCGTCCTTTCTCTCTATTCTACCGCGGTCGAGCTTTAAGTCTTAACTTCATACCTTACAACTCAGGCAAGAACTCCTTCTTTGACTGATCCATCTTGAACACCTTCAAGATCATGTCAAGGTATGTGCTCATTTTGAAAGTACTTTTAAGCGTTTTGATCTATCCTTATAGATCTTGATGCTCAATGTTCAAGTAGCTTAATCCAGGCTTTCCATTGAAAACACTTTCCAAATAACCCTATATGCTTTCCAGAAATTCTACGTCATTTCTGATCAACAATATATCAACATATACTTATCAGAAATTCTATAGTGCTCCCACTCACTTCTTTGGAAATACAAGTTTCTCATAAACTTTGTATAAACCCAAAATCTTTGATCATCATCAAAGCATACATTCCAACTCCGAGATGCTTACTCCAGTCCTTAAAAGGATTGCTGGAGCTTTGCATACTTATTAGCATCTTTCAGGATTGACAAAAACCTTCCGGTTGTATAATATACAACCTTTCCTCAAGAAAATCCTCGAGGAAACAATGTTTTGACATCCTATCTGCAAGATTTCATAAATAATGCAGTAATCGCTAATATAATTCCAACAGACTCTTAGCATCGCTACGAGTGAGAAAGTCTCATCGTAGTCAACTCCTTGAACTTGTCGGAAAACATCTTAATGACAAGTCGAGCTTTCTTAATGGTGACATTTACCATCATTGTCCGTCTTCCTTTTAAACCCATCTGTACTCAACAGCCTTACGACCATCAAGTAGTTCTTCCAAAGTCTACACTTTGTTTTATATATGGATCCTCTCTCGGATTATATGGCCTCGAGCCATTTATCGGAATCCAGGCCCACCATCGCTTCTCCATAGCTCGTAGGTTCATTGTTGTCTAGAAACATGACTTCCAAGACAGGATTACGTACCACTCTGAAGTAGTACGCATCCTTGTCATCCCACGAGGTTTGGTAGTGACTTGATCCAAAGTTTCATGATCACCATCATAAGCTTCCACTTCAATTGGTGTAGGTGCCACAGGAACAACTTCCTGTGCCCTGCCACACACTAGTTGAAGAGACGGTTTAATAACCTTATCAAGTCTCCACCATCCTCCCACTCAATTCTTTCGAGAGAAACTTTTCCTCGAGAAAGGACCCGATTCCAGAAACAATCCCTTATTGCTTTCGGATCTGAGACAGGAGGTATACCCAACTGTTTTGGGTGTCCTATGAAGATGCATTTATCCGCTTTGGGTTCGAGCTTATCAACCTGAAACTTTTTCACATAAGCATCGCAGCCCCAAACTTTTAAGAAATGATAGCTTAGGTTTCTCTAAACCATAGTTCATACGGTGTCATCTCATCGGAATTACGTGGTGCCCTATTTAAAGTGAATGTGGTTGTCTCTAATGCCTAACCCATAAACTATCGTGGTAATTCGATAAGAGACATCATGGTATGCATCATATCCAATAGGGTGCAGTTATGATGTTCGGACACACCATCACACTATGGTGTTCCAGGCTGTATCAGTTGTGAAACAATTTCCACAATGTCTTAATTCTGTGCCAAACTCGTAATTCAGATATTCATCTCTATGATCATATCATAGATATTTTTATCCTCTTATCACGACGATCTTTCAACTTCACACTGAAATTACTTGAACCTTTCAATAATTCAGACTCGTGATTCATCAAGTAAATATACTCAACAACTACTCAAATCATATGTGAAGTAAAACATAACGATATCCACTACATGCCTCAGCACTCATTGGACTGCACACATCAAAATGTATTACTTCCAACAAGTTGCTTTCTAGTTCCATTTTACTGAAAACGAGGCTTTCAGTCATCTTGCCCATGTGGTATGATTTGCATGTCTCAAGTGATTCAAAATCAAGTGAGTCCAAATGGTCCATTTGCATGGAGTTTCTTCATGCATATACACCAATAGACATGGTTCGCATGTCTCAAACCTTTCAAAAACGAGTGAGCCCAAAGATCCATCAACATGGAGCTTCTTCATGCGTTTTATACCGATATGACTTACGTGGCAGTGCCACAAGTAGGTGGTACTATCATTACTATCTTTTGGCATGAACATGTGTATCACTACGATCGAGATTCAATAAACCATTCATTTTAGGTGCAAGACCATTGAAGGTATTATTCAAATAAACAGAGTAACCGTTATTCTCCTTAAATGAATAACCGTATTGCGATAGACATAATCCAATCATGTCTATGCTCAACGCAAACACCAAACTCGATGGTAGAGGGAGCGTGCGATGCTTGATCATATCAACATTGGAAACACTTCCAACACATATCGTCAGCTCACCTTTAGCTAGTCTCCGTTTATTCCGTAGCTTTTATTTCGAGTTACTAACACTTAGCAATCGGACCAGTATCTAATACCCTGGTGCTACTAGGAGTACTAGTAAAGTACACATCAACACAATGTATATCCAATATACTACTATTGACTTTGCCAGCCTTCTCATCTACCAAGTATCTAGGGTAATTCTGCTCCAGTGGCTGTTCCCCTTATTACAGAAGCACTCAGTCTCGGGTTTGGGTTCAACCTTGGGTTTCTTCACTAGAGCAGCAGCTGAATTGCCGTTTCATGAAGTGTCCTTTTGCCCTTGCCCTCCTTGAAACTAGTTGTTTCACAAACCATCAACAATTGATGCTCCTTCTTGATTTCTACTTTTGTGGTGTCAAACATCGCGAATATCTCAAGGATCATCATATATGTCCCTGATATATTATAGTTCATCACGAAGCTCTAGCAGCTTGGTGGTAATGACTTCGGAGAAACATCACTATCTCATCTGGAAGATCAACTCCCACTCGATTCAAATGATTGTTGTACTCAGACAATCTGAGCACAAGCTCAACAATTGAGCTTTTCTCCTTAGTTTGCAGGCTAAGAAAATCGTCGGAGGTCTTATACCTTTTGACGTGGGCACGAGCCTGAAATCCCAATTTCAGCCCTCAAAACATCTCATATGTTTTGCGACATTTCAAAACCGTCTTCGGTGCCTCAATTCTAAACCGTTTAACTGAACTATCACGTAGTTATCAAAATGTGTATGTCAGATGTTCGCAACATCCATAGACGACGTTCGAGGTTCAGCACACTGAGCGGTGCATTAAGGACATAAGCCTTCTATGAAGCAATGAGGACAATCCTCAGTTTACGGACCTAGTCCGCATAATTGCTACTATCAACTTTCAACTAAATTTTCTCTAGGAACATATCTAAACAGTAGAACAGAAACGTGAGCCACGACATAATTTGCGAAGACCTTTTGACTATGTTCAGGATAATTAAGTTCATCTTATGAACTCCCACTCAGATAGACATCCCTCTAGTCATCTAAGTGATTACATGATCCGAGTCAACTAGGCCGTGTCTGATCATCACGTGAGACGGACTAGTCATCATCGGTGAACATCTTCATGTTGATCGTATCTACCATACGACTCATGCTCGACCTTTCGGTCTTCTGTGTTCCGAGGCCATGTCTATGCACATGCTAGGCTCGTCAAGTTAACCCTAAGTGTTTTGCATGTGTAAAACTGTCTTACACCCGTTGTATGTGAACGTAAGGATCTATCACACCCGATCATCACGTGGTGCTTCGAAACGACGAACTGTAGCAACGGTGCACAGTTAGGGGAGAACACTTCTTGAAATTTTAATGAGGGATCATCTTATTTACTACCGTCGTTCTAAGCAAATAAGATGTATAAACATGATAAACATCACATGCAATCAAATAATAGTGACATGATATGACCAATATCATATAGCTCCTTTGATCTCCATCTTGGGGCTCCATGATCATCTATTACAAGAACATGATCAATCTCATACATCACATATATCATTCATCACATCCTTTTGGCCATATCACATCACATAGCATACCCTGCAAAAACAAGTTAGACGTCCTCTAATTGTTGTTTGCATGTTTTACGTGGCTGCTATGGGTTTCTAGCAAGAACGTTTCTTACCTATGCAAAAAGCACAACGTGATATGCCAATTGCTATTTACCCTTCATAAGGACCCTTTTCATCGAATCCGATCCGACTAAAGTGGGAGAGACAGACACCCGCTAGCCACCTTATGCAACTAGTGCATGTCAATCGGTGGAACCAGTCTCACGTAAGAGTACGTGTAAGGTCGGTCCAGGCCGCTTCATCCCACGATGCCGCTGAATCAAGATTGGACTAGTAACGGTAAGCATATTGAACAAAATCAACGCCCACAACTACTTTGTGTTCTACTCGTGCATAGAAACTACGCATAGACCTAGCTCATGATGCCACTGTTGGGGAACGTAGCAATAATTCAAAATTTTCCTACGTGTCACCAAGATCAATCTATGGAGTCATCTAGCAACGAGGGAGAATCGGATCTACATACCCTTGTAGATCGCGCGCGGAAGCGTTCAAGAGAACGGGGTTGATGGAGTCGTACTCGTCGTGATTCAAATCACCGATGATCCTAGTGCCGAACGGACGGCACCTCCGCGTTCAACACACGTACGGAGCGGAGACGTCTCCCACGCCTTGATCCAGCAAGGAGGAGGGAGAGGTTGATGGAGATCCAACAGCATGACGGCGTGGTGGAAGTAGCGGGATTCCAACAGGGCTTCGCTAAGCGCTGCGGGAGGAGGGAGATGTGTCACGGGAGGGAGAGGGAGGCGCCAGGCCTTAGGTATGGTTTGCTCCTCCTTTTCCCCACTATATATAGGGCCAAGGGAGAGGGGGGAGGCGCAGCCCTTGCCCCTTCCTCCAAGGAAGGGTGCGGCCAAGGGGGGAGGAGTCCATCCTCCCCAAGGCACCTCGGAGGTGCCTTCCCCTTTTAGGACTCTCCCCTTTTTCTCTTCTCTTGGCGCATGGGCCTCTTGGGGCTGGTGCCCTTGGCCCATGTAGGCCAAGGCACACCCCCTACAGCCCTATGTGGCCCCCCGGGGCAGGTGGCCCCACCCGGTGGACCCCCGGGACCCTTCCGGTGGTCCCGGTACAATACCGGTGACCCCGAAACTTGTCCCGATGGCCGAAATAGCACTTCCTATATATAATTCTTTACCTCCGGACCATTCCGGAACTCCTCGTGACGTCCGGGATCTCATCCGGGACTCCGAACAACTTTCGGATTACCGCATACTAATATCTCTATAACCCTAGCGTCACCGAACCTTAAGTGTGTAGACCCTACGGGTTCGGGAAGCATGCAGACATGACCGAGACGTTCTCCGGTCAATAACCAACAGCGGGATCTGGATACCCATGTTGGCTCCCACATGTTCCACGATGATCTCATCAGATGAACCACGATGTCAAGGACTTAATCAATCCTGTATACAATTCCCTTTGTCTAGCGGTATTGTACTTGCCCGAGATTCGATCGTCGGTATCCCTATACCTTGTTCAATCTCGTTATCGGCAAGTCTCTTTACTCGTTTCGTAACACATCATCCCGTGATCAACTCCTTGATCACATTGTGCACATTATGATGATGTCCTACCGAGTGGGCCCAGAGATACCTCTCCATTTACACGGAGTGACAAATCCCAGTCTCGATTCGTGCCAACCCAACAGACACTTTCGGAGATACCTGTAGTGTACCTTTATAGCCACCCAGTAACGTTGTGACGTTTGGTACACCCAAAGCATTCCTACGGTATCCGGGAGTTGCACAATCTCATGGTCTAAGGAAATGATACTTGACATTAGAAAAGCTTTAGCATACGAACTACACGATCTTTGTGCTAGGCTTAGGATTGGGTCTTGTCCATCACATCATTCTCCTAATGATATGATCCCGTTATCAATGACATCCAATGTCCATGGTCAGGAAACCGTAACCATCTATTGATCAATGAGCTAGTCAACTAGAGGCTTACTAGGGACATGGTGTTGTCTATGTATCCACACATGTATCTGAGTTTCCTATCAATACAATTATAGCATGGATAATAAACGATTATCATGAACAAGGAAATATAATAATAACTAATTTATTATTGCCTCTAGGGCATATTTCCAACACTATCAACATACAACTAACCCTACGGTGTGATCCACGCACGCGCTCATATGATGGGCACCAAAGGACAGCAACATAACCACAAGGAAATTAAACCAATCATAGCAATTCACCAATTACCGATATGACAACGAAAATTTACTCAGACATCATAGGATGGCAACACATCATTGGATAATAATATGAAGCATAAAGCACCATGTTGAACTAGAGGGTACAACGGGTTGCGGGAGAGTGGACCGCTGTAGATAGATGGGGGAAGGTGATGAAGGTGTTGGTGTAGATTGCGGTGACGATGATGGCCCCGGCGGTGTTCCGATACCACCGGGAGAGAGGGGGAGAGAGCCCCCTTCTTCTTATTCTTCGTTGACCTTCTCCCTAGATGGGAGAAGGGTTTCCCCTCTTGTCCATGGTATCCATGGAGGCGGAGGGCTGAGAGCCCCTCCGAGATTGGATCTGTCACTCTGTCGCTCTCTGTTTCCGCGTTTCAGATTCTGGCCTTTCACCGTTTCTTATATTACCGGAGATCCGTAAGTCCGATTGGGCTGAAATTTTAACACGATTTGTATCTGGATATTGGCTTTATTGCGGCGAAAGAAGGGCACCAACCGCCTTACGAGGTGGCCATGAGGGTAGGGGCGCGCCCCCTTCCTCGTGCCCTCCTCGGGCATCGTCTCGCGTTGATTCTTCTTCCCAAAAATCACATATATTCCAAAAAAATCTCTGTAAGTTTTTATCCCGTTTGGACTCCGTTTGATATGGATTTTCTGTGAAACAAAAAACATGCAGCAACCAAGAACTGGCAGTGAGCACTGGATCAATAAGTTAGTCCCAAAAATAGTATAAAAAGTTGCCAAAAGTATATAAAAGTTGTAGAATATTGGCATGGAACAATAAAAAATTATAGATATGTCAGAGACGTATCAGCATCCCCAAGCTTAATTCCTGCTCGTCCTCGAGTAGGTAAATGATAAAAGAAGATAATTTTTGATGTGGCATGCTACCTAGCATAATCTTGATCATGTAATCTAATCATGACATGAATATTAAGACACGAGTGATTCAAAGACAATAATACTTCAAGCATACTAACAAAGTAATTATGTCTTCTCAAAATAACATAGCCAAAGAAAGCTCATCCCTACAAAATCATATAGTTTGGCTATGTTTCATCTTCGTCACACAAAATGCTCCCATCATACACAACCCCGATGACAAGCCAAGCAATTGTTTCATACTTTAGTATTTTCAAACTTTTTCAACCTTCACACAATATATGAGCGCGAGCCATGGACATAGCACTATGGGTGGAATAGAATATGATGATGGAGGTTGTGTGTAGAAGACAAAAAGGGAGAAAGTCTCACATCGACGCGGCTAATCAACGGGCTATGGAGATGCCCGTCAATTGATGTCAACGCGAGGAGTAGGGATTGCCATGCAACGGATGCACTAAGAGCTATAAGTGTATGAAAGCTCAAACTAGAAATTAAGTGGGTGTGCATCCAACTTGCTTGCTCATGAAGACCTCGGGCATTTGAAGAAGCCCATCATCGGAATATACAAGCCAAGTTCTATAATGAAAATTCCCACTACTATATGAACGTGATAACTCAAGAGACTCTCTATATGAAGAACATGGTGCTACTCTGAAGCACAAGTGTGGTAAAAGGATAGTAAGATTGCCCCTTCTCTCTTTTTCTCTAATTTTTTGCTTTTTTGTTTTGGTGGGCTTCTTTGGCCTCTTTTTTTATTTGGGCTTCTTTGGCCTCTTTTATTTTTTTAAAGTTCGGAGTGTCATCCCGACTTGTGGGGGAATCGTAGTCTCCATCATCCTTTCCTCACTGGGGCAATGCTCTAAAAATGACGATCATCACACTTTTATTTACTTACAACTCAAAATTACAACTCGATGTCTAGAACAAAGTATGACTATATATGAATGCCTCCGGCGGTGTACCGAGATGTGCAATGATCTAGCGTAGCAATGACATCAAAAAATGGACAAGCCATGAAAACATCATGCTAGATATCTTACGATCATGCAAAGAAATATGACAATGAATGCTCAAGTCATGTATATGATGATGATGGAAGTTGCATGGCAATATATCTCGGAATGGCTATGGAAATGCCATAATAGGTAGGTATTGTTGGAAATATGCCCTAGAGGCAATAATAAAAGAATTATTATTATATTTCCTTGTTCATGATAATTGTCTTTATTCATGCTATAATTGTGTTATTCGGAAATCGTAATACATGTGTGAATAACAGACACCAACATGTCCCTAGTAAGCCTCTAGTTGACTAGCTCGTTGATCAACAGATAGTCATGGTTTCCTGACTATGGACATTGGATGTCATTGCTAACGAGATCACATCATTAGGAGAATGATGTGATGGACAAGACCCAATCCTAAACATAGCATAAAGATCGTATAGTTCGTTTGCTAGAGTTTTTCAATGTCAAGTATCTTTTCCTTAGACCATGAGATCGTGTAACTCCCGGATACTGTAGGAGTGCTTTGGGTGTACCAAACGTCACAACATAACTGGGTGACTATAAAGGTATACTACGGGTATCTCCGAAAGTGTCTGTTGGGTTGACACGGATCAAGACTGGGATTTGTCACTCCGTATGACGGAGAGGTATCACCGGGCCCACTCGGTAATGCATCATCATAATGAGCTCAAAGTGACCAAGTGTCTGGTCACGGGATCATGCATTACGGTATGAGTAAAGTGACTTGCCGGTAACGAGATTGAACGAGGTATTGGGATACCGACGATCGAATCTCGGGCAAGTAACATACCGATTGACAAAGGGAATTGTATACGGGGTTACTTGAATCCTCGACATCGTGGTTCATCCGATGAGATCATCGAGGAGCATGTGGGAGCCAACATGGGTACCCAGATCCCGCTGTTGGTTATTGACCGGAGAGCGATCTCGGTCATGTCTACATGTCTCCCGAACCCGTAGGGTCTACACACTTAAGGTTCGGTGACGCTAGGGTTGTAGGGATATGTATATGCAGTAAACCAAATGTTGTTCGGAGTCCTGGATGAGATCCCGGACATCACGAGGAGTTCCGGAATGGTCCGGAGGTAAAGAATTATATGTAGGAAGTGCTATTTCGGCCATCGGGACAAGTTTCGGGGTCACCGGTATTGTACCGGGACCACCGGAAGGGTCCCGGGGGTCCACCGGGTGGGGCCACCTGCCCCGGGGGGCCACATGGGCTGTAGGGGGTGCGCCTTGGACCATATGGGCCAAGGGCACCAGCCCCAAGAGGCCCATGCGCCAAGAGATAAGGAAGGGAAGAGTCCCAAAGGGGGAAGGCACCTCCTAGGTGCCTTGGGGAGGAGGGATTCCTCCCTTGGCCGCCGCCCCCCTAGGAGATTGGATCTCCTAGGGCCGGCGCCCCCCCTAGGCTCCCTATATATAGTGGGGGAAGGAGGGCCTCTCAATCCACGCCTTTGGTGCCTCCCTCTCCCTCTCCAACACATCCTCCTCCTCCATAGTGCTTGGCGAAGCCCTGCCGGAGTACTGCAGCTCCACCACCACCACGCCGTCGTGCTGCTGTTGGAGCCATCTTCCTCAACCTCTCCATCCCCTTGCCGGATCAAGAAGGAGGAGACGTCATGCTGACCGTACGTGTGTTGAACGCGGAGGTGCCGTCCGTTCGGCGCTAGGATCTCCGGTGATTTGGATCACGTCGAGTACGCCTTCCTCATCCCCGTTCTTTGAACGCTTCCGCGCGTGATCTACAAAGGTATGTAGATGCAATCCGATCACTCATTGCTAGATGAACTCCTAGATGGATCTTGGTGAAACCGTAGGAAAATTTTTGTTTTCTGCAACGTTCCCCAACAGTGGCATCATGAGCTAGGTCTATGCGTAGTTCTGCTTGCGCGAGTAGAACACAATTTGTTGTGGGCGTAGATGTTGTCAACTTTCTTGCCGTTACTAGTCTTATCTTGCTTCAACGGTATTGTGGGATGAAGCGGCCCGGACCAACCTTACACGTACGCTTACGTGAGACCGGTTCCACCGACTAACATGCACAAGTTGCATAAGGTGGCTGGCGGGTGTCTGTCTCTCCTACTTTAGTTGGAGCGGATTCGATGAACAGGGTCCTTATGAAGGGTAAATAGAAGTTGACAAATCACGTTGTGGCTTTCACGTAGGTAAGAAAACGTTCTTGCTAGAACCCTACTTCAGCCACATAAAACTTGCAACAACAATTAGAGGACGTCTAACTTGTTTTTGTTTTCTGCAACGTTCCCCAACAGTGGCATCATGAGCTAGGTCTATGCGTAGTTCTTCTTGCGCGAGTAGAACACAATTTGTTGTGGGCGTAGATGTTGTCAACTTTCTTGCCGTTACTAGTCTTATCTTGCTTCAACGGTATTGTGGGATGAAGCGGCTCGGACCAACCTTACACGTACGCTTACGTGAGACCGGTTCCACCGACTAACATGCACAAGTTGCATAAGGTGGCTGGCGGGTGTCTGTCTCTCCTACTTTAGTTGGAGCGGATTCGATGAACAGGGTCCTTATGAAGGGTAAATAGAAGTTGACAAATCATGTTGTGGCTTTCACGTAGGTAAGAAAACGTTCTTGCTAGAACCCTACTTCAGCCACGTAAAACTTGCAACAACAATTAGAGGACGTCTAACTTGTTTTTGCAGCAAGTGCTTTGTGATATGATATGGCCAAAGTTGTGATAAATGATGAATGACATATATGTGATGTATGAGATGTTCATGCTATTGTAATAGGAATCACGACTTGCATGTCGATGAGTATGACAACCGGCAGGAGCCATAGGAGTTGTCTTTATTTTTTTGTATGACCTGCGTGTCATTGAGAAACGCCATGTAAATTACTTTACTTTATTGCTAAACGCGTTAGCCATAGTAGTAGAAGTAATAGTTGGCGAGCAACTTCATGGAGACACAATGATGGAGATCATGATGATGGAGATCATGGTGTCATGCCGGTGACAAGATGATCATGGAGCCCCAAGATGGAGATCAAAGGAGCTATGTGATATTGGCCATATCATGTCACTATTATTATTTGATTGCATGTGATGTTTATCATGTTTTTCATCTTGTTTGCTTAGAACGACGGTAGTAAATAAGATGATCCCTCATAATAATTTCAAGAAAGTGTTCCCCCTAACTGTGCACCGTTGCGACAGCTCGTTGTTTCGAAGCACCACGTGATGATCGGGTGTGATAGATTCTAACGTTCACATACAACGGGTGTAAGACAGATTTACACACGCAATACACTTAGGTTGACTTGATGAGCCTAGCATGTGTATAGACATGGCCTCGGAACACAGAAGACCGAAAGGTCGAGCATGAGTCGTATAGAAGATACGATCAACATGAAGATGTTCACCGACGTTGACTAGTCCGTCTCACGTGATGATCGGACACGGCCTAGCTAACTCGGATCATGTTATACTTAGATGACTAGAAGAGGGATGTCTATCTAAGTGGGAGTTCATTATAATTTGATTAGATGAACTTAATTATCATGAACTTAGTCTAAAATCTTTGCAATATGTCTTGTAGATCCAATGGCCAACGTAGTCCTCAACTTCAACGCGTTCCTAGAGAAAACCAAGCTGAAAGACGATGGCAGCAACTATACGGACTGGGTCCGGAACCTGAGGATCATCCTCATAGCTGCCAAGAAAGATTATGTCCTACAAGCACCGCTAGGTGATCCACCCGTCCCACAGAACCAAGATGTTATGAACGCTTGGCAGACACGTGCTGATGACTACTCCCTCGTTCAGTGCGGCATGCTTTACAGCTTAGAGCCGGGGCTCCAAAAGCGTTTTGAGAGACATGGAGCATATGAGATGTTCGAAGAGCTGAAAATGGTTTTTCAAGCTCATGCCCGAATCGAGAGATATGAGGTCTCCGACAAGTTCTTCAGCTGTAAGATGGAGGAAAATAGTTCGTCAGTGAGCACATACTCACTATGTATGGGTTACATAACCGCTTGACTCAGCTGGGAGTTAATCTCCCGGATGACGCGGTCATTGACAGAATCCTCCAGTCGCTTCCACCAAGCTACAAGAGCTTTGTGATGAACTTCAATATGCAGGGGATGGAAAAGACCATTCCTGAAGTATTTGCTATGCTGAAATCAGCAGAGGTAGAAGTCAAGAAGGAACATCAAGTGTTGATGGTCAATAAAACCACTAATTTCAAGAAGGGCAAGGGTAAAAAGAACTCCAAGAAGGACGGCAAGGAAGTTGCCGCGCCTGGCAAGAAAGCTGCCGGGAAGAAGCCAAAGAATGGACCCAAGCCCGAGACTGAGTGCTTTTATTGCAAGGAAAGGGGTCACTGGAAGCGAAACTGCCCCAAATACTTAGCGGGCAAGAAGGCCGGCAAAACAAAAGGTATATGTGATATAAATGTAATTGATGTGTACCTTACCAGTACTCGTAGTAGCTCTTGGGTATTTGATACCGGTGCAGTTGCTCACATTTGTAACTCAAAGCAGGAGCTGCGGAATAAGCGGAGACTGGCGAAGGACGAGGTGACGATGCGCGTCGGGAATGGTTCCAAGGTCGATGTGATCGCCGCCGGCACGCTGCCTCTACATTTACCTACGGGATTAGTTTTAAACCTCAATAATTGTTATTTAGTGCCAGCTTTGAGCATGAACATTGTATCGGGATCTCGTTTAATTCGAGATGGCTACTCATTTAAATCCGAGAATAATGGTTGTTCCATTTATATGAGAGATATGTTTTATGGTCATGCTCCTATGGTGAATGGTTTATTCTTAATGAATCTCGAGCGTATTGCTACAGATATTCATAGTGTGAGTACCAAAAGATGTAAGGTTGATAATGATAGTCCCACATACTTGTGGCACTGTCGCCTTGGTCACATAGGTGTCAAACGCATGAAGAAGCTCCATGCAGATGGACTTTTAGAGTCTCTTGATTATGAATCATTTGACACGTGCGAACCATGCCTCATGGGTAAAATGACCAAGACTCCGTTCTCAGGAACAATGGAGCGAGCAACCAACTTATTGGAAATCATACATACTGATGTGTGCGGTCCAATGAGTGTTGAGGCTCGCGGTGGCTATCGTTATGTTCTCACCCTCACTGATGACTGGAGTAGATATGGGTATGTCTACTTAATGAAACACAAGTCCGAAACCTTTGAAAAGTTCAAGGAATTTCAGAGTGAAGTTGAGAATCAACGTGACAGGAAAATCAAGTTTCTACGATCAGATCGTGGAGGAGAATACTTGAGTCACGAATTTGGCACACACTTAAGAAAATGTGGAATAGTTTCACAACTCACGCCGCCTGGAACACCTCAGCGTAATGGTGTGTCCGAACGTCGTAATCGCACTCTATTAGATATGGTGCGATCTATGATGTCTCTTACCGATTTACCGCTATCCTTTTGGGGCTATGCTTTAGAGACTGCCGCATTCACTTTAAATAGGGCTCCGTCGAAATCCGTTGAAACGACACCGTTTGAATTATGGTTTGGTAAGAAACCTAAGTTGTCGTTTCTAAAAGTTTGGGGATGCGATGCTTATGTCAAGAAACTTCAACTTGAAAAGCTCGAACCCAAGTCAGAAAAATGCGTCTTCATAGGATACCCTAAAGAAACTGTTGGGTATACCTTCTACCTCAGATCCGAAGGCAAGATCTTTGTTGCCAAGAATGGATTCTTTCTAGAGAAAGAGTTTCTCTCGAAAGAAGTAAGTGGGAGTAAAGTAGAACTTGATGAAGTGTTACCTCTTGAAACGGAAAATGGCGCAACTCAAGAAAATGTTCCTGAGGTGCCTGCACCGACTAGAGAGGAAGTTAATGCTAATGATCAAGATACTTCTGATCAAGCTCCTACTGAAATTCGAAGGTCCACAAGGACATGTTCCGCACCAGAATGGTACGGCAACCCTGTCTTGGAAATCATGTTGTTAGACAACGGTGAACCTTCGAACTATGAAGAAGCGATGGCGGGCCCGGATTCCGACAAATGGCTAGAAGCCATGAAATCCGAGATAGGATCCATGTATGAAAACAAAGTATGGACTTTGACTGACTTGCCCGTTGAACGGCGAGCCATAGAAAATAAATGGATCTTTAAGAAGAAGACAGACGCGGATGGTAATGTGACCATCTATAAAGCTCGGCTTGTCGCTAAGGGTTATCGACAAGTTCAAGGGGTTGACTACGATGAGACTTTCTCACCGGTAGCGAAGCTAAAGTCCGTCCGAATAATGTTAGCAATTGCCGCATTCTACGATTATGAGATATGGCAAATGGACGTCAAAACGGCATTCCTTAATGGTTTCCTTAAGGAATAATTGTATATGATGCAGCCGGAAGGTTTTGTCGATCCTAAGAATGCTGACAAGGTGTGCAAGCTCCAACGCTCGATTTATGGGCTGGTGCAAGCATCTCGGAGTTGGAACATTCGCTTTGATGAGATGATCAAAGCGTTTGGGTTTACGCAGACTTATGGAGAAGCCTGCGTTTACAAGAAAGTGAGTGGGAGCTCTGTAGCATTTCTCAAACTATATGTAGATGACATACTTTTGATGGGAAATGATATAGAACTCTTGGACAGCATCAAGGCTTACTTGAATAAGAGTTTTTCAATGAAGGACCTTGGAGAAGCTGCTTATATATTAGGCATCAAGATCTATAGAGATAGATCAAGACGCCTCATAGGTCTTTCACAAAGCACATACCTTGATAAGATATTGAAGAAGTTCAATATGGATCAATCTAAGAAGGGGTTCCTGCCTGTGTTGCAAGGTATGAAATTGAGCTCAGCTCAATGTCCGACCACGGCAGAAGATATAGAAGAGATGAGTGTCATCCCCTATGCCTCAGCCATAGGTTCTATTATGTATGCCATGCTGTGTACCAGACCTGATGTAAACCTTGCCGTAAGTTTGGTAGGAAGGTACCAAAGTAATCTCGGCAAGGAACACTGGACAACGGTCAAGAATATCCTGAAGTACCTGAAAAGGACTAAGGAAATGTTTCTCGTTTATGGAGGTGACGAAGAGCTCGTCGTAAAGGGTTACGTCGACGCTAGCTTCGACACAGATCTGGATGACTCTAAGTTACAAACCGGATACGTGTATATTTTGAATGGTGGGGCAGTAAGCTGGTGCAGTTGCAAGCAGAGCGTCGTGGCGGGATCTACATGTGAAGCGGAGTACATGGCAGCCTCGGAGGCAGCACATGAAGCAATATGGGTGAAGGAGTTCATCACCGACCTAGGAGTCATACCCAATGCGTCGGGGCCGATCAAGCTCTTCTGTGACAACACTGGAGCTATTGCTCTTGCCAAGGAGCCCAGGTTTCACAAGAAGACAAGGCACATCAAGCGTCGCTTCAACTCCATTCGTGAAAATGTTCAAGATGGAGACATAGAGATTTGTAAAGTACATACGGACCTGAATGTAGCGGATCCGTTGACTAAACCTCTCCCTAGAGCAAAACATGATCAACACCAAAATTCCATGGGTGTTCGATTCATCACAATGTAACTAGATTATTGACTCTAGTGCAAGTGGGAGACTGTTGGAAATATGCCCTAGAGGCAATAATAAAAGGATTATTATTATATTTCCTTGTTCATGATAATTGTCTTTATTCATGCTATAATTGTGTTATTCAGAAATCGTAATACATGTGTGAATAACAGACACCAACATGTCCCTAGTAAGCCTCTAGTTGACTAGCTCGTTGATCAACAGATAGTCATGGTTTCCTGACTATGGACATTGGATGTCATTGATAACGAGATCACATCATTAGGAGAATGATGTGATGGACAAGACCCAATCCTAAACATAGCATAAAGATCGTGTAGTTCGTTTGCTAGAGTTTTTCCAATGTCAAGTATCCTTTCCTTAGACCATGAGATCGTGTAACTCCCGGATACCGTAGGAGTGCTTTGGGTGTACCAAACGTCACAACGTAACTGGGTGACTATAAAGGTATACTACGGGTATCTCCGAAAGTGTCTATTGGGTTGACACGGATCAAGACTGGGATTTGTCACTCCGTATGACGGAGAGGTATCACTGGGCCCACTCGGTAATGCATCATCATTATGAGCTCAAAGTGACCAAGTGTCTGGTCACGGGATCATGCATTACGGTACGAGTAAAGTGACTTGCCAGTAACGAGATTGAACGAGGTATTGGGATACCGACGATCGAATCTCGGGCAAGTAACATACCGGTTGACAAAGGGAATTGCATACGGGGTTGCTTGAGTCCTCGACATCGTGGTTCATCCGATGAGATCATTGTGGAGTATGTGGGAGCCAACACGGGTATCCAGATCCCACTGTTGGTTATTGACCGGAGAGTCGTCTCGGTCATGTCTACATATCTCCCGAACCCGTAGGGTCTACACACTTAAGGTTCGGTGACGCTAGGGTTGTAGGGATATGTATATGCAGTAACCCGAATGTTGTTCGGAGTCCCGGATGAGATCCCGGACGTCAGGAGGAGTTCCGGAATGGTCCGGAGGTAAAGATTTATATATGGGAAGTCCTGTTTCGGCCATCGGGACAAGTTTCGGGGTCATCGGTATTGTATCGGGACCACCGAAAGGGTCCCGGTGGTCCACCGGGTGGGGCCACCTGTCCTGGGGGGCCACATGGGCTGTAGGGGGTGCGCCTTGGCCTACATGGGCCAAGGGCACCAGCCCCAAGAGGCCCATGCGCCTAGGGTTTCAAGGGGGAAGAGTCCAAGGAGGGGAAGGCACCTCCTAGGTGCCTTGGGGGGGAGGGAAACCTCCCTTGGCCGCCGCCCCCCTAGGAGATTGGATCTCCTAGGGCCGGCGCCCCCCTTGGCCCTCCTATATATAGTGGGGGAAGGAGGGCTTTTCATCCACGCCTTTGGTTGCCTCCTTCTCCCTCTCCAACACCCCCTCCTCCTCCATAGCGCTTGGCGAAGCCCTGACGGAGTACTGCAGCTCCATCACCACCACGCCGTCGTGCTGCTGCTGGAGCCATCTTCCTCAACCTCCCCTTCCCTCTTGCTGGATCAAGAAGAAGGATACGTTACGCTGACCGTACGTGTGTTGAACACGGAGGTGCCGTCCGTTCGGCGCTAGGATCTCCGGTGATTTGGATCACGTCGAGTACGCCTTCCTCATCCCTCAAAATTTTTGCAGCAAGTGCTTTGTGATATGATATGGCCAAAGTTGTGATGAATGATGAATGACATATATGTGATGTATGAGATGTTCATGCTATTGTAATAGGAATCATGACTTGCATGTCGATGAGTATGACAACCGGCAGGAGCCATAGGAGTTGTCTTTATTTTTTTGTATGACCTGCGTGTCATTGAGAAACGCCATGTAAATTACTTTACTTTATTGCTAAACGCGTTAGCCATAGTAGTAGAAGTAATAGTTGGCGAGCAACTTCATGGAGACACAATGATGGAGATCATGATGATGGAGATCATGGTGTCATGCCGGTGACAAGATGATCATGGAGCCCCAAGATGGAGATCAAAGGAGCTATGTGATATTGGCCATATCATGTCACTATTATTATTTGATTGCATGTGATGTTTATCATGTTTTTCATCTTGTTTGCTTAGAACGACGGTAGTAAATAAGATGATCCCTCATAATAATTTCAAGAAAGTGTTCCCCCTAACTGTGCACCGTTGCGACAGTTCGTTGTTTCGAAGCACCACGTGATGATCGGGTGTGATAGATTCTAACGTTCACATACAATGGGTGTAAGACAGATTTACACACGCAATACACATAGGTTGACTTGACGAGCCTAGCATGTGTATAGACATGGCCTCGGAACACAGAAGACCGAAAGGTCGAGCATGAGTCGTATAGAAGATACGTTCAACATGAAGATGTTCACCGACGTTGACTAGTCCGTCTCACGTGATGATCGGACACAGCCTAGCTAACTCGGATCATGTTATACTTAGATGACTAGAAGAGGGATGTCTATCTAAGTGGGAGTTCATTATAATTTGATTAGATGAACTTAATTATCATGAACTTAGTCTAAAATCTTTGCAATATGTCTTGTAGATCAAATGGCCAACGTAGTCCTCAACTTCAACGTGTTCCTAGAGAAAACCAAGCTGAAAGACGATGGCAGCAACTATACGGACTGGGTCCGGAACATGAGGATCATCCTCATAGCTGCCAAGAAAGATTATGTCCTACAAGCACCGCTAGGTGATCCACCCGTCCCACAGAACCAAGACGTTATGAACGCTTGGCAGACACGTGCTGATGACTACTCCCTCGTTCAGTGCGGCATGCTTTACAGCTTAGAGCCGGGGCTCCAAAAGCGTTTTGAGAGACATGGAGCATATGAGATGTTCGAAGAGCTAAAAATGGTTTTTCAAGCTCATGCCCGAATCGAGAGATATGAGGTCTCCGACAAGTTCTTCAGCTGTAAGATGGAGGAAAATAGTTCTGTCAGTGAGCACATACTCACTATGTCTGGGTTACATAACCGCTTGACTCAGCTGAGAGTTAATCTCTCGGATGACGCGGTCATTGACAGAATCCTCCAGTCGCTTCCACCAAGCTACAAGAGCTTTGTGATGAACTTCAATATGCAGGGGATGGAAAATACCATTCCTGAAGTATTTGCTATGCTGAAATCAGCAGAGGTAGAAGTCAAGAAGGAACATCAAGTGTTGATGGTCAATAAAACCACTAAGTTCAAGAAGGGCAAGGGTAAAAAGAACTCCAAGAAGGACGGCAAGGAAGTTGTCGCGCCTGGCAAGAAAGCTGCTGGGAAGAAGCCAAATAATGGACCCAAGCCCGAGACTGAGTGCTTTTATTGCAAGGAAAGGGGTCACTGGAAGCGAAACTGCCCCAAATACTTAGCGGGCAAGAAGGCCGGCAAAACAAAAGGTATATGTGATATAAATGTAATTGATGTGTACCTTACCAGTACTCGTAGTAGCTCTTGGGTATTTGATACCGGTGCAGTTGCTCACATTTGTAACTCAAAGCAGGAGCTGCGGAATAAGCGGAGACTGGCGAAGGACGAGGTGACGATGCGCGTCGGGAATGGTTCCAAGGTCGATGTGATCGCCGCCGGCACGCTGCCTCTACATTTACCTACGGGATTAGTTTTAAACCTCAATAATTGTTATTTAGTGCCAGCTTTGAGCATGAACATTGTATCGGGATCTCGTTTAATTCGAGATGGCTACTCATTTAAATCCGAGAATAATGGTTGTTCCATTTATATGAGAGATATGTTTTATGGTCATGCTCCTATGGTGAATGGTTTATTCTTAATGAATCTCGAGCGTATTGCTACAGATATTCATAGTGTGAGTACCAAAAGATGTAAGGTTGATAATGATAGTCCCACATACTTGTGGCACTGTCGCCTTGGTCACATAGGTGTCAAACGCATGAAGAAGCTCCATGCAGATGGACTTTTAGAGTCTCTTGATTATGAATCATTTGACACGTGCGAACCATGCCTCATGGGTAAAATGACCAAGACTCCGTTCTCAGGAACAATGGAGCGAGCAACCAACTTATTGGAAATCATACATACTGATGTGTGCGGTCCAATGAGTGTTGAGGCTCGCGGTGGCTATCGTTATGTTCTCACCCTCACTGATGACTGGAGTAGATATGGGTATGTCTACTTAATGAAACACAAGTCTGAAACCTTTGAAAAGTTCAAGGAATTTCAGAGTGAAGTTGAGAATCAACGTGACAGGAAAATCAAGTTTCTACGATCAGATCGTGGAGGAGAATACTTGAGTCACGAATTTGGCACACACTTAAGAAAATGTGGAATAGTTTCACAACTCACGCCGCCTGGAACACCTCAGCGTAATGGTGTGTCCGAACGTCGTAATCGCACTCTATTAGATATGGTGCGATCTATGATGTCTCTTACCGATTTACCGCTATCCTTTTGGGGCTATGCTTTAGAGACTGCCGCATTCACTTTAAATAGGGCTCCGTCGAAATCCGTTGAAACGACACCGTTTGAATTATGGTTTGGTAAGAAACCTAAGTTGTCGTTTCTAAAAGTTTGGGGATGCGATGCTTATGTCAAGAAACTTCAACCTGAAAAGCTCGAACCCAAGTCGGAAAAATGCGTCTTCATAGGATACCCTAAAGAAACTGTTGGGTATACCTTCTACCTCAGATCCGAAGGCAAGATCTTTGTTGCCAAGAATGGATTCTTTCTAGAGAAAGAGTTTCTCTCGAAAGAAGTAAGTGGGAGTAAAGTAGAACTTGATGAAGTGTTACCTCTTGAAACGGAAAATGGCGCAACTCAAGAAAATGTTCCTGAGGTGCCTGCACCGACTAGAGAGGAAGTTAATGATAATGATCAAGATACTTCTGATCAAGCTCCTACTGAAATTCGAAGGTCCACAAGGACACGTTCCGCACCAGAATGGTACGGCAACCCTGTCTTGGAAATCATGTTGTTAGACAACGGTGAACCTTCGAACTATGAAGAAGCGATGGCGGGCCCGAATTCCGACAAATGGCTAGAAGCCATGAAATCCGAGATAGGATCCATGTATGAAAACAAAGTATGGACTTTGACTGACTTGCCCGTTGAACGGCGAGCCATAGAAAATAAATGGATCTTTAAGAAGAAGACAGACGCGGATGGTAATGTGACCATCTATAAAGCTCGGCTTGTCGCTAAGGGTTATCGACAAGTTCAAGGGGTTGACTACGATGAGACTTTCTCACCGGTAGCGAAGCTAAAGTCCATCCGAATCATGTTAGCAATTGCCGCATTCTACGATTATGAGATATGGCAAATGGACGTCAAAACGGCATTCCTTAATGGTTTCCTTAAGGAATAATTGTATATGATGCAGCCGGAAGGTTTTGTCGATCCTAAGAATGCTGACAAGGTGTGCAAGCTCCAACGCTCGATTTATGGGCTGGTGCAAGCATCTGGGAGTTGGAACATTCGCTTTGATGAGATGATCAAAGCGTTTGGGTTTACGCAGACTTATGGAGAAGCCTGCGTTTACAAGAAAGTGAGTGGGAGCTCTGTAGCATTTCTCAAACTATATGTAGATGACATACTTTTGATGGGAAATGATATAGAACTCTTGGACAGCATCAAGGCTTACTTGAATAAGAGTTTTTCAATGAAGGACCTTGGAGAAGCTGCTTATATATTAGGCATCAAGATCTATAGAGATAGATCAAGACGCCTCATAGGTCTTTCACAAAGCACATACCTTGATAAGATATTGAAGAAGTTCAATATGGATCAATCTAAGAAGGGGTTCCTGCCTGTGTTACAAGGTATGAAATTGAGCTCAGCTCAATGTCCGACCACGGCAGAAGATATAGAAGAGATGAGTGTCATCCCCTATGCCTCAGCCATAGGTTCTATTATGTATGCCATGCTGTGTACCAGACCTGATGTAAACCTTGCCGTAAGTTTGGTAGGAAGGTACCAAAGTAATCTCGGCAAGGAACACTGGACAACGGTCAAGAATATCCTGAAGTACCTGAAAAGGACTAAGGAAATGTTTCTCGTTTATGGAGGTGACGAAGAGCTCGTCGTAAAGGGTTACGTCGACGCTAGCTTCGACACAGATCTGGATGACTCTAAGTCACAAACCGGATACGTGTATATTTTGAATGGTGGGGCAGTAAGCTGGTGCAGTTGCAAGCAGAGCGTCGTGGCGGGATCTACATGTGAAGCGGAGTACATGGCAGCCTCGGAGGTAGCACATGAAGCAATATGGGTGAAGGAGTTCATCACCGACCTAGGAGTCATACCCAATGCGTCGGGGCCGATCAAGCTCTTCTGTGACAACACTGGAGCTATTGATCTTGCTAAGGAGCCCAGGTTTCACAAGAAGACAAGGCACATCAAGCGTCGCTTCAACTCCATTCGTGAAAATGTTCAAGATGGAGACATAGAGATTTGTAAAGTACATACAGACCTGAATGTAGCGGATCCGTTGACTAAACCTCTCCCTAGAGCAAAACATGATCAACACCAAAATTCCATGGGTGTTCGATTCATCACAATGTAACTAGATTATTGACTCTAGTGCAAGTGGGAGACTGTTGGAAATATGCCCTAGAGGCAATAATAAAAGGATTATTATTATATTTCCTTGTTCATGATAATTGTCTTTATTCATGCTATAATTGTGTTATTCGGAAATCGTAATACATGTGTGAATAACAGACACCAACATGTCCCTAGTAAGCCTCTAGTTGACTAGCTCGTTGATCAACAGATAGTCATGGTTTCCTGACTATGGACATTGGATGTCATTGATAACGAGATCACATCATTAGGAGAATGATGTGATGGACAAGGCCCAATCCTAAACATAGCATAAAGATCGTATAGTTCGTTTGCTAGAGTTTTTCAATGTCAAGTATCTTTTCCTTAGACCATGAGATCGTGTAACTCCCAGATACCGTAGGAGTGCTTTGGGTGTACCAAACGTCACAACGTAACTGGGTGACTATAAAGGTATACTACGGGTATCTCTGAAAGTGTCTGTTGGGTTGACACGGATCAAGACTGGGATTTGTCACTCCGTATGACGGAGAGGTATCACTGGGCCCACTCGGTAATGCATCATCATAATGAGCTCAAAGTGACCAAGTGTTTGGTCACGGGATCATGCATTACGGTACGATTAAAGTGACTTGCCGGTAACGAGATTGAACGAGGTATTGGGATACCGACGATCGGATCTTGGGCAAGTAACATACCGATTGACAAAGGGAATTGTATACGGGGTTACTTGAATCCTCGACATCGTGGTTCATCCGATGAGATCATCAAGGAGCATGTGGGAGCCAACATGGGTATCCAGATCCCGCTGTTGGTTATTGACCGGAGAGCGATCTCGGTCATGTCTACATGTCTCCCGAACCCGTAGGGTCTACACACTTAAGGTTCAGTGACGCTAGGGTTGTAGGGATATGTATATGCAGTAACCCGAATGTTGTTCGGAGTCCTGGATGAGATCCCGGACGTCACGAGGAGTTCCGGAATGGTCCGGAGGTAAAGAATTATATATAGGAAGTGCTATTTCGGCCATCGGGACAAGTTTCGGGGTCACCGGTATTGTACCGGGACCACCGGAAGGGTCCCGGGGGTCCACCGGGTGGGGCCACCTGTCCCGGGGGGCCACATGGGCTGTAGGGGGTGCGCCTTGGCCCATATGGGCCAAGGGCACTAGCCCCAAGAGGCCCATGCGCCAAGAGATAAGGAAGGGAAGAGTCCCAAAGGGGGAAGGCACCTCCTAGGTGCCTTGGGGAGGAGGGATTCCTCCCTTGGCCGCCGCCCCCCTAGGAGATTGGATCTCCTAGGGCCGGCACCCCCCCTAGGCTCCCTATATATAGTGGGGGAAGGAGGGCCTCTCAATCCACGCCTTTGGTGCCTCCCTCTCCCTCTCCAACACATCCTCCTCCTCCATAGTGCTTGGCGAAGCCCTGCCGGAGTACTGCAGCTCCACCACCACCACGCCGTCGTGCTGCTGTTGGAGCCATCTTCCTCAACCTCTCCTTCCCCTTGCTGGATCAAGAAGGAGGAGACGTCACGCTGACCGTACGTGTGTTGAACGCGGAGGTGCCGTCCGTTCGACGCTAGGATCTCCAGTGATTTGGATCACGTCGAGTACGCCTTCCTCATCCCCGTTCTTTGAACGCTTCCGCACGTGATCTACAAAGGTATGTAGATGCAATCCGATCACTCGTTGCTAGATGAACTCCTAGATGGATCTTGGTGAAACCGTAGGAAAATTTTTGTTTTCTGCAACGTTCCCCAACAGGTATGGTGGCTGTTTTGAGGAAGATATAAGGAGGCTTATGTGTGATAGAGCATATCATATCACGGCGTTTGGATGCACCAACTCTCGAGGTGAGAAAGGGCAATGCACGGCACCAAAGAGGCTAGCAACATGGAAGGGTGAGAGTGCGTATAATCCATGGACTCAACATTAGTCATAAGGAACTCACATACTTATTGCAAAAATCTACAAGTCATCAAAACCAAGCACTACGTGCATGCTCCTAGGGGGATAGATTGGTGGGAAAAGACCATCGCTCGTCCCCGACCGCTACTCATAAGGAAGGCAATCAAAGAAACGCCTCATGCTTCAAATTTGTCACATAACGGTTACCATACGTGCATGCTACGGGACTTGCAAACCTCAACACAAGTATTTCTCAATTTCGCAATTACTCAACTAGCACGACTCTAATATCACCACCTTTATATCGCAAAACTATTGCAAGGAATCAAACATATCATATTCAGTGATCTAAAAGTTTTATGTAGGATTTTATGACTAACCATGTGAATGACCAATTCCTGCCATCTCTCTAAATAGATATAAGTGAAGCAAGAGAGTTTAATTCTTTCTACAAAAGATATGCCCACGCTCTAACAAATATAAGTGAAGCAAAAGAGCATTCTACAAATGGCGGTTTTCTATGTGTAGGAAACAGGCAATCCAAACTTCAAATGATATAAGTGAAGCACATGAAGCATTCTATAAAGCCATACTCAAAAGATATAAGTGAAGTGCAACAAGCATTCTATAAATCAACCATGGACTATCTCATACCAGCATGGTGCATCAAAGAAAAGTGAAAACTAAATGCAAAAGACGCTCCAAGATTTGCACATATTGCATGAATGAAACGAAACCGAAAACATACCGATACTTGTTGAAGAAAGATGGGATGCCTTCCGGTGCATCCCCAAGCTTAGACGCTTGAGTCTCCTTAAATATTTACTTGGGGTGCCTTGGGCATCCCCAAGCTTGAGCTCTTGCCTCTCCTCCTTCTCCTCATATCAAGACCTCCTCGATCTTTGATCACTTCATCCACACAAAACTCAACAAAAAGCTCGGTAAGATCCGTTAGTATAATAAAGCAAATCACTACTCTAAGTATTGTTGCATTTTACTACTGTAAAATAACTTTTCCAAGGCTTAATCCACTAATAGAAATCGATAGTTTCATCAAAACAAGCAAACTATGCATCAAAAACAGAATCTATCTTAAACAGGACAGTCCGTAGTAATCTGAACATTCACCATACTTCTGGTACTCCAAAAATTCTGAAAAATAGGAAAAATAAACAATTTGTATAGAAAGACAGTGCAAAAAGTTTCAGAACCGTTTGACGTTCCACTAAAAAAATGTAAAATCTCGCACTATAGCCAAAGTTTCTGTTTTGCACCGCACAAACCAACAAGCAATGTAAACATCCTAAAGGAAAATCTTGGCACATTATTTTTATAATACAATGGATTTGTACTTTATAAAAGCACACAACAGAAATAAATGACTCTCTAAAACTTCCGGGTTGTCTCCCTGGCAGCGCTTTCTTTAAAGCCATTAAGCTAGGCATAAGGTGCTCAAGTAATGAATCCACCCGGATCCCAAGGTATATCAAAGCCAATTTGGATTAGCAATGATTTGGCATTTAGTAGTGAGCCCAAAGCAACATATATCAAGAAATGGCGAAGTCTAACTCTCTTCCTATGCATCGGCATGTCATACAAGAACAATTCATGCACATCAAGTAAAGGCCAATGCATAGCATAAGAAATTTCTTGCAATTTTATCGTGTTGGAAACATAGAGAGGTGGAGATGTAGTTCCTCTCTCATAATAATTGCAAGTAGGAGAAGCAAGCACATGCATATTATATCTATCAAAATCATCATGTGTAGTAGTAAAACGCAACCCATCAATATAATCCTTAATAAGGGCAAACTTCTCCGATATAGTGTAGTCGGGAGAATTCAAAAAGATAATAGGACTATCATGCGTGGGTGCAATAGCAACAATTTCATGTTTAACATAAGGAACTATAGCAAGTTCATCTCCATAAATATAATTCATATTGGCATCTTGGCCACAAGCATAGAAAGCATCATCAAAAAGGGATATTTCAAAAGAATCAACAGGATCATAACAATCATCATAGCATTCATCCTTCGGTAAATTCAAAGGGAAATTAAACAATGTATGAGTCGAAGAGTTACTCTCATTAGAAGGTGGGCACGAGTATCTAATCCACTCTTCCACCTTTTGTTCTTCGCTCTCTTCATCATCTTTTTCATCCAATGAGCCCCCAGTTTCATCAATTCCTTCTTCCATAGACTCCTGCAAAATATTATTCTCTTCTTGGACAGCGGAGGAGTCCTCAATATATGGTTTAACATAGGCATTAGAAGCATAATTATCATAACAATATTTAAGTATGGCAAATTTTCCATATTTGTAAAGAGTAGCATCATACTTTCCAATCAAAGAAGCAATTTCATAAGCACCCTTAAAAGCAACAAAGTCTTCAATTTGTTGAACATCATAGTAATTATAAACACCCTTAGCATACGAAGATACGATTCCATTATCACTAAACTCACATTGGTAGGGAAGGTGTTTATTAGGGTCTTCAGAATAACAAGTAAAATCATATATTTCACATAAATTCAAGCATAGCATTGCAAACGATGAATTTGATCCAGTAAAAGTTTCCCTTTTTGAGATAAGCGGCATCGCACATAACAAGCATGCTCATCTAATGATTTGCCCTCAACTAAGCTAGTTGGGGTTTCAGCATGAGCACATAGGGATCGAAGATGATCCAAGTAAAAAGCTTCAGGAGTGTGATAGATTTTGTGTGGTTCTTCAACCATTGGTGTAGTAGGTACAACTATTTTTTTGGTATTTTGCATTTCCTACCCATAACTAAAGATAGAAAACAAGAGCACAAAATAAAAACTACTTAGTGATAAAGCAAACAAGCACACACGAGAATATTCACCCCACGCTATTGCTCCCCGGCAACGGCGCCAGAAAAAGGTCTTGATAACCCACAAGTATAGGGGATCAATTGTAGCCTCTTTCAAGAAGTAAGAGTGTTGAACCCAACGAGGAGATAAAGGTAGAACAAATATTCCCTCAAGTTCTATCGACCACCGATACAACTCTATGCATGCTTAACGTTCGCTTTACCTAGAACGAGTATGAAACTAGAAGTACTGTGTAGGTGTAACCGGATAGGTTTGCAAGAATATAAAGAGCACGTAAATAAAAACTAGGGGCTGTTTTAGGTAAAGAAGCAATAAAGTTAGTATAGAGAGTGTGGAGAAGTGGTGGTAGGAGTTGTGAAATTGTCCCTAAGCAATTGACTACTTTACTAGACCGATAGCAAGTTTTATGTGGGAGAGGCCACTGGTAGCATGTCATCCCTGACTTGGAATTCTATGCACTTATGATTGGAACTATTAGCAAGCATCCGCAACTACTAACGTTCATTAAGGTAAAACCCAACCATAGCATTAAGATATATTGGCCCCCTTCAATCCTATATGCATCAATTTCTATGCTAGGTTGAAGCTTCTGTCACTCTTGCCCTCCAATACATAGTACTATCAACATACATCTAACCCTATGGTGTGATCCACGCGCGCGCTCATATGATGGGCACCAAAGGATAGCAACATAACCACAAGATAGGACAACGAAAATTTACTCAGACATCATAGGATGGCAACACATCATTGGATAATAATATGAAGCATAAAGCACCATGTTCAAGTAGAGGGTACATCGGGTTGCGGGAGAGTGGACCGCTGTAGATAGATGGGTAAGGTGATGAAGATGTTGGTGAAGATGATGGAGGTGTTGGTGTAGATTGCGGTGACGATGATGGCCCCGGCGGCGTTCCGGCACCACCGGGAGAGAGGGGGAGAGAGCCCCCCTTCTTCTTCTTCATTGACCTTCTCCCTAGATGGGAGACGGGTTTCCCCTCTGGTCCATGGCCTCCATGGCGGCAGAGGGGCGAGAGCCCCTCCGAGATTGGATCTGTCTCTCTGTCTCTCTTTGTTTCTGAGTTTCAGATTCTGGCCTTTCACCGTTTTCTTATATTCTTGGAGATCCGTAACTCCGATTGGGCTGAAATTTTAACACGGTTTGTATCCGGATATTGGCTTTCTTGCGGCGAAAGATGGGCACCAACCGCCTTACAGGGTGGCCACGAGGGTCAGGGGCGTGCCCACTCCCCTGGGGCGTGCCCCCTGCCTCGTGGCCCCCTTGGGCATCGTCTCGCGTTGATTCTTCTTCCCAAAAATCACATATATTCCAAAAAAATCTCCGTAAGTTTTTATCCCGTTTGGACTCCATTTGATATGGATTTTCCATGAAGCAAAAAACATGCAACAAACAAGAACTGGCACTGGGCATTGGATCAATATGTTAGTCCCAAAAATAGTATAAAAATTGCCAAAAGTATATAAAAGTTGTAGAATATTGGCATGGAACAATTAAAAATTATAGATACGATGGAGACGTATCAATGTGATATACGTTGTTGTGTGAGATGATCATGTTTTGTAAAAGTTATCGGCAACTGGCAGGAGCCTTTTGGTTCTCGCTTTACTGTATGAAATGCAACCGCCATGTAATTGCTTTACTTTATCACTATGCGTTAGCGATAGTTGTAGAGCAATAGTTGGCGAGACAACCACGACGCTACGATGGAGATCAAGGTGTCAAGTTGGTGATGATGGAGATCATGACGGTGCTTTGGAGATGGAGATCAAAGTCACAAGATGATGATGGCCATATCATGTCACATATTTTGATTGCATGTGATGCTTATCTTTTATGCATCTTATTTTGCTTAGTACGGCGGTAACATTATAAGATGACCCCCACTAAATTTCAAGGTATAAGTGTTCTCCCTGAGTATGCACCGTTGCGACAGTTCGTCGTGCCGAGACACCATGTGATGATTGGGTGTGATAAGCTCTACGTTCACATACAACGGGTGCAAGACGGTTTTGCATGTGCAGAATACTCGGGTTAAACTTGACGAGCCTAGCATGTACAAACATGACCTCAGAACACTGATACCTAAAGGTCGAACATGAATCATATAGTAGATATGATCAACATAGAGATGTTCACCATTGAAAACTACTCCATCTCACGTGATGAGCAGACATGGTTTAGTTGATATGGATCACGTGATCATTTAGATGACTCGAGGGATTTCTATCTAAGTGGGAGTTCTTAAGTAATATGATTAATTGAACTTAAATTTATCATGAACTTAGTCCTGCTAGTTTTTGCATATCTATGTTGTAGATCAATGGCCCGTGCTACCGTTCCCTTGAATTTTAATGCGTTCCTAGAGAAAGCTAAGTTGAAAGATGATGGTAGCAACTACACGGACTGGGTCCATAACTAGAGGATTATCCTCATTGTTGCACAAAAGAATTATGTCCTTGATGCACCGCTAGGTGAAAGGCCTGCTGCAGGAGCAACTGCTGATGTTATGAACGTTTGGCAAGCTCGATCTGATGACTACTCGATAGTTATGTGTGCCATGCTTTACGGCTTAGAATCAGGACATCAAAGACGTTTTGAACGTCATGGACCATATGAGATGTTCCAGGAGTTGAAGTTAATATTTCAAGCAAATGCCCGAGTTGAGAGATATGAAGTCTTCAACAAGTTCTATAGCTGCAAGATGGAGGAGAACAGTTCTGTCAGTGAACACATACTCAGAATGTCTGGGTGCCATAACCACTTGACTCAGCTGGGAGTTAATCTTCCGGATGATAGTGTTATTAACATAGTTCTTCAATCACTGCCACCAAGCTACAAAGGCTTCATGATGAACTATAATATGCAAGGGTTGGAAAATACTATTCTCGAGCTCTTCACAATGCTCAAAGCTGCGGAGGTAGAAATCAAGAAGGAGCATCAACTGTTGATGGTTAACAAGACCACTAGTTTCAAGAAAAAGGGCAAAGGAAAGAAGGGGAACTTCAAGAAGAATGGAAAGCAAGTTGCTACTCCCGGGAAGAAGCCCAAGTCTGGACCTAAGCCTGAAACTGAGTGCTTCTATTGCAAAGGGACTGGACACTGGAAGCGGAACTACCCCAAGTATTTGGCGGATAAGAAGGATGGAAAAGTGAACAAAGGTATATTTGATATACATGTTATTGATGTGTACCTTACTAATGCTCATAGTAGCTTCTGGGTATTTGATACTGGTTCTGTTGCTCATATTTGCAACTCGAAACAGGGGCTACAGATTAAATGAAGATTGGCTAAGGACGAGGTGACGACGCGCGTCGGAAATGGTTCCAAGGTCGATGTGATCGCCGTCGGCACGCTACGTCTACATCTACCTTCGAGATTAGTTTTAGACCTGAATAATTGTTATTTGGTGCCAGCGTTAGCATGAACATTATGTTTGGATCTTGTTTGATGTGAGACGGTTATTCATTTAAATCAGAGAATAATGGTTGTTCCATTTATATGAGTAATATCTTTTATGGTCATGCACCCTTGATGAGTGGTCTATTTTTGTTGAGTCTCGATCATGGTGATACACATATTCATAATATTGATACCAAAATATGCAAAGTTGATAATGATAGTGCAACATATTTGTGGCACTGCCGTTTAGGTCATATTGGTGTAAAGCGCATGAAGAAACTCCATGTAGATGGAATTTTGGAATCACTTAATTATGAATCATTTGATGCCTGCGAACCATGCCTCATGGGCAAGATGACTAAGACCCCATTCTCCGGAACAATGGAGCGAGCCATTGATTTATGGAAATAATACATACCTATGTATGCGGTTCGATGAGTGTTGAGGCTCGCGGCGGTATCCAGAGTGGTATTATCTCTTGTGCCGGTATCACCGCTTTTGCCTTGGCGAGACTTAGAGCGGCGCCGTTGACGTCGGCGCTTGGGTTGCTTCTTGGAGGGGTCATCCTCCGCTGTCCCGTCGCCATTGCCTTCTTTGGGTGTGTCCACCATATATATATATCATATGATGAGGTGGCTGTCCAGTGCCCTATGGGCAGTGGTTCTTGTTCGCCTCCTGCATCGTCGTCCATGCCGTCGATGTCTTCGGAGTCGAAGTCGAGCATGTCGGTTAAATCGTCGACAGTGGCTACTAAGTGGGTGGTGGGTGGGCGGCGAATTTCTTCGTCATCCGCATCCCAATCCTGCCAGACATAGTTCGACCAGGACTCTCCTGACAAGGAGAGATACCTTAATGATTTTAGTATGTCGCTGAAGGGAGAGTGCTGAAAGATATCCGCGGAGGTAAACTCCATGATCGGTGCCCAGTCGGATTCGATAGGCACGGGCGCAGGCGGTTCGGAGTCCGTGGCCGGGGAAGGATCCGGCAGTTTGGCATCACGGCTCTCGTGAAGGGTAAGGTCGATACTTGGCTCGATCGCCGCTAAGGATACGACCTCCATGGCGGGGTCTATCCACCCGTCCATGGATGGCGCAACTGGCTCCGAATTGAGGGTCGGAGCGGTTGCCGGTGCGATCTCCTGAGCACTGTCCGATGGTAGAGCTAAATCATGCTCATCGTGACCATGTGGCGCACTAGGCATGGGCTCGAATCCGTCGAAGATCAAGTCTCCGCGGATATCGGCCATGTAGTTTAAGCTTCCAAACCTGACCTGGTGGCCAGTGGCGTAACTCTCGATCTGCTCCAGATGGCCAAGCGAGTTGGCCCACAGTGCGAAGCCGCCGAATACAAAGATCTGTCCGGGGAGAAAAGTCTCACCCTGGACCGCATCACTATCGATGATTGAAGGAGCCATCAAGCCTAATGATGACAACACAGAGGAACTCTCAATGAAAGCACCAATGTCGGTGTCAAACCGGCGGATCTCGGGTAGGGGGTCCCGAACTGTGCGTCTAAGGCGGATGGTAACATGAGGCAGGGGACACGATGTTTTACCCAGGTTCGGGCCCTCTTGATGGAGGTAAAACCCTACGTCCTGCTTGATTATTCTTGATAATATGAGTAGTACAAGAGTTGATCTACCACGAGATCTGAGAGGCTAAACCCTAGAAGCTAGCCTATGGTATGATTGTCTGTTGTCCTACGGACTAAAACCGTCCGGTTTATATAGACACCGGAGGAGGCTAGGGTTACACAAGGTCGGTTACAAAGGAGGAGGTATGCATATACGTATTACCTAGCTTGCCTTCCATGCCAAGTAGAGTCCCATCCGGACACGGGACAAAGTCTTCAATCTCGTATCTTCATAGTCCAACAGTCCGGCCAAAGGATAAAGTCCGGCTGTCCGGAGACCCCCTAATGCAGGACTCCCTTAATGGGTTTTGTGTTTTGGTGACCGAAGATTGTTCGGAGCCCCAGATGAGATCACGGACATGACGAGGAGTATCGAAATGGTCGAGAGGTAAAGATTGATATATTGGACGATAGTATTCAGACACCGGAATGGTCCCGGAGTGTTTCTGGTATTTATCGGAGTACTGGGGGGTTACGGGAACCCCCCGGGGGAAGTAATGGGCCACATGGGCCATAGGAGGGAGGCAAGGCAGCCCACAAGGGGGTGGCGCCCCCCATGGGGAGTCCAAATTGGACTAGGGGAGGGGCGCCGCCCCCCTTTCTTTCTCCCTCTCCCTCTCCTTCCCCCTTTCCCCCTTCGATAGAAGGAAGGGTGGGGGGACGAATAGGACTAGGAGTCCAAATGGGATCCCCCACTTGGTGCGCCCCTAGGCCGGCTTCCTCCCCTCTCCCTACTTTATATACGGGGGAAGGGGGCACCTCTAAGACACATCAATTGTTCTTAGCCGTGTGCGGTGCCCCCCTCCATCGTTTACTCCTCGGGTCATATTGTCGTAGTGCTTAGGCAAAGCCCTGCGTGGATCACTTCACCATCACCGTCACCACGCCGTCGTGCTGACGAAACTCCCCATCGACACTTTGCTAGATCAAGAGTTCGAGGGATGTCATTGAGCTGAACATGTGCAGAACTCGGAGGTGCTGTACATTCGATGCTTGATCGGTTGAATCGAGAAGACGTTCGACTACATCAAATGCGTTAAGCTAGCGCTTCCGCTTTTGGTCTTTGAGGGTACGTGGACATACTCTCCCCCTCTCGTTGCTATGCATCTCCTAGATAGATCTTGCGTGATAGTAGGAATATTTTTTACATTGCATGCGACATTCCTCAACATATAGCGTGTTAACGTAGCTCGAGGCTGCCACTATTGGCATGTCTAATCAATAAATAGATCGTGCTCTAGATTTACGGTGGCATTATTAACAAACCCCTCGATTCGCGCACGCACATCACTACAAAAAAATCACTTCCGCGATGATACGTTTTTGTCACAGTAGTTCAATTTTTCTATATCATGCATGTACATCTGTGATGATTTTATGACATAATCAATATAGTCACACATGTGCCGTCATAGAAGTGTTCCATGACAATACTCAAATTATCATCACGGAAGTGTCCACTTCCATGACAATATAGGGTGTGTCATGTAAGTGTTATCGTTAAGGGTAGCCGACACGTGGCATCCACCATAACGGGTCGCCTTTAAGCTATCGGGTGTGGGTTTGGATCCGATAACCCATCCAATGGGGATTTTCCACATGTAAAATTCTCATTCGCCGAAGGTACCACGCTTCAGCTCGGGGTTGCGACAGATGTCAACCGTCCAATGGGCAAGAGTCACAAATGAAACATTGACACATGGAATAGCTCAACAGTGGCCCATTTAGGTTAAAAGGGCCGGCCCAGCTGTCGGTGTCAAAACCGGCCAATCTCGGGTAGGGGGTCCCGAACTGCGCATCTGAGGATCGAAGGTAACAAGAGACAAGGGGGACACGATGTTTACCCATGTTCGGGTCCTCTTAATGGAGGTAAAACCCTACGTCTTGCTTGATTGTATTTGATGAGTATAGGGGTTACAAGAGTTTATCTACCTCAAGATCATAATGGCTAAACCCTAGATGTCTAGCCTATATGAATTCTGATAGTCTGTACGGACTAAACCCTCTGGTTTATATAGACATTGGAGGGGCCTAGGGTTGTACAGAGTCGGTTTACATAGAAAGGAAACTACATATCCGGACATTAAGCTTGCCATCCACGCAAAGGAGAGTCCCACCCAGACACGGGGAAGACTTTTTATCTTGTATCTTCATGGCCCATCAGTCCGGCCCATGCTATATAGCTCGGACACCTGAGGACCCCATAATCCAGGACTCCCTTAGTAGCCCCCGAACTTGCCTTCAAGGGCTATGTAATATTCGGCCCATGTCTTCGGCTTTGCAAGGCGGGTTATTCATTATAATCCGGACCAATGACAATCCGGCGATAACCTCGATGTCTTTTACGATCCCCCTATCGACGCTTCAATTTTCGCGCGCTGAGCGAAGATGAACGATCCATGCTTTTTCGCAAATAAGCCCTTCACCCCACTAGGATGGCATCTATATAAGGAGATATGGATCTCCAAATGCCATCTCACATCGTGTAGAAGGAAAACGGCCAAGTCTAGCCACAAACAAAGCCTGCCATCATGGCCGGCACCCCAGGCTCCTCTTCGCGTCCCCATGACCCTCAAGAGGGTGATTGACAGAGTTGCTCCGTGCCTCATCTTCAACTAAGCCAGCTCCAAACGTAGGGCTGCCTCCCACTCACATATCTAGTCCTCGTTCGAGCAGGATTATATTCAATAGGCAATGACGTGATGGCTGAGAACTCCCCCAACCCAAATAAGGAGGAGGGGGTGTGCTTCATCCCATTCCTGTTGCGGGGCCTGGGATTTCCTATCCATCCCTTCCTCCGAGGGTTCTTGGAATTTTACGACATCCAACTGCACAACCTCACCCTAGGTTCGGTTCTGCACATCTCAGCTTTTGTTGCCCTCTGCGAGCTATTCCTAGGCACCGAGGCCCATTTTGGATTATGGAGGACATTCTTCTGCCTCGTTCCCCGCCACCAAGGGGGTTCCATATTTGAAGTGGGCGGTGCCGAAGTATGGCGTATTGCCGGATCCAGATACCTTGTCTGAACACCTAAAGAGGCATACCCGCAGTGGCCTTCAGAATGGTTCTATACGGATGATGTTCCGTTGCCGGATCCAGTCAGACGCGGCCTCCCGAATTTTCCAGCGCTCCTCTAAAGAAGCGCCTCAATTGGCGTCCCCGAAGTCCCAAGGAAGAGGACAATGCGGAGATAAAGAGGTTGGTCAGCAAGGTTAGGCTACTCGCCCACTCCAAACTTTTGATAGTTGAGGTCATGGCGATTGCAATAAAGAGGTGCGTGCAGCCTCTCCAATCCGGAGTAACTCCCTTATGGTGTTACAACGAAGAAGACGACACGTCCCATTACAGACGGCAGGGTCCGGATACCCCAACCGAACTGGCTTCAATTTTGGTTGATCTGTACAAGGGCGAAAAAGAATATTTTCTCCGGTTAAACTGCCGGCAGGCTTATTCCATGTACACCCCTATTGAATGGGTAAGATCTCGATCATCTGTGCTTATTTTATAGCATTACAGACATTAACTGAATTCACTCGTTATTGCTGCCAATAGTCATGGAGGAGGATGACCGAGGACATCCACTGTCCCGCTCCCCAGCTAGAGGATCATAATCATGATGAAGATCCTGGCTTTTGCGAGGATTCAGACAAAGATATAGAATTCGACAATGGGGTATTCTATCAAGCGAGCCCTGACGGTTCGGAAGTGGCTATCACTGCCGACTACCCTCGCCTTTACCCATCCTGCATCCTGAGTATCCAGAGGCTTCCTAAGAGGATATCTTCATCTGCATCCTTACCCGTTATACTGATCCAGATTTTAACATGATCGGCGCTCTAGGGACCGTATCTCCTCGAGGGTGCCCCCTACACAAGGCCATCGTTCTAAACGAAAAGGGACCGGGAGTACAGCAGTGTAACATCCTAGATGTAATTTTCCATATTTGTAACTCCGACTGTTGCCATTTTCGGCTTTATGATATGATATTCCCTTCGTGGTTGGGTTTTTGTCTTCGTTCTGCATTTTGTTCATGTCATGCATTTTATATCATGTCATCATGTGCATCTCTTTTGCATTCATGTTCGTCTCATGCATCCGGTCCTTTTCCCTGTTGTCCATTTCACAATCCGACGCTCTCTCATGCCCTGTTGCACCCCTCTAATCTAGTTTCGTGAGCAGGAGAAAAATGTTCTCGGCATGGGTCGAGATTTGTCGAGTGGCCTTGGTACATCACCGGTAGGCCGCCTGTAAAATTTCGTTCCATTTGGAGGTCGTTTGATGCCCCAACGGTTAACCGGGAAACCGCAAAAGCCTCTCTTTCATTGAGCCCAACACCCCTCCAAAACAGCCCACTAACCCACCTAAACCCCCTCCATGCTCTCCGTCGTTGGACCACGATCGTGTGGGCGAAAACCGCACCTCATTTGGACACTCCTAGCTCCCTCTACCTATAAATATGTGCCTCCCCCCGAATTTTCTCGCAGATGAAACCCTAGCAATCACCCCACTTCGCCGCCGGACACGTCCGGATCTCACCGAACAAGTCAGCGCTGCCGCCCGCCGTCTGCAGCCAGTGTCGTGCTGCCATGTGGCCCGGCCACCGCCCACCGCCACCGCGGCCTGCTCGGCTCGCGAGGAGCCCGCGCGGGCCCGAGCCGCCCTGCCATCGACCCCGAGCCCCCAGCTCCTCCCGCATCGCCGCCGCCTCGTCGCCCCGCCGCCATAGCGCCGCTGCCCTCCGCCCGCCGGCACGCTGCGCCGCCGCTCGTCAGATCTGGCCGGCTTCCCTCTCCGGCGAGCTCCGGCCATCTCCCCCTCCTCCAGCGCCTCTCCCGACCAACTCCGGCCGCCGTCGCCTCAAATCCGGTGAGATCCCCCGCCGCATTGATTTCTGTGCAAACCCTAGGTTGACTTCGTTTTCTCATCAAGTCCTTGTTTTCCTACATCATGATGCTATCTTTGACATGCCATATCTACATGCTCGGTGATCCATTTTGTGCATATGTTATATCAAAATGTTCACCTCATTAAGCTCTTCATGTTAGTGGCATTTGCATGCATGTTACTATCCATACTGATGCCATTATCATCGTTGCAAGAGTGCTATATGATGTTAACTGCTGTCTATTAACAGAACTTGATGATTTGTCATTTTCGTTGCATTTTGTGTGTTCATCGTATGAGCATGACCTCTACATATTTTATGATATCCATCATGCCATCTTTATAGGGGTGCAAGTCTTGTATTTTTGTGATCTATATGGTGACTAGCACAAGCATGGAAAGTAAGCTTCATAATGTTGCTGATTTCAGACACTTGTGATTTTGCTAAGTCCTTTTCCTGTTACATTTTGATGCCATGTAAACTTGTTGCTACCATGAGATCCATGCACATTTTGAGTTAGTTCAATAAGCATGTTTTGAAGATTTGATATTGATCTATCCATTTATGCCTCTGGTTGTAATTATGGATCACTCTAGCATGTATTTTCCTTACTCTACTTTTCCTAAAGTTTGTTCCTAGCAGATTGTCAACATGATATTCTATATTGCCATGTGTTTTGCTCTTGATGCATGTACCCTATGCACTTGCTCTTGCCATGCTTAGCTTCTTGAACATGTCTACTGCATGTTGGTTACCTTGTCATGCCATGAAATGCCTTGTGGTGAGTGAATTGAGCTTGCAAAGTCGCTACCATAAATCTGTTTATGCCATGCTCTGTTTTTCTTAGTCTGAAACTGTTCACATAACTTGCCATGGTTGCATGGGTGCCACATCATTTTCCATGCCTCTTTGGGTTCTGATAAGTAAGGGAGTTGTGTTCTATGTGTTTAGTACTAGCATGCCATGCCTTTGTTTGCCATGTTCTGTTCCTGTAGCATGATGTTTGCTAGCTCTAAACATTGCTTCCTGATGCTACTTTTGACATGTTAGTATTTTCTCTAAGTCTGTGAAGCTAATATCATTTGCATTTTTGCCATGCCATCTTGAGCTTGTTCTAGTGAGAACTAGCAGGATCTTAGTGTTCATGATTTGTATAGCTTCACCTGTCCTTTATGGTCATATGCTTTGTTGCTATGTTGGAGTGCTGCAGCATAGTTTCTTGTTGCATTCTAAGTGCTATGGTGCTGTTAATCACAAATTTGCATCACTCTTGTATTGCTTGTCATTTGCAAGCCCTGCATCCGTTTCCGGTGATCCTTATATCGATTTCGACCGAAATCACCTCATCTTTCCCGCGGCATACTTGTTTTGACAACTTGATGCCTTGATCATTCTTTCCCTCCCGGAGCACGCATATGCATTGCATATCATATCTTGCATTCCATGCCATGTTTTGCATCAGGTTGCTTGTGCATTGCACCGTGATTGATTGTTGTTCCATTGATTGTGTTCTTGTTTTTGGTAGAGCCGGAAGACGAGTACGTGAATGAGGAAGCTATTGAGTACGCTAATGAGGATCAAGCTTTCGACAACTCTGAGAACATTGCAGGCAAGAAGACCATACCCATGATATCACTTCTATCTTTCCTTGCTAGTTGTTCGTTCTATTGGTATGTCGCGCTACCTACCACTTGTTATATCATGCCTCCCATATTGCCATGTCAAGCCTCTAACCCACCTTCTGAGCAAACCGTTGTTTGGCTAAAGTTATCGCTTTTGCTCAGCCCCTCTTATAGCGTTGCTAGTTGTAGGTGCCTTGCAGGTTATTCCATGTTGGAACATGGACATGTTGGGATATCACATTAGCTCTTATTTAATTAATGCATCTATATACTTGGTAAAGGGTGGAAGGCTCGGCCTTATGCCTGGTGTTTTGTTCTACTCTTGCCGCCTTAGTTTCCGTCATACCGGTGTTATGTTCCTTGATTTTGCGTTCCTTACGCGGTTGGGGTTATGGGACCCCCTTGACAGTTCGCCTTGAATAAAACTCCTCTAGCAAGGCCCAACCTTGGTTTTACATTTTCCTACCTAAGGCTTTTCCCTTGGGTTCTGCAGACCCGAGGGTCATCTTTATTTTAACCCCCGGGCCAGTGCTCCTTTGAGTGTTGGTCCAACCTACAGCCACTTGTGGTGCCACCCCTTCACCCGGGGTCTTCGGTTGCCATACGTAGTGTTCATCCGGTGTGCCCTGAGAACGAGATATGTGCAGCTCCTATCGGGATTTTTCGGCACAGTCGGGCGGTCTTGCTGGTCTTGTTTTCCCATTGTCGAAATGTCTTGTAACTGGGATTCCGAGAATGATCGGGTCTTTCCGGGAGAAGGAATATCCTTTGTTGATCATGAGAGCTTGTGATGGGCTAAGTTGGGACACCCCTGCAGGGTATAAACTTTTGAGAGCCGTGCCTGTGGTTATGTGGCAGATGGGAATTTGTTAATATTCGGTTGTAGAGAACTTGACACTTGACTTAATTAAAAAATGGATCAACCGTGTGTGTAGTCGTGATGGTCTCTTTTCGACGGAGTCCGGGAAGTGAACACGGTCTCGAGTTATGTTTGAACATAAGTAGTTTCATGATCACTTCTTGATCACTTCCAGCTACACGACCGTTTCATAGCTTCTCATCTTACTCTTATTTGCGTATGTTAGCCACCATATTTGCTTAGAGCTTGTTGTCAGTCCACCTCATAACCTTGTCCTACCCATAAGCTTAAATAGTCTTGATCTCGCGGGTGTGAGATTGCTGAGTCCTCGTGACTCATGGATACTTCCAAAACAGTTGCAGGTGCCGATGATACCAGTGCAGGTGATGCTACCGAACTCAACTGGGAGTTCGACGAGGACCTTGGTCATTACTATGTTTCGTTTCTTGATGAGCAGTAGTGGAGCCCAGTTGGGATGATCGGGGATCTAGCATTTGGGTTTTATCTTCCTTTTTCATTTGGATTTGACCATAGTCGGTCTATGTGTGTATTTTGGATGATGTATGAACTATTTATAGATTGTGTGATGTGGCGAGTGTAAGCCAACTCTATTTATCCCTGTCTTGTTCATTACTTGGGATGTTTGTGAAGATGACCCTTCTTGCAACAAAACCACTATGCGGTTATGCCTCTAAGTCACGCCTCGACACGCGGGAGATATAGCCGCATCGTGGGCGTTACAAGTTGGTAATCAGAGCCATCCCCGACTTAGGAGCCCCCTGCTTGATTGAATCGCTGACATTGTTGAGTCTAGAAAAAAAATGTTTTGAGTCTTAGGCATCTCCAGCCGCGCCCCCAACAGGGCCCCCCAGGCCACTTTTTCGGCGCCAGCGCCGAAAAAACGGCCCAGTCGCGCCCCCAGGACGCCGAAAATCGCCGGTTCGGACCTTTTTTCCGCCCGGCGGTCACAGGCCGAACCCGGTGCGCTGGGGAGCAGTTGGGGGCTCCGACGCTAGGGAAAAGCACGCCTGGCCCACACCGACAGGTGAAAAGTCAAGGTTTTCTTCCCCCGACTCGCCTCGCACCCCCCGCGCCCTCGGCCACCACTAGCTATATCCCGGTGACGGCCGCCGCCCTACTCCGCTAGATAGCCATTCCCCGCCGGAAAATAGCAGCGCTTCGCCACGGCAGCCCCTCCCACAGCAGCTGGGCGTTTCCGGCCGCCGTTTCCGGCCGCGGAGGCGCGGTTTAACGGCGGGTACACGCCCACCGAGCGCAAGGTGTTCGGCGTTTTGCCTGCCTCGGCGATGGACTCGGATGAGGAGGAAGAGCTCGCCGCGCTGCTGGAGGAGGAAGCCGCGGCCGATGTCCAGGAAGAAGAGCATCTCATGGTGCTCGCCGCCCTCGCCCACCTGCTGGCGAGCAATGAAAAGCCGCGGTGAGGTGGCTCGGCGCCGGGGCGGATGAAAGCAAAGAACCAGCATCGTCTTCAAGGCTACTGCATGCTCTACTCCGACTACTTCGCCGATGCTCCACTTCATGGCGAGAGAACATTTCGGCGCCGTTATCGGATGAGCCGAAAGCTCTTCCTCAGGATTGTGAATTCCATCCGGGAGTTTGACAACTACTTCAAGTGCAAGATGGATTGCACTGGCGCTCTTGGATTCACCTCCATCCAGAAGTGCACGACAGCGATGAGGATGCTTGCATATGGAGCTCCCAGTGATTCACTCGGCGACTATGGGCGCATGGCCGAGTCCACCAGCATAGAGTGTTCCTACAAGTTCTGTCGGGCAGTGGTGGCAGTGTTTGGGCCACAATACTTGAGAACACCCAATGCGGAAGACACTGCTCGGATCCTAGCCCAGAATGCAGCAAGAGGATTTCCTGGGATGCTTGGAAGCATCGACTGCATGCATTGGAAATGGAAGAATTGCCCATTTGGTTGGCAGGGGATGTAAAAAGGCGCCAAAGGTGGTTGCAGTGTGGTGCTTGAGGCAGTAGCCACACAGGACCTCTGGATTTGGCACTCCTTCTTTGGTATGCTAGGAACTCACAATGACATCAACGTGCTGCAGTGCTCTCCTGTTTTTGCCAAGCTCGTTGAGGGTGATTCTCCTCTGGTGAACTTCGAGATCAATGGGCACCAATACAACAAGGGGTACTACCTAGCAGATGGCATCTATCCGAGATGGTCGACATTTGTGAAGACGATCTCAAACCCTGTGCCAGGAGGCAAGAACGCCTGGTTTGCGAAAGTTCAGGAGGCTTGCCAGAAGGATGTCGAGCGGGCATTTGGTGTGCTCCAATCTCGATTCGCTGTTGTTCGGTACCCCACTCAGACCTGGTCGAAAGATCAAATGTGGGAGATCATGACTTGCTGTGTCATCTTGCACAACATGATCATCGAGAGCGAGCAAGAAGACCCAGTGTTTGACACTGAACCATACTACAGGCAGGGTCCTCTAGCCGAAGTTGATCACCATCTACCGGCAACTTGGACTGCCTATCTCAGTATGCGTCAGGAGATCCGAGACCCACAGGTGCATCATCAACTGCAGAAAGATCTGATTGAGCACCTATGGAGGCTCAAGGGGGACGCCGTGTGATGAAATAAGAGTTTTTATTTGTTGAACTATATAATTTGTATTGAACTATTTGTTGTTGTACTATTTTGTTGAAGTATTTGATTTTTCTGTGATGAAATATGTGATAAGAAATAATTGTGTTGATAATTGAACGCCGAGACATGGCGAAACCACACTGAATATGGGCCTATTCTCGCCCATATGGGACCTTTATTCGCCGAAATTGGGCTGCAAAGTGGGCCAATTTCGGCGCCTGGGGGCAAGCTGGGGGCGACGATTGGGCGCAAAACCGCCCCCAGCGCCGATTGTATCGCCGACTCGCCCCCAGGGGGCAATTTTTTGCCCCTCCTGGGGGCCAACGGCTGGAGATGCCCTTAGGATTATATATAATGGAGAGTAGGATTCTTTTTACTCCTCAGTCCCTTCATCTCTCTGGTGAGGCCTCTTGACGTAGATGTCTTGTCTTTCCTCTCCTCAAATTTCACGAATTTTTTAAGGGATCACGCGGGTATCTTGGGATCGTTCCGATAGTCTTGTGACGAGAACATTGTTCTTGGTGCCTCCTGACATTTAGGGGTTATGGCAGTGTCCCGGGGAGTTGAGCTCCGAGGTGTTGTCGTCACAATTTTATCGTTGCAGTTCTGGAATACCTGAGTTCACCGACATCGGAAATCTCTTTTATGCAGTTGTTGGTGAGATAACCTCGACGCCACCCAGTAATGGGGCAGGAGTTTGGGAGTATTGCCATAACTCATACTCCCTCCATTCCTTTATATAAGGTGTATTTGTTTTTTGATAAAATTCCATAATCTAAGGTGCATTCCTTCTAATTCCTCATAATTCCCTTGTTAGCCTTCCAGAAAAAGGAAAGTATCTCTCTTTTGATTGTCTGTATCTCTCCTTGTAGCAAAAGGAGGAAACTATCTCTATGTCGATTGCATTTATATCTTACTTTCCTATACTAACTGATTTACTTGCCACTAACTAATAAATTTAACAAGGGTAATTTCGTCCTAACACATCCATAATTATGTGCCTTGGTCACCGTGCCGAAAATAATACACCTTAGATAAAGGAACGGAGGGAGTATAACAGATGCTTTTCGATTGTTGAGGTACACGATTTCCGAAGGTTTCTTGGTTATGTGTTGACGGATGGGTACAGTTGGAGCGTAGGGCTTGTTAGTTGTGTGATATATATTGTGCCTCCCTGTATCCCCAACACCAGATTGCATAACCAGAAAGTTTCGAGAGTTTATAGGTGGGAATTCAAGTAGCTCTAGTATTTCTTCCCGCAGATATTTGGTTTGTGACCGGGCAATCCCTACCACTTATTTGTTCCAGTCGTACCTTGTTGTTTCATTCTTCAACCTTTATCTAAGTGGCTTCTCACCTTAATGGATGTGTGATGTTAACTTTGGAATTCATTCGTTCATCCTGTTCGAATGTTTATTGTGAAGACTATATGTTGCAATTTCTATGAGTTGATTCAGCTTGAATATCTTTCTATCAAGATTCTAACGGATGTCACCCTCTTCAGGATGGCTCCTCCAATGCGTCTGAATCCGGAACGCAAAATGGTGGGAGTCAGGTGAACCCTTCGCCACCACCTCCACCTCTGGAGGCATGGCAAGCTATCATGGCAGCCACCAATGCCCAGATGCTTTTGCAACTCTTGCAAGAGCGCAAACAAGGCCATGGCAACCAAGGAAATCAAGGCCAAGGGAATTTCAACAATCAACCTTAGTTTGCTACCCTCAACCAGTTCCTTGCAAATCAGTCAAAGTCTTTTAGCTACTGTGCCGAGGCCACGGACGCCGATGATTGGCTCGTGGACATCAACAAGCATTTTGAATGTAGCAATGTCAGGCCCGAGGACTATGTCAAGTTCACTTCTTTTCAGCTCAAGGACCAAGCTGCTGATTGGTATCAACAATACAAAGGTTCCAGAGGAGGTCGCGTGATTACCTGGGATGATTTCTGCTGAGACTTCAAAGCTCATCATATTCCAACAAGTGTTGCTGAGAGAAAGCGTAGGGAGTTCTGCAATCTCAAGCAAGGCAGCATGTCCGTGTACCAATACGACATCCAGTTTCAAAAACTTGCTCGCTTCGCAAGGCAGGATGTTCCTGACGAAAAGAGCATGATCTATCACTTCAGAGGTGGCCTCAAAGAAGATCTACAGTTAGCTCTCGTTCTCGTGGAGGCTACTAAGTTTGATCAATTCTATAACATGGCCCTCAAGCAAGAAGGTTCTCAGCTCAAGTGTGAGGCTTCTAAGAAGAGAATCAGGGATGCAGTTTAGTCTTCTTCTTCCTCACAAGTGGCAGCTAAGCAACAAAAGGTATGGATTCCTCCTCCTCCGTTTCGTCAGCCCTACCAGCAGAAGAACAAAGGTGGCCATGAACCTTCCCACCCATCCAATCCAGGCTATCATAGCAAGTCTCAGACTCAAGCTCCAAGGTCAAATGTTCCTTATCATCGTCCACTCTTAGAGGTGACTTGCAACAAGTGTCAGCAGAAAGGTCACTATGCAAACAAGTGCTTCAACCAAAGGCGCCTTCCGCCTGCTCCTCCTGTGAGATCTTCCAGTAGTGTAGTGGTCAAGCATAATCCCAAGCATGCAAAGGTGAACATGATGAATGCAGCTCAAGCGGAGGAATCTACTGATTTGATAATGGGTAATCTCTCAGTTAATAACATTCCTGCAAAAGTTTTATTCGATACTGGTGCATCGCTTTCTTTCATTTCAAGACCTTTTGTTGCCAAGCATGAGTTTGTGACCGAAAAGATTCCTTTCCCATTGAAGATTGTGTCCCCGGGTAAGCATATGACATCTAATGATTGTGTCTCGGATGTTTGTATCAAGATGGGCAACTATAAATTCCTATCTAAACCAATTGTTATTGGTGACTCGGATATTGATCTTATTCTCGGCATGGACTGGCTTTCTAAGCACACGGCTCAACTTGATTGTGCTGCCAGGGAGATTCAATTGACACACTCTTCTGATGATGTGATCATCTATGCCGCTCGGAATGAAACCATGTGACTATTTTCTCTCAATGTGAAGGGCGAGTTGGATGCAATTTCTCAAATTCTAGTCGTTTGTGAATACCAATACGTCTTTCCAGAAGAGCTTCCGAGAATGCCTCCTCACCGGCCAATTGAATTCGTTATCAATCTTGAGCCTGGCACTAAACCCGTTTGCAAGCGTCCATACAAGCTTGGACCAAAGGAGTTGAAGGAATTGAAGAAACAGCTCGATGAACAAGAGCGTCTGGGTTTGATCAGACCGAGTTCATCTCCGTGGGGTTGTGGTGTTCTTTTTGTCCAGAAGAAGGATGGCATGGACCGACTTTGTGTCGACTACTGTCCATCGAACAAGAAGACAATTAAGAACAAGTATCCAATTCCCAACATCAATGAGCTATTCGAGCAACTTAAATGTGCTAAAGTATTCTCCAAGCTTGACCTCCGTATGAGTTATCATCAGATTCGCATTCGTGAACAAGATATCCACAAGACATCATTCAGAACAAGCTTTGGTTCTTATGAATATACTATCATGTCTTTCGGCCTTGTCAATGCTCCTCCAACATTCTCTCGCATGATGAACTTCATCTTCAACCCCTACACTAATGAATTCGTCCTGGTGTATCTTGATGATATCTTGGTCTTCTCCAAGAATAAGAAGGATCATGCCAAACGTTTGAGATTGGTGCTCGACAAGCTTAGAGAGTATCAATTCTATGCGTAGTTTTCCAAATGTGAGTTTTGGCTTGATGAAGTTCTTTTACCTTGGTCATATCATCTCCGCCAAGGGCATTGCTGTTAATCCTGAGAAGGGGTTTGCAATTGTGAACTGGGAACCGCCTTAGAATGTCAAGCAGCTCTGCAGTTTTCTTGGACTTGCAAGCTATTGCCGAAGATTCGTTGAGAATTTCTCTAAGATTGCAAAGCCTCTTTCCAACCTCCCCCAGAAGCATGTCAAGTATGTCTGGATGCGTGAGTGTGATGTTGCCTTCAACACTCTAAAAGAGAAGCTAGTCTCAGCTCCTGTCTTGACTCCTCCTGTTGAATCCAAGCCATTCGAAGTTTTCTGTGATGCCTCTTTGCAAGGTCTTGGTGCTGTGTTAATGCAAGAGAAGAAAGTTGTGGCTTATACCTCTCGCCAGTTGAAGTCCAACGAAAGTAACTACCCCACTCATGATCTTGAGTTGGCGGCAGTTGTCCATGCATTAATAACATGGAGACATCTCTTGTTGGGAAGGCAAGTGGACATTTTCACCGATCACAAGAGCCTCAAGTACATCTTCACTCAACCCAACCTCAACCTCAGGAAAACTCATTGGGTTGAAATGATTCAAGAGTACAATCCAATCATTGAATATACTCCAGGCAAGGCCAATGTCATTGAAGATGCTTTGAGCAGAAAGGCTTATTGCAACAGCTTAATCCTCGAGCCATTCCAACTGGATCTTTGTGAAGCTTTCCGCAAACTCAACCTCCAAGTTGTTCCTCAAGGTTTTCTTGCCAACCTTCAAGTCACTCCTACTTTGGAAGACCAAATTCGTGAGGCACAACTCCTTGATACCATGGTGAAGAAGGTGAAACATGGTATTGCCGAGAGCCAACCCAAATACAAGTGCTATCGTATTGATGACAAAGACACTTTATTCTTCGAGGACCGGATTGTGGTTCCTAAAGGTGATATTCATTTGAGTCCATCAATTCGACTGCTTGAGGTCATGGTACATCTTCGAACTACCTGGATGAATGGAAAGGAGAGAATTGTGCTCTTCGTTCATTATGACTTCCTTAGATTGCTCAATTCATGAACGAATGTGATGTCTACCGAAGGGTGAAAGCAGAACACCAACGACCAGCTGGTCTCCTCCAACCTCTTGCTATTCCAGAATGGAAGTTTGATCATATTGAAATGGACTTCGTGACTGGATTTCCTAAGTCCAAGCGTGGGAATGATGCTATTTTCATTATCATTGACAAGCTTACAAAAGTGGCTCATTTCCTTCCAATCAAAGAATCTATCACAGCAGCTCAGTTGGCAAAGCTATACACCTCCAGAATTGTCTCCTTGCACGGCATTCCGCAATTGGAATCTTCAGATCGTGGAAGCATTTTCACTTCTAAGTTCCGGGACTCCCTCTAGAAGGCCATGGGCACCAACATTCGCTTCAGCATAGCTTTCCACCCTCAAACAAGTGGCCAAGTCGAGCGAGTCAATCAAATTCTCGAAGACATGCTCAGGGCTTGTGTTATCTCTTTCGGTATGAAGTGGGAAGATTGTCTTCCATATGTCGAATTCTCCTACAAAAATAGCTTCCAAGCGAGTTCGGGCAAGGCCCCATTTGAAATTCTATATGGCAAGAAGTGCCATACTCCTCTCAATTGGTCAGAGAATGGTGAACGCAAACTTCTTGGCAACGATATGATCACAGAAGCTGAAGAAATGTGTAAAGTCATCCATGAAAATCTCAAAGCCGCGCAATCGCGTCAAAAGAGTTACTATGATAGCAAGCATCGTGACTTGGGTTCCGAGATCTGAGACCATGTCTACCTCCACGTCTCTCCAATGAAAGGTACTCGACACTTCATTATCAAAGGGAAGCTTTCCCAGAGATACATGGGTCCTTCCAAGATCTTTGGCAAAAGAGGCGACCTCGCCTATCAACTTGAGATTCCATCCAACTTTGCAAACGTGCACGATGTGTTTCACGTGTCACAGCTTCGCAAGTGCTTCAAGAATCCTGAGCGCACTATCAACTTTGAAGAGATCGATCTCCTAGAAGATGTGTCTTATCATGAGCATCATGTTCCTATTCTTGAAGAAACCGAGCGCAAGACTGACAACAATTCAATCAAATTCCTGAAAGTGAAGTTCTCACACAGTTCTGACCGAGAAGCCACCTGGAAACGCGAGGATCACCTTCATTCCAAATATTCGTAGTTCTTTCTGTCCTAGATCTCGGGACAAGATCCTGTTGTAGTGGTGGAGTGTTGTAACACCCCGGATGTATTTTTCCATATTTGTAACTCCGACTGTTGCCATTTTCGGCTTTATGATATGATATTCCCTTCATGGTTGGGTTTTTGTCTTTGTTTTGCATTTTGTTCATGTCATGCATTTCATATCATGTCATCATGTGCATCTCTTTTGCATTCATGTTCGTCTCATGCATCCGGTCCTTTTCCCCGTTGTCCGTTTCGCAATTCGACGCTCTCTCATGCCCCGTTGCACCCCTCTAATCTTGTTTCGTGAGCAGGACAAAAACATTCTCGGAATGGGCCGAGATTTGTCGAGTGGCCTTGGTACATCACCGGTAGGCTGCCTGTCAAATTTCGTTCCATTTGGAGGTCGTTTGATGCCCCAACGGTTAACCGGGAAACCATAAAAGCCTCTCTTTCATTGCAGCCCAACACCCCTCCAAAACAGCACACTAACCCATCTAAACCCCCTCCATACTCTCCATCGTTGGATCACGATCGTGTGAGCGAAAACCGCAGCTCATTTGGACACTCCTAGCTCCCTCTACTTATAAATATGTGCCTCCCCCCGAATTTTCTCGCACATGAAACCCTACTAATCGCCCCACTCCACCGCCGGACAAGTCAGCGCCGCCGCCCACAGCCAGTGGCGTGCTGCCACGTGGCCCGGCCACCACCCGCCGCCATCGCGGCCCGCTCGGCCCATAAGGAGCTCGCGCGAGCTCGAGCCAACCCGCCGCCGACCCCGAGCGCACGGCTCCTCCCGCGCCACCGCCGCCTCGTCGCCTCGCCGCCGACACCGTGCCTCGCCGCCCCCGCCACGCCACGCCCCGTCATCGCAGCGCCGCTGCCCTCCGCCCACCGGCACGCCGTGCCGCCCGCGAGCCTCCGCCCGCCGCTCGTTAGATCCGGCCGGCCTCCCTCTCCGGAGAGCTCCTAGCGAGCTCCGGCCGTCCCCCCTCCTCCGTCGAGATCCGCCACCGCATCGATTTCCATGCAAACCCTAGGTTGACTACATTTTCTCGCCAAGTCCTTGTTTTCCTACATCATGATGCTATCTTTGACATGCCATATATACATGCTCGGTGATCCGTTTTGTGCATATGTTATATCAAAATGTTTGCCTCATTAAGCTCTTCATGTTAGTGGCATTTGCATGCATGTTACTGTCCATATTGATGCCATTATCATCGTTGCAAGAGTGCTATATGATGTTAACTGCTGTCTGTTAACAGAACTTGATGATTTGTCATTTTCCTTGCATTTTGTGTGTTCATCCTATGAGCATGACATCTACATCTTTTATGATCTCCATCATTCCATCTTTACAGGGGTGCAAGTCTTGTATTTTTGTGATCTATGTGGTGACTAGAGCAAGCATGCAAAGTAATCTTCATAATGTTGCTGATTTCAGACACTTGGTGATTTTGCTAAGTCCTTTTCCTGTTACATTTTCATGCCATGTAAACTTGTTGCTACCATGAGATCCATACACATTTGGAGTTAGTTCAGTAAGCATGTTTTGAAGCTGTGATATTGCACTATCCATTGATGCCTCTGGTTGTAATTATGGATCACTCTAGCATGTATTTTCCTTGCTCTACTTTTGCTAAAGTTTGTTCCTAGCAGATTGTTAACATGATATTCTATATTGCCATGTGTTTTGCTCTTGATGCATGTACCCTATGCACTTGCTCTTGCCATGCTTAGCATCTTGAACATGTCTACTTCATGTTGGTTACCTTGTTATGCCATAAAATGCCTTGTGGTGATTGAATTGAGCTTGCAAAGTTGTTATCATAAATCTGTTTATGTCATGCTCTGTTTTTCTTCTAAGTCTGAAACTGTTCACATTACTTGCCATGTTTGCATGGGTGCCACATCATTTTCCATGCCTCTTTGGGTGATGATCAGTAAGGGAGTTGTGTTCTATGTGTTTAGTACTAGCATGTCATGCCTTGGTTTGCCATGTTCTGTTCCTATAGCATGATGTTTGCTAGCTCTAAACATTGCTTCCTGATGCTGTTTTTGACATGTTTGTATTTTTTCTAAGTCTGTGAAGCTGATATCATTTGCATTTTTGCCATAGCATTTTGAGCTTGTTCTAGTAAGAACTAGCAGGAGCTTAGTGTTCATGATTTGTAGAGCTTCACCTGTCCTTTATGGTCATAGGCTTTGTTGCTATGTTGGGGTGGTGTAGCATAGTTTCTTGTTGCATTCTAAGTGCTATGGTGCTGTTAATCGCGGAATTGCGCCATTCTTGTTTTGCTTGCCATTTGCAAACTATGCCTCCGTTTCCGGTGATCTTTATATCGATTTTGACCAAAATCATCTCATATTTCTAGAGGCACACTTGTTTTGCCAAGTTGATGCCTTGTTCATCCTTTGTTTTCCGGAGCACGCATATGCATTGCACATCCCGCATGCCATGCCATGTTTTGCATCATGTTGTTTGTGCATTGCCCCGTGGTTGATTGGTGTTTCCTTTGCTTGTGTTCTTGCTTTGGGTAGATCCGGGAGACGAGTACATGATCGAGGAACCTGTTGAGTACGCTAACGAGGATCAAGCTTTCGTCAACTCTGAGAACTTTGCAGGGAAGATGACCATACCCTCGAAATCACTTCTATTTTTGGTTTGCTAGTTGTTCACTCTATTGCTTTGCTGCGCTACCTACCACTTGCCATATCATGCCTCCCATATTTCCATGTAAAGCCTCTAACCCACCTTTCCTAGCAAACCGTTGTTTGGCTATGTTACCGCTTTTGCTCAGCCCCTCTTATAGCGTTGCTAGTTGCAGGTGAAGATGAAGTTTGTTCCGTGTTGGAACATGGATATTGTTGGGATATCATTATTATCTCTTATTTACTTTAATGCATCTATATACTTGGTAAAGGGTGGAAGGCTCGGCCTTATGCCTCGTGTTTTGTTCCACTCTTGCCGCCCTAGTTTCCGTCATACCGGTGTTATGTTCCTTGATTTTTGCGTTCCTTACGCGGTTGGGTGTTATGGGAACCCCTTGACAGTTCGCCTTGAATAAAACTCCTCCAGCAAGGCCCAACCTTGGTTTTACCATTTGCCTACCTAAGCCTTTTCCCTTGGGTTCTGCACACCCGAGGGTCATCTTTATTTTAACCCCCCGGGCCAGTGCTCCTCTGAGTGTTGGTCCAACCTAGAGCCACTTGCGGTGCCACCCCTTCACCTAGGGTCTTCGGTTGCCGTACGTAGTGTTCATCTGGTGTGCCCTGAGAACGAGATATGTGCAACTCCTATCGGGATTTGTCGGCATAGTCGGGCGGTCTTGCTGGTCTTGTTTTACCATTGTCAAAATGTCTTGTTACCGGGATTCCTGAGTTCGCCGATATCGAAAATCTCTTTTATGCAGCTATTGGTGAGATAACCTCGATGCCACCAAGTACTGGGGCGGGAGTTCGGGAGTATTGCCATAACTCGTATAACGGATGCTTTTCGAAGGTTGAGGTACACGATTTTCGAAGGTTTCTTGTTAGTATAACGGATGCGTGCTCCGGAAGGGAAAGAGAGATCAAGGCATCAACTTTTCAAAACAAGTATGCCTCTGGAAAGATGAGGTGATTTCGGTCGAAATCGATATAAGGATCACTGGAAACGAATGCACGGTTTGCAAATGACAAGCAATACAAGAGTGATACTAACAAGTCCTACGCTTCAACTGTATCCATCCGTCAACACATAACCAAGAAACCTTCGAAAATCGTGTACCTCAACCTTTGAAAAGCATCCGTTATACGAGTTATGGCAATACTCCCGAACTCCTGCCCCAGTACTTGGTGGTGTCGAGGCTATCTCACCAACAACTGCATAAAAGAGATTTTTGATATCGCGAACTCAAGAATCCCGGTAACAAGACATTTCGACAATCGTAAAACAAGACCAGCAAGACCGCCCGACTGTGCCGACAAATCCCGATAGGAGTTGCACATATCTCGTTCTCAGGGCACACCAGATGAACACTACGTACGGCAACCGAAGACCCCGGGTGAAGGGGTGGCACCGCAAGTGGCTCTAGGTTGGACCAACACTCAGAGGAGCACTGGCCCGGGGGGGGGGGGTTAAAATAAAGATGACCCTCGGGTCTGCAGAACCCAAGGGAAAAGGCTTAGGTAGGCAAATGGTAAAACCAAGGTTGGGCCTTGCTGAAGGAGTTTTATTCAAGGCGAACTGTCAAGGGGTTCCCATAACACCCAACTGTGTAAGGAACGCAAAAATCAAGGAACATAACACCGGTATGACAAAAACTAGGGCGGCAAGAGTGGAACAAAACACAAGGCATAAGGCTGAGCCTTCCACCCTTTACCAAGTATATAGATGCATTAAAGTAAATAAGAGATAATAATGATATCCCAACAATATCCATGTTCCAACACGGAACAAACTTCGTCTTCACCTGCAACTAGCAACGCTATAAGAGGGGCTGAGCAAAAGCGGTAACATAGCCAAACAACGGTTTGCTAGGAAAGGTGGGTTAGAGGCTTGACATGGAAATATGGGAGGCATGATATAGCAAGTGGTAGGTAGCGCGGCATAGCAATAGAGCGAACAACTAGCAAACCAAAGATAGAAGTGATTTCGAGGGTATGGTCATCTTGCCTGCAGAGTTCTCAGAGTTGACGAAAGCTTGATCCTCGTTAGCGTACTCAACAGGTTCCTCGATCACGTACTTGTCTCCCGGCTCTACCCAAAGCAAGAACACAAGCAAAGGAAACACCAATCAACCACGGGGCAATGCACAAACAACATGCTGCAAAACATGGCATGTCATGCGGGATGTGCAATGCAATGCATATGCGTGCCCCGGAAGGAAAAGGATGAACAAGGCATCAACTTGGCAAAACAAGTGTGCCTCTGGAAATATGAGATGATTTCGGTCGAAATCAATATAAAGATCACCGAAAACGGAGGCACGGTTTGCAAATGGCAAGCAAAACAAGAATGGCACAATTCTGCGATTAACAGCACGATGCCATCTAGAATGCAACAAGAAACTAAGCTACTGCACCCGAATATATCAACAAGGCATATGGAAGTGATGTACTCAAGATTCTTGACAAAACATGAACACTGAGCTACGGCTAAATCACACAAGAGCAGGTTCAAACAAGCATGGAAAAAGTGCAAAAGATATCAGCATCGCAGACTTAGTGAAAATACTAACATGCCAGGAATAACATCAGGAAGCCATGTTTAGAGCAAGCAAACAACATGCTACAGGAACATATCATAGTAAAACAAGGCACGAAATGAATCTACTAAATGCATAGAACAAAGGTCCCTTACTGAACATGAGCCAACAAGGCACAAAAGATATGATGGCACCCATGTAAACATAGCAAGTTTTATTAACAGTTTCAGACTTAGCAGAAAACTGAGCATGGCAAAAACATAATTATGAGGGCATCTTTGCGAGCTCAAACCACTCAGCACAAAGCATTGCATGACAAAACAAGCATAGCATCAGAAAGATGAAATTTTCAAGAAGCTAACCATGGCAAGAGCAAGTTCATAGCATGCATGGATCACTAACAACAACCATGGCAAAATTGATTAACATGCAAACAATCTGCCAGGAACATTTTATAGCAAAAGTAGAGCAAGATTAAGACATGCTAGGGAACTCCATAATTGCAAATAGGGCCATGGATGGATAGAGCATAACCATATGTTCCAAACAACCTTACTGAAGATACTCAAAACAAGCATGGAACTCACAGTAGCATCATGTTTACATGGCATCAAAATAATAGCAGGAAAAGGACTTAGTAAAATCCTAAGTCCCTAAAATCAGCAATATCATGAAGGCTACTTTGCATGCTTGTGCTAGTCAGCACATTGACCACAAAAATACATGGCAAGCACCTCTGCAAAGATGGCATGTCATAGATCAAAACACATGTAGAGCTCATGCCCATATGATGCACACAACAAATGTGACAAAAATGACAAATCATCATAATCTGATAAGTAGCAGCAATAAACATTTTATAGCACTCTTGCATCAATGATGTGGGCATCAAGATGAACTCAAACAAGCATGCCACAATGGAATGAAATGAAGAGCATCTCACATTGAACATATTGATATATCATGGGCATGAAATGGAGCTACGGTCATGGAGTTATGGGGCAATGGACAGGGTAGGAAAAAGTTGCAGAAAAGACTTAGAGGAATTCGGGGGGTCAACCTCTCCCAGATCTAGGGTTCCAGCACGCTTCCTGAGGATCACCGGAGTTCGTCTCCGGCGAGGAAGATGACGACGGCCAGACAAGGGGGAGCTTGCCGGAGCACGGATCTGGCTGCGGCGAGGGCGGCGGAGGAGCGGTGGGGCGGCGGCGAGCGCGGGCGGCGGTGGCCGGAGCGGAGCGAGGTGGGGCGGCGGGCGACGCTATGGGCTCGGGGGCCGGGAGCGGGCCGGGCGGGCTGGCGCGGTCGGCGACAGAGGCGCGCCACATGTCGGGCAGGGGTTGGCTGAGGCGGCGGGGCGGACGCGTCTGGCCCGATCCGGACGTTTCCGGCGGCGGGGGGGGGGGGGGGGGAGTGGATCTAGGGTTTGGACAAGAAATTCGGGGAAGAAGACATATTTATAGGTAGGAGGAGGTAGGAGTGTCCAAATGGAGTGTAGTTTTCGCCCACATGATCGTGATCCGACAATGGAGGACATGGAAGTGGTTTAGCTGGGTTATTGGGCCGTTTTGGAGGGGTGTTGGGCTGCAACACACAAGAGGCCTTCGCGGTTACCCGGTTAACTGTTGGAGTATCAAACGGACTCCAAATGGCACGAAATTTGTCAGGCGGTCTACCGGTGGTGTACCAAGGCCGCATGGCAAATCTCGGTCCATTCCGAGAACGTTTAATACCCGCTCACGAAAAGAGGCAAGAGGGGAGCGTCGGTGCACATAGGAGTGTCGGATTGCAGAACGAACAACGGGGAAAATGCTCGGATGCATGAGACGAACACGTATGCAAATGCGATGCACATGATGACATGATATGAAATGCATGACATGCACAGAAAGCAAAACAAAGACAAAACCAACCATGAAGGGAAATCTCATAACTTAAAGCCGAAATGGCAAGAGTCGGAGTTACACATATGGCAAGTTACATCCAGGGTGTTACAAGGTGTTAGGTGGGATGGGGTCGCGTTTAGCGCCCATTCGAGAAAGGATGTCTGCTGCTTGATTACTGTCTCGAGCCACATGATGAAACTCGAGCCCCTCAAACCGAGCTGATATTTTGAGTACGACGTTGCGGTAGGCCACAATCTTTGGATCTTTTGCATCGAATTCTCCATTTATTTGAGATATCGCGAGGTTCAAATCCCCACGTACCTCAAGGCGTTGTATGCCCGTAGAAACGGCCATCCAGAGTCCATGCAATAGTGCTTCATATTTGGCCGCGTTATTGGAGTCCGTATACATGATTTGTAATACTTAACGGACTGTGTCCACTGTAGGGGATGTTAGGATGACACCAGCCCCCAATCCGGCTAACATTTTGGAGCCGTCGAAGTACATCACCCAGTTGGAGTATGTGCTGTATTCTTTAGGGAGTTGGCTTCTGTCCATTCGGTGATAAAGTCAGCCAACACCTGAGATTTAATAGCTCGGCATGGCTTTTATGTTATTTCAAATGCTAAGAGCTCGATAGCCCACTTGGCAATGCGTCTAGTGGTGTCTCAATTGTTTATGATGTCGTTGAGTGGAACTTCGGAAGCCAACGTGATCGAGCACTCTTGAAAGTAGTGCCGCAGCTTTCGAGATGCCATGAAGACCGCATATGCTATCTTTTGATAGTGTGGGTATCGGGATTTACATGGTGTAAGGACTGCCGATACATAGTACACTGGTTTTTGGAGTGGGAATTTGTGTCCCTCTTCTTCTCGTTCGACGACGAGCACAACACTCACTACCTGGTGAGTTGCTGATATGTACAGTAGCATAGGTTCGCCGACATTTGGTGCGGCAAGGATTGGGTTGTTTGCTAACAGAGTTTTTATTTCTTCTAATCTAGATATTCTCGCATCCGTCCACTCAAAGTGCTCGGTACGTCGGAGCAGGCGATAAAGCGGCAGTGCCTTTTCTCCCAATCTGGAGATAAAGAGGCTCAAGGCTGCCACGCACCCAGCTAGGTTTTGGACCTGCTTTAGGTCTGTTGGCGTTGCCAATTGTGACAAGGCTCAGATTTTGGCTGGATTTGCTTCCATTCCTCTATTGGAAACAATGAACCCGAGCAGCTTTCCGGCCGGGACGCCAAAAACGCATTTTCCGGATTGAGCCGTATGTCATATGTTTGGAGGTTGTCGAATGTAAGGTGCAAGTCGTCCACCAATGATTCAACATGTTTAGTTTTGATGACTACATCATATACATATGCCTCCACCGTCTTGCCAATTTGTTTTTCCAGGCATGTTTGAATCATGCGTTGGTAGGTGGGGCCAGCGTTTTTGAGTCCGAAAGGCATAGTGTTGAAGCAGAAAGGCCCATACGGAGTAATGAATGCCATTGCGGCCTGATCGGATTCCTTCATCTTAATTTGATGGTATCTGGAGTATGCATCGAGGAAGCACAATGAATCGTGTCCTGCAGTTGCATCAATGATTTGGTTGATGCGGGGCAGTGGGAAGGGGTTTAGGGCAGGCCAGGTTGAGGTCTTTGAAACCGACACAAAGGCGCCAGGATTTGTCCTTCTTTGGCACCATGACCAGGTTTGCTAGCCAGTCCGGGTGTTTGATCTCTCTGATGAACCCGACTTCCAGTAGTTTGGCTAGCTCCTCCCCCATAGCTTGTCGCTTGGGTTTGGAAAATCGCCGCAATGTTTGCTTGACTCGTTTAAACCCTTTTATTATATCGAGGCTATGTTCGGCCAGTCTGCGTGGGATTCCCGGCATATTCAAAGGATGATAGGCAAAGATGTCCCAATTTTCATGCAGAAACGCTCTTAAAGTGGCATCGATCATTGGATCAAGCTGTGCTCCAATGGCTGCTGTTTTATTAGTATCCGTTGGGTGTATTTGAAATTTGACTATTTCGTCTACCGGCTTAAAGGAAGTGGATTTGGGCCTCTTGTCGAGGATTACAACGTCCTTGTCCACTGTAGAGCACAGAGTGGTTAATTCCTCAGCCCCAAGGGCCTCGGATAGTGCCTCGAGGGCCAGGGATGCAGTTTTATTTTCGGCGCGGAGTGCTATATCCGGATCACTAGTGATAGTGATAACTCCATTGGGCCCTGACATTTTGAGCTTCATGTACCCGTAATGGGGTATGGCTTGAAAGCGTATGAATGCTTCTCGCCCTAACAGGGTGTGATATCTGCTATAGAAAGGTGATACGTCTCCAACGTATCTAAATTTTTTGATTGTTCCATGCTATTATATTATCTATCTAGGATGTTTTATATGCATTATATGCTATTTTATATGATTTTTGGGACTAACCTATTAACCTACAACCCAGTGCCAGTTTCTGTCTTTTCCTTGTTTTTGAGTATCGCATAAATGGAATATCAAACGGAGTCCAATTGACATGAAAATTTACGGAGATCATTTTTGGACCAGAAGAAGCCCACGGAGCATCAGGGATGGACCAGAACAGTCCCGAGGTCACTGAGGGAGTCTTGGACTAAGGGGTCCTCGGGCGTCCGGCTTGTTAGCCATGGGCCGGACTGATGGGCTGTGAAGATACGAAGAACGAAGACTGCACCCGTGTCCGGATGGGACTCTCCTTGGCGTGGAAGGCAAGCTTGGCGACCAAATATGTAGATTCCTTTCTTTGTAACCGACCTTGTGTAACCCTACATCCTCCCGGTGTCTATATAAACCGGAGGACTTAGTCCGGAAGGAATATTCATTACCATAGCTATACAAGCTAGACCTCTAGGGTTTAGCCATTACGATCTCGAGGTAGATCAACTCTTGTAATACTCGTATTCATCAATATCAATCAAGCAGGACGTAGGTATTACCTCCATAGAGAGGGCCCGAACCTGGGAAAAACATTGTGTCCCCTGTCTCCTGTTACCATCGACCTTAGACACACAGTTCGGGACCCCCTACCCAAGATCCGCCGGTTTTGACACCGACATTGGTGCTTTCATTGAGAGTTCCACTATGCCGTCGACAACAAGATCGATGTCTCGCCTTGTTCTCAAGGATAATATCACCACTTGAGGAACGCTGGCTCCAGGCCAAACCCTCCGGCTGGGCAGCTTTACCATGACCGCCCGTTCGGTCATTAAGCCGACGATGACCTCTCGGGTCATCGAAAACCCCTTTCGTATCGACTTCGAACACTCCAATCAGATGGATCCGGCGGAGCTTTCGTCTTTAAACGAGCTCCTAGACCGCATCGCCGCCCCGGGGGTCACTACGCACTATGATCGGATTGGGCTTAAAACCGATCAGAGAGAAATCAAATCTCCACCGATCACCCACCAGATAGAGGTAGTCGAGGAGCGATTTGATAATTCTTCCTCCATATTAAGGATGGACTATGTACGGATCTCTGGTCTCGAAGAGTCGGACACCTACCTGCGAGGTGATGCATCCTGCCCTCCAAACATAGAATTAGACGACGGGCCTAAGAAATTAGTGGACATCCCGGAGCCTGATCTGCTAAGTTCGGAAGACCTTTAGACTCCGGATCCAAAACTGGGGCAGGGTTCTGATTTAAATCCACCCATCACCCGAATACAAGCGCTCTCATGAGCATAAAACAACAGTCTCAGGAAACTGTCCACCACTTCTGGGCCAGATTCCTTCTTGTCAAAAACAAGATTAAAGATTGCCACGACGAGGAAGCGATCTCAGTGTTCCGCAACAATTGCTGGAACCAAGGAATCCTCAACACCATCAACCGCCGTCGCATCCTACACTTCACTGACTTGGGAACTATCATACATAAGTACAGTGCAAAAGCACCTGGAAAACTCAAGCATCTCATTGGGAATCATCGGTCCCCACTCAACCCCTCATTCAGGCGAAAAGGGCGCACCTTGCAACACACACTGTTCAATAGTAAAGAAACACAAGTCCAGTATGGAGGGCAGAACCGTTCTGGAAGGATGGCTCGATGGGCCATGCAAAATACACGCAACACCGGATAACATACCAACACATAGCCTTAGAGCATGTTGGATACTCCGGCAAGTGGCCAAGAGCGGCGAGGATATCCTCACCAAGAATAACCCAGAACAACACCCCAGAGGACAATGACCCCAAAGTACTGACGGTCTTCGAGACATTTGCCTCAAACAATAGGTGCAAAAGAGCACTACGCGGACTCGCCGAAGTCTGTCAAATAGCAGCAATAAACCCTTGGAACGACACGGCTATAACTTTTAATGCCGGCGACGAACCAAAATACAGGACAGTCCGGGCACCGGCCGCCTTGGTCCTTAGTCCAATTGTGGACGGCTTTCGGCTCACCAAGGTTATCGGTGTCAAAACCGGCGGATCTCCGGTAGGGGGTCCCGAACTGTGCGTCTAGGCCGGATGGTAACAGGAGGCAGGGAACACGATGTTTTACCCTGGTTCGGGCCCTCTTGATGGAGGTAAAACCCTACGTCCTGCTTGATTAATATTGATGATATGGGTAGTACAAGAGTAGATCTACCACGAGATCAAGGAGGATAAACCCTAGAAGCTAGCCTATGGTATGATTGTTGTATATGGAGTTGATTGCCTACGGACTACAACCCTCCGGTTTATATAGACACCGGATAGGGTTAGGGTTACATAGAGTCGGTTACAATGGTAGGAGATCTTGAATATCCGCATCGCCAAGCTTGCCTTCCACGCCAAGGAAAGTCCCATCCGGACACGGGACGAAGTCTTCAATCTTGTATCTTCATAGTCCAGGAGTCCGGCTGAAGGTATAGTCCGGCTACCCGAACACCCCCTAATCCAGGACTCCCTCAGTAGCCCCTGAACCAGGCTTCAATGACGACGAGTCCGGCGCGCAAATTGTCTTCGGCATTGCAAGGCGGGTTCCTCCTCCAAGTCCTTCATAGAAGATTGTAAACACCAAGAGTAGTGTCCGGCTCTGCAAAATAAGCTTCCACATATTGCCATAGAGAGAATAATATTAACACAAATCAAATCTGCTGACGTATTCCGCAGTGCGTCATCACACTACAGCCAAGTCCTTCACTCGAATCGTTTTCACTTTTCCACCTCAACGTGTTTTGCGAGGAAGTTTCCTTGGCACGTCTTGTGAAAGCAGAGATCGTGTACCCCCCTTTTACGGGATTCTCATCAATACGGACGTGGGTAACCCAACCGCGCCACTTATCACGGCGCTTGGGAGGCAAGCGAGTTTTACTAGGCAGGTGGGGACGCACAACCGCATCCGCCCATATAAGGGGACAAGGATCCACCTTTTTACCTACGCCTTCTTCCTCCTTTGCCTATCCATCTCCTGCGCACCCGAGCTCCAGCGCCCAAGCCCGCACTTCCCACCTCAACCTTCTCCAGCAATGTCCGGAGCGGGAGGCAGTTGGATGGTCTCCTCCGCCACGGAGGGCAAAGTGAAGAAGCTAAGGAAGGCCGGATACCTGTCCAAGGACATCGCGCACCGGCTTCCCGAAGAGGGGCAGCTTCTCCCCACCCCAAGGCCCCATGAGAGGGTAGTATTTCTCCCCCACTTCCTCCGCGGACTGGGTTTTCCACTCCACCCATTTGTCTGGGGGCTCATGTTCTACTACGGCCTGGATTTCCACGATCTGGCTCCGAACTTCATGCTCAACATCTCGGCGTTTATCGTCGTGTGCGAGGCTTTTCTCCGCGTCCGCCCTCATTTCGGCCTCTGGCTCAAGACCTTCAACGTCAAGCCCAAGGTGGTGCGCGGCAGCCAGGCGGAGTGCGGAGGCGCCATGGCGGGCAAGATGGCCAACGTCCTATGGTTCGAGGGCTCTTTCATGGAGACCCTAAAGGGATGGCAATCCGGGTGGTTTTATATCACCGAGCCGCGCGATCCAAAATGGACCGCAGCCCCCGAGTTCCGATCCGGACCCCCCACGCGGCTTATGTCCTGGAAAGAGACGGGACTGTCGTGGGGTGACGAAAAAGAGGTGACTGGATTGCAAACATGCATCCAGTCCCTGGTGAATAACCCAGTCCGGCTTGTTAATGTAATCCAGGTTATGCTCGTCCGCCGGATCCTCCCGTGCCATCAACGGGATTTTAATCTGTGGGAGTTCGACCCGGCGCAGCATCAAACCCTCAGTAGGCTCTTCGACACGACGTACGAAGACGCCTGGAATATGCTATTCAAGGGCGCCGAGGCTCCCGCATCCGCTTCCGAGGACCGCGGATACAGCTCGCAGCGTCACGCTAGCGAGGTATGCCATCTACACCTTTTACAGGATGTTAAGCTTTTTTCATAGTTTGACTCTATGCGGGATCTAAACTCCCTTACCTTTGACAGGCTTGGCGGGCGATATCCGGACCGATTAACTGTCCGGCTCCGCTGCCCGAAGACCCAGCCCCAGCTCCACTAGCGAAGCTGCTGGTTCCGGCGCCTTATGTGGTGCCAGAGAAGAAGGCCAAGAAGAAGAAGACCACGGGGACTCGAAAGAGTGCCCGCAACGTGGTGGTGTCGGACTCATCATCTGACGAGTCCGAGACGCCCTCCTCCCGCGAAAACGAGGAGGAGGAAGAAGAAAACTCTCCTCCCCAGCGGAGGGAGGAGAGAAGAGGAAGGCCGCCCCGACGGGGGAGGCCGAGGGGTCTAGGAAAAGGAAGACCCCTTCGCCGGACTACGCCCCCAATGCCGAAGAGGGCAAAGAGGAGTGGCCAAACAGGGCCAAGCGTCCGGCGAAATCGTAAGTTCGGATATCAGAATAACTCATGATGTTCCTTTGTTGCACAGCTTTCCCTAATGTCGAATGTAATTATGCAGTCCGCCCCGGGCCGAATTCGATGAATCGTCGGGCGGCTCCCTGGACTCATCGGACGTGAACTCAGTTCCGCCCGCTGTCTCCCCCCGCACTGCAGACGACGCCGAAGTGGTGTCACGACAAGCTCTAGGGCAGGAGGAGGTGGTCCCGGAGGAGCCGCAAGGCAACCTCCCGGACTCCAGGGGTGAAGGAGATAAGGCTCCCCAGGGCTCTCAGTCCGGCTTTGTGCCGGACACCGCCCCGGAATCTTCCACAGTTCCGGACTGCGATGGGCGAACTCCTCCCAAGAGGAGCAAGCCTTCTAAGCCGGCGGCCTCCGTCCAACCGGAGGTGCCGGACAATCTGCTGGAGGTGCTTGGCGATGCCTCCATCGACGAGGGGCACCGTACTATTATGAGTACAGTGATCCAGAAGGTTCAGTCCGCCAAGAGCGGACTGACTGAAGCTTGCGCTAGCCTTCTAACAGGCTTCGAGGTAAGTAAAAATATGTAAAAATATTACCGCATAGACAGTAGCCCCTGATGCTCTGTTTGACGTTCGGAAAGAAAAGCCGAATAGAGGATCTATTAAATATCGCATGAGTCTAACAAAAAAGAGTCAATATGCGTATGCAGGCTTCGCTACTATCCACCGCCGCACTGACTGCGGAGGTGGGTGTCCTGAAGCAGGACCTCGAGCGGACCAAGCAAGAGCTCGGCCTTGCCAAGCGGCGGCTCGAGGAGGAACAAGGTAAGAAATACCTTACAGAAAAAGTGCCTATAAAAAGGCTTCATTGCAAAAAGAGTAACAGGATTGTACTGCTTATTGTAGGGGCCACGACTGAGGTGGCGACCCTTAAGCAGGCGCTGTCTGAGGCCTAAAAGAAAACGGCCGTGGAGCGCATTGAGCGAGACAGACTTGGGGCTCAGGTCGGCGAGGTGCAGCAAGAGCTTCAAGCTCTCATGAAAAAACATGAGAGTTTGGAGCTGGAGTCGAAGGCGCAAGCGTCCGAGCTTGCAACGGCCCTAGAGGCTGCCAAGTCTGCCAAGGCCGAAGCCCAAAAGGCCCTCCAAGAGTTGGAGGAGATGAGGAAGATAGCAGCGGGTAAGGCATTCTTTATGCAAAGCAGAAATATAAAAGTGAACTACCTGTTACTTACCCGAATTCGGAGCTCTCCAGGGGCAGCATATACGATGCCGCCGCATTCTACCAAGCTGAAGAGGGTAGCTCGACGGAGAAGGTGTTCTGGTCTCAGTATTCTGAGACCGGACACCCTGTGCCCTTGAGCGACCAGCTGAAACAGCTGGTCGAGCTCCACAAGGCGGCCGAGCAGGCCATGAAGGGCTTTATAGTTCGGCTGTGGTCCGAAGAGGCCCTGCCTGGGAGCTATTTCGGGCTGGTGAGGCGGCTGGTGGAGGCCTGTCCGAGGCTTGAGGTCATCAAGCGCTCCGTCTGCATCGAAGGTGCCCGTCGGGCCCTTGCCCGTGCAAAGGTGCACTGGGGTAAGCTGGACGGTGAGAAGCTTGTGAAGGACGGGCCGCCGCCGGGGAAGGAGCATCGCAAGCCCGAGAACTACTACAAGGATGTTCTTGCAGGTGCCCGCCTTGTGGCGGATGAATGTACCAAGGATGTGATATTTGAATGAACTCGCTCGTGTTTATCCTGTGCGCTGAAAACTTGTTCATATGCGCTAAGCAATGCTTATTGAATTTAAAATATTACTTTCTGTGCGGCCGTTTATCAAAAATTGAGAGATGGCCAGTCGTCGGCTTCTGCCCCCGTGCCACTAGTGCTGGGGTGTTCGGGATAAACCTGAGCGCTCTTTTTCCCATAGTTGGGTCCTTCGAGGGAGGCGCTCAGCACAACGAACCAGGCAATCGGACTATAATGCTTGAACACTCTCACTTAGCCATAGAACTCTATAATTTTAAATTTCGGCGAAGCCCCTAGTTCGGAAGACCGAGTTCGGGGCGCTATCCACGCCTTGGCCGGACAAAGCCAGCTCCTCGCTTGAAGCGGCATAAGCCTTTAGGGACTCGAAAAACCTCTCGAACAGCGACCGGTCTCTCGCCACATCATGACAGTCAGTTTTAGCTTTCTCCACTGAGGTGCTTAACCCAGCTGAACCGGGGCACAATCGCAGTGGTTCTCCTAGTGCTACCTTAGCCGATAGAGCGGAACGTAAGGCACCAAAACATAGGAGCCGGGCAAACCCAACTATTGACCCAAATCATGATTCGGAGCCGATGCATATAGTGCTATAAGTTCGGGGTGCCGCACTTGTGAAAGTGTACGGACTTCTCACACCATTATGAGGGGTACTGAAGCCCCTGGCGTGTTTGCCGTACCATGGTGTACGGGTGCAATCATGTCATTTAATAAACATAAATGTAAAAAGAAGATAATGCAAAAAATAGACAAGAAGCTAAGCATTGTTTATAGAGAGGCTATTTATCAAAGCCGAACGATACAAATAGTGCGGTAAGCAAAAGATATTGGACTATTCAGTATGTCCTGACCAGGGGCAGGCCGCGAAATTGTATTTAAAACAGGTATACCGCTTGTAATAGAGACCACCTGGGAGTTCCATAATGCGGCATGGCTTGTCTGCCTCCCTGGATCTTGCATCGTTTGTGCGGCAGTCGAATTGCCGAACAGGTCGTCTGAAGTATGGAGTCCTGAAAGTAAGAAAAAATTAAAAAAAGAATCCGGCAGCCCCTAGTACGTTTTAAGCCGTATTTTGGGCATGCCGTTATTGTGCCCCTTCCCCTGTGCCCATGGTATTTCAAGGGCGTAGTTATGTACGCGAGGTACTGGTTTCGCTATGTCGCGAAAGCTGGGGTTGGGGCCGCATTGCTATGCTTGCTCAGAGTGTGCCAAGCGGTCCTGCTGTGGGTTACTCCGGGCGCGCTTGGCAGTGTCTGGCTTTTTAATGGCCGGACTGGAGAATTGCCTGAGAAGGCTACTTTGTATCTCCGCTGCCAGAGCCGCCGTATGCTCCTCCGTACGGAGGGAGCGTTCGGTGTTTCTGTTGACCGTAATTACTCCTCGAGGGCCTGGCATCTTGAGCTTGAGATATGCGTAGTGCGGCACCGCATTGAACTTTGCGAATGCGGTTCGTCCGAGCAGAGCGTGATATCCACTGCGAAACGGGACTATATCGAAGATTAACTCTTCGCTTCGGAAATTGTCCGGGGATCCGAAGACCACGTCAAGTGTTACTGAGCCTGTACAGTTGGCTTCTACACCTGGTATAATGCCTTTAAAGGTCATTCTTGTGGGCTTAATCCTTGAGGGATCTATGCCCATTTTCCGCACTATATCCTGATAAAGCATGTTCAGGCTACTGCCGCCGTCCATGAGGACTCTTGTGAGATGAAATCCGTCGATGATTGGGTCGAGAACCAATGCGGCGAAGCTGCCATGACGGATGCTAGTGGGATGGTCCCTTCGATCAAAAGTGATCGGGCAGGAGGACCATGGGTTGAACTTTGGGGCGACTGGCTCCATCGCGTATACGTCCTGTAGCGCACGCTCCCGCTCCCGCTTGGGAATGTGGGTTGCGTATATCATGTTCACCGTCCGCACTTGTGGGGGAAAGCCCTTCTGTCCATTGTTGTTCGGCGGCTTGGGCTCGTCGCCGTCGCTGTGCAACCCCTTGTCTCTGTTTTCGGCCCTTAACTTGCCTGCCTGCTTGAACACCCAACAATCCCTGTTAGTGTGATTGGCTGGCCTTTCGGGGGTGCCATGTATCTGGCACAAGCGATCGAGTATTCGGTCCAAACTGGACGGGCCCTGAGTATTCTTTTTGAATGGCTTTTTCCGTTGACCGGATTTATAGCCTTTGAATCCGGCATTGACTGCCGTGTCTTCATTGCTGTCGCTGTTAACGCGGTGTTTTTGCTTATTCCGACGTGTCCTGCCACTTTTGTCCTTGGTATCCGAATTACCATGGTTCTTTGATAAGTTGTTACTGCGAGCTAGCCAGCTGTCTTCTCCCACGCAAAAGCGGGTCATGAGTGTCGTGAGGGCTTCCATGGATTTCGGCTTTTCCTGTCCCAGGTGCCGGGCAAGCCACTCGTCGCGGATGTTATGCTTGAAGGCTGCTAGGGCCTCTGCGTCCGGACAGTCGACTATCTGGTTTTTCTTTGTTAGGAACCGTGTCCAGAATTGTGTGGCCGATTCCTCTGGCTGCTGAATTATGTGGCTTAAGTCGTCGGCATCCGGCGGTCGCACGTAAGTGCCCTGGAAGTTGTCGAGGAATGCGGCTTCCAGGTCCTCCCAAGAACCGATTGAGTCTGCTGGCAAGCTGTTAAGCCAATGCCGGGCCGGTCCTTTAATTTTGAGCGAGAGGTATTTGATGGTGTGTAGATCATCGCCGCGTGCCATGTGGATGTGAAGGAGATAATCCTCGATCCATACCGCCGGATCTGTTGTGCCATCATATGATTCGATGTTTACGGGTTTGAAACCCTCTGGGATTTTATGATCCATTACTTCATTCGTGAAGCATAGCGGGTGTGCGGCGCCTCTGTACTGGGCTATATCACGACGCAGCTCGGAAGAGCTATGTCTGTTGTGTTCGGCCCGGCCGGATTTATTGTATCCGGAGTGAAGATCATTATCACATGCCGTAGGGCGCCTGCGCGATCCGTAGATCGATCTTGTTTGTCTTGCCTTATCCTCCAGTATGTCTCACAGGTCGGGCGCATTTTCCCGTGCCTTAGTTGAGCGGCGTCGGGGCATGGCTTGGGTGGAGGGCCGAGAGGCCTCTCTGTCGCGGCCGCGAGGTGGCCGGTCTGCCATGTCATGCGCTGGTGATGTAGGTGCTTCCTCCTCTGATCGGGGTAGCGGCCTACGCTTCGGGTAAGTCTTGGAGGGGCGTTCGAGTTCATACTCTTCGGCCGCAAGGACTTCAGTCCATCTGTCAGCTAGCAAATCTTGGGTAGCTCTAAGCTGTTGCTGCTTTTTCTTGAGGCTGCTTGCCGTGGCTAAAAGCCTGCGTTTAAAACGCTCTTGTTCGGCGGGGTCTGATGGTATGACGAATTCGTCGTCATCGAGGCTTGCCTTGTCTTCAGAGGGAGGCGTATAGTTATCATCCTCGACCTCTCGGTCTGCCGCTCTCTCATGAGGGCTGGCTTCTCCATCTTCCTGTGCCGAATCTTGCTGAGGTGGGTGTTCTTCGGTGCTATTCGGGGTAGTATTATCTCCCGTGCCGGAATCACCGTTTTTGCTTTGGCGGGATTTAGAGCGGCGCCGCTGACGCTGGCGCTTTGGCTGTTTCTTGGGGGCGTCATCCCCCACTATTCCATCGCCATCTCCATCTTTTGGAGTATCCACCATATATATGTCATATGACGAGGTGGCCTTCCAGCGCCCTACAGGTGCTGGTTCCTGTTCGTCTCCTACATCGTCGTCCATGCCGTTGATGTCTTCGGAGCTGAAGTCAAGCATGTCGGTTAGATTGTCGACAGTGGCTACAAAGTGGGTGGTGGGTGGGCTTTGAATTTCCTCATCGTTCGTATCCCACCCTCGCTGACCATAGTCCGGCCAGGGCTCTCCTGGTAAAGAGAGAGACTTAAGAGAATTCAGGATGTCGCCAAAAGGCGAATGCTGAAAGATGTCTGCGGCGGTGAACTCCATTATCGGCGCCGAATTGGATTCGATTGGCAGGGGCGCGGGGGGTTCGGAGTCCGGGGAGGAGTCCGGATCCTCGGAGTCACGGGTCGTGCAGAGTGCGGGGCTAGCATTCGGCTCGATCGCTTTTGGGATCGCAGCCCCCGAGGTGACGTCCAACCGCTCATCCTCGATTGGCGCAATAGGCTTCGAGTTAGGGGTCGGAACCGATGCGTGTGCGGCCTCCAGGACACTATCCGGGGGCAGAGCTAGATCATGCCCCTCGAGATAGTGCGGCGCGCTTGGCCGTGGCTCGAGCCTGTCGAAGATCAAGTCTCTGCGGATGTCAGCCGTGTAGTTTAAGCTTCCAAACCTGACTTGATGGCCAGGGGCATAGCTTTCGATCTGCTCTAGGTGGACGAGCGAATTGGCCCGCAGAGCGAAGCCGCTGAAGACGAAGATCTGTCCGGGGAGAAAAGTCTCACCCTGGACCGTATCGTTGTTAATGATCAAAGGAGCCATCGGGCCTAAAGGCGACGACATAGAGGAACCCTCAATGAAAGCACCAATGTCGGTGTCAAAACCGGCGGATCTCGGGTAGGGGGTCCCGAACTGTGCGTCTAGGCCGGATGGTAATAGGAGGCAGGGAACATGATGTTTTACCCAGGTTCGGGCCCTCTTGATGGAGGTAAAACCTTATGTCCTGCTTGATTAATATTGATGATATGGGTAGTACAAGAGTAGATCTACCACGAGATCAAGGAGGCTAAACCCTAGAAGCTAGCCTACGGTATGATTGTTGTATATGGAGTTGATTGCCTACGGACTACAACCCTCCGGTTTATATAGACACCGGATAGGGTTAGGGTTACATAGAGTCGGTTACAATGGTAGGAGATCTTGAATATCCGCATCGCCAAGCTTGCCTTCCACGCCAAGGAAAGTCCCATCCAGACACGGGACGAAGTCTTCAATCTTGTATCTTCATAGTCCAGGAGTCCAGCTGAAGGTATAGTCCGGCTACCCGAACACCCCCTAATCCAGGACTCCCTCAAAGGTCCTCATGGACAGCGGCAGCGGACTAAACCTCATCTACGAAGATACACTCCACAAAATGGAAATAGACAGGAGCCGCATTGAGCAAAGCAGCACGGCCTTCCGTGGAATTATCCCCAGTCGGGAGGCGCGGTGTGCGGGAAAAATAACACTCGATGTAGTATTCGGCAAACCAAAGAATTATCGGTCCGAAGAAATAACCTTCCAAGTGGCCCCTTTCAACAGCGGACATCACGCCCTCTTAGGGCGAGATGCATTTACATGCTTCCAAGCGGTACCCCATTATGGATACATGAAGCTTAAGATGCATGGGCCCAACGGTATAATCACTCTAGCTAGTGATCCGGACATAGCACTCGCGCCGAGAATAAAACCGCATCTTTGGCCCTCGAGGCATTATCGTAAGCCCTCGTGGCCGAAGAATTAACTGCGCTGTGCTCCACGGTGGACAGGGATGATGTGGTCCTAGATAAACGACCCAAATCCACCTCCTTCAAACCAGCAGAAGAAATAGTCAAATTCCAAGTCCATCCAACGGACCCCAAGAAGACAGCATCCATCAGAGCACAACTAGACCCAACGGTTGACGCCGCGCTACGAGAGTTCCTGCGCGGGAATTGGGATATATTCGCCTGGCACCCTTCTGATATGCCAGGAATCCCACGCGAGTTGGCCGAACACAGCCTCAATATATTAAAGGGATATAAACCGGTCAAGCAAACACCGCGGCACTTTTCCGAACCCAAACGTCAAGCTACGGGGGAGGAGCTAGCCAAGCTAATTGAGGCCGGATTCATCAGAGAAATAAAATATTCGGAGTGGCTGGCAAACCTGGTGATGGTACCAAAAAAGGACAAACCCTGGCGGTTGTGCGTCGATTTTAAAGACCTCAATAAGGCCTGCCCTAAGGATCCCTTCCCCCTCCCCCGCATTGATCAAATCATTGATGCTATCACAGGACACGACTCACTATGCTTCCTTGATGCATATTCCGGATACCATCAAATCAAAATGAAGGAGTCCGATCAAGCTGCAACAACATTCATTACCCTATATGGGCCATTCTGCTTCAACACCATGCCCTTCGGGCTCAAGAACGCCGATGCCACATACCAACGCATGATTCAAACATGCCCGGAGAAGCGGATCGGCAAGACAGTTGAAGCTTATGTGGACGACATCGTCATGAAAACTAGGCACATCGAAACACTAATAGACGATTTACGTCTCACATTTGATAACCTCCGCGCGTATGATATCAAGCTCAATCCGGAAAAGTGTGTTTTCAGCGTCCCTGCTGGAAAACTGCTGGGCTTCATCGTTTCCAACAGAGGAATTGAAGCAAATCCAGCCAAAATCCGAGCTCTGTCACAATTGGCTACTCCAGCTGACCTTAAACAAGTCCAAAAGCTCGCGGATTGTGTGGCAGCCTTAAGCCGCTTTATCTCCAGATTGGGAGAAAAGGCACTGCCACTCTATCGGCTTCTACGGCGAACCGATCACTTCAAGTGGACGGACGCGGCAACAGTCGGACTGGAGGAAATAAAAACCCTTCTTGCGAGCAACCCAATCCTGGCCGCGCCAAATGTCGGTGAACCGATGTTATTGTACATATCAGCAACACATCAGGTGGTGAGCGCCGTGCTCGTCGTTGAATGAGAACAGGACGGACACAAATTCCCGCTTTAGAAGCCAGTATACTACATATCCACTGTCCTTACACCATGCAAATCCCGGTACCCCCACTATCAAAATATAGCATACGCGGTCTTCATGGCATCCTGAAAGCTCCGTCACTACTTCCAGGAGTGTTCGATCATGGTGGCTTCCGAAGTACCACTCAATGATATTATAAACAACCGCGATGCCACGGGCTAGATTGCCAAATGGGCCATTGAGATCCTTCCATTTGATATTACATACAAACCACGTGGAGCTATTAAATCCCAAGTACTGGCTGACTTCGTCACCGAATGGACAGGGGCCGAACTCCCTAAAGAGTATGGCACATATTCTAATTGGGTTATGTATTTCGATGGCTCCAAAATGCTAGCAGGGCTAGGGGCGTCGTCGTCTTAATGTCACCAACTAGAGACGTCGTTCAGTACGTACTCCAAATACTATACACAGACTCCAACAATGCAGCCGAATATGAGGCCTTATTGCATGGTCTACGGATGGCTGTCTCCATGGGCATACAACGCCTAGAAGTGTGCGGGGACTTAAACCTTGCAATATCTCAAATAAACGAAGAATTCGATGCCAAAGATCTGAAGATGGCAGCTTATCGTAATGCCATCATAAAAATGTCGGCCTGGTTCAAGGGGCTCGAGTTCCACCATGTGGCTCGAGAAAGTAATCAGGCGGCGGATGTTCTTGCTCGTATCGGCGCTAAGCGCGACCCCGTTCCACCTAATATCTTTCTGGAAAGGCTTTTTAAGCCATCCGTGGTGTGGCAGGGGGAAAACAACAACACTAGTCCGGATCCGAACATAACCCCAGATTCCGAAAACACCGACATCATCGGAGGTTCAGCCACCGAAATAACACCGTCGGCGCATCTCATCATGGCAGTCATTGCCCCATGGACCGAACCCTTCCTGGCCTACCTTAACAAGAAGGAGCTTCCTGAGGACCAGAATGAGGCCCACTGCATCGTCCGGCGTTCGAAGGCCTACAAGGTTCATGACGGAGAGATCTATAAGAAAAGCGCTACTGGAATTCTTCAAAGATGTATCTCCGAGGAAGAGGGGCGGCAGCTCTTGGCGGAAATTCACGCCGGACTCGGTGGTCACCACGTCGCAGCTCGGTCCCTTGTTAGCAAGGCCTTCCGTACATGGTTTTATTGGCCGATGGCCCGAGTAGATGCACAGGACCTTGTCCAACGTTGCTTCGGATGCCAACTCTTCACCAACCAAAGCCATATGCCCCCCACTGCCTTACAAACAATCCCCATCACTTGGCCTTTTGCGATCTGGGGACTCGATATGGTCGGACCCCTTAAAGGAGGAAGCCATAAGAGAAAGTATCTGCTGGTCATGGTGGATAAATTTACTAAGTGGATAGAGGCCAAACCAGTAAAAACGGCCGAAGTGGGGCCGGCAATAGATTTCATATCCGGCGTGGTACACCGTTATGGTGTCCCACACAGCATAATCACTGATAATGGCTCTAATTTCACAGCTGATGAAGTGAAAACCTGGTGTGCTAATCTGCGCATTAAGCTCGATTATGCCTCTGTCTATCACCCGCAGACAAACGGTCAAGTCGAACAAGCTAATGGACTTATTATGAGCGGCATCAAACCTAGACTAGTGCGGTCTTTGTAAGAATCAGACAAGCACTGGGTGGAGGAACTTTACTTTGTACTCTGGGGGCTATGGACCACGCCCAACCGCACTACTGGATACACACCTTTCTTCATGGTGTACGGTGTAGAAGCAGTGTTACCCTGCGATATTATTCATGACTCACCTCGAGTGCGCATGTACGAAGAGAGAGATGTTGAGCTTGATCAGCAGGACAGCTTAGATGCCCTGGAGGAGGAGCGCGACGTCGCAAAAGCCCGTTCCGCATTTTATCAACAACAGGATCGCAGGTATCAAAGCAGAGAAGTGCGGGCCAAGCTTATAACATTGGTGAACTCATTCTACGCCTGCCAGAGAAGAAAAAGGACAAACTCAAGCCCAAGTGGGAGGGTCCCTTCATTATTGACGAAGTCCTCACCGGAGGAGCGTACCGCTTGCGTGATGTGCCAGACAATCACCTGGAGCCAAACCCCTGGAACGCGACCAGACTCCGACGATTTTATGCCTAATGCCGAACTCTGTGTTCGTCTCCTTCCTCTTGTTATTAACGTTATTTTTTCTCTCTCTCTTTTCTTTTTTATCTTTTTTTCGTTTTGCTCTTTAGCCTACGATTTTTCTACGGCTAGACCGTCCTCCCCTGATGCGTAAATCTCCACATATGTACGTTCATTATACCCGGGGGCTTCTCGTACAGAAGCTTGCTATTACCCTTTGAGCATCAAGCTCACCACATATGCGTTTTTCCATATGTACCTTTTCTTCGCACTATATGCATCGATATGACTTAAATTTTGGCCAAGCTGGGTTACCTGGCTCCTGTGCTTATGCCCTACATTCCCGTTAGTTCGGCTGGGGAATAAAGGGAGCACCTCTGCGATTATTACTGTCGGGTCATCCGGATGTGTACCTCAGACTGGGTGAAGCCAAAAGCTAGCGTTCTTAAGGGAATATTCGGTCGGCAAATTAAAGATGTTTCCGCATTCACTCTATTGTGAAACCCTAGAAGTTACTTACTCTGCGATTTTTTCAATCGCAGTTCGGACATGCACATTAAACGCATGCACACCCAGGGAAAGAAACCCTGAACGGTACTATTATCTCTGGAAGATGTTTCTTACATAATGTAATATAACATAACTAGCCGGATACACATTGTCTGTTCAAGCAACTATGACCCCTATGCCTGGTTCCCATGCATACCCCGGTATATTCTACCGATTGGGTATTCGGAAACACTCCGCACCTTCGGGTCCAGAGGTCGAAGCGAAAAGGTCGGCCATGACAATTGTTTTTATTATCCAGCTAGAAGGAAAGTACATAATCACTTAGTACTCAAAAACTTCCTCCTCTATACCGTCCAACAGGCGGTCTAATTTACAGTCCTGTTGGGAGTATCTAGCAGCCACCTTTACTTGGTCATATACTAAACTAACGGGAATTTCTTCCCCATTTGACCCTAGTGGTCCGACCCGGGCCATGTGATTCGGATCCAACTTGGTATATCGTGTTTTTACCATGGCCCAGGCCTCTCGCGCACCCTCTCGGCAGGCCGATATCTTCCATAGTCGGATATGCCATCGCGCTCCCTTGAACAACTCTACAAGCTTCTCCATACTCCCTGGAGGGGAGTCGGATGGCCATAAGGCCTTGGCTACACTCCGCATTGCCAGCCGAGCTTGCTCGTGCAACTGCGACATCCCTTGCAGAAGATCACTTGATGATCCAGACACCTCCTCTTCGGGACGGCCCGTCAATATACATGCAATCACAGCTATATCAGCTACTTTTACTTCCAAACTGTTATAAGGTAAATACTCCCACATACTGAATATGCCACCTCGCAGTTTTTTGTTCTCCTTCACGGAGTCAGCTAGCTGGGCCCGCACATCCTTCAGCTCTTCGCCCAGCTGAGTGTTTGCATCTTGGAGTTTGTTTTTCTCCCATCTGACATGGGTCAAAACCCACTCGCCTGCGGCATGCAGTCTTTTCGACTCTTTTTCCTCCAATTGATCCGATGATCCTATTATGAGATAAAACCGTAGTGTTAACATGGTCGCTATGCAATAACTAATTCTTGATGGAGAGAAATATCACCGGAAGACGCCGCTTTGGATTTTTCCAGTTCGGCGGTCACTGCGTTCAACTGCGTCCAGCACATTTCTAGCTCTTGGGCTAGCACGCCGTTCTTCTCCGACAGAACCTGGTCATGTAGTGATCCTCAAATTAGTTGTCCCAACTACTTTAAGTCTCGGGGGCTACTGCATATGGTTATCATAGTCAGACAAAGTGAACTTACCTGCACATCTTTTAAAAGCTGCTTTGTGGCTCTGTTAAGCCCATCTCGAGCAGCTCGGATATATGCATCAGCCGAGCTGAAGGCGTTAAATGCCTCTTCTGAAAAGCCAGGGTCTTGTAAAACGGCCCTGCGGCGCCGATGGTTCATGGCACTCTCCACTTCCGAGATGGTGACGGATAGGTCATCCGAATCCTCGGCTGGAGGATAGTCCGGCGTCACCCCTGCATCAGCCCCTGTCTTCACGGTAGGATCTGGATCCTGGCTGTGGGAAGTACGTCCGGCCAGACCCCCGGACATAGTCCAGCACACCTTTTTCCTGATACAGGATAAGCGGAAAGGTCACAATTGGATGTGACTGCCAAGGTGCATATTTGCAAATTCATACCTCTTTGATGAAGGCCCGGCCATATCTTTGTTTGCCTTCCTCTTAGAAGGCTTGCCTGGTGTGGGAGACGCTCTCTTCGGAGATGCCCCCGGGGCAGCATGGCGCGCCGAGCGCCTCCCCTTTTGAGCACAGGACAGTGCGGTGGGTAAGGAGGAATGAGAAAACTCTCTTGGACAAGGTATCTCCGGATTACTTACATGTGAAGCAGGAAGGAGGCCGGGGTAATCGGCGATGATGGGTACATATGTACCGTCATAGCTCATCTGATTGAATATTCCATCCTCGAGCTCCACAAATATGTCCGGATCTTCCTCATATCCGGGGTCAAGATCTCGGTTGCGATTCTCCGGCTGAGGGGCAGGGTCATGGATCCCTTCGACATCCTTTCGCCATTCATGTTATAAGCGGATAAGATACTGCCTGTCAAGAATGATTCAGGGACAGGAGTAAAATAGTGGAGCTGAAGCTTACCAAGATGGGAGGATTATACATGGAAAATCCGTCTCGATGTTGGAGACGGGTGAACTCCTCTTTCTCCCCTTTATACAACTCGACCAATATTTTGGCCAGGGCGGCGGGAGTCTTCGGGCCCTTTCGACCATAGCGTGAGGCGTCGTCCTCCCTGTTATAATGCCACATGGGCAGCCCTCTGTATTGGAGTGGCTGGACCCCCCGTGCTATAGAGGTCTCCATTACCTCAAGTATTGACAGTCCGGACTGGGCAAGTGTCTTAATCTTGCCCAGCAGCAGGCTGATCTCTGCACTATCCTCTTCCTCGAGGCTCCGAGGACGCCAGCTATGGCGTTTCTTCAGCGGAGCACTTGAAAACTTGGGGAGGCCCATACGGACGGGGTCGGGTAGAGAGACGTCATCGATGTAGAACCATTCGGAAGGCCACTCTTTAGAAGCTTTCTTCGGCGTGCCAGACAGGTATCCGGTCCCGGTGATGCACCACACTTCGGTGCCCCCCACTTCAAAACATGACCCACCTTGATTACGAGGGACGAGGCAGAACAGTCTTCTCCATAAATCGAAATGGGCCTCGCAGCCCAGGAATAGCTCGCATAAAGTGACGTAACCCGCAATATGAAGGATAGAGGCGGGAGTGAGACTGTGGAGTTGGAGGCCGTAATACTCCAGCAGACCTCGAAGGAAGGGATGGATCAGAAATCCGACACCTCTTAACAAGAAGGGGACGAAGCATATTCGCTCTCCCCTGGATGGATTGGAGAAGTTCTCCGTTTGAGCCCCGCCCTTGAAGGACGTCATTCCTGCTTGTACGGGAACCAGGTCCGCGGGGGGAAGAAAGCCCTGTGTTTGCAGCTTCACCAGCTGACTATGGGATACAAAGCATCTCTCCCAATCACCCTTATTGGAGCCGTGGGGACGAGAGGAAGAGCCGGGAGCACTAGCCATGTTGGGGTGGTTTTTCTTAGCAAGCTTTGAGGATTTTTCACGGGGTGTGGAATGGATCTGAGATCTATTCTCTTTAAATAAGCACCTTCGTGGTATGGTCGGGGTGGTATGTGCAAAAATACCCTGACCTCTCGCATTCGCTCGACACGTGGAAACTGAAGTTGTTGATGCACAGAAGGCGAGGAGTACAACATTAAATGGAAGGCCGAACACACTACTCGGAAGTCATGGTGCAGGAACCCGCCTTGCAATGCCGAAGATAATCTATGTGCCGAACGCCTTGTCACTGAAGACTGGTTCGGGGGCTACTGAGGGAGTCCTGGACCAAGGGGTCCTCGGGCGTCCGGCCTGTTAGCCATGGACCGGACTGATGGGCTGTGAAGACACGAAGACCGAAGACTGCACCCATGTCCGGATGGGACTCTCCTTGGCGTGGAAGGCAAGCTTGGTGACCAAATATGTAGATTCCTTTCTTTCTAACTGACCTTGTGTAACCCTAGATCCTCCCGGCGTCTATATAAACCGGAGGACTTAGTCCAGAGGGAATATTCATTACCATAGCCATACAAGCTAGACCTCTAGGGTTTAGCCATTACGATCTCGAGGTAGATCAACTCTTGTAATACTCGTATTCATCAATATCAATCAAGTATGACGTAGGGTATTACCTCCATAGAGAGGGCCCGAACCTGGGTAAAACACTGTGTCCCTTGTCTCCTGTTACTATCGACCTTAGACGCATAGTTTGGGACCCCCTACCCGAGATCTGCCGGTTTTGACACCGACAGTCACCACAAGGGTGGGGGCGCGCCCCCTGCCTCGTGGCCGCCTCGTGGACCCCCTTGACTCGTTCCTGACGCCAACGCCTCTTATATAACCCCAAACTTCCAGAAAGAAACCTAGATTGGGAGTTCCGCCGCCGCAAGCCTCCGTAGCCACCGAAAACCAATCTAGACCCGTTCCGGCACCCTGCCAGAGGGGGGAATCCCTCTCCGGTGGCCATCTTCATCATCCCGGTGCTCTCCATGATGCGGAGGGAGTAGTTCAACCTCGGGGCTGAGGGTATGTACCAGTAGCTATGTGTTTGATCTCTCTCTCTCTCTCTCGTCTTCTTGATTTAGCATGATCTTGATGTATCACGAGCTTTGCTATTATAGTTGGATCTTATGATGTTTCTCCCCCTCTATTCTCTCGTAATCGATTGAGTTTTCCCTTTGAGGTTATCTTATCGGATTGAGTCTTTAAGGATTTGAGAACACTTGATGTATGTCTTGCATGTGCTTATCTGTCGTGACAATGGGATATTCACGTGATCCACTTGATGTATGTTTTGGTGATCAACTTGCGAGTTCCGTGACCTTGTGAACTTATGCATAGGGGTTGGCACACGTTTTCATCTTGACTCTCCGGTAGAAACTTTGGGGCACTCTTTGAAGTTCTTTGTGTTGGTTGAATAGATGAATCTGAGATTGTGTGACATTGGAGTATCTAGGTGACATTAGGGTTTTGGTTGATGTGTGACTTAAGGTGTTATTCTTGTACGAACTCTAGGATAGATCGAACGGAAAGAATAGCTTCGTGTTATTTTACTACGGACTCTTGAATAGATCGATCAGAAAGGATAACTTTGAGGTGGTTTCGTACCCTACAATAATCTCTTTGTTTGTTCTCCGCTATTAGTGACTTTAGAGTGACTCTTTGTTGCATGTTGAGAGATAGTTATATGATCCAAGTATGTTATTATTGTTGAGAGAACTTGCACTAGTGAAAGTATGAACCCTAGGCCTTGTTTCTACGCATTGCAATACCGTTTTCGCTCACTTTTATCATTAGTTACCTTGCTGTTTTTACATTTTCAGATTACAAAAACCTATATGTACCATCCATATTGCACTTGTATCACCATCTCTTCGCCGAACTAGTGCACCTATACAACTTACCATTTTATTGGGTGTGTTGGGGACACAAGAGACTCTTTGTTATTTGGTTGCAGGGTTGTTTGAGAGAGACCATCTTCATCCTATGCCTCCCACGGATTGATAAACCTTAGATCATCCACTTGAGGGAAATTTGCTACTGTCCTAAAACCTCTGCACTTGGAGGCCCAACAACGTCTACAAGAAGAAGGTTGTGTAGTAGACAACAAGCTCTTTTCTGGCGCCGTTGCCGGGGAGGTTAGTGCTTGAAGGTATATCTTTAGATCTTGCAACCGAATCTTTTAGTTTCTTGTTTTATCACTAGTTTAGTCTATAAAGGAAAACTACAAAAAAATGGAATTAAGGTTGCCTCATATGCTTCATCTTTTTAATGTCTTTCGTGAAAATAAGGATTTCGATAATTGTGCTAAAGTGTTAGAAGAAGAATGCATTAAAATGTTTGGCACTAAATCTTTGGATGATGAGCATGATTGCAATGTTGTTAGTATGAATTCTTCGAATATCCATGATGCTAATGATATGCAAAGCCATAAACTTGGGGATGCTATGTTTGATGAAGATGCTATTTTTTGTCCCCCAAGTTTTGATGAGCAAATTTATTATGATGAAAGCATCCCTCCTATCTATGATGATTATTGTGATGACACGTATGATATAAAGAATAATGATATCCATGAAACTTGTCATCATGATTTTAACTTTCAATTGGATTATGCCTCACATGATAGTTATTTCGTTGAGTTTACTTCCACTAGTCCGAATGAGAAGAATTTTGCTTATGTGGAGAGTAATAAAAATTCTATGCTTGTAGATCATGAAAATAATGCTTTATGTGATGGTTATATTGTTGAGTTTATTCATGATGCTACTGAAAATTATTATGAGGGAGGAATATATGCTTGTAAGAGTTGCAATAATATCAAGTTTCCTCTCTAGGTGTTGAAAATCTCAAAGCTATGCTTGTTTTACCTTCCTCTGCAAGTTGATTATTGTTTCCATAAATTGTTTTCTCACAAAATCCCTATGCATAGGAAGTGGGTTAGACTTAAATGTGCTAGTCATATTCTTCATGATGCTCTCTTTATGTTTTAATTCTTATCTTTTATGTGAGCATCATTGAAATCATCATGCCTAGCTAGGGGCGTTAAATGATAGCGCTTGTTGGGAGGCAACCTGATTTTATTTTTATTCTTTGCTTTTTGTTCCTGTTTAGTAATAAAAAATTCATCTAGCTTCAGTTATGATTGTGTTTTATGTTTTAATTAGTGTTTGTGCCAAGTAAAGCCTTTAGGATCTTCTTGGGTGATTATTGTTTGATCTTGCTGATAAAAATAAAAAGTATGCACCCACGAAGATATTTTTTATTTTTTACCAGAGCGCGATAAAATACCAATTCCAACTGCAGTAGATCAATATGAAAATTTTCCTTGTCGTCCTATTTTTTTCAGAATTTTTGGAGTTACAGAAGTATTCGAAACCTCCAGATTGCTTCAGACTGTTCTGTTTCTCACAGATTCTATTTTCTATGTGTTGTTTGCTTATTTTGATGAATCTATGAGTAGTATCGGAGGGTATGAACCATATAGAAGTTGGAAGATAGTAGATATTACACCAATATGAATTTAGAATGAGTTCACAACAGTACCTAAGTGGTGATTTATTTTCTTATACTAACGGAGCTTACGAGTTTTCTGTTAAGTTTTGTATTGTGAAGTTCTCAAGTTTTGGGTAAAGATTCGATGCACTATGGAATAAGGAGTGGCAAGAGCCTAAGCTTGGGGATGCCCAAGGCACCCCAAGGTAATATTCAAGGACAACCAAGAGCCTAAGTTTGGAGATGCCCCGGATGGCATCCCCTCTTTCATCGGTGTTCATCTAGGGATTAGGCCCTAACAAAACTAACTCAATTACATGATGAATCTCATCCAACTCCTCATCGACCAGTGAGCCCACAAAGGGATTACTCACTCCCGGTGGGGAGCATCATGGAATTGGCGATGGAGATAGGTTGGTGATGACGAAGACCGAAGATCCCCCTCTCCGGAGCCCCAAACAGACTCTAGATCTGCCCTCCGGAGGAAGAACAGGGCCTGGCGGCGGCTCCGTCTCGTGGATCGTGATAATTCTTTCTCTCTGATTTTTTCTGGAAATATGTGAATTTATAGTATCATGGGGTCATCAGCGGGGCCACCAGGTGGATACAACCCACCTGGGCGCGCCAGGAGAGGGGGCGTGCCCTGGTGGGTTGTGCCCACCCAGGTGCCCCTCTCCGACACGTCTTGGCTCTAGAAATTCTCTTTATTGATATAAAAAATCCTCCAAAATTCTGTTCCATTCCGAGAACTTTTATTTCTGCACAAAAACAACACCATGGTAGTTCTGCTGAAAATAGCGTCAATCCGGGGTTAGTTTCATTCAAATCATGCAAATTAGAGTCCAAAACAAGAGGAAAAGCGTGAGAAAAAGTAGATACGTTGGAGACGTATAAGTAGTTACCTGATACATCTCCAACGTATCTATAATTTTTGATTGTTCCATGCTATTTTATATCCCCTTTTGGACATTATTGGGCTTTATTATACACTTTTATATTATTTTTGGGACTAACCTATTAACAGGAGGCTGAGCCCAGAATTGCTATTTTTTTGCCTATTTCAGAGTTTCACAGAAAAAGAATATATCAAACGGAGTCCAAACGGAATGAAACCTTCAGGAACGTGATTTTCGGAACGAACATGATCTAGAGGACTTGGACCCTATGTCAAGAAATCAACCGGGAGGGCACGAGGTAGGGGGCGCGCCTACCCCCCCAGGCGCGCCCTCCACCCTCGTGGGGCCCATGTTGCTCCACCGACGTACTTCTTCCTCCTATATGTACCTACGTACCCCCAAACTACCATATACAGAGCCAAAACCCTAATTCCACTGCCGTAACTTTCTGTACCCGTTAGATCCCATCTTGGGGCCTTTTCCGGAGCTCCGTCGAAGGGGGCATTGATCACGGAGGGCTTCTACATCAATACCATAGCCTCTCCGATGAAGTGTGAGTAGTTTACTTGAGACCTTCGGGTCCATAGTTATTAGCTAGATGGCTTCTTCTCTCTTTTTGGATCTCAATACTAAGTTCCCTCCTCTCTTGTGGAGATCTATTCGATGTAGTCTTCTTTGCGGTGTGTTTGTTGAGACCGATGAATTGTGGATTTATGATCAAGTTTATCTATGAACAATATTTGAATCTTCTCTAAATTCTTTTATGTATGATTGGTTATCTTTGCAAGTCTCTTCGAATTATCAGTTTGGTTTGGCCTACTAGATTGATCTTTCTTGCAATGGGAGAAGTGCTTAGCTTTGGGTTCAATCTTGCGATGTCCTTTCCCAGTGACAGTAGGGGCAGCAAGGCGCGTATTGTATTGTTGCCATCGAGGATAACAAGATGGGGTTTATTTCATATTGCATGAGTTTATCCCTCTACATCATGTCATCTTGCTTAAAGTGTTACTCTGTTCTTTTGAACTTAATACTCTAGATGCATGCTGGATAGTGGTCGATGTGTGGACTAATAGTAGTAGATGCAGGCAGGAGTCGGTCTACTTGTCTCGGACGTGATGCCTATATACATGATCATACCTAGATACTCTCATAACTATGCTTAATTCTGTCAACTGCTCAACAGTAATTTGTTTACTGACCATAATACTTATGCTCTCGAGAGAAGCCACTAGTGAAACCTATGGCCCCCGGGTCTATTTTCCATCATATTAATCTTCCGTCAACAAGCTATTTCCTTTTCTGTTTATTTTACTTTCTTTACTTTGCATATCTATCATAAAATTACCAAAAATATTATCTTATCATATCTATCAGATCTCACTTTCGTAAGTGATCGTGAAGGGATTGACAACCCCTTTATTGCGTTGGTTGTGAGGATTTTATTTGTTTGTGTAGGTGCGAGGGACTCGTGCGTGGCCTCCTACTGGATTAACATCTTGGTTCTCAAAAACTGAGGAAAATACTTACGCTACTTTGCTGCATCACCCTTTCCTCTTCAAGGGAAAACCAACGCAGTGCTCAAGAGGTAGCAATAAGGATTTCTGGCGCCGTTGTCAGGGAGATTGGCGCCAAGTCAAGTCAAGTGTTGACTCCCGAAAACGAGCCATTTCTGGCGCCATTGCCGGGGAGTCTACGCAAAAGTCAACATACCAAGTACCCATCACAAACCCTTATCTCCCGCATTACATTATTTGCCATTTGCCTCTCGTTTTCCTCTCCCCCACTTCACCCTTGCCGTTTTATTTGCCCTCTCTCTCCGTCCTCCTTCTCTTTCTGTATTTGCCTCTTTTTTTCACTTTTCTTGTTTGCTTGTGTGTTGGATTGCTTGCTTGTCGTTATGGCTAGTCCCCTATCTTCTCCGTTGTCTCCCGAATATGAAGTTCTTAATTTTAAGCAAAGGGAAGGAGAAAATCTAAAAGACGCTTGGTATAGAATTTGCAATGCTCAAAATAGGTCTACCAGAAAGCAATCTACTTCTGTTCTTCTGCACATTTTTTATGTAGGCACTACTCCTTGGCACAGATATGTCCTTGATACCATTACCGGAGGGAATTTCTTGGGTAGCCACACTTTTGATTCCTATAATGCTATGCTAGATTTGTTTGGCTCACCCCCTCTTTTGGTTAATGGAACTATGTTAACTTTGGAGCATGTAATGCAAAAACTTGAAATAATGTAAAATAAAGTTGCTACCATAGAGTTAATTGAAAATTTGGATAAAAAGATCCACAACCAAATTACTCAATATGGATCTAAAGTAGGAGTCACTTTGAAAAATATTAAGGAGAAGGAACCCATAGTTAATGAAAGAATAAATCAGGATTCCACTAGAATCGATAAAATTGAGGATATCATTACCAACTTGGGAACCACTTTTTCTTCCATAAATAATACTCCAAATCCTCCAACTAAAATTACCAAGCTCATGTATGTTCCTAAATATAAGGGCGAATCCTCTAGCAAGGAAACTGCGGATCTCAAATCTATAAGTATTCATCCCAATCTTTTTGCTATCATTAAGGAACCGTTTGCTAGTAATGATTGTTTTGATTTTGTGCCTAGAAGTTTGATAATTTATAAAAGTAAAGAAACTCTTAAGGGTGATAGATGTCTCATTAAAGAATTACCAACTAAAGATACCTAGATCTATCCTTGCTTTTATGCCTAGCTAGGGGCGTTAAACGATAGCGCTTGTTGGGAGGCAAACCAATTTTATTTTTATTCCTTGCTTTTTCGCCTGTTTAGTAATAAATAATTTATATAGCCTCTGTTTTGGTTGTGTTTTTTGTGTTTAATTAGTGTTTGTGCTAAGTAGAACCGTTGGGAAGACTTGGGGAAAGTCTTTTTAATCTTGCTGTAAAAAACAGAAACTTTAGCGCTCACAAGAATTGCTGCCATTTTTATTTGGAAAGTGCTATTTAGTTAATTTTTTTGCAGATGATTAATAAATAAATTCCTCACTTCCATAAATTTATTTTAGAATTTTTGGGGTTCCAGAACTTGCGTTAGCTACAGATTACTACAGACTATTCTGTTTTTGACAGATTCTGTTTTTCGTGTGTTGTTTGCTTATTTTGATGAACCTATGGCTAGTAAAATAGTTTATAAACCATAGAGAAGTTTGAATAAAGTAGGTTTAACACCAATATAAATAAATAATGAGTTCATTACAATACCTTGAAGTGGTGTTTTGCTTTCTTTCGCTAACAGAGCTCACAAGATTTTCTACTTTAAGTTTTGTGTTGTGAAGTTTTCAAGTTTTGGGTGAAAGATTTGATGGATTATGCAACAAGGAGTGGCAAGAGCCTAAGATTGGGGATGCCCATGGCACCCCAAGATAATCTAAGGACACCTAAAAGTCCAAGCTTGGGGATGCCCCGGAAGGCATCCCCTCTTTCGTCTACTTCCATCGGTAACTTTACTTGGAGCTATATTTTTATTTACCACATGATATGTGTTTTTCTTGGAGCGTCTTGTATTATTTGAGTCTTTATTTGTTAGTTTTCCACAATCATCCTTTATGTACACACCTTTTTAGAGAGACACACATGATTCGGAAATTGTTAGAATACTCTATGTGCTTCATTTATATCTTTTGAGTTATATAGTTTTTGCTCTAGTGCTTCACTTATATCTTTAAGGGCACGGCGGTGGATTTGTTTTATAGAAACTATTGTTCTCTCATGCTTCACTTAGATTATATTGAGAGTCCTACAAAAAAGCGTGGTAATTTGCTTTAATTATGTTAGGCATTCAAGATTAATAAAAAAAATTCTTATGAGTGTGTTGAATACTATGAGAAGTTTGATACTTGATAATTGTTTTGAGATATGGAGATGGTGATATTAGAGTCGTGCTAGTTGAGTAGTTGTGAATTTGAGAAATGCTTGTGTTGAAGTTTGTGATTCCCGTAGCATGCACGTATGGTGAACCGTTATGTGAAGAAGTTGGACCATGAATTATTTATTGATTGTCTTCCTTATGAGTGGCGGTCGGGGACGAGCAATGGTCTTTTCCTACCAATCTATCCCCCTAGGAGCATGCACGTATTACTTTGCTTCGATAACTAATAGATTTTTGCAATAAGTATGTGAGTTCTTTATGACTAATGCTGAGTCCATGGATTATATGCACTCTCACCCTTCCACCATTGCTAGCCTCTCTAATACCGCGCAACTTTCGCCGGTATCATACACCCACCATATACCTTCCTCAAAACAGCCACCATACCTACCTATCATGGCATTTCCATAGCCATTCCGAGATATATTGCCATGCAACTTTCCACTGTTCCGTTTACTATGACACGCTCCATCATTGTCATACTGCTTTGCATGATCATGTAGTTGACATTTTAGTTATGGAAAAGCCACCGTTCATAATTCTTTTGTACAAGTCACTCATGCATCATTGCTATGCCGATATACCGCCGGAGGCATTCATATAGAGTCATACTTTGTTCTAGTATCGAGTTGTAATCATTCAGTTGTAAATAAATAGAAGTGTGATGATCATCATTCATAGAGTATTGTCCCAAAAAAGAGAGAGAAAGGCCAAAAAAGAAGGCCAAAAATATATATGTATAAAGGGACAATACTACTATCCTTTTTCCACACTTGTGCTTCAAAGTAGCACCATGATATTCATGATAGAGAGTCTCCTATGTTATCACCTTCATATACTAGTGGGAATTTTTCATTATAGAACTTGGCTTGTATATTCCAATAATGGGCTTCCTAAAAATGCCCTAGGTCTTCGTGAGCAAGCAAGTTGGATGCACACCCACTTAGTTCTTTTTGTTGAGCTTTCATATACTTATAGCTCTAGTGCATCCGTTGCATGGCAATCCCTACTCACTCACATTGATATCTATTAATGGGCATCTCCATAGCCCGTTGATACGCCTAGTTGATGTGAGACTATCTTATCCCTTTTTGTCTACTCCACAACCACCATTCTATTCCACATATAGTGCTATGTCCATGGCTCACACTCATGTATTGCGTGAAGATTGAAAAAGTTTGAGAACACCAAAAGTATGAAACAATTGCTTGGCTTGTCATCGGGGTTGTGCATGATTTAAATACTTTGTGTGGTGAAGATGGAGCATAGCCAGACTATATGATTTTGTAGGGATAACTTTCTTTGGCCATGTTATTTTGAAGAGACATAATTGCTTAGTTAGTATGCTTGAAGTATTATTATTTCTATGTCAATATTGAACTTTTGTCTTGAATCTTTCAGATCTGAATATTCATACCACAATTAAGGGAATTACATTGAAATTATGCCAAGTAGCATTCCACATCAAAAATTCTGTTTTTATCATTTACCTACTCGAGGACGAGCAGGAATTAAGCTTGGGGATGCCTGATACGTCTCCAACGTATCTATAATTTTTGATTGTTCCATGCTATATTATATCCTGTTTTGGACATTATTGGGCTTTATTATACACTTTTATATTATTTTTGGGACTAACCTATTAACCGGAGGCCCAACCCAGAATTGCTGTTTTTTTGCCTATTTCAGAGTTTCACAGAAAAAGAATATCAAACGGAGTCTAAACGGAATGAAACCTTCGAGAACGTGATTTTCGGAACGAACATGATCCAGAGGACTTGGACCCTACGTCAAGAAAGCAACCAGGAGGCCACGAGGTAGGGGGGGGCGCGCCTACCCCCCCAGGCGTGCCCTCCACCCTCGTGGGGCCCACGTTGCTCCACCGACGTACTTCTTCCTTGTATATATACCTATGTACCCCCAAACTACCAGATATAGAGCCAAAACCCTAATTCCACCGCCGTAACTTTCTGTACCCGTGAGATCCCATCTTGTGGCCTTTTTCGGAGCTCCGCCGGAGGGGGCATCGATCACGGAAGGCTTCTACATCAACACCATAGCCTCTCCGATGAAGTGTGAGTAGTTTACTTCAGAACTTCGGGTCCATAGTTATTAGCTAGATGGCTTCTTCTCTCTTTTTGGATCTCAATACAAAGTTCTCCCCCTCTCTTGTGGAGATCTATTCGATGTAATCTTCTTTGCGGTGTGTTTGTTGAGACCGATGAATTGTGGGTTTATGATCAAGTTTATCTATGAACAATATTTGAATCTTCTCTGAATTCTTTTATGTATGATTGGTAATCTTTGCAAGTCTCTTCGAATTATCAGTTTGGTTTGGCCTACTAGATTGATCTTTCTTGCAATGGGAGAAGTGCTTAGCTTTGGGTTCAATCTTGCGGTGTCCTTTCCCAATGACAGTAGGGGCAGCAAGGCGCATATTGTATTGTTGCCATCGAGGATAACAAGATGGAGTTTATTTCATATTGCTTGAGTTTATCCCTCTACATCATGTCATCTTGCTTAAAGCGTTACTCTGTTCTTTTGAACTTAATACTCTAGATGCATGCTGGATAGCGGTCGATGTGTGGAGTAATAGTAGTAGATGCAGGCAGGAGTCGGTCTACTTGTCTCGGACGTGATGCCTATATACATGATCATACCTAGATATTCTCATAACTATGCTCAATTCTGTCAATTGCTCAACAGTAATTTGTTTACCCACCGTAATACTTATGCTCTCGAGAGAAGCCACTAGTGAAACCTATGGCCCCCGGGTCTATTTTCCATCATATTAATCTTCCGTCAACAAGCTATTTCCTTTTCCGTTTATTTTACTTTCTTTACTTTGCATCTTTATCATAAAAATACCAAAAATATTATCTTATCATATCTATCAGATCTCACTTTCGTAAGTGACCGTGAAGGGATTGACAACCCCTTTATTGTGTTGGTTGCAAGGATTTTATTTGTTTGCGTAGGTGCGAGGGACTCGTGCGTGGCCTCCTGCTGGATTGATACCTTGGTTCTCAAAAACTGAGGGAAATACTTACGCTACTTTGCTGCATCACCCTTTCGTCTTCAAGGGAAAACCAACGCAGTGCTCAAGAGGTAGCATTACCGCACATGTCTTATATACTACCATATGGTAGTATATATTCTACTTTATCATTGTAAGTATGTTCATATGCTATATATAAGATATTTCAAAGTGAGTTACATGAAAAAAGTTGACCCATGGTTTTTTTATATTTGTGAAATACATACAGATTTGTACAAAAAAGAGAGCATACTCGAAATACGATACATACTACCAAAAAATAGTATATATACTACCTAAACATTTTTATATACTACATACTATGCGTATATACTCTCCGATTTCATAGATACTACATACAACATACAAAACTCAAGTGGTGGTAACTACCACTGGTGGTAGATAAAATTATATATATATATATATAATATATATATATATGTATGTATCAATGAAGACCAAATAAACGTTGGGAAGATAAATCTTGAAGATCAACCAACGTTGAAGACAAACCAACTATGAAGATAATGCAACAATATGCCAAATAAAAATTGTCAAAAATGGTTGGTGGTGGTGTTACCCATCGTATAGGAAATATTAGACCCAAACACGATGCACAATTATCGTTGCGCTCCGAAGTCAAATTTCACATTAATGTATTCACACTCAGAGGGCAAGTCTTCATTAATTGAAGATATACGTTACTTTGTGTGTTGCGCACCTAAGTCATCAATATGCATAAGCGTTAGGATGTGTGTCCATTCACAGGACATTCGAGGATTCTCAGATATTGCTCACACCGTAGCTTGCAAAACCTTTTCTCATCCAAGGGATTCGTGAAGATATCTGCCAATTGCTCTTTAGTGTTGACGTGAATGATATCAATGTCTTCCTTCAACACATGATCTCTGAGAAAGTGATGACGGATCTGAATGTGCTTTGTCTTCGAGTACTGAACTGGATTGTGAGCAATCTTGATGGCGCTTTCATTGTCGCAGTAGAGGGGCACATGCTTCATGCTGATGCCATAGTCCTTGAGGGTTTGCTTCATCCAGAGAAGCTAAGTGCAGCAAGATCTAGCAGCAATGTAATCAGATTCAGCAGTGGAGAGTGATACATAGTTCGGCTTCTTTGAAGACCAACAAACAAGAGATCATCCAATAAGTGACATGTGCCTGATGTGGACTTGCGATCAACCTTGTCACTGGCATAATCAGCATATGAGAATCCAACTAGATCAAACTTTGAGCCCTTTTGATACCATAATCCTAGCGTTCGGGTGTGAGCCAAATATCAAAGTATTCGCTTCATCGCGAGGTGATGTGATTCCTTTGGTGCCACATGGAATCGGGCACACATGCAAACGCTAAGCATTATTCCAGCCTACACTAGTAGAAAAATGGCCTAATGTGAAGCTCATTAGTCCCGGTGTGTAATTGAACCAGCATTAATGTGACCATTAGTGTCGGTTCCAATGGCTAGGCGGGCGGCGATCATTAGTACCGGTTCGTGGGGAACCTTTAGTACTGGTTTTTGCCACGAACCGGTACTGAAGAGGTTGTGGCAGGCTGTTTTCAGGCTGGGGCCCCACCAACCCCTTTAGTACGGGTTCACGCCACAAAACGGTACTAGAGTTTTTTAGTCGATTCTTTTTGCAGCGGTTTTTTAGTCCCACCTCGCTCCGCTAACAGGGTTTTTAGTACCTTAAATATGTTACTTCTCAAACTATCAGAACCACTTGGTTTTCATTGAAATCTATGTGTAGAATTTGTGGCCGTAATATGAGTCTTCTCCGGTTTCTAAACCGGCGAGGACTCATATTGACAATTCAGATTGTACACAAAAAGATCATTGATGATCAATGTATTTTTGATGTATATTTTTACATGTTTACACATAGCAGTAGCGCATTTTGGCTGAAAGGCGCTACTGATGAATGTATTTTTGATGTATACTTTTACATGTTTACACAATCTCTTTCGTAGTATCAGGGTTTCGGACGAAAACTCATCTGTTACAAAGGCATATCATTTTTTAAAACTTATTACAATTCCCGACTTTTTGTGTGTTCAGTATGCACCATTCAAAACCACGTCATGAACTTTCAACCCTTTCTGCTTCATTTTCTATTTTTCATGCATTTATTGATTTGTTTTGAGCTAAATGACCCTGAAATTGAAAAGCACTACAAATGAACTCTGAAAAGGTTGAAAGTTGGCATGGTATCATCATTTCACCCACATAGCATGCCCAAAAAAGTAGAGAGGGTTACGGCAAAAAATGGATGTACTTCGTGTACAAACTGGACAATCTCTTTCGAAGTATTAGTGTTTCGGACGAAAACTCATCTGTTACAAAGGCACTTCATTTTTTTAAACTTATTACAACTCCAGAAATTTTGTGCGTTCAGTATGCACCACTCAAAGCCACGTCATCAACTTTCAACCCTTTCTGCCTTCATTTGCTATTTTTCATGCATTTACTGATTTGTTTTGAGCTAAATGACCCCGAAGTTGAAAAGCACTACAAATGAACTCTGAAAAGGTTGAAAGTTGGCATGGTATCATCATTTCATCCACATAGCATGTGCAAAAAGGTACAGTGGGTTACCTCAAAAACTGGATGCACTTTGTGTGCAAACTAGACAATCTCTTTCGAAGTATCAGGGTTTCAGATCAAAATTCATCAGTTACAAAGGCACTTCATTTTTTAAACTTATTACAACTCCAGACTTTTTGTGTGTTCAGTATGCACCATTCAAAGCCACATCATCAACTTTCAACCCTTTCTGCCTTCATTTGCTTTTTTCATGCATTTACTGATTTTTTGAGCTAAATGACCCTAAAATTGAAAAGCACTACAAATGAACTTTGAAAAGGTTGAAAGTTGGCATGGTTTCATCATTTCACCCACATAGCATGTGCAAAAATGTAGAGAGGGTTACGGTAAAAACTGGATGTACTTCGTGTACAAACTGGACAATCTCTTTCGAAGTATCAGGCTTTCGGGCGAAAACCATCTGTTACAAAGGCACTTCATTTTTTAAACTTATTACAACTCCAGACTCTTTGTGCGTTCAGTATGCACCATTCAAAGCCAGGTCATCAACTTTCAACCCTTTCTGCCTTCATTTGCTATTTTCATGCATTTACTGATTTATTTTGAGCTAAATGACACTGAAATTGAAAAGCACTATGTATTACCAATTTGAATATAATGATAAAACACACTAATATTAAACATAAGAAAAAAGAATCACTGGAAAATCTATTTTTAAAGTTAAGTTATTCACAAATGAGTGATTCACACAAATTTTAAATAATTCAAATTTAAACTATTCAAATTTGAAAACTACTGGCACTAATAGAAAGTTGGTATTTTTTTGTACCTAAAGCAAAAAAACAACTCAGAAATAAATAAAAGAAAATAAATAAAGTAGAAAAGAAAAAACTACATTAAAAAAACAGCTTTGCGTGCTGCCCACTGGGCCTGCTTGGACTTAGGGTAGGATCCAGGCCCATAAGGCCTAGCAGGCCCACAGGGCAGCGCATCAAAGTTAGGCCCAGAAGCCTGCTATAGAGAGGAGCTCGAGAGAGCTACCGCACTGGGGCTTATAAACTAGTGCGGACGCCCCTCGGCTAGCGAGGTGGGACTAAACTTGCCGCACCGCATCTGCGCCAGCGCACCCCTTTAATACCGGGTCGTGGCTCCAACCGGTACTAAAGGGGGGGGGGTCTTTAGTACCGGTTGCAGCCACGACCCGGTACTAAAGGGGGCCGCTTCCCGCCGCTTGGCCTAGCCAAATTTGACCTTTAGTACCGGTTGGTGGCTCCAACTGGTACTAAAGGCACCTCCTATATAAGCAGCACTTATGAAAATTTTAGTTAGTTTCTTCTTCATCTCCTTCGTCGTCGCGTCCGTCCCTGTCGCCGCCGCGCGCGTCCCCGTCGCCACCCCCGTCACACGCGCGCGTCCCCGTCCCCGTCGCACGCACACGTCCCCATCCCCGTTGCCGCCCCCGTCGCGCCCGCCTGTCCCCGCCCCCGTCACGGCACGTGCTCATCCTCGTCGTCGATCGCGCGCGCCGCCCCCGACCCGTCCCCGTACGTCGCCGCCCCGGCCCGTCCCCGTCACCGCCCCCCGTCGCGTCGCATCACCGGCCGTCGCCCCGCTGTAGTATGAACTCCCCCTGTCACACCATGGCGACCCTCACACACAGAGTACATGCACACACACACACACACAGACAGAGACAAAATTTTCTTAATTATTTTATGTTTTCTATTTTTTAGTGTTTTATTCTTTTAGTTTATATAAATGTTAGATTAATGTAAATTGTTAGATGATTATATATACACATATATAGAAATGTTAGATATTAATGTCAAATGTTAGATGAATTAGATAGAAATGTTAGATATTAATGTCAAATGTTAGATGAATTAGATAGAAACGTTAGATATTAATGTCAAATGTTAGATGAATTAGCTAGATATTAATGTTAGATGAGTTATTTTTTATACTTTTAGTTATAGATGAATTAGATATATTAATGTTAGATGAATTAGATATATTAAATTTAGGTATATGAGATTTGATGATCTAATTAAAATTTTATTATAGAACTAGTTTATTTTTAGTAAGAAAATTAATAGAACTAGTTTATTTTTAGTAAGAAAATTAATAAAACTAGTTTAGTTTTAGTAACCACTTAGTTGAATTAATAGAACTAGTTGAATTAATAAACTACTTGAATTAATAGAACTAGTTAAATTAATAGAACTAGTAAGTATTTATCAATTAATGTTTCAACTATGAACATAGGAAATGTCTGACGACGAAAAGGATTTCGGTATGTGCGAATACTGCAAAGACGAGTGCGACCTGTGCAACAGAAATTTCCTAGTTGATGGTAGGCGCTTCAACATCAAGCTGGATGAGACCTTCGAAGTCGATACAGTAAGTCACAACGACAAGTATTTTTTCGTAATTAAGCATGACTTATGCTTCATTTGCTTGAACTTATAATTTACTATTCTACTAGCGTATCCCCTGCCATGCAAGAATGTTTGTCTTGGCTAAGATTTGTTTCAGTCCTATGAAAACTATGAAGGTAAAGAGAGTTTACTTGAAGACCGAGCATGGTTATACTTTCTAAGCAAAATTATACAATGCAGACACCTACACCTATTTTGAATGCAAAACTTGGCAAGCACTATGCAAGGCTTATGCATTTGAGCCTGATATGGTTACCATCTTTGTATTCGTCCGGAAGATGATATTGCAGGTAATATCAACATCTGGTTCGATGTGCAGACGCCTCCAGTTCTACCATTGTGTGAGTTTCTCAACCATATTTATGTCTTCGATATTGTTTATTCAAAAATAGTTGACAACTAATTTCTATTGACAGCTTATTTCCATTCAAGCAAACATGTCCGGCGCTTGGTAGACAGGACTGTCCACTGTCCCAGGGCTGAACTAAACTACAAGGAGGTAAGTCATTATGTTTTATGGCTTGAGGATCTTGATGCTGTCAAGAGAAATTATTTTCCCGGACTTGAAAATCTTAGTACTCAAAACGTGCGACCAATAGTGTTCGTATTGAACTACAGTCACATCTATTTAGGAAACATGGTAAGATTTTTACTATTTGTCCTTAGTGCATATTTTGCATACATTATTTTTAAGCTAAACTTCATTGCTAAGTATGTTACTATACGATGTTCTTCAACAGGGACTCCCAATGATAGTTGTGCCTCAGTGGATCGAGAGTAAAGGTCGCATGTTAATGGTTAGCTTATGGCCAAGACATCCTATGGCGCACATGCGTGCATTCAGGATTTCTGAAACCGAGGAATGCTTAATAGTGAAAGACTGGAGCAAAATTGTGAAGGATCATAGAGAAGTACTAGGGGGCAGCAATCAGAAGCGCAACCCACGATTAGGAGACAGGTTCATCTGCATGCTCCAATATGATGAATCAGGAGAGCTACACATGTTCTATGCTATTTTACCTGGGAGAGAGCAGCATGAGTGATTAGGTAGTTCCTGCTCTTAGTACTTGTCCTCTCATGTTCGTGTTCTTCGTCCTAAACTTAATCTCAAAGTGATTTGATTTTGTGGTCTTATGAATGCTTATAATGTAGTGACCATGTTGAACTCGATGATATCTTTGCTTCTGGTACAAGTGAATGTTTCTCCTTTAAGCTAGTTTTGGTGGTGATTAGATAGCGGTAATGACTATGATGATTAAATAGTGGTACTGACCATGATGATTATTAGCTAGTGTTGTTGGTGATGATATGACGTAAGAGTTTTTATATAATATGATGATGATGAGTTACTATATCATTTATGAAAGAACCACAGATTAGTTTCAACTGGATGGATCATAGCTAAGTGATCAAGTAATATGCATAATCCATATTACTTGATCACTTATGATCCATCCACTTAAAACTAATCCATGGTTCTTTCACCTAGTGATTTAATAACTCATTAAAATGTAAAAAAAAATCTCTAAATTAAATGGAAAACACATAATTAAAGGAAAAATAAATAATAAAACCAAAACCACCAAACCTTTTAGTACCAGTTGGTGTTACAAACCGGTACTAGAGGTCTCCATGCCCCCGGCATTGGATCATCCCACGTGGTGGCCCTTTAGTGGCGGTTTGTGTTGAACCAGTACTAAAGGGGGGGACCATTAGTCCCCACCCTTTAGTGCCGGTTACAGAACCGACACTAAAGGTCCTTTCGAACCGGTGATAATGCCCGTTTTGCACTAGTGCTAGATGCACATAAGTGCAATAAAGAACCAATCATGGAGCGGTATACCTTTTGATCAAACTCTTTACCATTGTCATTGGGGCCCAATTGGCCTTTGGTTGGCACCGGCGTCATGTACCCTTTGCAGTCTTCCATTTCAAACTTCTTTAGGCAACCTTTGAGGTATTTTTCTTGTGATATGAAGATGCCATTTCTCTATTGACAGATTTGAAGACCAAGAAAGAATTTCAGCTCTCCCATCATGGACATCCGATATTGCTCTTGCATCATATGACCAAACTCATCACTGTATCTCTTATTAGTGCAGCTGAAGATAATGTCATCCACATGGATTTGGCATACAAACAGTTCTCCATCATATGTCTTCATGAAGAGAGTGGGATCAAGAGAACCAGGTGAGGGAGTCCTGGATTAGGGGGTGTTCGGGTGGCCGGACTATACCTTCAGCCAGACTCCTGGACTATGAAGATACAAGATTGAAGACTCCGTCCCGTGTCCGAAAGGGACTTTCCTTGGCGTGGAAGGCAAGCTTGGCGATACGGATATGCAGATCTCCTACCATTGTAACCGACTCTATGTAACCCTAACCCTATCCGGTGTCTATATAAACCGGAGGGTTTTAGTCCATAGGACGACATACACATCAACAATCATACCATAGGCTAGCTTCTAGGGTTTAGCCTCCTTGATCTCGTGGTAGATCTACTCTTGTACTACCCATATCATCAATATTAATCAAGCAGGACGTAGGGTTTTACCTCCATCGAGAGGGCCCGAACCTGGGTAAAACTTCGTGTCCCTTGTCTCCTGTTACCATCTGGCCTAGACGCACAGTTCGGGACCCCCTACCTGAGATCCACCGGTTTTGACACCGACATTGATGCTTTCATTGAGAGTTCCTCTGTGTCGTCGCCGTCAGGCTCGATGGCTCCTACAATCATCGATAGCGATGCAGTCCAGGGTGAGACCTTCCTCCCCGGACAGATCTTCGTCTTCGGTGGCTTCCCATTGCGGGCCAATTCGCTTGGCCGTCTGGAGCAGATCGAAAGCTACGCCCCTGGCCGTCAGGTCAGATTCAGAAATTTAAACTACACGACTGACATCCGCGGGGACTTGATCTTCGACGGATTCGAGCCACTGCCGAGCGCGCCGCACTGTCACGACGAGCATGATCTAGCTCTGCCGCAGAACAGTGCCCTGGAGGCCGCATCCGCATCGGCTCCGACCCTTAATTCGGAGCCAACTGCGCCGATCAAGGATGGGCGGTTGGACGCCACCTCGGGGGCTGCAACCCCAACGGCGATTGAGCCAAGCACCAGCCCCGTACTCTGCGAGACCCGTGACTCCAAGGAGCCGGACTCCTCTCCGGACTCCGAGCCCCCCGCGCCCCTGCCGATCGAATCCGATTGGGTGCCGATCATGGAGTTCACTGCCGCGGACATCTTTCAGCACTCGCCTTTTGGCGATATCCTGAAGTCACTGAAGTCTCTCTCTTTATCAGGAGAGCCCTGGCCGGACTACGGTCAGCAAGGTTGGGGTACGGACGATGAAGAAATTCAAAGCCCACCCACCACCCACTTTGTAGCCACTGTCGACGACTTAATCGACATGCTCGACTTCGACTCCGAAGATATCGACGGTATGGACGCCGATGAAGGAGATGATGAAGAACCAGCGCCTACTAGGCCCTGGAAAGCCACCTCATCATATGACATATACGTGGTGGACACCCCAAAAGAGGGAGATGGCGATGGAACAGCGGAGGATGACCCCTCCAAGAAACAGCCTAAGCGCCGGCGTCAGCGGCGCCGCTCAAAATCCCGCCAAAACAAACACGGTGATTCCAGCACGGGAGATAATAATACTCCGGAAAGCGCCAAAGAAAACCCCCTCCAACAAGATTTAGCAAAGGAGGATGGAGAAACCAGCCCTCACGAGAGAGCGACAGACAAAGAGGTCGAGGACGATAATTATATGCCTCCCTCCGAAGACGAGGCAAGCCTCAACGACGACGAATTCGTCGTGCCAGAGGATCCCGTCGAGCAAAAGCGTTTTCAACGCAGGCTTATGGCCACGACAAGAAGCCTCAAGAAAAAACAGCAACAACTTAGGGCTGATCACGATTTGCTAGTGGACAGATGGACTGAAGTCCTTGCGGCCGAAGAGTATAAACTCGAACACCCCTCCAAGAGCTACCCAAAGCGCAGGTTGCTACCATGATTAGAGGAGGAAGCACTTGATGCGGCCGACCGGCCACCTCGTGGTCGCGACAGAGAGGCCTCTCGGCCCTCCACTCAAGCCGCACCCCGTACCAAGGCACGGGAATATGCGCCGGACTTATGAGACATGTTGGAGGACAAGGCAAGGCAAACAAGATCGATCTATGGATCGCGTGGGCGCCCCACGGCTCGAGACGGTAACTGTCACGTCGACCACAAATTCGGCGGGGCCGAACACAGTAGACAAGGCTCATTGGAGCTACGTCATGATATAGCCCAATACAGAGGTGCCGCACACCCACTCTGCTTTACAGACGAAATAATGGATCATCAAATCCCCGAGGGTTTCAAACCCGTAAACATCGAATCATATGATGGCACAACAGATCCTGTGGTATGGATCGAGGATTATCTCCTTCATATCCACATGGCCCGCGGCGATGATTTCCACGCCATCAAATACCTCCCACTCAAGCTTAAAGGATCGGCTCGGCATTGGCTTAACAGCTTGCCAACAGGATCAATCAGTTGTTGGGAGGACCTGGAAGCCGCATTCCTCGACAATTTCCAGGGCACTTATGTGCGACCCCCAGACGCCGATGACCTAAGCCACGTAATTCAGCAGCCAGAAGAATCGGCCCGGCAATTCTGGACACGGTTCCTAATAAAGAAAAATCAAATAGTCGATTGTCCGGACGCTGAGGCCCTAGCAGCCTTCAAACACAATATCCGTGACAAGTGGCTGGCCCGACACCTTGGACAGGAAAAGCCGAAATCTATGGCAGCACTCACGACACTCATGACCCGCTTTTGCGCGGGAGAAGACAGCTGGCTTGCTCGTAGCAACAATATGACCAAGAACCCTGGTAATTCGGACACCAGGGACAGTACTGGCAGGTCGCGTCGCAACAAGCAGAAGCACCGCATTAACGGCAACAATGCTGAGGATACGGCAGTTAATGCCGGATTCAGAGGCTCTAAATCCGGTCAGCGGAAAAAGCCATTCAAAAGGAATCCTAGGGGCCCGTCCAGTTTGGACTGAATACTTGAGCGCTCGTGCCAGATACATGGCACCCCCGAAAAGCCGGCCAATCACACCAACAGGGATTGTTGGGTGTTCAAGCAGGCAGGCAAGTTAAACGCCAAAAATGAAGACAAGGGGTTGCATAGCGATGACGACGAGGAGCCCCGGCCGCCGAACAACAGTGGACAGAAGGGTTTCCCCCACAAGTGCGGACGGTGAACATGATATACACAACCCACATCCCCAAAAGGGAGCGGAAGCGCGCGTTAAGGGACGTATACGCGGTAGAGCCAGTCGCCCCAAAGTTCAACCCATGGTCCTCCTGCCCGATCACCTTTGATCGAAGGGACCACCCCACTAGCATCCGTCATGGCGGATTCGCCACATTGGTTCTAGACCCAATTATTGACAAATTTCATCTCACTAGAGTCCTTATGGACGGCGGCAGTAGCCTGAACCTGCTTTACCAGGATACAGTGCGGAAAATGGGCATAGATCCCTCGAGGATTAAGCCCACCAAAATGACCTTTAAAGGCGTAATACCAGGTGTAGAGGCCAACTGTATAGGCTCAGTCACACTTGAAGTGGTCTTTGGATCTCCGGATAATTTCCGAAGCGAGGAGTTAATCTTCGACATAGTCCCGTTCCGCAGTGGCTATCACGCACTGCTCGGGCGAACCGCATTCGCTAAGTTCAATGCGGTACCGCATTACGCATACCTTAAGCTCAAGATGCCAGGCCCTCGAGGAGTAATTACGGTCAATGGAAACACCGAACGCTCCCTCCGAATGAAGGAGCACACGGTGGCCCTTGCAGTGGAAGTTCAAAGCAGCCTCTCCAGGCAGTTCTCCAGTCCGGCCACTAAACGACCGGACACTGTCAAGCGCGCCCGGAGTAACCTACAACAAGACCGCCTGGCACGATCCGAGCAGGCGTAGCAATGTGTCCCCAACCCCAACCCTCGCAAAAAGGCGACGCCAGTACTTCGCGTACATAACTATGCTCTAGAGATACCATGGGCACAGGGGGAGGGGCACCATCACGGCACGCCCAAAACACGGCTTAAACCGTACCAGGGGCTGCCAATTTTTTAGTTTTCTCTTACTTTCAGGACTTCATCCTTCGGAAGGCCTGTTCGGCAGTTCAATTGCCGCACAAATGATGCAAGCACCAGGGAAGCAGACAAGCCACGCCGCACTACAGAACTCCTAGGTGGTCTCTATCACGAGCAGTATACCCGTTCCGCATACTATTCCACAGCTTGCCCCTGGAACGGACATGTTAACTAGCCCAACCTTCCACTTATCGCATTATTTGTATCGTTCTGCTTTGATCGCATCTCTTTTTAATAAACAATGCATAGCTTTCGTCTATTTTTGCATTACCCTTTTTCTTCATATATGTTCCTTAACGACATGTTGCACCCGTACATGTTGGTACGGCCAAAATACGCCAGGGGCTTTAGTACCCCTCAATATGGTGTGAGAAGTCCGAACACATTAACAAGTGTGGCACCCCGAACTTATAGCATTATATGCATCGGCTCCGAATCATGTCTTGGGTCAATAGTTGGGTTTGCCCGGCTCCTATGTTTTGGTACCTTACGTTCCGCTATATCGGCTAAGGTAGCACTAGGAGAACCACTGCGATTGTGCCCCGGTTGAGCTGGGTCGAGCACCTCAGTGGAGAAAGCTAAAACTGACTGTCATGATGAAGCAAGAGCTGGTCGCTGTTCGAGAGGTTTTTTCGAGTCCCTAAAGACTTATGACGCTTAGGGCGAGGAGCCGGCTCTGTCCGGCCAAGGCATGGATCGCGCCCCGAACTCGGCCTTCCGAATACCAGGGGCTTCGCCGAAATTTAAAATTATAGAATTCTATGGCTAAGTGAGAGTGTTCACGCATTATAGTCCGATTGCCTTGTTCGTTGGGCGGAGCGCCTCCCTCGAAGGACCCACACATGGGAAAAAGAGCGCTCAGGTTTATCCCCGAACACCCTAGCACTAGTGGCACGGGGGCAGAAGCCGACGACTCGCCATCTCTCAGAATTGATAAACAGCCGCACAAAAGGTAATATTTTAAATTCCAACAGCATTGCTTAGCGCATATAAACAAGTTTTCAGTGCACAGGACAAAACGAGCAAGTTTCACTCAAAAATTACATCCCTAGAACATTCACCTGCCACAAGGCGAGCACCCTTCAGAACATCCTTATAGTAATTCTCGGGCTTGTGATGCTCTTTCCCCGGCGGTGGCCCGTCCTTCACCAGCTTCTCAGCATCCAGCTTGCCCCAGTGCACCTTAGCACGGGCAAGGGCCCTACGGGCACCTTCAATGCAGACGGAGCGCTTGATGACTTCAAGCCTTGGACAGGCCTCCACCAACCGCCGCACCAGCCCGAAATAGCTCCTAGGCAGGGCCCCTCCAGGCCACAGCCGAACAATGAGGCCCTTCATGGCCTGTTCTGCCGCCTTGTGGAGCTCGACCAGTTGCTTCAGCTGGTCGCTTAGGGGCACGGGGTGTCCGGCCTCAGCGTACTGAGACTAGAACACCTTCTTCGTCGAGCTGCCCTCCTTGGCTCGATAGAATGCGGCGGCATCGGATACACTCCGGGGAAGATCTGCGAACGCTCCTGGAGAGCTCCGGATTCGGGTAAGTAACAAGTAACTCACGTTTATGTGTTTTCTTTGCATAAAGAATGCCTTACCCGCCGCTATCTTCTTCACCTCATCCAACTCCTGGAGGGTCTTCTGGGATTCGGCCTTGGCATACTTGGCATTTTCAATAGCCACCGCAAGCTCGGACGCTCGCGTCTTTGAGTCAATCTCCAAAATCTCATGTTTTTCCATGAGAGCCTGGAACTCTTGCCGCACTTCGCCAACTTCGGCCTCATACCTCTCCCCCTCGGTGTGCTCCGAGGATGCCCTCTTCTCGGCCTCGTCCAGTGCTTGCTTAAGGGTCGCCACCTCAGACGTGGCCCCTACAACAGCCACAATAATCCTGTCATTTTTTGCAATTGCACCTTTATATATATATATATTTAAACACGGTATTTCTTACCTTTATTGTCCTCGAGCTGCTTCTTGGCACGACTGAGCTCCTGCTCGGACCACTCGAGGTTCTGCTTTAGCGTGTCCACTTCCCCAGTCAGTGCGGCGGACGCAAGCAGAGAAGCCTGCATACGCATATTGACTCCTTTTGTTAGACTCCTGCGAATTTTATTTGATCCTCTATTCGGCTTTTCTTCCCGAATGCCAAACAGAGCATCTGGGGCTACTGTCTATGCGGTAATATTATTTACACATTCTTTACTTACCTCAAAGCCTGTCAAAAGGCTAGTACAAGCTTCAGCCAGTCCACTCTTGGCGGACTAAACCTTCTGGACCACCGCACTCATAATGGCACGGTGCTCCTCGTCGATGGAGGCTCCTTGGAGCGCCTCCAACATATTGTCCGGCGCCTCCGGTTGGACGGGGGCCACCAGCACGGCGGACTTGCTCCTCTTGGAAGGAGGTGCCCCGCCGGACTCTGGAACCTCTGAAGGTTCCGGAGCGGTGTCCAGCCTAGAGCTGGACTTGGAGCCCCGAGGGGTTTCATCCCCTTTACTCCTGGAGTCCGGGAGGTCGCCTTGTGGCGCCTCCAGGACCACCTCCTCCTGGCTTGGAACCTGTTGAGACAACACTTCGGTGTCGTCCGTAGGGCGGGGGGAGGAAGCCGTCGGAAGCGAGTTCACATCCGACGAGTCCAGTGAGCCGCTCGATGACGCGTCGAGCTGGTCTTTGGGTGGGCTGCATAAACATATTCGACGTAAGGGAAAGCTGTGCAATAAACGAATACTATGAATTGCTCTGGTATCCGGATACTTACGATTTTGCCAGGGGCTTGGCCCTAGGCACCCACTCCTCTCCGCCGCCGTCGGCGTCAGTGGAGCAGTTCGGAGGAAGGGTTTTCCCCTTCTTGGACCCTTCGGCCTTCCCAAGTTGGGGCGGCCTTCCTTTTCTCCCCTTCCCCCACTGGAGGGGGAGGGGTCTCTTCTTCCTCCTCCTCGTCTTCACGGGAGGAGTGCGTCTTGGATTCGTCGGATGATGAATCCGACACCTCCGGGCGTCGGGCACTCTTTCGAGTCCCCGTGGCCTTCTTCTTGACCTTCTTCTCCGGCACCACATAGGGTTTCGGAACCAGCAGCTTCGCCAAGCGAGCATCCGCTGGGCCTCTGGGCAAAGGAGCCGGATAGTTGATCTGTCCGGATGTCACCTGCCAATCCTGTCAAAGGTAAGGGAGTTTAGACCCCGCATGGAGTCAAACTATGAAAAACTGATACCCTGTAAAAGGAAAAAATAGCTTACCGCGAGAGCGTGACGCTGCGCACTGAATCCACGATCCTCAGTAGCGGATGCGGGAGCCTCGGCACCCTTGAAAAGCATCTTCCAGGCATCTTCGTACGTCGTGTCAAGGAGCCTGCTCAGAGTCTGGTGCCGCGCCGGGTCGAACTCCCACATGTTAAAAGCCCGTTGTTGGCACGGGAGGATCAAGCAGATGAGCATAACCTGGACTACGTTGACAAGTTTGAGCTGCTTGTCCACCAGGGTTTTGACGCATGTTTGGAGTCCGGTCAGCTCTCCTTTTTTACCCCACGACAAGCCCGTCTCTTTCCAGGACGTGAGCCGCGTTGGGGGTCCGGACCGGAACTCAGGGGGCGCGACCCATTCGGCGTCGCGCGGCTCGATGATGTAAAACCACCCCGATTGCCACCCCTTCAGGGTCTCCACAAAGGAGCCCTCGAGCCAGAGGACGTTGGCCATCTTTCCCACCATGGCGCCTCCGCACTCCGCCTGGCTGCCGCGCACCACCTTCGGCTTGACGTTGAAAGTCTTGAGCCAGATCCCGAAATGGGGGCAGATGCGGAGGAAGGCCTCGCACACGACGATAAACACCGAGATGTTGAGGACGAAGTTCGGGGCCAGATCGTGGAAATCCAGGCCCTAGTAGAACATGAGCCCCCAGACAAATGGGTGGAGAGGGAAGCCCAGTCCGCGGAGGAAATAGGGGAGGAACACCACCCTCTCATGGGGCCTAGGGGTGGGGATGAGCTGCCCCTTTTCAGGGAGCCGGTACGCGATGTCGTTAGACAGGTATCCGGCCTTCCTCAGCTTTTTGATATGTCCCTCCATGACGGAGGAGGCCATCCACTTGCCTCCCGCTTCGGACATGGCTGGAGAAGGTTGAGGTTGGGAGTGCGGACTTCGGCGCTGGAGCTCGAGTGCGCAAGAATGGATAGGCGAAGGAGGAAGAAGGCGCAGGTGAAAAGGTGGATCTTTATCCCCTTATATGGGTGGATGCAGCTACATGTCCCCACCAGCCTGATAAAACTCGCTTATCTCCAAGCGCCATAATCGATGGCACGGTTGGGTTACCCACGCCCGTATTGATGAGAATCCCGGAATAAGGGGACATGATCTCTGCTTTAACAAGACGTGCCAAGGAAACCGCCTCGCATAACGCGCTGAGATGGGACAGTAAAACGGTTCGAATAAAAAGCTTGGCCGTGGTGTGATGTCACACTATGGAATACGTCAGCAGATTGGATTTGTGTAAATATTATTCTCTCTATGGCAATATGTGGAAACTTATTTTTCAGAGCCGGACACTATCTTTGTGTTCAAAATCTTCTATGAAGTACTTGGAGGAGGAACCCGCCTTGCAATGCCGAAGACAATCTGTGCGCCGGACTCGTCGTCATTGAAGCCTGGTTCAGGGGCTACTGAGGGAGTCCTGGATTAGGGGGTGTTCGGATGGCCGGACTATACCTTCAGCCGGACTCCTGGACTATGAAGATACAAGATTGAAGACTCCGTCCCGTGTCCGGAAGGGACTTTCCTTGGCGTGGAAGGCAAGCTTGGCGATACGGATATGCAGATCTCCTACCATTATAACCGACTCTATGTAACCCTAACCCTATCCGGTGTCTATATAAACCGGAGGGTTTTAGTCCGTAGGACGACATAAACATCAACAATCATACCATAGGCTAGCTTCTAGGGTTTAGCCTCCTCGATCTCGTGGTAGATCTACTCTTGTACTACCCATATCATCAATATTAAGCAAGCAGGACATAGGGTTTTACCTCCATTGAGAGGGCCCGAACCTGGGTAAAACTTCGTGTCCCTTGTCTCCTGTTACCATCCGGCCTAGACGCACAGTTCGGGACCCCCTACCCGAGATCCGCCAGTTTTGACACCGACACCAGGTTTGAAGCTTTTGCACTTCGAGAAGTCTTTGAGTGTGTCATACCAAGCACGAGGTGCTTGTTTGAGGCCATACAGTGCCTTGTTGAGTTTGTAGACCATATCAAGATGCTTTGGATCTTCAAAGCCAGGTGGTTGAGCTACATATACTTCTTCTTCAATTTTGCCATTAAGGAAGGCACTCTTCATGTCCATTTGATATAGTAGGATGTTGTTGTGGTTAGCATAGGCCAGCAGTATACGAATGGCTTCAAGCCTAGCCACAGGAGCAAAGGTTTCGTCGAAGTCAATTCTTTCCACTTGTGCATAGCCTTGGGCAAGGAGATGAGCTTTGTTTCTAACAACTTGGCCATGTTCATCTTGCTTGTTGCGATAGATCCATTTGGTGCCAATAATATTGTACTTGCGAGGATCAGGATGTTTAACTAGCTCCCAGGCATTATTCAACTCAAATTGTTGAAGCGCTTCTTGCATATCTTGAATCCATTCATGTTCCATGAAGGCTTCATCAACTTTCTTCGACTCAAATATAGAGACAAATGCAAAGTGTCCGCAGAATTTTGCTAGCTATGTTGCTCTTGATCGTTGAGTGGATCAGGTGCCTTGATACTATCGATGATCTTCTCAATCTGAACTTCATTTGCAACCCGAGGATGAGCAGGGTGAAGACTTTGCTCTGGCTGATTATTGGCATCATCTTCAACATTATCTTCAGACTGAGCATTGTCTTCACGTGTAGTGAGAGTTGGAACGATAATTTCCTCTTCTGCCTGTTCCTCGATAGGAATGATTTCTCCAATACCCATGAGCTTGATAGATTCACTTGGGGAAGCTTCATCAAGCACATTTGGCAGATGCTCTCTGAGGGAGTCCTGGACTAAGGGGGTCCTCGGGCATCCGGCCTGCTAGCCATGGGCCGGACTGATGGGCTGTGAAGATACAAAGACCGAAGACTGCACCCGTGTCCGGATGGGACTCTCCTTGGCGTGGAGGGAAAGCTTGGCGACTAAATCTGTAGATTCCTTTCTCTATAACTGTTGGGGATATTACTATCAGTCATGACCCGCCCAGGAGGGGCCGGGTCAGCCCCAATGGCGGGTTACGCAAGAAGCCCAGTAAACATTCAAGACGATAGTTTATTAAACCTTATAGAAGGCCCAAGGGCCTGGAGGCGGCTTAAGGCCCGATATTGTAAACCACCGTATGTAAGGAAAGACTTATAAAGAAAGGCATGTAAAGGAAGCCACCGAGCCGGACATGATTATGAGACGGCCGGGACTCTGCAGGCCACCATGCGTCAACCCATGTATATAAGGGGACGACCCAGTGGCGTCTTAGGGAAAGAAACAACAAGTCAATAACCAAGCCGGCGAGTTGAGCCTCTTGGTGATCGAAATCCCAGCAATACCAATCCCAACTAGACGTAGGCTTTTAGCTTCATCGTAAGGGGCCGAACTAGTATAAAACCCTCTCATGTCCTTTGTCCCGATTAACCCCTTTAAGCTTCCTAGTGCGATGGCCCTACGACTAAGTCCTTGCTCTAGGACATCTGCCGTGACAATTCCAAGACAGTTGGCGCCCACCGTGGGGCCAGCGCACAGTGGATTTGAGTTTTTGAAGGGCAATTTCGAAGGGCTTAAGGGATACGCTGTGGGCCGGATGACCAAGAGTCGTCGCGGCAAGCTCTACATCGACGATGAAGGCTGGGGCCCCGAGGCCGGCTCAATTGAGTACGGATACCGGGTCCCCTTCGGCAGAATTCACGTCTTCATAGGCCGGATCGGCGAGTCAGGTCCTGAGTCGGACGTCCACACCAACCTCATCGAAATGGCTCGGCGCACGAGGACCGCCCGTGTTCAATCTGCCATGAAGCATGCCTTCGTAGGTTGCGTCCACGGTGGTGAATACTCTGAAGGATCGGTGGAGGGCGGTGAGACGGCCGTCTGTTCTGACACTGCATCATCAACAGGCAAGACGGACTCTTTGTACCAGCTGCAGGACGGCATGCTCGGGGGCTGTTCCGATGGCAGTAGTATTCCGGGCCCTCTTGAGCCGCCGAATTGGGCCGGAGTCTTCATGGCAGGGACACAGCCCAGGCAAAACTATACAGTACCGGCGGCAACAGCTAGCAGGTCGGCTGCAGCCGGGTCAGGAGACCCCGCGCGCCCCCCGGCTCAGTTCTTTATGGACCTCATGGATAAATTGACGACTCTGTTGACTGTCGTGGTAGAGCCGGCGGATGAAGCCCAGCATGACGCAAAGGTGGCATGCGTACGTGAAGAGATGGTGCAATCTAAGGAAAATCTACACGTAGAGGAAGTTAGGATGGAAGCAGAGCGGGTGGCTTTGGACGTTCGTGCTCAACAGCTTCAAGCGGAGACCTTCCGGCTCTCGGTGGATCTGAACGCGTCGAACGAGGTCATGAGGAGGAGGCATCAGAAAACCCAATCATGTCTGCCTCTGACGCTCAATCTTAGGAATCTTTTTCACAAACCCGAAGCCGGGGGAAGTAACCCGCCGAAGGCACCCCGGATTACAACACCCGGTGCACCGGTCTAGCCGCGCGCCATGGATCCACCTCGTATAATTACCGCCCCGCCTCATTACGTCCCAACGCCGCCGGGTCACTTCTCCAACCCTTTGGAAAACCTCATCGCAACATCGGCTCGTCTGGCGGCTCTTTCGATGGAAGGTGACTCACCGGCGGCAATTGAAACACGGAGGGTAAGAGAACTTCTTCAAACAGCTCTGGCGCAGTAGGATGCATATTCCTACAGTCGAGACAGGATCCATTCAACTCCTCGCCCAAGCCGGAGCCTGAGTTACAGTAGGCATATTGAATCCACAGATATGTCAAGCAATGCTCAACGCCACAACCGGCCATACAGGCATGAGCCGGTGCGGGCTGGAGCCCTTAACTTGGTGGATCAGGAGAGGATTCGTCAAGAGGCGGAACGAGCAATTCAAATGGCAGCAGATCAGGTGGCTCATCAAACTTTTCCAGCTTATCCAGCAACCTCAGTCGAGGCAGGAGTGGCCACAAGAACCGGAGGCGTTCCTTGCTTGGTGCCGGCCATACGTAATGAGCGTTTGCCAAAGGACTTTAAGGGGCCTCGTAAGGTGCATAATTACACAGCTGACTTACACCCCGGGGCTTGGATTGAGAGTTATGAGATGGCTATGGAGTTATTGGAGGTCAGCGATGCAGCAATGGCCAAGTATTTCACTATGATGTTAGATGGAACAGCTCGTACTTGGTTGAAGGGATTGCCACCCAATTCTATCGGCTCATGGGCGGAGTTGAAGGCCTGGTTCATCCAGAACTTTAAAGACACGTGTAAGCAGCCTATGTGGATTGTGGACCTGACCAATTGCAAGCAAGAGGATGGTGAATCCACAACCCATTGGGTGCGCCGAGTCAAAGAGATAATACATTCATCTAATAAGATGGATGCCGGCTCAGCAGTCTTAATGTTGGAGAAGAATTGCCGTTTCGAACCTCTGAAGCAGAAGCTGGGGCGGCTCAAGCGTGACCGTAATGACATGTGAACGTTGATGGCGGCTCTCGTCAAGTATGCTGATTCTGATACTACCAAGGACCCGGTGTCTGATGAAGAAAAAGCAACGAAGGGAAAGAAGAACGACAACGGCAAAGGTCACCAGCATAACCCGGTGAATCAAGGAGGTAATAAGTGTAAGGCTGATGAGTTTGTTGCTAACAACAATACACAGGGCAGAAATCAACGGCGCAAGGGCAGACAGCCCCCTCGGTCGGGCAGGTCAGGTCCCACCCTTGAGCAATTATTGAATGAGCCTTGTCCAAAGCACAGCACCCGGGAGAAGCCAGCCACCCACCTGTGGAAAGATTGTATGATCATGAAGGCATTTAAAAATTCAAACGTGTTTGATGGAGGTCACAGCCTAGGTGGTGGCTCAGGTGGAGGCGGTTTCCAAGGCCCGGGCGCAGGCTTAGGTGGAGGAGGATTCCACGGTCAGGGACATCCTGGCAACCAAGGAGGGTATAATCCGCAACCCGGCCAAGGTAATCAGCAGCAGCAGTCCGGATATCAGAGCAATCCGAAGCAGCTGAATAGTGGGCAATACCATGTATTCACCACTAGCTTATGGAAGAGTGTCGGCGTTCTGGGAACGGGGGTCCCCAGACTTGCCTGCCTGCGGCCTGCGGCGTGGTTCAAAGGGGGGCCCAGCACGGCCCATCTTCACCAACACAAACCCAAGACCCTCGCGAGGGGCCAAGCCTCGCGGGGCGGACGACGTGGAGCTTCCTCAGGCACGGCCTCGTCAGGCTGGCTCACGAGGAGGCGGAGAGATCAAGGTGGGGTACCTCACGAGGTGCCCGTGACGCAAGCCATGAAGACCGAGGGCGCCAGGCGGGCGCCAGCCCGCGCAGTGTCCTCCTTTCCTCTTTGGTGCAAAGGGGGCAAGCGCAGCCGTGGAGTACCGAGGCATCAGGCAAAGGTTGCCATTTCGGTGCAACGAGACCAAGACCAGGAGGACTATGAGATGGAGGTCACCGTGGAGCCCAAGACGGCGTCATCACCAGAGCTTTGCGCAGGCGAAGACTACTTTTGTCAGGGTAGCTAGTACTAGCTGTCCCCCTTCAAATTAGCCCGCCATTGTTGGCTCCCTTCCCGCTCGATATTTGGGAAGAGGACCAGGGCCTCTATAAATAGGATCAGCCACACCCACACAAGGACGGACGGAGAGCTGGGGGGTTTGGAGAAGGAGGCTCTTGAGAGAGGGGTTTAGATCAGATAGAGAGAGAGAGAGAGAGAGAGAGAAGGGTGACTGAGCTCCTCCCAGCAGTTCATCCCCCAGCCAAGAACAGACCCTCGCGAGGCTGTTTTTCCTTGTATTGTTCATCATCATCAGCCCAAGAGGCAATCCACCACACCACACAGTGGAGTAGGGTATTACACCGCATCGGTGGCCCGAACCAGTATAAACCTTGTGTCTCTTGTGTTGTCCTTTCCTTAGTTTAGGTCCTAGCAAGGCGGAGGGGTGCAGGTAGGTAGGAGACGAAAGCTCCGCGCGCACCCCAGTGTTCGAACCTCAAGGGTCTGCTGGAACCCAAAATCTGACATTTGGCGCGCCAGGTAGGGGTGCGCCGGAGTCCACCTTCCACCGCTTCGCGCCCCGTCGCGTCGTCAACACCATGTCCGGCGACCAGGCGGGCAACCCAGATCCGTGGGCGGCGTGGCCCGCCTGCGTAGAGCCGCTTTCCTCGGGCGACCCCGTGCCCTAGGCAGCTCGCGGTCCGCAGGGCGCTGTGGGCCGCGGGCGACGAAGACAGGCTTCGACAGCTCTCACACCGTGGCAGGCGCGGTCGGCAGCAAGGGCCTCCAATCACACCGCGACCACGACACCGTACACCCGCAGGGAGCAGGCGAACTCGAGGGCCGCGCTCACAGTGGCCTGAGAGCTGCTGCAGTGCAGGCTGCTGGAGGGCGGCCACGATGTGCTGTTGGAGCATGTGGCAGAGCTCCTGGGCTTCGTCGCCTCGGGGGCTCACCCCTTCTCCACCCAGCTCCCATCTCAAGCCCAGGGCGGCTCGCGTGGGGGCTTCGCGCGTGCCCGCGGGCTCCAAGGCTACTCCAACGCCAGCGAAGCTGTCAGCGCCGGACCGGCGGCGGCGCTGCCCCCGCGCCTGGTCCACGAAGAAGAAGGACTCGATGCGACCCACAGCCCCAGTGGGCAGCCGCGCTGCCACCCCACGGTGGGCGCGTCAGGCAGGACCGCATGGCATGCGGGGCATTACGGCGTGGCATTCGGGATGACGGCGCCGGAGGAATATGTGCCCCTCATGATGGACCAAGGACACCCACACGAGAGCGAACAAGGCTCGCTCCTCAGCCCAAGCTGGGGGGACGAGGCGCCAGAAGCTGAGCCTTTCCGGGAGCCCCGGGACGGTCCTACTGGCCACGCTGGGGGCAACGATTATCGGGTACCGCTAATTCTTCAGGAGCAGGTATACGCTAACCATGGATCGTAGGAGGTGCAGGTCGCCACAACGAGCAGCTGCCCCGCTCCCACAGTCTCCTGCCCCTCGGGAGGAGGGCGCAGGGGGCTGCAGGAGAGGGGCCGGGATCCGACATCACCACCGCGGCGTTCGGAGCAAGGTGTTCTCAGGAGGTAGGCCCTCCGCTGGGGAGGTGCCTCAGAGCCTGCCCCCAGCGGAGGACCCGTGGTCGTCGGGGGAACCGCTGGCGACCGCTCTACCCCATCGGCGGCGTCCTGGTTTCCGGTCGTCGTTGATGGCACTAGAGTGTGGCGCAAGGCGGGGCCCTCATCTGGCGATATGAAGCAAGGCCAGTACCTGTGAAGAAGGCCGAGTGCCTGTGAAGCTCGCCGCCCCGTGACACTCACGTAATAATGAGTGGGGCTGTACACGCCCCGGAGTCTCAGGGGTGCCGGCCTCAGGCCCTGGGGCTCCCTCCCACGCCCAGTGGCAGCACTTAGCTCCGCGCTGGTGAGAAGACGTCCAAGCCTAGACTAGGTGCCGGACGCGGCCTTTTGTTTGCTTTCGTTGCTCTTCCATTTGGTTGTCTCTTTCCCCCGCTGGATTCAAGTTGGATTCGAATTTGAGATTTGCGTGTGTTCGGGGAAGGGGTGCTTAGTCTCGTTCGAGCAATTTCTCACGTTTTGGTTACCGCTTCGCCTCAGCTGCCTCCCCTCGCGAGCCCCTCGCGAGCCGGGTCAGGCCTAGCTTGCGCGCAGCCCAGACTGCCACCGACGTGGCCTCTCAGGAGGGTGTTTTACTGCAGATCCTACGAACCCAATCAGGGAACACTCAAGACACCACAACCTCCCACGGGCTGCCTCAGGGCCAGCACGGGACAAAGGTAAACTAGCCGACCAGCGCGTCGCTTGGGCCAACCACTTGGCGCGGGCGCATGGGCAATGTCGCGTCTACTAATACGATGAACACAAGTTTTACATAAGGGGCTCCCCTTAAAAATGCTCTCACTGCAATCAGGCCAAAACCTGAGTTCTATTCATGCAGGGTAAGGAAGTAGGAGCGATGCACAATCAGTCGGATGAATCCCCCAATGCGTTCTCGGGAGCACCACCTGAGCCGTTGCTGGCGTCGCTGAACCCGCCATCACTGTCCGTGTCGCCGTCAGCGGCGTCAGGGCCGTTCACCATGTCGCCCTCGACGGCCGCCACGATCACGTCGTCGTTGTCCGAAGCGAAAGCCCTGAGAAGAGCCTCCACATTTTCTTCCACCCAGTGCTCCAGGTCGCCTCGGACGGCCTGGGGGACTGGGGTGATGGCGGCGTCAAAATCAAAGTGGGGATCCATGTTCCGGAGGTGGCTGAAGATGCGAGAAAAGGCGCGCCCAAGCAGGGCACGGCTCCTCTCCTCCACCAACCTGTCAGCCCTGACTGACCACGCCTCCAGCTGCGTCACCACGTCAGTGAAGAACTGAAGATTGCCAGCATAGTTGACTGCATGCGGCTCGCCAACAGCCGCCTCGCAGATGTTGCCCAAGGCTGCGTTGGCTCTCTCCCAGAGCGTGGTGAGCATGGGGCCGTGCTCATGCTCCAGGATCCGTCACTGATGTATCTCGTCCGTGTTCTGGCCCGCGACGACCTCGGCCTCCTCCACCCGCTGGCGGAGAAGGAGCACCTCGGCCTGGGAGGCGGTTAGCTACCTTGCGCCACCTCAAGAGCGGCCCGGAAAGCGTCGGCCCGCCGCGTCGCCTCCTCCAGCTTGGCCCTCAAGGCAGCAGTCCTGCCTTCAGCTTCGGCCCGGATCAACCCCAGCTTCTCTTCGAACTCGTTCTCGAGGTTCAAACGCGCCATCGCCACTCGACGTCCGACCTCCTCCAGGACGCGGGCTTCCTGTGCAGCAACATCATCCTCCGCCCACGTCACCAAGCGCTCCCTCATCTCCAGACACTCGTACTCTCGGGTACGTTCGGCGGCTTCTAGCGTCAGCGCCTCCTCACGCTTCTGGAGCTCCGCTAAGTCGCCGGAGGCCACCTTCATCGACGCGAGGGCTGCCTCGCGCAGCTCCACCTGCTCCTCCAGCGAGTAGCACCAGGCCAGGAGCTCCCGAGCCCGCTCCTACGCCGCCGTTCGCCGCTGGTCAGCTTCCCGAGCCTCCTCATTGGCCCAAGATCGGGCCTCCCGAGAGGCCACCAGCGACGCCTTGGCCTCTGCGTCGTCAAGATCGCGCTGACGGTGCGCAAGGGCAATGGCGCCCTCCAGCTCGCGCCTCTCGGCAGCCAGGTGCAGGCCCTCGGCCTCAAGGCATGCGTCTTCATCGGCAAGCTCCTCTCAAAGCAGGCTTACCGCGTCAGCCGCCCTTCGAAGGAATCCTTGGCGGAGAGCGCGACGCTCCCGAGCGTTCTCGAGCATGACTTCCACACCATCATCTGCCCCAAGCAAGCGCTGGGGGCCGCGAGTCAACACTCCCCCTTCGGGCTGGGGGCTGGGGGCTGGCACCCTCGCGACGGCCGGGCACGCCGCATCAGAAGCCCGGCCGGGGGCCAGCCCGTCCCCAGGTGAAGAGCGCAGGAAGCGCCTCAGCCAATCGCAGTCCACAACTAGGCGACAAGCCCACGGCAGGCCGGCTATGCCACGAGAAGGCCCGCGAAGGATCGCGAGGTGCGCGGGGTCACAATACGCCTCGGGACGGTTCGCCTTGTCGATCGCCCTCACCACAAGGGCTTCACTGCTTGGAGCACTTGAAGACGATGGAGGGGGCGAAGCCAAGGGGGACGGCTCCTCAGCCGTCTCTGCAAGCTCGGCTGGAAGGGGCCTGCGGAGTAAGGGTCAGTAAGAGCAACAGAAGGATCGGGAGCTGGGAAAGGAGAAGGCTTGCTCATCAGTGGCGAAGTACTTCCTACGCTTCAGCAGGCGACAAGGGTAATCGTCGCCCAGGGTCTCCCTTCTCTTCCGGAGGGCCTCAAAGTCCACGCGGAAGCGGCCTAAGAGTCGGGCGCAGGGATCAACCTGCGACGAAGATGGAGCGTCAAGGCGATCTGCGTCAGGGGCGCCTGCCTGACGTGCGCCGCCAATCGCCTCGCCCAGAGAAGCCGCCGGAGCCTCAGTGGCCTTGGTCGTAGGCGCAGAGGGCAGCTGTTCTTCACCCTCAGCCTCGGCGGCACGGGCCCCGATAACTGCTTCCTCATGAGCCTCGCCCAGCGCTGTCACCCCGCCGGGAGCCCCCTCGGCCTCTGGCGCCTCGTGCCTCCCTGCTCCGCCACTTGAGGAAGAGTCGCCTTGGCCGACTGGAAGGGCAGTCACCACCACTAGTTTCTCGCGAGGCCCCTGGAGGCCGGCGGGGCGCGGCCCCCACTCATCGAAGATAGGCATCTGCCTCACAAAATTGCCCCCGCTCTGGCAGAGGTACAGCAAGGCCCCTCCCTGCTGGAGACTGCCAGGGTTGGGGTCCCCCGTCAGGGTCAAGAGCGCCATCCTCAGCACTTCAGGCGTCAGGTCCTCTTCCTGGAGCCTCATACGATCATCGCGCCCGCCAAAGGCCCACATTCGGCGGGAGTGGCGCTGGAGAGGAGCAACATGGCGAAGTAGGAACTCCTTCACCACCTTGGGCGCTGTCGCGCCAAGCGACCTCAAGAACGTGAAGCGGTGCCAGACGAAGACAAGCCGGGGGCTCTCAAGCGTCTCTTGGCCCCAGCCCGAATTGGGGACAACAGGAGAAGTTGGCTCTGGCAGCAGGGGGCTGGGCACCCCAGCATCCACATACAGCCACCACTCGTGGAACCCAGCCACGGGCAGAGGGAGCTTGAAGTCAATCCCAGAGGCCGCCGTCTCAGGCGCGGCAACAAAGCTCACACACGCCCACCATTGGGTAGGGTCAACAAGGCGCAGCAAGAAGAAGTGGCGCAGCAAGGCGACCGAAGGAAGGATGCCCATCGTGGCCTCACAAACAAAGGCGAAGACCAAAAGGAGAGTGATGGATTCAGGACCCAGATGCATCATGTGGATCTGATAGTGGGAAAGCACGGCATTGAAGAAATCGGAAAAGGAAGGAACCAGACCCGCCCACAGGGCGTCGGCAAAGTACGGGACCTCGGTGGCTATCCTGTCGATGGAGAAGTGGGACGCGGGCCAGGCCGTCGTCCTCCCGCATTCATTGGAGATGGTGGCCAGGGCCATGCTGACCTTGCCCAAACATAGATTCACATATAAGTATTTTATGCGCGATGGCATAAACAAACATGCGGTGTTTTAACAACTAAGTTATTACAAGGCTTTATAAGCCTATGAAGATGATCATTGTCCCTCCCTCGCCGGTTCACCATCTTGAGTCTGGTGGAAGTTGGGTTTTGACCAATCAAGTCCGTTCACAGCGACAAATTCGGATTCGTCGTCGATCAGGCCGACCGGATCAACCTTCGGGCAAATGTATCTTCTCTCACTGGTGGGATCAAGTCTGTTACTTTATATGAGGGAGGGGCCATCTTCTTATTCTCACTATCAAAACCCGGTTGGTACTTGTCCACATTAGTGTCATCTCCAAGACTAGTCGCCTGAGGCCGGACTCCGCGTACACAGGCGATGAAGTCATCCTGATCAAAAGGAGACCCGTCCTCCTTCACGGTAGGATAGCCTCTTGCTACATCCGCCGGGTCTAGGTCTGGCACCCAAGCCTTGGAGCGGCTTAGGGCAGTCAAAGCTCTGGCTCGCGCGCAGGAGCATTTTACTTCTTCGAACCTGGTAGGAAGGATGGACAGCTTCTTCAGGACGTCGCTGAGCCGGTTGGGTCCTTGATTAGCAGGAGAGATGGCAGCCAGAGCCCGTTGTGCGCCGATATACGATTGTTCAACCAAAGTATATACTGCCTTCAGCTTAATCAACGGGTCTTGGCTCAGATTCTTACTTCACGGACCTGCATAAATTTTTACAGAGTTAGTTGGCGGATTATACTCCGGTTTGGCAAAAAATATACAAAAGGTCAAATCAGGCAGCTTACCAAAGATAGCAGCTACCATCTGAGACACCTGGCCCTTTAACCTGTTCAGCTCTGTTGAAATTTCTATCAGAGTTGTTTCGGCTGTCTCAGCTCGTCGGGTCAGAAGTATTTTCTCATTTTCCCAAGTCTTCTCCTTGGCAGCAAAGCTGATCTTCAAATTTTCCGTTGCAGAAAGGCTTATTTGCAGTTTGGAGGTGGAAGATTTGATTTCTGACTCCTGACTCGCTAGCCGGGTCTTTGCGTCAGTCAATTGAGAATTCAATTCAGACAAGGCATTCTGTAAAACATTCAGATGAGTCAAGACTTGGTTTCAAATTCAAGATTTTAAATTCAAGATTCAAGTCTCAAGTACTTTATAGAAAACCACTTGACACTTGGGGGCTAATGTATGCCAAATCAAATTTCTATGACTTTACAAACATATTTAAAAGTCCCAAGTCCCTTACAAAGTAATAGCACTTGGCACTTGGGGGATAATGTATGCAGTTCAGCAAGTTTATCATGGTTAAGCCGGAGTATTAAGTACTTTGAAGACGGTCTCAAAAACAATTTTAAAAATACCGATTCATTTATGATTAAAATGAACTGGTCCTTGCGGACTACAGGTGAAGCTTTGTTCTATTAAAGTCAAGCAAAGATTCATAAGTAAAAATCTCTGCCTATATTCTAAAGTCTACAGGTTATTCCGGTTCTCTCATAATCTGAAGACTTGGGGGCTGAAGGAATACAAGTAAACCAGAAAAACGTACCTCATACTTCAACTGAAGCTGCTTGACCATCTCAATCTCAGATTCACGACTGGAGTGTACCTGACTGAGATAGCCGGATAAAATGTCACTGGCATTGAGACGGTCATAGTTGACAACATCAAAATGACCTTTCTGCCTTTTCAACGCCTCTTGCTTTGCGGTACACTGAGCCAACACGGTTGGGTTCCCCGGCTCAACCAAACGGCTACCAGTAATTTGAACATCTTGGGCAAATAGAGACGGCGGGTTGGCTGAGCTTGACGAACCAGCTGTAGAAGGATTCACCGTGGCTTCATCAAAAGTCGGCTCAGGAGGGTTTGCCTCATTGTCAATAGGCGGGTGTTCTGGAGCGTTAGCCAATGGAGAAGGCGGCCTAGCCGGTTCAGATGCTAGCACTGCGGGTCTTCCGCCGGTTTTGCCGCCTTCGCCTTCTTGGATTTAGCCTGGCCGCTAAGGAAAAATATTGCAGGATTGTCAGCATAAAGATACAATTGAGCAACCCGGAAGAAAGGAGGATTTCTGATTACCCAGGAGCAGTCTTGAAAGCTGGGAATTGTGTTTGTGATGAGTCGCCTGAGGAATGAGACACCTCCTGAAAGGATATAAGAAAAGAGTTAAAAGAAATACAAGGAGCAGGATTCATTAAAACGAGTTAAAGACAACAATAAGTAAACCTCGTTTGGGCGTTTCCAAGGGGTCTGTTGAAGGACGACAACCGGTTCATCTTCAATCCCAACATCGCGGCGGCTTTCATGTTGCTGCTTTTTCAAATGAAAGTTGGGATCCAAGTGAGCTAAGGGGTTAGAAAACCTTACTTTACAGATCGATCGTCCAACTTTGTGTCTTGGTAAGGGCTCTGAGTCGGAGGAAATGATAGTTACCTCTGCTTCCCTGGCCTGACTGTCCCCAGTGTCATCCTGATAAGGATCAGTGTCAATAAGATTGTTAAAAAATTGGCCAAGGGAAGCAAGGGCTACCTCCGAGTCAGACGTGTCATCAAGTTTCATTAAATCTTCAGCAGTGGTTTTCTTTTTCTTCTTCGACTTCCGGGTCGTCTTCTTGGTGTTCATGGCACAGCTTTCGCCTTCTTGGCAGCCTCGTAGTCATATTTCACCTTACAAAAGTCAGAATTGGCCTGCAAATACAAGAAGAAAGATCAGTGCTAAAGGAATATAGCTGGGAAAAACACAAAGGAAAGGAGATCAGAATATACTTACTTCTGGTACCGGGTTAAGCTTGCAGAAGGGATTTAACCCAACAATGCTACAGTCTTCATATTTCCCATTCACTAAAAGGTTTTACATTGAAACAATGTCTTCTTCGGTGAGTTCAACTGGGCTGTGACGAAGAGAGTTGTCCGAGCCTCCACCATATTCATACATCAGTTTTGATCGACGGCTTAATGGAATAACCCGCCATGAGATCCAGCAGCGGGTCATATCTACTCCAGTTAAACTATTCCCCAACAAAGCATTGATTCTTTTGATGGATGGAAGCAGCCTCTTACGTTCAGCAACAGTGAGTTTATCCGGAAGGGTGAACTTGGAGTCAAGACGACCGGGGTGGTAACCCGGCAGCGGCTTCTCATTTGCTGGAGAGATATCCTGACAGTAAAACCAAGTTTGGTTCGAGTCCTTTGGGTGACTTGGTAAAACTATGAGAGGGAAGACAGCACCCTGACGGCGCTGAATTGAGATGCCTCCAAGTTCTAAGCTAGGACCGTTGGTGCATTCGTTCTGCCGGTTCAGATAAAAGTACTCTCTAAACAGCTCTACGGTCAGCTCTTGCTGAAGATACACCTCACAGAGCAGTTGGTAATTACAAATATTAGATATGGAATTGGGTCCATGGTTCTGAGGATGGAGTTTGAAAAAATGAAGGACCTTTCTGAAGAATTTTGAACCGGACGGTGAGAAGCCACGGTTCATGTGGTCAGTGAAGACAATCACTTCTCCGTCTTTTGGATTGGGGCGTTCTTCCTCCGGGTCAGGAGCACGATAAGACATGACAGTTTTTGAAGGCAGAAACCCAATGAGGAAGAACTCTTTTAACCGTTCCTCAGTTATGGATGAGGGGACCCAGTTACAGACGGTGGGTGTCTTTGACGGCATGATGTGCAAGGAACTGAAAAAGAAATAACAACATGCCGGTTCAGTTTACGGTCAGGTTAACAGTTAATGGTTGAAGATGTAAAACAAGTAATGGCGGCTTAACTAAGGGCTAATGACATATAAGGAAAAGAAAGCCGGAGCGGTAAGCCGCCATGACTACAGATTTTCTCAGAAAGCAGATTCAGCTAAGTGTTGGCATAAACAAGTTTTACCAAGATGTCATTATTATTTTGGATCAAATGGCCATTCTGAAAAGAAAAATGTTCTAGACCTAAAAATCTAGTACAAATGGGTTCGTCAGCTATAACGAAGCATCTATACAGGAAAAAGGGATCTACTGCTATAAAAAATGGATGCAAAACAACTACCGCGCGAGTTATATCTCCTTTTTGGATCAAGAGAGGCTACGGAGGAAGAACTGCCAGAAAGGTTCATGAGGAACAGTGAAGAACACCGATGAACTCGCAAAGCCCTAATGCAGATCTAAAAAGTTTGAGAAGGCAAGACTTACGGATGCGGATTTTCTGCGGAGGGTCATCGCCGTTTATCTGGACAGTTCAGGGTGATGCAGCGGCTAAGCTCGAGGACGACGATGAGCATTGCGGCGGCGGAGCTCGAGCAGTAGCGGAGATTGCGAGAGGAAGAAGAGGGGAGAATGAGAAAAACTGGCCGCGTGCCTATTTATAAGGGTAGATGCGAACAGACAGGCACGAAAATCAAGGGAGGACCAAAATAATGTTTATCCCGCTAAACGAATGCCTCGATTCTCAGAAGACATTAAAAGATAAAAGATCCGTTGAAGATGACGTCATAATAGGTTTTCATGTTTTCAGAAGATGACGTCATGGCGGATTACAGAGTTCTTTCAGACAAAGAAAGATGGGTTTCGTCTAAATGTTGAAGATTGACAAAGAACAAAGTTCAAGTCAACCTTGGGGCCTAATGTTGGGGATATAGCTACCAGGTATGACCCACCCAGGAGGGGCCGGGTCAACCCCAATGGCGGGTTACAAATAGAAGCCTAGTAATATTCAAGATTATAGTAATCTAGACTTGTAAAAGGCCTAAGCCCAAGGGCGGCTTAAGGCCCAAATATTGTAAACCGACATATGTAAATAAAGACATATAAAAGAAGTCACCGAGCCGGACACGTTTTATGAGCCGGCCGGGACTCTGTAGGCCGCCAGGCATTAACCCGTGTATGTAAGGGGGTGACCTGGCGGCAGCTTAGGACAGAGACAAGAGATCGATAACCAAGCCGGCGAGTTGAGCCTCTTGCAGATCGAAACCCCAGCAATACCAATCCAACTAGACGTAGGCTTTTACCTTCATCGTAAGGGGCCGAACTAGTATAAAAACTCTCTCGTGTCCTTTGTCCCGATTAACCCCTTTAAACTTCCTAGTGCGATGGCCCTACGACTAAGTCCTGGCTCTTGGACATCTGCCGTGTTAACTCCACGACAGTTGGCGCCCACCGTGGGGCCAGCGCATGGTGGATTTGAGTTCTTGAAGGGCAACTTCGAAGGGCTCAAGGGATACGCCGTGGGCCGGATGACCAAGAGTCGTCGCGGCAAGCTCTACATCGACGACGAAGGCTGGGGCCCCGAGGCCGGTTCAATCGAGTACTGGTACCGGGTCCCCTTCGGAGGAATTCATGTCTTCATCGGCCGGATTGGCGAGTCAGGCCCAGAGCCAGACGTCCACACCGACCTCATCGAAATGGCTCAGCACGCAACGACCGCCTGTGTTCAATCTGCCGTGAAGCATGCCTTTGTAGGCTGCATCCATGGCGGTGAATACTCTGAAGGATCGGTAGAGGGCGGTGAGACGGCTATCTGTTCTGATACCACATCATCAACAGGTGAGACGGACTCTCTGTATCAGTTACAAGGCGGCATGCTCGTGGGCTGTTCTGATGGCAGTAGTATTCCGGACCCCTTTGAGCCTCCGAATTGGGCCGGAGTCTTCATGGCAGTGACACAGCCCGGACAGAACTCTACCGCGGCGACAGCAGCAGCGACCAGGTCAGCTGCCGCCGGGTCAGGAGATCCCGCGCGGCCCCCGGCTCAGATTCTGATGGACCTCACGGATAAGCTGACGACTCTGTTAACCGCCGTGGTAGAGCCGGCGGATAAGCCCCAGCACGATGCAGAGGTGGCACGTGTGCGGGAGGAGATGGTGCAAGCTAAGGAAAATCTAGCCGCGGAGGAAACCCGGATGGCGGCAGAGCGAGCGGCTTTGGATGCTCGTGCTCAACAGCTTCAAGCAAAGACTTTCCGGCTCTCGGTGGATCTTAACGCATCAAACGAGGTCATGAGGAGGAGGCATCAGAAAACTCAGTCACATCTACCTCTAACGCTTGATCCGAGGAACCTGTTCCATACTCCCGGGGCTGGGGGGTGCAACCCGCGGGAGGCAAACCGGATTACGACACCCGGTGCACCGGTTCAGCCATGCACCATGGAGCCACCTCGTATACATACCACTCCTCCTCATTATGTGCCAACACCTCCGGGTCACTTCTGCAACCCCCTAGAAAATCTCATTGCAGCGTCGGCTCGTTTGGCGGTTCTCCCAATGGAAGGCGACTCACTAGTAGCGATTGAAACCCGGAGGGTAAGAGAACTTCTTCAAACGGCTCTGGCCCAGCAGGATGCATACTCCTACAGTCGAGACATGATCCATTCGACTCATCGCCCAAGCTGGAGTCCGAGTTACACTAGGCACATGGAGTCCGCGGAGATGTCAAGTAATGCTCAACGCTACCGGACGTTGATGACTTAAGTCACATTGTCCAATAGCTCAGAGAGTCAGCCAGGAAGCTCTGGACTAGGTTCTTAGTTAAAAAGAACCAAATTGTCGACTGTCCGGACGCGGAAGCCCTTGCGGCCTTCAAACACAGCGTCCGGGATGAATGGCTTGCACGCCACCACGGTCAAGAAGGACCTAGATTCATGACATCCCTTACCGCTCTAATGACCCACTTTTGCGCGGGAGAAGACAGCTGGCTCGCTCGTAGAAGCAACATCGCCAGCGACTCGGGCACTTCCGAAATTCGAGACGGCAATGGCAAACCACGACGAAGCAAACACAACAGTCGCAATGATAATGAAAGATCACACAACACAGCGGTCAACGCAGGATTCATCAATCCAAAACCCGGTCAACGGAAAAAGCCATTCAAGGCGAACCGAGATGGACTATCCAACCTAGACAGGATACTGGACTGACCCTGCCAGATTCACGGCCACCCCGATAAACCAGCTAATCATACCAACAGAAGTTGTTGGGTCTTCAAGCAGGCCGACAAGCTCAATGCCGAACACAAGGGGAGGAGGCCGCCAGGCGATAGGGACAATAGAGATGTTCACCAACCAAATACCGGGGGTCAGAAGCAATTTCCCCCCGAGGATCGATCAACCCTGGGGCGGAAATAGCAGTTCAGCTTTCGCCGCCTACCTCATATATCCGGAAAATTTGTACCCTGCATACATCACTACACACTTAACATACCATGGGCATTGGTGGAAGCACAATACGGACAAGCCGGCAAGCATTCCCGTAACATTTTTTATCTACTTTCCTTTTTCTTTCTTCTTTATCTCTTAAAAACAGGTGACGCAAAGGACAAAGATCTAGACCGACTCCATCAGAGTTCGGATCCGTACACTCATCTAAGAGGCTACTTCCGTCAAGGATTCCCCTCACCGAGGACAGGCGGTACAGACGTGCAACAGGAGGTCCAAAATAAACTTTTTGTAGACCACACTCTTTATTTCGAGCCTGTAATATGCCATTTCCTCCGCCTTCGACCCTGGGCATGTCAAATAGACAGGGTTGAGGTCTTTTTATATATAAAGTAACCATTGGCATATCGCCCAGTTCCCAGTAAACATTATTCAAATTAATCATTCACGTCTTTTCACAAATGAATATGGCTCCTATGGTCGTTTAACACACATACCTTGGCATAACCTGCCAGGGGCTTGGTATGGGAACAAATGAGTTGCCAACAAAGTTCGAACAGCTTTACTGCGTACTTCGGCGTCGCGACTTTGGCCTTATATGCATCAGCTCCAAATCATGTCTTGGGTCAATGGTTGGGTTGCCCGGCTCCTGTGCTTGCTACCTTACGTTCCGCTCTATCGGCTAGGGTAGTAAAGGGATAACTACTGCGATGGTGCTTCAAGTTCATCTAGTCAAGCACCTCAGTAGAGAAAGCTGAAAACCGACTATCATGATGCTACGCGAGCTGGTCAACCACTTGATGACTTACCGGAATCTGTCGCGATTCCCTCCGTATCACACGAAGGACCTTTTTTCGGGTCATATATGTAACGCACCATATTGGAATAAGACGTATACATACGAGGGGCTATATCGTAGCCCCCCCCCCATAAAACTCCTATGGCTAAGTGAAAGTGTTAACGCCCTATAGTCTGATTGCCTGGTTCGCCGCATTATCACCTCCTTCATGGACCAAGACGTTGGATCAAGAGTGATTAAATGCTTTTCCGAACACCCCCGTACTTCCTATGAGGGGGCTGAAGCCGACGACTGGAAAACTTTCAGATCATATTAAAACGGCCGCACAGGAGGAACACAAGCTTTTGAGCAAAACATAAAAATAGATTAACTATAAAATTGTCTTTTACAATTCTCATACACCTCACTCAAACATTATGTCTTTCGAGCATTGACCCTCTATCAAGCGGACGGCCTCTAGGACATCTTCAAAATAATGCTCCGGTTTGTAACGGTCCTTGCCCTTGGGTGAACTCTTCGCCGCAACATCGATGGCCTTCATCTTCCCCCAGAATGTCTTGACTTGGGAAAAGGCCATCATTGCACCCTCAATGCACACCGACCGCTTCACAGCGTTGATACGTGGCACCGCATCAACAAGCCGCTGCACCATGCCGAAGTAGCTATTCGGAATAGGCTCAGTTGGCCACAACCGGATTATGACGTTCTTCATGGCAGCGCTAGATATCCTATGAAGCTCGGCCCATAGGGACATCTGTTGTTTTAGCAACAGAGGGCGCTTCGACGCGCTAAAGTGTGACCAGAAAAGCTTCTCCGTTGCATACCCCTCTCGCGCCTGGTAAAACTGCGCTGCATCGGAAGAACTCTTCGGCAAGTCTAAAAACTCGTCCGGAGAACTCCACACTTGGTTAAGCTGAGCATAGTTTGGATCGCCGAACTTAGTCCGTAGCAAAAAGGGCTTGCCAGCCGCAATCTCCCCAGGTTGCCGGATCTCCTCACAGGCTGCTCTGGATTCAGACCGCACTTCTCTCGCCTCTCGTAAGGCCTTGTAAAGTTCAGCCGTTTTGGCTTCATTCTCCTTCTCAAGAAGTTCCCAGCGGCTAGCAGCATTTTTTAGTTCGAGCGCCATCGTGGATATCTTCTCCTCGTCTTGGTGCCGAGCAGCTTGTTTGGCTTTTAACTCAGCCGATGCCTTTTCGGCAGCCGCATTACTAATTCGGGCGTGCTCCTTGGCCCGGGCTAGCTCAGCTTGAAGGATCTCGACTGCGATAGCACCATCTGCAGATATGTACACCTTATTACAGAATTCTTCGCATATTGCTTATATTTTAAACATATCCATAGTATAACTGCCCCAAAATCATACCTTGCGCCTCGTCAAGTCACCTGTTGATAAGCGCAATATCATTATCCGCCTCATCAATCTTATGTTGCAAATCTACAACTTCTATAGTTCGGGCAGTCATCGAAGAAGTCACCGCCTGTGTTCCAATTAATCAGGTCAGTCCCTGGGCATTTCTTTTGATCCTCTGATCGCCTCCCTCGCGAAGCCAATCAGAGTCTCAGGGGCTACTATCTATACACAGGTGTATTTTGTGAATAAAACACAATTGCACAAATTATAGCACAAACCTTGAAGCCTCTTAGGAGGCTCGCAAAGGCCTCATTCAATCCGCTCTTCATGGACATGACCTTTTTAACCACCATGCACATCAAGGTATGGTGTTCCTCTGAGCCGGACGCCTGCTGCAGCATGTTCGTCAAGATATCCGGTGCCTACAGGTCTCTGGAGGCTGCAGAAGGAGTACGGCCACCCTTTAAAGGGATATGTTTATTCATATCCGGCTGTATACCGGATTGTTTGGGGCCTTCATTATTGGTCCTCGGGCCCAGGGCCACCTAAGTATCACCTTCGGGTAATGTCTTCATCATCCCTTGCACCACCTGTTGGTCAGGGTAGACCCTCCGCGATGACACCTCGAAGTCATCCGCCCTATTGGGTGGAGAAGCTGGTGGAGGCATCTCGCTTTCCATCATCTCGGGGAGAAGGTCCCCCGAAGAAGAGGATTGTTGTAGAAGACGGCGTGCCGAGCTGCAAAAAACATATATTCCAGGCATTACAAGAAAAGAATGGGATATGTTTCAAACATCCTTGTTCACTTATGATTTGGCCTGAGGCTTGTCCTCGTCATGAGACTGTGCTTCGATGTCCTCCAAGCCCGAGCCACTCAACAGAGGCATCTTGCCTCGCTTAGGAGCCTATTTCTCCAAATCTTCGGAGGCGGCCCTTTTCTTCCCATGAGGGGAGGAGACAATGGCCCCCCTTCACTTTTGTATTCGGATGAGGGAATTTTGATTCCTCCGGACACAATGTTTGATGTACCCTTGGAATAGGGGCCATCTTTGGATCTCCCACTCTCCGTCTCGCCCTCCTTCACAGACATCTGGTATGGTGCCAGGGCCAGCATCCTTGTTAGAACAGGATTCACGGGGCCTTCAAGAAGAGGGTCCAAACACATAATTAGTTCCGCCTTCTTTATCCAGCCCCGGAAGAAGGTAGCTTTCTTAGTACCATATTACGATATGCGTAATTACAAAGTGTTCGGGAGACAAGTGCTTACCGGGGTATCACGATGGTTGCTGCTAAGGCCAGCATCCTTAGTAGTGTCCGACGAATGTTTTCGCTTCCCAAAAAACAACTTCCACATCTCTTCATGCGTAGTGCCGAAGAAGTGTTGAAGGGTTCGTGATCCTTCTAGATTAAGCTCCCACATACGGCGAGACCTGCGCTGGCATGGCAGGATCCGGCGAATTAGCATCACTTGAATCACGTTGACAAGATCGATGTCTCTCTCAAGGAGGGTTCGGATGTGGCTCTGTAGAGTCTGCACTTCATCAACTAATCCCCAGTCCAGCCCCTTGTTAATCCATGATGCAAGCTGTGGCGGAGGGCTGGAACGGAACACATGTATAGCTGCCCACTTGGTACTATGGAGTTCCGTGACATAAAACCACTCTCGCTGCCATTGGTTGGAGGTTTCGGTGAAAGAGCCTTTTGGCCAGGGAGTGTTGGTAAGTTTTCTCACTACAACACTACCGCACTCTGCCTGTTCCCCGTCAATTACCTTTGGCTTCACACTAAAGGTCTTGAGCCATAAGCCGAAGTGTGGGGGATTCGGAGGAAGGCCTCACATGTGATGATAAACGCCGAGACGTGGAGGAAGGAGTCTGGAGCTAGATCTTGAAAATCTAGTCCGTAATAAAACATTAGCCCCCGGACGAAGGGGTGAAGAGCGAACCCTAGCCCTCAGAGGAAGTGGGAGATGAATACGACCCTCTCGCCAGATCTGGGGGTCAGAATAAGCTGTCCTTGAGAAGGAAGCCTGTGGTGTATCTCCGCGGTCAAGTATCTGGCCTTTCGAAGGTTTGCAATATCCTCCTCTGTAACGGAGGAAGCTACCCATCGACCTTGAGGGCTGGGTTCAGACATAATGGGGAGGCTTGAAGCAATGAAGTCGAACCTTGGGCGCTAGAACTCGAGGTTGGAAAGGTTGAGGAGAAGTTTGGCATAAAAAGACGTACCTTGGTTCCTCTATAAAGGCAACGAGTATTGAACGCCTCCTCCTAAGCCTAAGAACATGCCTATTCCTAAGGAATCTTTCCCCCAGGACGGTTGGGTTACCCACGCTCGTATTGATGAAAATCCCACAATAAGGGGACACGATCTCTGCTTCGACAAGATGTGCCAATAAAAACCATGCCCCGAAACATGGAATGGCGGGATGGGAAACGGTTCGAAATAATGACCGGGAAAGCACGACGTCACATTACTAAAGTTGTCAGCAGATCAGATTCGTGAAATACTATACTCTCTACGGCTGTGTGTTGCAAATCCGGACACATTTGTTTCGTCCGAAGACTATCTTGGAGTTCGGAAGGAGGAACCCGCCTTGCAATGCCGAAGACAGATCTACGCGCCGTATACCTTGTCATTGAAGTCTGGTTCAGGGGCTACTGAGGGAGTCCTGGACTAAGGGGTTCTCAGGCGTATGGCCTGGTAGCCATGGGCCGGACTGATGGGCTGTGAAGATACGAAGACCGAAGACTGCACCCGTGTCCGGATGGTACTCTCCTTGGCGTGGAGGGCAAGATTGGCGACTAAATATGTAGATTCCTTTCTCTATAACCGACCTTGTGTGACCCTAGATCCTCCCGGTGTCTATATAAACCGGAGGACTTAGTCCATATAGGGGAGATACTCATTATCATAGTCATACAGGCTAGACCTCTAGGGTTTAGCCATTACGATCTCGTGGTAGATCAACTCTTATAATACTCATATCCATCAAGATCAATCAAGCAGGAAGTAGGGTATTACCTCCATAGAGAGGGCCCGGACCTGGGTAAACATCGTGTCCCCTGTCTCCTGTTACCATCGACCTTAGACGCACAGTTTGGGATCCCCTACCTGAGATCCGCCGGTTTTGACACCGACACTCTCTTTGCGAGCCGTTAGTCTCATTGAACTGCACATCTATAGTTTGAACCACTTTATAGTAAAAGAGGTTGAAGACTCTGTAGGTGTGCGAATCCTTTCCGTAACCAAGCATAAAACCTTCATGTGCTTTCGATGCAAATTTTGAAGTGTGATGTGGATCCTTGATCCAGCACCTGGCACCGAAGACTTTGAAATAGCTTACGTTTGGCTTCTTACCAGTGAGCAGTTCATAAGATGTCTTCTTGATGAATTTGTGAAGATAGACTCTGTTGATGATATGGCATGCAGTATCAATGGCTTCAAGCCAGAACTTCCTTGGTGTCTTGTACTCATCAAGCATCATGCGTGCCATCTCAATAAGAGCCCCATTCTTGCGCTCCACGACGCCATTCTGCTGAGGTGTGTATGGAGCCGAGAGCTCATGAGGGATGCCAGAGTATCAAGATAAGTGTCGAGGCCAGTGTTCTTGAATTCCGTGCCATTGTCACTCCTGATGTGCTTGATCTTGATTCCATAGTTGGTCATGGCACGATTAGCGAATCGTCTGAAGACATCCTGTACTTCAGTCTTATAGATAATTATGTGCACCCAGGTGTATCTCAAATAATCATCAATAATAAGGAAGCCATAAGTATGTGTAGTGGTAGTAAGGGTAGAGTAGTGAGTAGGGACAAATAAGTCCATGTGTAGTAGCTCGAAGGGGCGTGATGTAGTCATGATTGTCTTCGAGGGATGCTTGACCCTAGTCATCTTCTCGGCTTCACAAGCACCACATAGATGATCCTTCTTGAACTTGACGCCCTCGATGCCATTGATATGCTTCTTATTCACGGGAGTGTGCAAGTTCCTCATGACCGCATGTCCTAGCAATTGATGCCAAAGCCAACACTCTGAAGCTTTTGCTATAAGACATACGGCTAGCTGTGGTCCTGCGGAGAAATCTACCATATACAGATCACCTCTTTGATAACCTTCGAAGACTAGATATTGTCAGATTCCATAAGCACAAGGCAACGATATTTTCCAAATATCACAATCATGTTCACATCACAAAGCATTGGGACAGACATTAAGTTGTATCCAAGGGTGAGGGAGTCCTGGATTAGGGGGTCTCCGGACAGCCGGACTATCTCCATTGGCCGGACTGTTAGACTATGAAGATACAAGATTGAAGACTTCGTCTCGTGTCCGGATGGGGCTCTACTTGGCGTGGAAGGCAAACTAGGCAATACGTATATGGATATCTCCTCCTTTGTAACTGACCTTGTGTAACCCTAACCCTCTCCGGTGTCTATATAAACCGAAGGGTTTTAGTCCGTAGAACAACAATCATAACATACAATCATACCATAGGCTAGCTTCTAGGGTTTAGCCTCTCTAATCTCGTGGTAGATATACTCTTGTACTACGCATATCATCAATATTAATCAAGCAAGACGTAGGGTTTTACCTCCATCAAGAGGGCCCGAACCTGGGTAAAACATCGTGTCCCCTGCCTCCTGTTACCATCCGGCCTAGACGCACAGTTCGGGACCCCCTACCCGAGATCCACCGGTTTTGACACCGACATTGGTGCTTTCATTGAGAGTTCCTCTATGTCGTCGCCGTTAGTCTTGATGGCTCCTACTATCATCGATAGCGATGCGGTCCAGGGTGAGACTTTTCTCCCCGGACATATCTTCATATTCGGCGGCTTCGCACTGCGGGCTAATTCGCTTGGCCATCTGGAGCAGATTGAAAGCTATGCCCTTGGCCATCAGGTCAGATTTGGAAGTTTGAACTACATGGCCGACATCCACGGAGACTTGATCTTTGACGGATTCGAGCCACAGCCGGGCGCGCCGCACTGTCGCGATGGGTATGACCTAGCTCTGCCGCCGAACAGTACCCCAGAGGCTGCGCCCGCATCAGCTCCGACCCTTAACTCGGAGCCAGCTCTGCCAGTTGAGGACAGGTGGTTAGACACCACCTCAGTGGCTGCAGTCTCAACGGCGATCGAGCCGAACACCATCACAATCCTCTACGCAGCCCGTGACTCCAAGGTGCCGGACTCTTTTTTTGACTCCGAACCATCCGCGCCCCTGCCAATCGAATCCGATTGGGCTCCGATCATGGAATTCACCGCCACGGACATCTTTCAACACTCGCCCTTTGGCGACATTCTGAATTCACTAAGATCTCTCTCTTTGTCAGGAGGGCCCTGGCCGGATTATGGCCAACAAGTTTGGGATGCGAACGACGGAGAAATTCGACGCCCACCCACCACCCACTTTGTAGCCACTGTCGATGATTTAACTGACATGCTCGATGACTCCGAAGACATCGACGGTATGGACGATGATGTAGGAGACGAACATGAACCAGCACCTATAGGGCACTGGAAAGCCACCTCGTCATATGACATATACATGGTGGATACACCCAACGAAGGCAATGGCGACGAGATAGCGGAGGATGACCCCTCCAAGAAACAACCCAAGCACCGGCGTCAGCGGCGCCGCTCTAAGTCCCGCCAAAGCAAAAGTGGTGATACCGGCACAGGAGATAATAATACTCCGGATAGTGCCGAAGACAACAACAATCCCCTCCAGCAAGATTTAGAGCAGGAGGATGAAGGAGCCAGCTCTCCTGAGAGAGCGGCAGATGGAGAGGAGGAGGATGACAATTACATCCCCCCTCCGAAGACGAGGCAAGCCTCGGCGACGATGAATTCGCCATCCCAGAGGATCCCGTCGAACAAAAGCGCTTCAAGCGCCGGCTTATGGCCACGGCAAATAGCCTAAAGAAAAATCAGCAGCAGCTTCAAGCTGATCAAGATCTGCTAGCTGAGAAATGGACTAAAGTCCTCGCGGCCGAGGAATATAAACTCGAGCGCCCCTCCAAGAGTTACCCAAAGCGTAGGTTACTGCCCCGACTGGAGGAAGAAGCGTATGATATGGCTGATCGGCCACCTCGTGGCCGTGATAGAGAGGCATTCTGGCCAAAAGCTCAGCCTCCACCCCAACGCCATTCAAATAAAAAGGCATGGGGAGATACGCCAGACCTGCGAGACATATTGGAGGACAAGGCAAAGCATTCAAGGTCGATCTACGGATCACGAGGGTGCACCACTCTGCGAGACGACAAACGTCACACCGGATACAGTAAAAGCAAATCCGGCCGAGCCGAACACAGCGGGCAAGACCCATTCGAGCTGCGTCGCAATATAGCCCAATACAGAGGCGCCATACACCCCTTATGCTTCATAGATGAAGTAATGGAACATCAATTCCCAGAAGGTTTCAAACCTGTAAATATTGAATCATACAACGGCAAAACAGATCCCGCGGTATGGATTGAGGACTTCCTCCTCCACATCCACATGGCCCGCGGCGATGACTTACACGCCATCAAATACCTCCCACTAAAGCTCAATGGACCAGCGCGACATTGGCTTAACAGCTTGCCAGTGGACTCCATCAGCTGTTGGGAAGATCTGGAAGCCGCATTCCTCGACAACTTTCAGGGCACTTATGTGCGACCACCAGACGCTGATGACTTGAGCCACATAATTCAGTAGCTAGAAGAGTTGGCCAGGCAATTCTGGACTCGGTTTCTTACAAAGAAAAATCAAATCGTCGACTATCCGGATGCGGAGGCCTTAGCGGATTTCAAGCACAACATCTGAGATGAGTGGCTATCTCGACACCTTGGTCAGGAAAAGCCGAAATCTATAGCAGCTCTCACGACGCTCATGACCCGCTTTTGTGCGGGAGAAGACAGCTGGCTGGCTCGCAGTAATAACATATCAAAGAACCATGGTACCCCAGATACCAAGGACGGCAATAGCAGGTCACGTCGCAACAAGCATCAGCACCGCATTAACAGCGAAAATACTAAGGACACGACAGTCAATGCCGGATTCAAAGGCTCTAAACCCGGTCAGCGGAAAAAGCCATTCAAAGAAAGTACGCCGGGCCCATCCAGCTTGGACCGTATACTCGATCGCTCGTGTAAAATACACGGCACCCCAGACAAGCCAGCCAATCACACCAACAAGGATTGTTGGGTGTTCAAGCAGGCTGGCAAGTTAATTGCCGAAAAGAAGGACAAGGGGCCGCATAACGATGACGAGGAGGAGCCCCGGCAGCCACACACTGGAGGACAGAAGAGGTTTCCCCCGCAAGTGCGGACGGTGAACATGATATACACAACCCACATCCCCAAGAGGGAGCGGAAGCGTGCGCTCAGGGATGTATATGCGTTTGAGCCAGTCGCCCCAAAGTTCAACCCTTGGTCCTCCTGCCCGATCACCTTCGATTGTAGGGACCACCCCACTAGTATCCGTCATGGAGGATTCGCCGCACTGGTCCTAGACCCAATCATCGACGGATTTCACCTCACTCGAGTCCTTATGGACGGCGGCAGCAGCCTGAACCTGCTTTATCAGGACACAATGCGCAAAATGGGAATAGACCCCTCAAGGATCAAACCTACAAAAATGACCTTTAAGGGCGTCATTCCAGGTGTAGAAGCCCATTGCATAGGCTCAATTACACTGGAAGTGGTCTTCGGATCCCCGGATAACTTCCGAAGCAAAGAGTTAATCTTCGATATAGTCCCGTTCCGCAGTGGTTATCACGCGCTGCTCGGGCGAACCGCATTTGCTAGATTCAATGCGGTACCGCATTATGCATACCTCAAGCTCTAGATGCCAGGACCTCACGGAGTTATTACAGTCAATGGAAACACAGAGCGCTCTGTCCGAACTGAGGAGCACACCGCGGCCCTCGCAGCAGAAGCACAAAGCAGCCTCTCAAGGCAATCAACCAATTCGGCGCTTCAAAGCCCGGACACCTTCAAGCGCGCTCAGGGCAATCAGCAAATAGACCGCCTGGCGCGATCTGAGCTCGTGTAGCAATGCGATAGCCACCCCAATCCCAACCCAACGGCGATATTCATGCCGCGTGTACATAATTACGCATTAAAAATACCATGGGCACAGGTGGGGAGGGGGGAAAACCGTGGCACGCCCCAAAACGCGGCCTAAACCGCACTAGGGGCTTCCCGTTTGGCTATTTTTCTTTTTTCTTTTCAGGACCTTAATCTCTGGAAACACTGTCCGGCAGCACTATTGCCGAACACATGATGCAGCAACCGAGGAGGTAGACAACTACGTTATACCACGGAATTCCCGGGTTGATTACAATAACGAGTGAAATATTCAATTCAATATCATTCCCCAGCTTGCCCTTGGAAGGGACATAGTCCTACTCTTTTCTTATCGCACTATCTGTATCACTCTGCCTTAACGCAATTTTTTAATAAACAATGCATGACATTACGACTATTATTGCATTCTTGTTATATATATATATATCTATGTGTTCATTAATGACGCCTTGCAACCGTACACTCTGGTATGACCAATACACCAGGGGCTTACGTACCCCACAATGCGGTGTGAAAAGTCCGAACACTTTCACAAGTGTGGCACCTCGAACTTATAGCATTATATGCATCAGCTCCGAATCATGTCTTTGGTCAAATGTTGGGTTTGCCCGGCTCCTATGTTTTGGTACCTTACGTTCCGCTCTATCGGCTAAGGTAGCGCTAGGAGAACTACTGCGATTGTGCCCCGGTTCTGCTGGGTTTAGCACCTCAGTAGAGAAAGCTAAAACTGACCGTCATGATAAGGCGAGAGACTGGTCGCTGTTCGGCGAGGTTTTTTCGAGTCCCTAAAGACTTATCTCTCTTAGGGCGAGGGGCTGGCCCTGTCCGGCTTACAGGCTTGTATCGCGCCCCGAATTCGGCCTTCCGAATACCAGGGGCTTCGCCGAAATTTAAAATTATAGAATTCTATGGCTAAGTGAGAGTGATAAAGCATTATTAGTCCGGTTGCCTTGTTCGTTGTGCTGAGCACCTCCCTCGAAGGACCCAAATATGGGAACAAGAGTGCTCAGGTTTATCTCGAACACCCCAGCACTAGTGGCATGGGGGCAGAAGCCGAGGACTAGCCATCTCTCAGATTAGATAAACGGCCAAATAGAAGGTAATATTTTAAATTCACACAAGCATTGCATAGTGCATATGAAACAAGTTTTCATCATACAGGATCACACGAGCAAGTCTCATTCAAATATTACATCTTTTGAGCACTCATCCGCGATGAGACGGGCACCCGGCAGAACACCCTTGTAGTATATCTCTGGGTGGCAGTGCTCCTTGCCCTATGGCGGCCCCTCCTTGATCAGCTTCACGGCGTCTAGCTTGATCCACTGCAATTTCACATGGGCGAAAGCCCGGCGTGCACCTTCAATGCAGATAGATCGCTTGATGACCTCCAGCCGTGGGCAGGCATCCACAAGCCACCTCACCAGGCCGAAGAAGCTGTTCGGAAGGGCGTCGCCAGGCCACAGCCGGACTATAAAGCCCTTCATGGCCTGATCGGCCGCCTTATGTAGCTCGACCATCTGCTTCAGCTGGTCGCTCATCGGCACCGGATGTTCGGCCTCAGCATACTGAGACCAGAATAGCTTCTCCGTCAAGCTTCCATCCTCGGCCTGGTAAAATTGCGCGGCATCGGACACACTGCGGGGCAAATCTGCGAATGCTCCTGAAGAGCTCCGGATTCGGGTAAGTAATCGGTAATTTACTTTTACATGCTTGCTTTGCATATAGAAAGCCTTACCCGCCGGTTTCTTCTTCATCGCGTCGATCTCTTGGAGGGACTTTTGGGCTTCAGCCTTGGCACTTTTTGTGCTCTCGAGGGCCGCGGCAAGCTCAGACTCCCGCGTCTTGGAGTCAAGCTCCAACGCCTCGTGCTTCGTCACGAGAGCCTGGAGCTCTTGCTGCACCTCGCGCACCTGAGCCTTGTGCTTCTCTCACTCGGTGCGCTCCTGGGCCGCTTTATCTTCAGCCTGGGTTAGCACTTGCTTAAGGGTCGGCACCTCGGTCGTGGCCCCTGGCAAACATACAATGATCCTGTCATTTTGCAATCGCGTCCTTTTTTATATATACACATCTATAGACAGGGTATTACTTACCCTTGTTATCCTCGAGCTGCCCCTTGGCAAGGCCGAGCTCTTTTCGGGACCCCTCGAGGGCCTGCTTCAGTACGGCGACCTCCGCAGTCAGTGCGGCGGACGCCAGCAGCAAAGCCTGCATATGCATATTGACATACTTATATTAGACTCCTGCGATATTATTTGGTCCTCTGTTCGGCTTTTCTTTGTGAACACCGAACAAAGCATCAGGGGCTACTGTCTATGCATTAATATTTCTACTACATTTTAAAACACTTACCTCGAAGCCTGTTAGAAGGCTGGCACAGGCTTCAGTCAATCTGCTCTTGGCGGACTGATCCTTCTGGATCACCGCACTCATGATAGTGCGGTGCTCCTCATCGATGGAAGCGCTGCGAAGCGCTTCCAGCAGATTGTCCGGCGCCTCTGGATGGACAGAGGTCACCAGCACAGGCGTCTTGCCCCTCTTAGAAGGAGGCCGCCTGCCCGAGCCCGGAACCGCTGGAGGGTCCGCCGCGGTGTTCGGCTGAGGGCCGAACTCGGAGCTCTCAAGGGCCCCGTCCCCTCGGCTCCCGGAGTCCGGAAGGTTGCCTTGAGGCGCCTCCGTGACAGTCTCCCCTCGATCCGGTGCCTCTTGCGACAACACCTCGGCGTCGTCGGTAGGATGAGGGGAGGTGGCGGTCGGGACTGGATCGCTATCCATGTCCGACGAGCCCAGGGAGCCGTCCGATGATACCTCGATATTGGCTCAGGGCGGCCTGCATAATTATGTTCGGTGATTAGGGAAAGAAGTGCGACAAAGGAATCCTATGAGTTACTCTGGTATCCGAATACTTACGATCTCCCCGGGGGCTTGACCCTGGGCAACCACTCGTCTTCGCCTTCGTTGGCGGCAGAGGAACTGTCCGGAAGGAGAGTCCTTCCCTTCTTTGACTCTCCAGCCTCCCCAGTAGGGGCGGCCTTCCTTTTCTTGTCTCCCCCCAGTCGGTGGGGGATCATCTTCTTCTTCTTCTTCCTCGTCTTCGGGGGAAGAGTGCGCGTAGAGTCATCGGACGATGAGTCCGACGACGCCTGGCGTTGGGAACTCTTTCGGGTTCCCTTGGCCTTCTTGGTCTTCTCCGGCACCTTATAAGGGGCCGGAGTCAGCATCTTCGCCAGAAGAGCGTCTACGGGGCCTTCGGGCAAAGGAGCCGGACAGTCGATCTGTCTGGCCATCTTCTGCCAGTCCTATCAAAGGTACGGGAGTTTAGATCCCGCATAGAGGCAATCTATATAAAAAATAAGTATCCTGTGAAAGGTAAAGCAGCTTACCGCACTGGCTTGGCGCTTCGCGTTGAATCCGCGATCCTCAGTGATGGGGGGGGGACCTCGGCGCTTTTGAACAACACCCTCCAAGCGTCTTCATGAGTCCTGTCGAAGAGCCTGTTCAGAGTTCGGTGCTGCGACGGATTGAATTCCCACAAGTTGAACTCCCGTTGTTGGCACAGGAGTATCCGGCGGATGAGCATAACTTGGACTATGTTGACAAGCTTGAGCTTCTTGTCCAGCATGTTTTGAATACATGTTTGGAGTCCGGTCAGCTCTTTCGAATTACCCCAGGACAGGCCCTTCTCTTTCCAGGAGGTGAGCCACGTGGGGATGCCAGATCGAAACTCGGGGGCCGCTGCCCATGCAGGGTCGCGCGGCTCGGTGATATAGAACCACCCCGATTGCCACCCCTTTATGGTTTCCACAAAGGAGCCCTCGAGCCATGTTATGTTGGGCATCTTGCCCACCATGGCGCCTCCGCACTCCGCCTGGCGGCCGCCCACCACCTTCGGCTTGACATTGAAGGTCTTCAGCCATAAGCCGAAGTGGGGCCTGATGCGGAGGAAGGCCTCACACACGACGATAAACGCCGAGATGTTGAGGATGAAGTTCGGGGCCAGATCGTGGAAATCCAGGCCGTAATAAAACATGAGCCCCCGGACGAAGGGATGGAGAGGGAATCCCAGTCCACTGAGGAAATGGGTGAGGAATACTACCCTCTCATGGGGCCTGGGGGTGGGGATGAGCTGCCCCTCATTTGGGAGCCGGTGCGCGATGTCGTCAGGCAGGTATCCGGCTCTCCTCAGTTTCTTGATGTCTCCCTCCATGACGGAGGAGACCATCCACTTGCCTCCCGCTCTGAACATGGTTGGATAAGGTTGAGGTGGAAGTGTGGACTTGGGCGCTAGAGCTCAAGTGTGCGAAAACGGATGAGCAAAGGAGGAAGAAGGCGTGGATAGAAAGGTGAATCCTTATCCCTTTATATGGGCGGACGAAACTAAGCGTCCCCACTTGCCTGGTAAAACTCGCTTATCCCCCAAGCGCCGCAATTGATGGCGCGGTTGGGTTACCCACGCCCGTATTGATGAGAATCCCGTAATTAGGGGACACGATCTCTGCTTTGACAAGACGTGTCGAAAAACTGCCTCGCATTATGTGCGGGGATGGTTAAAAGAAACGGCTTGAATAATCACCGGGCCATGACATAACGTCATGCTGCCAAAACAAGCCAGCAAATTAGATTTGCGAAAACATTATTCTCTCTACGGTGGAATGTGGAACTTATTTTGCAGGGTCGGACACTATCCCCGTATTCAAATTCTTCTGTGATGTATTCAGAGAAGGAAACCGCCTTGCAATGCCGAAGACAATACTGCGCGCTGGACTCATCGTCATTGAAGCCTAGTTCAGGGGCTACTGAGGGAGTCCTGGATTAGGGGGTCTCCGGACAGCCAGACTATCTCCATTGGCCGGACTGTTAGACTATGAAGATACAAGATTGAAGACTTTGTCTTGTGTCCGGATGGGACTCTCCTTGGCGTGGAAGGCAAGCTAGGCTACGTATATGGATATCTCCTCCTTTGTAACCGACCTTGTGTAACCCCAACCCTCTCCGGTGTCTATATAAACCGAAGGGTTTTAGTCCGTAGAACAACAATCATACCATAGGCTAGCTTCTAGGGCTTAGCCTCTCTGATCTCATGGTAGATCTACTCTTGTACTACCCATATCATCAATATTAATCAAGCAGGACATAGGGTTTTACCTCCATCAAGAGGGCCTGAAGCTGGGTAAAACATCGTGTCCCCTGCCTCCTGTTACCATCCGGCCTAGACGCACAGTTCGGGACCCCCTACCCGAGATCCACTGGTTTTGACACCGACAAAGGGATTCAACAAGCATCACTTTATCCATGTGTTGATCCTTTGAGATAGCAACTCTACCCAAGCCCAATAACTTGCTTTTACCAGTGTCAGCGGACGTGATGTGGCTTTTAGTAGATGGACGTATGGTTGAATCCATGAGAATACTTCGATCACCAGTCATGTGGTTAGTGCATCCACTGTCCATTATCCATTCAGTAGCTTTCGGAGTCATACCCTAAAGTGCAGTTAGCGGGATAGGCTTCACCAAGAGTATTGTGAAGCACAACATATAACGAACAAGCATACTATCAAAGTTAAGATTCTTGATGGTACGATAGGATGCTTTTCAAGAAACCCTGGGACGAAATACATGGTAAGACCATTTTGGCACTTTATCTTGCATCCCACAAGATGTTTTAGGTCCCCAGCATTGTCTTTGGAAGTCCGTGATTTCCGGCTGGAGACCTTTCCCTACAAGAGAAGTTAATTCTTCTTAACCACTCACATCTTCAGGGGTGGCTTAGAAGCAATGTGTCTAAGTGCAGCATCTAAGAACTTTGGCTTTGGATCCCTAGCAAATAGTTTTGCCAGTGGTGAATAGTACTCAAAAGAGTATGCAGAAATTTTTTTTGATCTCTGAACATAGCGGTTAGATGAAACACGCTCATATTCATGAGTCCGATGATGATTTCCCTGCAAAACATTGGCGTTACAGTGACCTTGTGAGGTGTTCTGCCTGTATGAAGCCTGTGGGCCATATGAAGCCTTTGGTGTGGGGTTTTTCTTCTTCCCTGGTGGTGTCTTGATGACATTCACTGGAAGCTTCTCAAGAAAACTCTTAGGAACCCAGATCTTCTTCAAAGGTGGCCCATTCCTGTAGTTAGTACCAATAAACTGGCAAACACTTCACCCTTCTGATTCTTAAATAGTTTATAATTGGAGTCAAAGGACTCGTCAATGATAATAGGGTTAGCACAAGTGAAGCCAGATAAAGTGGATGGGTCTACTGAGGGACCCTTTAAAGCAACCCATGTGGTTTTGGGGTACTGCTCAGGCTTCCAGTAAGAGCCATCAGCATTCATTTTCCTCTCGAAACCAGCACCCTCTTTCCTAGGGTTTTAGGTCAGAATTTGTTTCTTGAGGACATCACATAGTGTGTGATTCTCTTTGAGGCATTCGTACAATAGTAGTGGTATCCTTAGAAGAGGGGTTAGTTACCACATAATTAATTGAAGATATTGAAACATCAGAGGCAGTAGAACATTCAGCAATAGAGACAACATTGTCACTCTTAAGGCATTTTAAACATGGTGGCACAAAATCTTCCTAAGCGGAACTGATCTATTGGGCGAGTAGTGAATTGTTCTCTTTTTGAAGAACTTCATGGGACACTCTCAGTTTCTCTAGATCTTGCTTCCTTTGAAGATAATCATAGGAAAGATTCTCATGAGTGGCTGAGAGGGTTTCATGATGACTTTCAAGTTCTTCGTACTTAACACAAAGGTTTTTTATGTCTTCGATTAAGGACTGAGTTCGATTCATTTCCTCGTCCAATAGGTCATCCTTTTGTCTAGCAATTTTTGAATGTGTTCCATAGCAGTTTGTTGTTCAGTTGCAATTTTAGCAAGAGTCTTATAGCTGGGCTTGGACACTCAGATTCATCTTCACTAGAGGTATGAAAGTAGGCATCTCGTGAGTTTACCTTGGCACCTCGTGCCATGAAATAGTAGGTCGGAGCAGAGTTGTCCTCATCATCGTCTTCGGCGTCGGCGGCGTGACCATTGTCTTCAGTGTTGAAGATGGACTTGGCGACGAATGCTGAAGCTAGAGCTAGGCTTGAAACGCCTGAATCAGACTCCTCCTCAGAGTCCACCTCTGCCTCCTCAAAAGCAGACTCCTCTGAATCCATCTCCTTTCCATTGAAAGCACGAGCCTTGCCAGATAAGCTCTTCTTGTGAGACGGAGACTTTGATGAAGACTTGGAAGAAGATTTTGAAGGTTTCTTCTTCTTCTTGTCTTCAGAATCATATTGTTTGCTCTTCTTCTTTTTCTTGGCTACCTTGTCCCACTGAGGACATTCAGATATGTAGTGGCCTAGCTTCTTGCATTTGTGGCATGTTCTCTTCTTGTAGTCACGAGAGGAAGCCTCATCATTTATTGAGCTGGATCTTGAAGACTTTCCGAAGTGATTTTTCTTAGAGAACTTTTGGAACTTTCTCACAAGCATTGCTAGCTCTTTGCCAATGTCTTCAGGATCACCAGAACTGTAGTCATATTCTTCTTCAGATGAGGAAACATCTTTTTCCTTCAAAGCATGTGATCGGCCATAGTTGGGGCCATAGATATCTCTCTTCTTAGATAGCTAGAACTCATGTGTGTTGAGCCTCTCAAGTATGTCAGACGGATCAATATCTTTGAAGTCAGGGCATTGTTGAATCATCAGGGACAAAGTGGAAAATGAGCTATCAAGTGATCTTAGTAGGTTCTTCACTATTTCATGGTTGGTGATGTTAGTGGTGCCGAGTGCACGAAGCTCATTTGTGATATCAGTGAGGCGATCGAACATGAGTTGGACATTCTCATTTCTCTTGAAGCGGTTGAAGAGATTGCGAAGTACATCAATCCTTGAGTCTCTCTGAGTTGAGACACCTTCATTGACCTTGGACGACCAGTCCCAGACTAGCTTTGCAGTTTCTAGATCACTCACACAGCCATACTGTCCTTTGGTCAGATGACCATAGATGATGTTCTTGGCGGTTGAGTCAAGTTGCGCGAACATCTTGACATCAGCAGTGGTGACACCTTCACCGGCCTTGGGAACGCCAGTCTTGATGACATACTGATAACCCACAAGTATAGGGGATCAATTGTAGCCTCTTTTGATAAGTAGGAGTGTCGAACCCAACTAGGAGCCAAAGGTAGAACAAATATTCCCTCAAGTTTTATCGACCACCGATACAACTCTATGCACGCTTGACGTTCCCTTTACCTAGAACAAGTATGAAACTAGAAGTACTTTGTAGGTGTAACGGGATAGGTTTGCAAGAATATAAAGAGCATGTAATTAAAAACTAGGGGCTGTTTTAGGTAAAGAAGCAATAAAGTTAGTATAGAAAATGTGGAAAAGTGGTGGTAGGAGTTGCGAAATTGTCCCTAAGAAATTGACTACTTTACTAGACCGATAACAAGTTTTATCTGGGAGAGGCCACTGCTAGCATATCATCCCTGACTTGTAATTCTATGCACTTATGATTGGAACTATTAGCAAGCATCCGCAACTACTAACGTTCATTAAGGTAAAACCCAACCATAGCATTAAGATATATTGGTCCCCCTTCAATCTCATATGCATCAATTTCTATGCTAGGTTGAAGCTTTTGTCACTCTTGCCCTCCAATACATAGTCCTATCAACATACAACTAACCCTATGGTGTAATCCACGCACACGCTCATATGATGGGTACCAAAGGACAACAACATAACCACAAGCAAAATTAAACCAATCATAGCAATTCACCAATTACTGATAGGACAATGAAAATCTACTCAGACATCATAGGATGGCAACACATCATTGGATAATAATATGAAGCATAAAGCACCATGTTCGAGTAAACGGTACAACGGGTTGCGGGAGAGCGGACCGCTGTAGATAGATGGGGGAAGGTGATGAAGACATTGGTGAAGATGACGGAGGTGTTGGTGTAGATCGTTGTCGCGATGATGGCCCCGACGGCGTTCCGGCGCCACCGGGAGAGAGGGGGAGAGAGCCCCCTTCTTCTTCTTCTTCCTTGACCTTCTCCCTAGATGGGAGAAGGGTTTACCCCCTGGTCCATGGCTTCCATGACGGCGGAGGGACGAGAGCCCCTTCGAGATTGGATCTGTCTCTCTGTCTCTCTTTGTTTCTGCGTTCCAGATTTTGGCCTTTCACCGTTTCTTATATTCCTGAAGATACGTAACCCTGATTGGGATGAAATTTTAACACGATTTGTATCCGGATATTGGCTTTCTTGCGGCGAAAGAAGGGAACGAACCTCCTTACGGGGTGGCCACGAGGGTCAGGGGAGCGCCCCCTGCCTCGTGGCCCCCTCGGGCATCGTCTCACGTTTATTATTCTTCCCAAAAATCACATATATTCCAAAAAAATCTCCATAAGTTTTTATCCCGTTTGGACTCCGTTTGATATGGATTTTCTGCAAAACAAAAAAATGCAACAAAAAGGAACTGACACTAGGCACTGGATCAATATGTTAGTCCCAAAAATAGTATAAAAAGTTGCCAAAAGTATATGAAAGTTGTATAATATTGGCATGGAACAATAAAAAATTATAGATACGACGGAGACGTATCAGCATCCCCAAGCTTAATTCCTGCTCGTCCTCGAGTAGGTAAATGATAAAAAAGATAAATTTTGATGTGGAATGCTACCTTGCATAATCTTGATCATGTAATCTAATCATGGCATGAATATTAAGACATGAGTAATTCAAAGCAATAGTCTATCATTTGACATTAAGACAATAATACTTCAAGCATACTAATAAAGCAACCATGTCTTTTCAAAATAACATGGCCAAAGAAAGTTATACCTACAAAATCATATGGTCTGGCTATGCTCCATCTTCACCACACAAAGCATTCAAATCATGCACAACCCCGATGACAAGCCAATCAATTGTTTCATACTTTTGATGTTCTCAAACCTTTTCAACTTTCACGCAATACATGAGCATGAGCCATGGATATAGCACTATAGGTGGAATAGAATATGATGATGGAGGTTGTGTGGAGAATATAAAAAATAAGAAAGTCTCACATCGATGTGGCTAATCAATGGGCTATGGATATGCCCATTAATTGATGTCAATGCGAGGAGTAGGGACTGCCATGCAACAGATGCATAAGAGCTATAAGTGTATGAAAGCTCAAACTGAAACTAAGTGGGTGTGCATCCAACTTGCTTGCTCATGAAGACCTAGGGCACTTGAGGAATCCCATCGTTGGAATATACTCCCACTACTATATGAAAGTGATAACTCAAGAGACTCTCTATATGAAGAACATGGTGCTACTCTAAAGCACAAGTTTGGTAAAAGGATAGTAACATAGTCCCTTCTCTCTTTTCTCTCATTTTTTATTTTTTTTCTTTTTTTCTTTTTTTGTAGGCTTCTTTGGCCTCTCTCTTTTTTTTGGGGGGGGCTTCTTTCGCCACTTTTATTTTGATAACCTCACATGGGACAATGTTCTAATAACGATCATCACACTTTTATTTACTTACAACTCAATATTACAACTCGATACTTTTACAAAGATATGACTCCATATGAATGCCTCCGGCGGTGTACCTGGATGTGCAATGATCTAGCATAGCAATGACATCAAATAAATAGACAAGCCATGAAAACATCATGCTAGCTATCTTACAATCATGAAAAGAAATATGACAATGATGCTCAAGTCATGTATATGAAGATGATGGAAGTTTCATGGCAATATATCTCGGAATGGCTATGGAAATGCCATGATAGGTAGGTATGGTGGCTGTTTTGAGGAAGATATAAGGAGGCTTATGTGTGATAGAGCGTATCATATCACGGGGTTTGGATGCACCGGCGAAGTTTGCACCGACTCTCAATGTGAGAAAGGGAAATGCATGGTACTGAAGAGGCTAGCAATGATGGAAGGGTGAGAGTGCATATAATCCATGGACTCAACATTAGTCATAAATAACTCACATACTTATTGCAAAAATCTATTAGTCATCGAAACAAAGTACTACACACATGCTCCTAGCTAGGGGGATAGATTGGTAGGAAAATACCATCGGTCGTCCCCGACCGCCACTCATAAGGAAGACAATCAATAAATATCTCATGCTCCAACTTCGTTACATAACGGTTCACCATATGTGCATGCTACGGGAATAATAAACTTCAACACAAGTATTTCTACAATCCACAACTACCCACTAGCATGACTCTAATATCACCATCTTTTTATCGCAAAACTATTGCAAGGAATCAAACATATCATATTCAGTGATCAACAAGTTTTATGTAGGATTTTATGACTAACCATGTGAATGACCAATTCCTGTCATCTCTCTAAATAGATATAAGTGAAGCAAGAGAGTTTAATTCTTTCTACAAAAGATATGCCCACGCTCTAACAAATATAAGTGAAGCAAAAGAGCATTCTACAAATGGTGGTTTTCAATGTGAAGGGAAACAGGCAATCCAAACTTCAAATGATATAAGTGAAGCACATGAAGCATTCTATAAAGCCATACTCAAAAGATATAACTGAAGTGCAAAGAGCATTCTATAAAGCCATACTCAAAAGATATAATTGAAGTGCAAAGAGCATTCTATAGATCAACCATGGACTATCTCATACCAGCATGGTGCATCAAAGAAAAGTGAAAACTAAATGCAAAAGATGCTCCAAGATTTGCACATATCACATGAACGAAATGAAATGAAAACATACTGATACTTGTTGAAGAAAGATGGGATGCCTTCCGGGGCATCCCCAATCTTGAGCTCTTGCATCTCCTCCTTCTCCTCATATCGAGGCCTCCTCGATCTTTGATCACTTCATCCACACAAAACTCAACAGAAAGCTCAGTAAGATCCGTTAGTATAATAAAGCTAATCACTACTCTAAGAAATTTTGAAAACCAATTCATATTTTGTTTTTGCATTGTAGCGACTGTAATATAACTTTTCCATGGCTTAATACACTTATAGAAATCGATAGTTTCATCAAAACAAGCAAACTATGCATCAAAAACAGAATCTGACTTAAACAGGACAATCTGTAGTAATCTGAACATTCACCATAATTATGATACCCCAAAAATTCTCAAAAAAATTAGTAAATATAAAAAATTTCTATATAAAGACAGTCCAAAAGGTTTCAGAACCGTTTGACATTCCAGTAAAAAATGTAAAATCATGCACTACAGCCAAAGTTTCTGTTTGGCACCGCACAAACCAACAAGCAATGTAAACATCCTAAAGGCAAATCTTGGCACATTATTTTTATAATACAATGGATTTGTACTTTATAAAAGCACACAACAGAAATAAATGACTCTCTAAAACTTCCGGGTTGTCTCCCTGGCAGCGCTTTCTTTACAGCCATTAAGCTAGGCATATAGTGCTCAAGTAATGGATCCACCCGGATCCCAAGGTATATCAAAGCCAATTTTAATTAACAATGATTTGTGATTTAGTAGTGAGCACAAAGTAACATATATCATGCAACAACGAAGTCTAACTCTCTTCCTATGCATCGGCATGTCATAAAAGAACAATTCATGCACACATAGGAAAGGCCAATGCATAGTATAAACAGTTTCTTGCAATTTTTATTATATTGGAAACATGGAGAGGCGGAGATGTTGTTCCTCTCTCATAATAATTTCAAGTAGGAGTAGAAAGCACATGCATATTATATCTATCAAAATCATCATGTGTAGTAGTAAAATGAAACCCATCAATATAATCCTTAATAAGGGCAAACTTCTCCGATATAGTGTAGTTGGGAGAATTCAAAAAGATAATAGGACTATCATGCGTGGGTGCAATAGCAACAATTTCTTGTTTAACATAAGGAACTATAGAAATTTCATCTCCATAAGCATAATTCATATTGGCATCTTGGCCACAAGCATAGCAAGCATCATCAAAAAGGGATATTTCAAAAGAATCAACGGGATCATAACAATCATCATAGCATTCATCCTTTGGTAAATTCGAAGGGAAATTAAACAATGTATGTCATAAAGAGTTACTCTCTTTAGATGGTGGGAACGGGTGATCAATCCGCTCTTCCTCCTTTTGTTCTTCGCTCTCCTCCTCATCTTTTCCATCCAATGAGCTCACAATGTCACTAATTTCTTCTTCCATACACTCCTGCAAAATATTAGTCTCTTCTTGGAAAGCTGAGGAGTCCTCAATATATGGTTCAATATAAGGATTATGAGCATAATTATCATAGCAATTTTCAAGTATGGCCAAATTTTTAGATTTGTAGAGAGTAGTATCACACTCTTCAATAAAAGAAGCAATTTCACAAGTACCCCTAAAAGCAACAAATTCTTCAATTTGTTGAACATCATAGTAATTATGAACACCCTTAGTATATGAAGATACGATTCCATTATCACTAAACCCACGTTGGTAAGGAAGGTGTTTCTTAGGGTCTTTAGAACAACAAGTACAATCATATATTTCACATAAATTCCAAGCATAACACTATAAACGATGAATTTGATCCAGTAGAAGTTTCCCTTTTTCATATATGTGGTGTCACACATAACAAGCATGCTCATCTAAAGATTTTTCCTCAACTAAGCTAGTTGGGGTTTCAGCCCGAGCACATAGGGATCGAAGATGGCCTAAGTAAAAAGCTTCAGTAGTGTGATAGATTTTGAGAGGTTCTTCAACCTTGGTTCAGTAGGTACCACGCTTTTTTGCTATTTTGTGTTTCCTACCCATAACTAAAGATACAAAACAAGAGCAAAAAATAAAAACTACTTAGTGATAAAGCAAACAAGCACACCCGAGAATATTCACCCCACGCTATAACTCCCCGGTAACGACGCCAGGAAAAGGTCTTGATAACCCACAAGTATAGGGGATCAATTGTAGCTTCTTTCGATAAGTAAGATTGTCCAACCCAACGAGGAGCTAAAGGTAGAACAAATATTCCCTCAAGTTTTATCGACCACTGAGGGAGTCCTGGATTACGGGGTCCTCGGACAACCGGACTATATACTTTGGCCGGACTATAGGACTATGAAGATACAAGATTGAAGACTTTGTCCCTTGTCCGGATGGGAATCTCCTTTGCGTGGAGGGCAAGCTTGGCAATTCGGATATATGTAGATATCCACCCTTGTAACCAACTCTGTGTAACCCTAGCCCCCTCCGGTGTCTATATAAACCGGAGGGTTTTAGTCGGTAGGACAACAACAATCATACCATAGGCTAGATTCTAGGGTTTAGCCTCTCCGATCTCATGGTAGATCAACTCTTGTAATACTCATATCATCAAGATCAATCAAACAGGAAGTAGGGTATTACCTCCATCGAGAGGGCCCGAACCTGGGTAAACATTGTGTCCCCCGCCTCCTGTTACCATCCGCTTTAGACGCACAGTTCGGGACCCCCTACCTAAGATCCGCCGGTTTTTACACCGACATCGGTGCTTTCATTGAGAGTTCCACTATGTCGTCACTATAAGACTGGAAGGCTCCTTCGATCATCGGCAACGATGCGATCCAGGGTGAGGTTTTTCTCCTCGGACAGATCTTCGTATCTAGCGTCTTCGCACTGCGGGCCAACTCCCTTCGCCATCTGGAGCAGATCGAGAGCTACGCCCCTGGCCATCAGGTCAGGTTTGGAAGTTTGAACTATACTGCCGACATCCGCGGAGACTTGATCTTCAAAGGATTCGAGCCCGCGTCAGGTGGGCCGCACAGTCACGATGGGCATGACTTAGCTCTACCGCCAGACAGTGTTCGGGAGATCACACATATGGCGACTCCGGCCCTTGATCCGGAGCAGATCGCGCCGTTCGAGGACGGGTGGATGGACACCGCCCCGGAGGCCGCACACTCAGCGGCGATACAGCCGAATACTAACTTCACCTCCTACGAGACCTGTGTTGCCGGACCTTTGGATTCGTCCCCGGCCACGGTCTCCGATCCACCTGCGTCCGTACCCATCAAATCTGATTGGGCGCCGATCACGAAGTTTTCCTCTGCAGATATCTTTCAGCACTCGCCCTTGGGCGATGTGCTAAATTCATTAAGGTTTCTCTCCTTGTTAGGAGGCCCTTGGCCGAACTGTGTTCGGCTCGAGTGGGAAGCGGACGACGAAGAAATTCGTTCCCCACCCACCACCCAATTAATAGCCACTGTTGACGACTTAACCGACATGCTTGATTTCGGCTCCAAAGACATCGATGGTATGGACGACGATGTGGGAGACGAACAGGAACCATCGCCTGCAGGGCGCTGGACTGCCACTTCATCACATGATATATACATGGTGGATACACCCAAAGAAAATGATGACGAGGAACATGAGGAAGCAGCAAAGGCCAATTCCCTCGAGAAGCAACCAAAGCGACGGCGTAAGCGCCGCTCCAAATCCCGCCCTGGCAAAAATAGCGATAACAGTGCAAGAAAGAGTAACACCCCGGTCGACCCCAAAGGAGACAACGACCACATGAACCCAGCGGTGGAGCAGGGTGAACCAGCAGACGGCGAACATAGTACGGAGCCGCTATCCGGTCATGACGACCCCGAGGGTAAAACTCATCAACCTGTCTCCGGAGACATGAATAGTACGGACGATGATACACACATCATCCCTGAAAGGCACTTGGAACAAGAGAACTTTCATAAAAGGCTCATTGAAACCACGCAGAGCCTGAAGAAGCAGAAGCAAAGGGTTAAGACCGCGCAAAATACGCTCAACAACAGATGGAATAAAGTGCTTGACACGGAAGAAAAGTACGGCGGTAATCGCCACAGAAAAGGCTATCCAAAGCGCAAGCTGTTGCCTGAATTCGACGACGAGGCCTTAGAGCCCACTCAGCCGGAAAATAAAATGGCTGATCAACCAGACCGACCACCCCGTGGTCGTGACAGGGCTGCTAACGATGACGTACACAAGTCAGCACACAACCTATGTGAGGACCTACACAAAAAAGCCGGGTTGACCAGGTCCATTTACGGACCTCGGAAGCGCATTCCGGCAAAGAATCATCGCCGCCCAAATGATTATACTAACAGAATAATAGTCCAGAATCAAAACCGAACACTACAACCGTTAGACACACCCAAATACAGGGGTGCCGCGCACCCCCTATGCTTCACCGACGAGGTACTGGACCATGAATTCCCAGAAGGATTCAAACCCGTGAACATTGAGTCATACGACGGAACAACAGACCCTGGGGTCTGGATTGAGGACTTTATCCTTCACATCCGCATGGCTCGTGGAGATGATCTCCACGCCATCAAATACTTGCCCTTAAAGTTGAAAGGACTAGCTAGGCACTGGTTGAAAAGCCTCCCAGAAAACTCAATTGGAAGTTGGGAAGAGCTCCAGGACACTTTCAGGGCTAATTTTCAAGGGACCTATGTCCGACCTCTGGATGCAGACGATTTAAGTCACATAATTCAGCAACCCGGAGAGTCAGCCTAAAAGCTTTGGAACAGATTCCTCACTAAGAAGAATCAAATTGTCGATTGCCCGGACGCCAAAGCCTTAGCGGCTTTCGAAGATAGTTTCCGGGATGAATGGCTTTCCAGACACCTCGGCTAGGAAAAACCAAGGACAATGGCAGCCCTAACAAGCCTTATGACCCGCTTTTGCGCGGGCGAGGATAGTTGGCTGGCCCGCAGCGGCACCAGCGACGCAAGAACATCCGAAGTCAGGGATGGCAATGGAAAACCACGATGCAATAAAAGCAAGCGTCGAAGCAACAAAGACAGCCCAGACAACACGGTAAATGCCAGATTCAGGGGCTCTTGACCCGGTCAACGGAAAAATCCATTCAAAGGCAACAGAGATGGACCGTCCAGCCTAAACAAGATCCTGGATAGATTATGTCAGATTCACGGCACCTCCGATAAACCTGCATATCACACCAACAGAGAATGCTGGGTCTTTAAGCAGGCCGGCAAGCTAAACACCGAACACAAGGGGAGGGAGACACCAAGTGAAGACGAGGATGAGCCTCACCAACAAAACACTAGGGGACAGAAAAAATTCCCACCAGAAGTCAAAACAGTGAACATGATTCACGTAACAAAGAGGAGGAGCACACACGCACTCCGAGACGTATACACCGTAGATCCCGTTACCCCCAATTTCAACCCTTGGTCGGCCTGCCCAATCACTTTTGATCGCAGGGATCACCCGACTAGTATCCGACACGGAGGATCAGCTGCCTTGGTACTAGACCCAATAATTGACGGATACCATCTCACCGAGTCCTTATGGACGGCGACAGTAGTCTTTATCTGATATATCAAGACATAGTCTGCAAAATGGGGATAGACCCAACAAGAATCAGCCAAAGCAATACTAACTTTAAAGGAGTAGTACCAGGCCTAGAGGCCCGCTGCACGGGCTCTATAGTGCTAGAGGTTGTATTCGGTTCTCCCGACAACTTTCGAAGAGAAGAATTAACCTTCGACATCGCTCCATTCTGAAGCGGCTATCAAGCATTACTCGGAAGAACAACCTTCACTCATTTTAATTCAATACCGCATTACGCTTATCTTAAGCTCAAGATGCCCGGTCCACGTGGCATCATCATCGTTAGCGGAAACTCAAAGCGTTCCTTACATGCGGAGGAATGTACGTCGGCTTTCACAGTCGAACACTGAACGACCCCTCGAACCAGAATAAATGATGGGTCGTCAAGACCGCGAACACGGCTAGACGAGTCCGACGCACCCCTCGCTGTAACAGCTCAGATAAACCCGAGATTGGGTCGATGGATATACCCCCATAGGTGGCGCTAGGGGCTTCCCGCATGTAAAAAGGACTATAGTTTGGTTCGACCCTACTTAGATTGAATTTCAATGGTCTATTAAAAATAATCAATTTTCCGCATGTAGACTTTCACCTGGGTTTTTTCTCTCTTGCAGATGACAATTGTGCTACACCCTTCCAGGACACGACACAACGGAGACACATGCGCAGATATGCAGCAGGGCCCCGCTCAAAGGTTTCTTTCTAGATTAAGACCCTGTGTAAACCTTTCTCACTGTCTCTTGTTGCTTCACGCCCTCCGGATACTTAGTACAACCGAGAGGGATGCTGACATTATTGGCATTTTCGCCACGTTAGACTGATGCACGTACCTGGAAATTTAGGGTTCATTATCAAGGGCTTTGCTCAGCCCGGTATATGTTGTAAAGTCCGAATACCTTAGGGAGTGTTCGACGTCACGAGTTTGGCCCTATATGCATCAGCTTCGAATCATGTCTTTGGTCAAATGTTGGGTTTGCCCGGCTCCTGTGTTTTGCTACCTTATGTTCCGCTCTATCGGCTAAGGTGGCACCGGGAGAACTACTGCGATTGTGCCCTGGTTCATCTGGGTGAGCACCTCAGTGGAGAAAGCCGAAAACTAACTGTCATGATAAAGCACGAGACTGGTCAACCACTTGAGGACTGAGCGGAATCTTCACGATTCCTCCACATTAACGAAGGACCGGTTTCCCGGTCATGTACGTACGTGCACCGTATTCGGATAAGCGTGGAAGTACCAGGGGCTATATAGTAGCCTCACTGTCAAACTCCTATGGCTAAGTGAAAGTGTTAAAGCAATATAGTACGATTGCCTTGTTCTCTGCGCTATCACCTCCTTCATGGACCAAGACGTTGGATCAAGTGTGAATACGTGCTTTTCCGAACACCCCCACATTATGTGCGTGGGGGCTGGAGCCGACGAGTGCAAACTTTCAGGTTATATACTTACATAAACGGTCGCACAGGAGGCATCATAATACCTTCAAGCAATAAAAACAACCTGTATAATTTAAATAATACTATTTTTACAATGGGGATACATGTCACTCGAACATGATACTCTTCGAGCACAGAGTCTCTATTAAACGAGCGCCTTCTAGGACTTCTTCTAAATAGTGCTCGGCCGAGACCTGGCCTACGGCCGGACCCTTGGTTGCAATAGCGGTGGCATCCATCTCGGCCCAGTATGTCTTAACACGGGCAAGAGCCATCCACGCACTCTCTATGCACGCCGACCTCTTTACGGCATCGATATGCTGCACAACACCAAGGAATCGTTGCACTAAACCAAAATAAAAATTCGGCTTTGGTCCTTCCGGCCAAAGATGATCCATGACAGACCTCATGGCAAGCTTGGACAACCTATGGAGCTCAGCCCACTCGGCCATTTGCTCATTCAACAGTAGCGGACGCGTCGGAGCACTGAACTGCGGCCAGAACAACTTCTCTACTTCGTGATCTTCTTGATCTTTGAAAAACGTAGTCGCATCAGCATCACTCATTGCCAAGTCCGCATACGCGTCTGCAGCACTCCATAATCGATCTAGAGGGGCATACTTCGGATCTCCGAACTTCGTCCACAACAAAAAGGGCTTCCTAGCCGTGATATCCCCGGCTTGACGGAGCTCCTCCTGTGCCACTCTGATTTTAGAACGGGTTTCCTTGGCTGCCTCCATGGCTCTCTTCAGGTCAGCCGCTCTCACTTGGCTTTCCTTTTCAAGAAGCTCATATTGGCCGGCGGCATGTTTTAGCTCAACAACTATCTTGGCTATTTCATCTTCGCTCTTGCGATGAGCAGTCTGTTCGGCTCTTAGGTCTTTGGCCGCCTTTAGGGCAGCTGCATCACTTCTCCTGGCTTGTTCCTTGGCTCGGGCAAGTTCCGCCCGAAGGGTCTCCATGGCGGCAGCTCCATCTGCAGTCAAAACGTATCATATATACTAGCATCATGCTCCTCTCAATACTTGCTGACCACCCGGAAATACATACCCTATGCCTCGTCAAGCCGCTTGTTCACAAGTGCAATGTCGGCATCTGCCGCCTCCAGTTGCCTGCTTAGTCCAGCAAACTCAGTAGTCCGGCCAGCCACCGGACCATCCGCTTCCTGCAAATGAAAGCAGCGCGATCATTACCTGGGACTATGATCCTCTGTTTGCCGCCTCAGGACAGCAACCAGAGTCTCATGGGCTACTATCTATATAGAGCACACCTAGCGTGTGCGGTACCGTCAATTTTTTTGCGTACCTCAAAGCCTTTTAGCAGGCTCGTAAAAGCTTCATGCAACCCACTTTTGGCGGATGAGATCCTCTCAACCACCGTACCCATTAAAGTACGATGCTCTTTCGAGATAGTCACTTGCTCCAAAAGACCCGTCAGTACGTCCGGTTGCACACCGGACAATCCCGGACTCTTTCTGTCACTACCCTTAGGAGCCGAATACTCCAGACTTCGGGTGGCCGAAGCGTTACCTTCCGGCCTTGGTGGATCAGGACAAATCCTCCGTGATGACACCTCAGGTTCATCCGCCCCAGGAGGCGGGGAGACAAGGGGAGGCATTTCGCTCTCCATCATCTTCGGAAGAAGATCCCCCGAAGACGAACTCTGTCGGGAAGGGCTACGATCCGGACTGCAAGACATATGTCTCGGTTATTGTCCGCGGAGATAAAAGCAGAATATATTCACCAAAATTACTTTTGTTCACTTACAACTCGGTGGACGGCTGATCCCCTTGCGGGCACTATGAGGAAGGAACGCCCTCCGCGTCAGGGCCCCCTGGCGAGGGTCTCTTCTCTCGTTTGGAAACCCTTGTTTCCAAGTCTTCAGGAGCGGTCCTTTTCCTTCCTTGTGGAGAGGGAATTTCAGATTCTTCTCCCCGATTATCCTCCTTCGTGGAGGTACTAATTCCCCTGGTTTGGATGAGTAATGCGTGAGGCTCGCTTTCGGCTCCTTCGTCTCTCCCTTTATCTTCCCCCGAGGGCACTTGATAAGGTGCGTACTCTGGCATCCTGGCTAGTACAAGATCCGGCGAGCCCTCGGGAAGGGGGCCGAACACCTGATCATCTTTGCCTTTCTTACCCAGTCCTGGCCAGGAGCAATTATTTCAGAATTATGTTATGGCAAATTAAAAGACAATGTTTTCGGTCGTGGAAATACTTACTTGGGTATCTGGACGATTACAGTTGAGACCTGCATCCTCGGTGGTGTCCGGACACTTTATTCGTGATCCGAAGAACAATCCATACATCTCTTTGAGCGTCACGCTGAAGAACTGTTGAATAGTTCGCGGTCCTTCCGGGTTGAAATCCCACATACGGATAGATCGACGTTGGCATGGCAGGACCCGACGAACTAGCATAACTTGCATTACTTTGACAAGACTGACATCCCTCTTGAGGAGATCTCGGATGCGACTTTGCAATGTCGGCACGTCATTAAACGGCCCCCAGTCTAGCCCCTTGTTGACCCATGATGCCAGTTGTGGTGGGGGACCTGAACGCAAGGCGAGGGCAGCCACCCACTTAGTACTTCGGGGAGCTGTGATGTAAAACCACTCTCGCTGCCATAAGTTGGATATCTCCAGGAAGGAACCCTTTGGCCATGGGGCATCTACACCTTTGCTTATTGTGGAACCTCCGCATTCTGCGTGTCGCCCATCGATCATCTTCGGCTTCACATTGAAGGTCTTGAGCCATAAGCCGAAGTGTGGGGTGATGCGGAGGAAGGCCTCACATACGACCGTAAACGACGAGATGTGAAGAATGGAATCCGGATCTAGATCATGGAAGTCGAGCCCATAATAGAACATGAGCCCTTTGACGAAGGGATCAAGGCTAAAGCCTAGCCCTCGGAGGAAGTGGGAAACAAATACGACACTCTCGTTGGGTTCGGGAGTAGGGATGACCTGCCCTCGGGTAGGCAGCCTGTGCAAGATTTCGGCGGTCAGATACCTGGCCTCCCTTAGCTTCTTGATGTCCTCCTCTATGACAAAGGAAGCCATCGACCAGCCCTGAAGGTTGGATCCGGACATGATTGAAGGTCCGACGCACTTCGCTTGAGCCTCGGGTGTTGGAACTCGGGATGGGGGAAGGGAGGGATTGAGCGCGACAAGAAAAGGACAGGCTTTGGCCCCTTCATAAAGAGGGCGAATATCAAGCGTCCTCCGCGTGGCCGTTTGGAACTTGCCTAAAATCGAGGAGTCGTACTAACGAGTACGATTTGGTTACCCACACCCGTATTGATGAGAATCCCATGATAAGGGGGCACGATCTCTGCTTCGACAAGACGAGCCAATAAAACCGCCTCGCAATACGTGCAGTGGCTGGTTGAGAAAAACAGTTCGAATAATAATCGGGGCCATGGGGTGATGTCACATTATGAAAAGTTGTCAGCAGATTAGATTTTTGGAAATATTATACTCTCTACGGTAGTATGTGGAATTTGTTTTGCAGAGCCGGACACTATCCTTGTGTTCAAAATCTTCTATGGAGTATTCGGAGGAGGAACCCGCCTTGCAATGCCGAGTACAATCTGCGTGCCAGACTCGTCGTCATTGAAGCCTGGTTCAGGGGCTATTGAGGGAGTCCTGGATTAGGGGGTCCTCAGACAGCCGGACTATATACTTTGGCCAGACTGTAGGACTATGAAGATACAAGATTGAAGACTTCCTCCTGTGTCCGGATGGGACTTTCCTTTGCGTGGAGGGCAAGCTTGGCAATTTGGGTATGTAGATCTCCTCCCTTGTAACCGACTCTGTGTAACCCTAGCCCCCTCTGGTGTCTATATAAACCGGAGGGTTTTAGTCCGTAGGACAACAACAATCATACCATAGGCTAGCTTCTAGGGTTTAGCCTCTCCGATCTCGCCGTAGATCAACTCTTGTAATACTCATATCACCAAGATCAATCAAGCAGGAAGTAGGGTATTACCTCCATAGAGAGGGCCCGAACCTGGGTAAACATTGTGTCCCCCGCCTCCTGTTACCATCCGCTTTAGACGCACAGTTCGGGACTCCCTACCCGAGATCTGCCGATTTTGACACCGACAAACACCGATACAACTCTATGCACGCTTGACATTCGCTTTACCTAGACCAAGTATGAAACTAGAAGTACTTTGTAGGTGTAACAGGATAGGTTTGCAAGAATATAAAGAGCACATAAATAAAAACTGGGGGCTGTTTTAGGTAAAGAAGCAATAAAGTTAGTATAGAGAGTGTGGAAAAGTGGTGGTAGGAGTTGCGAAATTGTCCCTAAGCAATTGCCTACTTTACTGGACCGATAGCAAGTTTTATGTAGGAGAGGCCACTGCTAGCATATCATCCCTGACTTGGAATTCTATGCACTTATGATTGGAACTATTAGCAAGCATCCACAACTACTAACGTTCATTAAGGTAAAACCCAACCATAGCATTAATATATATTGGTCCCCCTTCAATCCCGTATGCATCAATTTCTATGCTAGGTTGAAGATTCTATCACTCTTGCCCTTCAATACATAGTCCTATAAACATACAACTAACCCTATGGTGTGATCCACGCGCACGCTCATATGATGGGCACCAAAGGATAACAACATAATGATACGTCTCCAACGTATCTATAATTTTTGATTGTTCCATGCTATTATATTATCCATCTAGGATGTTTTATATGCATTTATATGATATTTTATATGATTTTTGGGACTAACCTATTAACCTATAGCCCAGTGCCAGTTTTTGTTTTTTCCTTTCTTTTGAGTATCGCAAAAAAAGAATAACAAACGGAGCCCAATTCACCTGAAAATTGACGGAGATTATTTTTGGACCAGAAGAAGCCCACGGAGTATTGGAGATGGGACAGAGGAGTCCCGAGGCACCCACGAGGGTGGGGGCGCGTCCTACCCCCTGGGCGCGCCCCCTACCTTGTGACCGCCTCATGGACCCCCCTGACTTGTTCCCAACGCCAACGCCTCTTATATAACCCCAAACTTCCAGAAAGAAACCTAGATCGGGAGTTTCGCCGCCACAAGCCTCCGTAGCCACCGAAAACCAATCTAGATCCGTTTCGGCACCCTGACAGAGCGGGGAAATCCCTCTTCGGTGGCCATCTTCATCATCCTGATGCTCTCCATGACGAGGAGGGAGTAGTTCACCCTCGGGGCTGAGGGTATGTACTAGTAGCTATGTGTTTGATCTCTCTCTCTCTCATCTTCTTAATTTGGCACGATCTTGATGTATCGCGAGCATTGCTATTATAGTTGGATCTTATGATGTTTCTCCCCCTCTATTCTCTTGTAATGGATTGAGTTTTCCCTTTGGGAAAACTTTGTTTTTGCCACTCTAGTTTTTTCCCACTTTGCTTATGCCACTTTAGAATTTGACATTTCACTTTTGCCACTCTTAGTTTTTGAGAATATATCACTTTTGCCATTCCGTGAAAAAAGAAACATTTTTAGAGTGGCAATTGTGATACATTGTCAAAAGCCGAGAGTGGCAAAAGTGAAATAAAAATTATCTTTTTTGCCATGGAATGGCGTTTGTGATGTATTGTCAAAAGCCAAGAGTGGCAAAAGTGATATGTCAAATTCTAGAGTGGCATAAGCAAAATTGGCAAAAGCTAGAGTGGCAAAAACAAAGTTTTCCCTTTCCCTCTGAGGTTATATTATCGGATCGAGTCTTTAAGGATTTGAGAACACTTGATGTATGTCTTGCATGTGCTTATCTGTGGTGACAATGGGATATTCACGTGATCCACTAGATGTATGTTTTGGTTACCACTTGCAAGTTCTGTGACCTTGTGAACTTACGGATAGGGGTTGGCACACGTTTTCGTCTTGACTCTCCGGTAGAAACTTTGGGGCACTCTTTGAAGTTCTTTGTGTTGGTTGAATAGATGAATCTAAGATTGTGTGATGCATATCGTATAATCATACCCACGGATACTTGAGGTGACATTGGAGTATCTAGGTGACATTAGGGTTTTGGTTTATTTGTGTCTTAAGGTGTTATTCTAGTACGAACTCTAGGATAGATCGAACGGAAAGAATAGCTTCGTGTTATTTTACTACGGACTCTTGAATAGATCGATCAGAAAGAATAACTTTGAGGTGGTTTCGTACCCTACACTAATCTCTTCGTTTGTTCTCCGCTATTAGTGACTTTGGAGTGACTCTTTTTTTCATGTTGAGGGATAGTTATATGATCCTATGTTATTATTGGTGAGAGAACTTGCACTAGTGAAAGTATGAACCCTAGGCCTTGTTCCGTAGCATTGCAATACCGTTTACGCTCACTTTTACCACTTGCTACCTTGCTGTTTTTATATTTTCAGATTACAAAAACCTTTATCTACCATCCATATTGCACTTGTATCACCATCTCTTTGCCGACCTAGTGCACCTATACAATTTACCATTGTATTTGGTGTGTTGGGGACGCAAGAGACTCTTTGCTATTTGGTTGCAGGGTTGTTTCAGAGAGACCATCTTGATCCTACACCTCCCACGGATTGATAAACCTTAGGTCATCCACTTGAGGGAAGTTTTCTACTGTCCTACAAACCTCTGCACTTGGAGGCCCAACAACATCTACAAGAAGAAGGTTGTGTAGTAGACATCAAGCTCTTTTCTGGCGCCATTGCCAGGGAGGTGAGTGCTTGAAGGTATATCTTTAGATCTCGCAATCGAATCATTTTGTTTCTTGTTTTATCACTAGTTTAGTCTATAAAAGAAAACTACAAAAAAATGGAATTGTGGGTACATCATATGCTTCATCTTTTTAATATCTTTCGTGAAAATAAGGATTCTGATAATTAGGCTAAAATGCTAGAAGAAGAATGCATTAAAATGTTTGGCACCAAATCTTTGAATGATTAGCATGATTGCAATGCTGTTAGTACGAACTCTTTGAATATCCATAGTACTAATGATGATTGCACTAGTCATGATGAAAATGTCTCTTATAAGCATGTCAATTTTTGTGGAGTGCATAAAGCTTGCAAGCACACACCAAACAGGGAAGATAGATTTTGCAAGAGGCATAAGTATTTAGAAACTAAATGGTTGCAGGAGAGGCTAAATGCTTGTGCTAAAAATTTAAAATTTCTTTGCCATCCTTGTGAACTTTGCAATGAACGTGATCATTTAAATCTACAATGCAAATTGTTTCATGATCGAACCGTGTCCAAAAATTGTGATGACTTGATTTCCCTTGCACATCATAATGAACTTAGTTTGCTTGTGGGCTATGAAGAATTAAAACATATAACTAAGGATCTTCCACAATTTGTTCTGCATAAAGTTCTTGATTTTGATCTAGAGAAAATTTATATGTATTGTGCGGTGAATTGCATTGAAAATCCTTATATTGCCAATTACATAAAGACAAGAAAACAAATAGAAGATCAAGAGAATACTAATGAAAGGGAAGAGACTTCCCAATACCCTCCTATTATTTCTTATGATGAATCAGGTAAGGAGGAGGAGCCTTCTATTCAACCAATCTCATTAATAAGGAGCTCCAAAAAGAGGATTAAACCCACACATAATGTGAAGAAGAAAAAGAAAAGAAGGAGAAGTAAAGGTAAATGGGTATCCGTCCCAAATGATGTTGCTCCTATAACTCATTGTGATGATGATAATTGCTATACTATTGGTGCTATCCATACAATTAATGATGAGAGTGATTATGCTTATTATCGGATTTTGGGTTCCGGCAGACCCTTGAGGTTCGAACACTGGGGTGCGCGCGGAGATTTTGCCTCCTACCTACCTGCACCCCTCCGCCTTGCTAGGATATAAACTATGGCAAGAATAACACAAGAGACGCAGGGTTTATACTGGTTCGGGCCACCGTTGTGGTGTAATACCCTACTCTAGTGTGTGGTGTGGTGGATTGCCTCTTGGGCTGATGATGATGAACAATACAAGATAGAACAGCCTCGCGAGGGCCTGTTCTTGGCTGGGGCGATGAACTGCTGGGAGGAGCTCAGTCACCTTTCTCTCTCTCTTTCTCCGTCCGTCCTCTCTCTTCCCCCGATGTGGGTGGCTGGTCCTATTTATAGAGGCCCTGGTCCTCTTCCCAAATATCAAGCGGGAAGGGAGCCAACAATGGCGGGCTAATTTGAAAGGGGACAACTAGTACTAGCTATCCTGACAAAAGTAGTCTTCGCCTGCGCAAAGCTCTGGTGATGATGCCGTCTTGGGCTCCATGGTGACCTCCTTCTCGTAGTCCTCCTGGTCTTGGTCTCATTGCACCGAAATGGCAACCTTTCCCTGATGCCTCGGTACTCCGTGGCTGTGCTTGCCCTCCCTTGCACCAAAGAGGGAAGGAGGACACTTCACGGGCTGGCACCCGCCTGGCGCCCTCGGTTATCATGGCTTGCGTCACGGGCACCTCGTGAGGTACCCCGCCTAGATCTCTCCGCCTCCTCGTGAGCCAGCCTGACGAGGCCGTGCCTGAGGAAGCTCCGCGTCGTCCGCCCCGCGAGGCTTGGCCCCTCGCGAGGGTCTTGGGTTTGTGTTAGTTAAGATGGGCCGCGCTGGGCCCCCCTTTGAGACACGCCGTAGGCCGCAGGCAGGCAAGTCTGGGGACCCCCGTTCTCAGAACACCGACAGTAGCCCCCGGGCCCAAGGCGCGCCCGGACTTGGCCGTGTAGGGAGGCGGAAGGGCAAGAGCGAAGCGCCGCAGGCCCTAACAGTCTGCGGCCTTGGGCGCCGTGTGGCGGTTGATTGGACGTGGGCGCCTTAGCAACGTGCGAGTTGATTAAGGAGCGGCACCCACCTAGGCTTTGCTCCTTGCTTTCCCCGGTTGCTGCTCAGATCCCCTTTCTTGCGCCTCTCCTTCCTTCCTCCAAAATTTCCAGATCCGCTCCTACCGTGTGACCTAGGAAGCCATGGCGCCTCGCCAGCCCCCGGCCGTAGCTTGGTACTCGTCCGCCCTGGACCCGCCGAACGTGTCGGAGGCGAGCCTTGCCCGGTTGCGCCGGATGGCGACGGCGCGGGGCGTCAACGGGGCGAAGGTGTTTAAAGCCGGCTCTGCTACCCCTGAGGGTCAAGGGAGCACCTTCTATCCGCTCTTCGCAAGTGCCATTGCTGCTGGCCTGGTGCCTCCCTTCTCCGAGTTCTTCTTCTCTGTCCTCCGCCACTATAAGCTGCAAGCCCTGCATCTCCACCCCAACTCCATCCTTCTCCTGGCAATCTTCGCCTATTACTGCGAGGCTCACGTAGGGGTGCGGCCCTCAGTGGCCTTGCTGCGCCACTACTTCTACCTCCGGACTTCTCGTGGTACTGCTTCCGCGTGCGCGAGTTTCGTCGCATACGGTGGCGCCATTTCCATTTCGAAGGCCGGGAAAAGGATTGAGGGCTTCAGGAGCAAGTGGGTCTTGGTGGATGCTGGGCGCATCCACCCTCGGCTGATCTTGCCAACGGAGCAGCCCACGAGCTCCAGCAATTGGGGTCGAGCGGAGCTCACGGACCCCCGCGCGAAGCTGATGTTGGAGAAGATGGACGCGGATCTGAGGCCAGCCAATATGGCGGCGGCGAAGCTGACCGGTGCCTCGCTCCTGAGGGAATTCCTAGAGCACCAGCTGGCTCCGCTTCGGCAGTACTCGCTTCCGATGTGGAGGCCCCGTCCAAGCCCCGCGGCCTTAGCCGACGAAGATCTGGCTGCTGTCCTCCAATCTCTGGTCGGGGGCGATGTGGCAAGGTCGGCGGGCGCTCCTACGCCCTTGTTCCTCCGCGATGACTGGGAGCAGGTAGTGGAGTCCATGCCTATCTTCAACAGGGATGGGCCCGTGCCCACGGAAACTCCTGAGGAACCGGTGGACGTGCCCTCCGACGACTCCAGCAAAGAGGAGGAAGGAGGGGAGCGGGGAAAAGGGCCTGACTCTGAGGCGACTGACGGAGAGTCGAGGGCTCCCCTCCACTGGCGCAGCTCCCGCGTTCTCCGCCTCTCTCCGAGCAATGACGACGAGGATGACGATGAAGACGATGACGAGCAGGACGGGTGGAGCTCACCCTCGATCCCGAAGAAGGACAGGACCGGGCTGATCACCCGAGGGTCGGCCCCGGCCCCAGGGCGGACCGCAGATGCACCTTCCGCCTCCAAGCTTCCCGAGGTCGACCCTTCCAGCCGGCTTTCAGGCTTCAAATTTGGCTGGAGCCCGCTTGAGCTCGCTGGCGATGACCCGTAAGCATTCGATTCCTGTCTTTATCTCTTGCTCTGCTTCTGAGGCTTGACGTCCACATCTCTTGGATGGGCTGGCGCCCGCAGCAAAGAAGCCGAAGGGGGCTCCCGAGGTTCCACCTGTGGCGGCGCCTCTGCCTGCGAAGGTGGGTGACCGCGACGCATAGGCTTCTCCTGCCCGATCGTCCTCGCGAGGCCTGGCTGAGCTGGCTGGGGCGAGCTCAGCCCCCACGGCCCAAGTGGCTCCCGAGGTGCTCTCGCCTGCCGCCGCCACCACAGCTGTCGGGGCGTGGCAGACTCCGCCTCAGGATGCTGCGGCCGCGCTGCCGCCTTCTCCTCCTACTCCACCGGCTGCTGTCTCTCCGACTCCTTCTGCCGTTCTGGATCGTGTTGTTGCTGAGCTGGACCGACTACGGCAGGATCTTCTTGGCGCCGACCCCCGCTTGGTGGCCGGGCGCTTGGAGCTGGCTTCAGGATGGGTTCGCTCCGACGCTTCGATTCGGGCGGCACTGGTCCAGGCCTCAACGGCATGCGACGAGGAGAAGCAGGTCTTCCTCGAGGCGAAGGCTGCTCGTGATGCAGCCCTGGGGGAGGTGGTCGACGTCCGTGGGCGTTGCAAGGCGCTGGAGGGCGAGCTGCAAGATTTGCGGGACCAGCTCGCGAATGAGGTCCGCCTTCGCCAAGAGCAGGAAGAAGGCATGAAGGCTCGCGAGGCGGCTCTCGAGGAGAGGGAGGTCAAGCTCAAGAAACGCCGCTACCGCCTAGGCGCGTTGGAGCAGGAGTTGGGGGCGAGGAAGGCCAAGCTGGACAACGAGGCCCTAGTTCTTGCCGAGGACCGCGTGGCCTTCACGGAGATGGAGGCGAGGGCTCGCTCCTCACTGAGGACGCTTTACGACAGCGGCCTGGAGAGCCCATTGGCTGGCACCGAGGATGGCTGCTTCCCTTCCTGGTTCACGCTCGTGAAGATGTCGCCCTTGGCCTTGGCCCCACGGCCGAGGCCGAGGTGCGTGTCCTATCTGCTGCAGCACTGACGTGGGTCCTCACCCACATCTACCTTCGCGATCCCGGTGTCGACCTCGATAGCCTGCTAGAGCCAGTGAGCGGCGAGCATGCCGCTGCCGCTGCCGAGGCCATGAAGGGTCGCGCAGAGGCCCTGCTGGGGAAGTTCCGGGCCTTTGGCACCAAGCCGAAGCAAAGCGCTGCCGACTCCACCGCCCCGTGAGGCATGCCCGATCCGCGCTGCTCCACCGCCGACAAGTGACTCCGTCGCGGCTCCTGTCCTGCCTTTAATTCTTGCACATGTATCATGCCTCGGGGAGGCGTTTAAACTTGCGTTTGGCATTGAGATAATAGTGTGGACTGTAATATTTGCTTTTGAATTCCTTGAAATTTGCGCCTTTCCTTCCTCCTTGCTTATGTTCTACGCCGGCAGAGCCCGGCCCCGCGCATGCCTCACCCAGCGTTGGTCCCGGCCGGAAACCAGGACGGGGCCAAGGAGTAAGGGGCCACGTGACAAGTTAGGCTCCTGAGTCGCGATGCTCAGGAGTCCCCCTTGGCGCACGAACATCAAGTAGGGAGGTGTGATACGGGTGGATCTACCGTTCTACATCTGTAGAGCCCGGCTGCACACGTGCCTCACCCAGCGCTGGTCCCGACCGGAAACCAGGACGGGGCCACGGAGTGAGGGGCTACGTGACCAGTTAGGCTCCTGAGTCACGATGCTCAGGAGTCCCCCTTGACGCTCAAACGACCTTCGTACCATGGCTTCGCTCGGGGAGAGACGTGCGACGAACCAGGCCCGGGGGGACCTGGCTGGGCGGCGCACGTCTGGGTGTGACCCAGGCGCAGCCCCCGTGCCCAGCCCCCTCGCGCGGCACTCCCGAGGGGAGGCGTTACGATGAGGCTAGACACTGAGCTCTGGGCTCCCTGAGGTTGATGCGGCCCGGGGGCCACCCTCAGTTGTTTATCACCAGCGCGGAGTATAGTGCTACCGTATGTGTACGGGCATAGCCGCTCCTCGGCAGTGTCGTCAGCCATGGCGGAGCATGGTGCTTCCACTGGTACGTGGGAGGGGGCCCCCTCCGGGAGGATCCCCCGGGGCGTGTACAGCCCCGCCCTGACACGTGGCTGGCACGGTAGGGCCTGGCGAGGTGTATCTGGGCACCCGTGAGCCAGCGCGGGACTCACGGGGCCCTACCTCTAGGCGGGTTGCGCCTGGCACTGGGCCTTATCTTGTGATGCGTTCCTGTAAATTTGGTTAGATGTCGGCACTCTACGTCCTCGGGTCCCAGCCCTCGAGCTGGTCTCAGCCGTCGCTTGTATGCCAGGTCGCGATGCCATGGACAAGGCCAGAGGGTGAGGGCTGGAGAGCTAGTAAGAGCCCTGAGTCGCGATGCTCAGGTACCCCCCCTTTAACGTGCAAGTGGTCGGCATGGAGAAGAAGAGGTGCCGTGGACCGGCATCAAATAATCAAGCATGGCGGGTCTAACGCATAATCGGAAATAAACGCAAATGGGATACATGCCACTGGGCCTGGCCCGAGCGGCTTGGGGATCATGCAGCCTGAGGGGCGCCCCCAACAAGGTAAGCTAACAACATGGAATAAAAAAGGGATACACGCGCAGGGACGGACCCACGCGGCCTGGGAATAATGCAGCCCTGGGGGGGGGGCGCTCCCAGCTGGAAGTAAAACTAGAAAGGTGTCACCTGATGATGTTCAGGACGAAGGAGCATTGATGTAGCAGGCTCGGTGGGTTGCGGGAGCCGATCCTCACGAGCCCCCAGGCCTAGGGGCCTCGGGAGGCTCCGGAGGCGCTGGCGGCTCCTCGCGGGCCATCTCCATCCCTGCCAGGGCAGCGGAACGCCTGGCCTCTCGTGCCTCTGTGATGCCCCTCATGAGGCGCTGGTACGTGTCAGCCGCGTTCGGCAGGCCGCAAGGCATGCGAACGTAGCTGTGGGGTGGGCCTCTGCAGTGCCCCACTCGCGAGGGCCAGAGGCGCTCCAGAGAGGCGACTCGGTTGAGCCCTGGTATGTCGACGCAGACGCGCAGCCCACCATCCTCGCCTGGATGGGGGGCCAGTGCTGGTAGGCAGCGGCCGCCTTTCATGACCCTTGACTCCTGTAGCTCCTGAATGGCCTTGCTGACGAACTCCTGAGGGTCTGGATCTCCTTGCCTTGCTCCTTCCTGAGGGAAACATGCTTCTAAACATGCTTCCATGTGGTGCCCAAGCGCCTCCCTTGTGACCCTAGCTAGGTCGGTGGCCCTCCAGGGGAGAGCCCCCGAGCCCTGCCTGAGGAGGGCGCCGGGCGCGCTTTCCTATGCAATGGAAGGAGGTTCCCCCTGGGCAGGCGCGAGCCCAGAGGGGCCTGTCTCCTGAGTGGTCGGGCCAGACGATGTCTTCTTCTTCTTAGGGGCTGTCTCGGGAGGCCTCCTGCTTCCACGATCCGGGTCTTCCAGTGACGCGGCCTGAAAGGCTCGTTCCAGGGAACACACCACGTCCTTCTCTTCACAGGGCACCGTGATGACTCCGCCACTTCCTGGCATCTTCAGGACGTTGTAGCCATGGTGATTTACGGCCATGAACTTGGCCAGCGCTGGGTACCCAAGGATGGCGTTGTACGGCAGGTGAATGTGGGCGACGTCGAAGTCGATGAGCTCAGTGCGGTAGTTGTCGCGTGCCCCGAAGGTGACAGGGAGGCGGACCTGCCCAATCGGGACCGTGGAGCCGTTGGTGATACCGGAGAAAGGCTTGGTTGGCAGAAGCTGGCTGTAGGGCACTTGGAGGTTGTTGAATGTTTCCACGGACAGGACGTTGAGCCCTGCCCCGCCATCGATGAGGGTCTTGGTTACCACCACGTTGCTAATGATTGGGGAACAAAGCATCGGGAGGACTCCGGCTGTAGCCATACACTTGAGCTGATCTGCCGAGCTGAACGTGATGGCGCACGCCGACCACCTGAGAGGGTGCGTGGCTTCGATCCTGGGGAGGACTGCCTTCACTTCGTTGGCGAACTGCTTGAAGATGCGCTGAGAGGTTGGGGCTTGTGCCCCGCCCAGGATGAAGGCGATCACGCGTGGCTCCCGGAAGCCCCCAGCCCCCTCGTCCTGGTGGCGGTCCTCGTTTCTCCTTGGCTGCGGCGGCAGGGGTGGGAGGCCTGCGTTGCCTTGCGGGCGATCCTCGCGAGGCTGATCCCTCCAGTCCTCCTCGTGAGGCTGATCCCTCCAGCCTCCCTCGCGAGGCGGGTCTTGCCAGCGATTGTCGCGAGGTTGGTCGCGCCACCCTTGGCGTGCGCCACGGTCTTCCCAGCGTCCTGTGTTCCTTCCTCCTCCTCGGTCGTAGCCCCGGTCATTGCGGTCAGGGCGACGGCCGATCCTTCCTTCTCGCACGGCTCGGAGTTCTTGACATTCGTTGGTGTTGTGGGTGTGGAGGTCGTGGTACACACAGTACCGGCCACCCTTGGAAGGTTCGGGCTGATCTCTGCCTCGCTTGGTGTCTAGTTCTGCCGCGAGCACGGCAGCCCCCTTGCGCTTCACATCCTTGGCCTTGGGCTTCTTCTCTTCTGGGTCCGCGGCAGGCAGCTCGAGGAGGGAGAGACGCCCTTCCTCGGCCCTGGCGGACTTGGTTGCCAGGTTGAACAGTTCCAAGGAAGTGCACAGGTCTTCATGCATCGCCAGCTCCTCCTTCATCTTGACGTCGCGCACGCCGTCGGAGAAGGCCGAGATGATGGCCTCCTCGGTCACCTTGGGAATCTTGAGGCGCGCGTTGTTGAAGCGCTGGATGTACTTCTGCAGGGTCTCCCCGGGATGTTGCTTGATTCGGCGCATGTCACTTACGGCGGGTGGCCGGTCGCGAGTGCCTTGGAAGTTCGCGATGAAGCGGCTGCGCATCTCATCCCAGGAGGAGATTGTGCCTGGAGCCAGGTTTAGGAGCCAGGTGCGGGCCCCGTCCTTGAGTACCATGGGGAACCATTTCGCCATGACCTTCTCGTCTCCGTTGGCAGCTTCGATGCCCAGCTCGTAGAGCTGGAGGAACTCCGTAGGGTCAGCCGTGCCGTCGTAGCGAGGAGGCAAGTCCGGCTTGAACTTGCCGGGCAACGCGACGCTGTGTGGCTCGGCGGTGAAGGCGCGACAGCCTGCTGTGGACACGGGAGGTCTTGGATGCCGGGGAGCTTGGTCTTGCATATCCCCACGTGCTGCAGCTGGGAGCAGCGCGGGAGCAGGAGCATGGTCACGACATGCTGGAGCAGGGAGCGCCCTGGCAGCTTCTTGCGGGCGAGGGACTTCTTGACAGCTCTGCTCTTGCCGTGCTGGCACCTGACGGAGCGGGTTCCGCCCAGGGGCCACGCGCCTTGGAGCCATGGCGCCGTCCTGAGGAGGAGGCGGCCGGGGCGCCGCCGGAGCTTCATCGCCCGCACGGGGCGGGGTGCGGTGCAGCGGAACGGACGGCGCAGGAGAGCCCCCTATGGCGCGGACGAGCTCGGCGACGCGGTCGAGCCATTCTTCGTAGACGTCGTCGATGGGGCGGTAGCGCAGGAGCTCGTTCGCCGCGACGAGTGCAGCTCGAGCCTCCATGGGCGCGCGGAGCGCGCGGGACGAAGAACCAGCTGGGGTGAGCGAGGGAGTTGCGGTGCGGCCGTCTTGCCGCACGGACGGATGCTGGGACGATGCTTGCCGCTCGTCCCCCGCCGGGCCAGTGGCGGCGTTGACGGCAGGTGACAGGGATTGGCGAGGGCGCCCGCCGACAGGGGCCGTCTGGGCGACACAGGAAGTGAGCGTGGCCCGGCGCTCGGCGCGGGCCCGTCGAGTGTCAGACATGGGGGTGATGGTCGGAGGAGAACGGGGTGGTGGAAGACGAATCCTGGCGCACCCCTACCTGGCGCGCCAAATGTCGGATTTCGGGTTCCGGCAGACCCTTGAGGTTCGAACACTGGGGTGCGCGCGGAGATTTCGCCTTCTACCTACCAGCACCCCTCCGCCTTGCTAGGATCTAAACTATGGCAAGAACAACACAAGAGACGTAGGGTTTATACAGGTTCGGGCCACCATTGTGGTGTAATACCCTACTCCAGTGTGTGGTGTGGTGGATTGCCTCTTGGGCTGATGATGATGAACAATACAAGGAAGAACAGCCTCACGAGGGCCTGTTCTTGGCTGGGGCAATGAACTGCTGGGAGGAGCTCAGTCACCTTTCTCTCTCTCTCTCTCTCTCTCTCTCTCTCTCTCTCTCTCTCTCTCTCTCTCTCTCTCTCTTTCTCCGTCCGTCCTCTCTCTTCCCCCGATGTGGGTGGCTGGTCCTATTTATAGAGGCCCTGGTCCTCTTCCCAAATATCGAGCGGGAAGGGAGCCAACAATGGCGGGCTAATTTGAAAGGGGACAACTAGTACTAGCTATCCTGACAAAAGTAGTCTTCGCCTGCGCAAAGCTCTGGTGATGACGCCGTCTTGGGCTCCATGGTGACCTTCGTCTCGTAGTCCTCCTGGTCTTGGTCTCGTTGCACTGAAATGGCAACCTTTGCCTGATGCCTCGATACTCCGCGGCTGCGCTTGCCCCCCCTTGCACCAAAGAGGGAAGGAGGACACTTCGCGGGCTGGCACCCGCCTGGCGCCCTCGGTCGTCATGGCTTGCGTCACAGGCACCTCGTGAGGTACCCCGCCTTGATCTCTCCGCCTCCTTGTGAGCCAGCCTAACGAGGCCATGCCTGAGGAAGCTCCGCGTCATCCGCCCCGCGAGGCTTGGCCCCTCGCGAGGGTCTTGGGTTTGTCTTGGTGAAGATGGGCCGCGCTGGGCCCCCCTTTGAGCCACGCCGCAGGCCGCAGGCAGGCAAGTCTGGGGACCCCCGTTCCCAGAACGCCGACACTTATGATATGAAAAGGCCCAAGCTTGGGGATGCTATGTATGATGAGAATTACATGTTTGAGAATTTATTTGCTACAATTAAAGTTTGTCCCAGTCTTGGCGATGATATGTTTCATGAAGATGATATATTTAACCTGCCAAGTTTTGATATGCAAATTTAGTATGATGATAGCATGCCTCCTATTTATGATGGTTATATTGATGAAAGTGGGTTTGGAAGAGTGTCAACTTTAGGAAGTAATGATCCCACTATTTTGGAGGGTGTTGAATCTTGTTGTGACAATTATGAAAGTGGATTTGGAGAGGTCAAGACTTTATTTAGTAATGATTCCACTATCTTGAAAGATGTTTCAATTGATTATGATGAGAACAAAGTTGTTACTTATGATGATTATTGTGATGACACTTATGCTTTAAAAAGTAGTGATGATTATATTTATAAAACTTCTCATGATTATGATTACGCTTTTTCTGAACATTACTCTTTTAATGTGGAAACAATTTATAGTATTCGAGTTTCTTATGATACTCCCACTATTCCGAATGAGAAGAATTTTGTTTATGTGGAGAGTTGTAAAATTTCTATGCTTGTAGATCATGAAAAGAATTCTTGATGTGATGGCTATATTGTTGAATTCATTCATGATTCTACTGAAAATTATTATGAGGCAGGAATATATGCTTGTAGAAATTGCAATAATATCAAGTTTCCTCTCTATGTGCTTAAAATCTTGAAGTTATCCTTGTTTTACCTTCCTATGCAAGTTGATTCTTGTTCCCACAAGTTGTTTGCCCACAAAATCTCTATGCATAGGAAGTGGGTTAGACTTAAATGTGCTAGTCATATTCTTCATGGCGCTCTCTTTATGTTTCAGTTCTTATCTTTTATACGAGCATAATTGAAATCATCATGCTTAGCTAGGGGCGTTAAACGATAGCGCTTGTTGGGAGGCAACCCAATTTTATTTTTGTTCTTTGACTTTTGCTCCTGTTTATTAATAAATAATATATCTACACTCTGGTTAGATGTGGATTTATGTTTTAATTAGTGTTTGTGCCAAGTAAAGCCTTTAGGATCTTCTTGGGTGATTTTAGTTTGATCTTGCTGTAAAAAACACAAAATCTGCGCTCATGAAAATAATTATGAATTTTTACCATAGAGCAATAGAATACCAATTCCATCTGCAGTAGATTAATATACAAATTTTCCTGGTCGTACTAATTTTTCAGAATTTTTGGAGTTACAGAAGTATTCGAAACCTCCAGATTGCTACAGACTATTCTGTTTTTGACAGATTCTGTTTTGTATGTGTTGTTTGCTTATTTTGACTAATCTATGAGTAGTATCAGAGGGTATGAACCATAGAGAAGTTGGAATACAGTACATATTACACCAATATGAATTTATAATGAGTTCACAATAGTACCTAAGTGGTGATTTATTTTCTTATACTAACGGAGCTTACGAGTTTTTTGTTAAGTTTTGTGTTGTGAAGTTTTCAAGTTTTGGGTAAAGATTCGATGGACTATGGAATAAGGAGTGGCAAGAGCCTAAGCTTGGGGATGCCCAAGGCACCCCAAGGTAATATTCAAGGACAACCAAGAGCCTAAGCTTGGGGATGCCCCGGATGGCATCCCCTCTTTCATCTTCGATCATCGGTAACTTTACTTGGAGCTATATTTTTATTCACCACATGATATGTGTTTTGCTTGGAGCGTCATTTTATTTTATTTTGTTTTGCTTGCTGTTTGAATAATATCCCAAGATCTAAAATTCTTAAATGTTAGAGAGTCTTCACATAGTTACATAATTATTCAACTACTCTTTGATCTTCACTTATATCTTTCGGAGTAGTTTTTCGTTTGCTCTAGTGCTTGACTTATATCTTTTTAGAGCACGGAGGTGGTTTTATTTTGAAGAAATAGATGAACTCTCTTGATTCACTTATATTATTTCGAGAGTCTTTTAGAACAGCATGGTAATTTTCTTTGGTTATGAAATTAGTCCTAATATGATGGGCATCCAAGATGGGTATAACAAAAACTTTCATATAAAGTGCATTGAATACTATGTGAAGTTTGATTCCTTATGATTGTTTTCAGATATGAAGATGGTGATATTAGAGTCATGCTAGTTGAGTAGTTGTGAATTTGTGAGATACTTGTGTTAAAGTTTGTGATTCCCGTAGCATGCACGTATGGTGAACCGTTATGTGATGAAGTCGGAGCATGATTTATTTTTTGATTATCTTCCTTATGAGTGGCGGTCAGGGACGAGCGATGGTCTTTTCCTACCAATATATCCCCCTAGGAGCATGCGCGTAGTACTTTGTTTCGATAACTAATAGATTTTTCAATAAGTATGGGAGTTCTTTATGACTAATGTTGAGTCCATGGATTATACGCACTCTCACCCTTCCACCATTGCTAGCCTCTCTAGTACCGCGCAGCTTTCACCGGTACCATAAACCCACCATTTACCTTCCTCAAAACAGCCACCATACCTACCTATTATGGCATTTCCATAGCCATTCCAAGATATATTGCCATGCAACATTCCACCGTTCCGTTTATTATTACACGCTCCATCATTGTCATATTGCTTCGCATGATCATGTAGTTGACATCGTATTTGTGGCAAAGACACCGTTCATAATTTTTCATACATGTCACTCTTGATTCATTGCACACCCCGGTACACCGCCGGAGGCATTCACATAGAGTCGTATTTTGTTCTAAGTATCGAGTTGTAATTCTTGAGTTGTAAGTACATAAAAGTGTGATGATCATCATTATTAGAGCATTGTCCCATGTGAGGAAAAGATGTTGGAGACTATGATTCCCCCACAAGTCTGGATGAGACTCCAGACGATATAAAATTAGAAGAGGCCAAAGAAGCCCACCAAATAAGAGAGGAAAAGAGAAGGGACAATGTTACTATCCTTTTTCCAGACTTATGCTTCAAAGTAGCACCATGATCTTCATGATAGAGAGTCTCCTATTTTGTCACTTTCATATACTAGTGGGAATTTTTCATTATAGAACTTGGCTTGTATATTCCAATGATGGGCTTCCTCAACATTCCCTAGGTCTTCGTGAGCAAGCGCATTGGATGCACACCCACTTAGTTTCTTTTTGAGCTTTCATACACTTATAGCTCTAGTGCATCCGTTGCATGGCAATCCCTACTCACTCACATTGTTATCTATTGATGGGCATCTCCATAGCCCGTTGATACGCCTAGTTGATGTGAGAGTATCTTCTCCTTTTTGTCTTCTCCACAACCACCATTCTATTTCACCTATAGTGCTATGTCCATGGCTCACGCTCATGTATTGCGTGAAGATTGAAAAAGTTTGAGAACATCAAAAGTATGAAACAATTGCTTGGCTTGTCATCGGGGTTGTGCATAATTTAAATATTTTGTGTGATGAAGATAGAGCATAGCCAGACTATATGATTTTGCAGGGATAACTTTCTTATTTTGAGAAGACATAATTTCTTGGTTAGTATGCTTGAAGTATTATTATTTTTATGTCAATATTAAACTTTTGTCTTGAATCTTCCGGACATGAATATTCATGCCACAATAAAGTTACATTGAAAATTATGTTAGAAGCATTCCACATCAAAAATTCTGTTTTTATCATTTACTTACTCGAGGGCGAGCAGGAATTAAGCTTGGGGATGCTTGATACGTCTCCAACGTATCTGTAATTTTTGATTGTTGCATGCTATTATATTATTCATCTAGGATGTTTTATATGCATTTATATGCTATTATATATGATTTTTGGGACTAACCTATTAACCTAGAGCCCAGTGCCAGTTCCTGTTTTTTCCTTGTTTTTGAGTATCGCAGAAAAGGAATATCAAACGGAGCCCAAATGACCTGAAAATTGACGGAGATTATTTTTGGACCAGAAGAAGCCCATGGAGTATTGGAGATGGGCCAGAGGAGTCCCGAGGCACCCACGAGGGTGGGGGGCGCGCCCTACCCCCCTGGGCGCGACCTACCTTGTGGCCGCCTCGTAGACCCCCCTGACTTGTTCCCGACGCCAACGCCTCTTATATAACCCCAAACTTCTAGAAAGAAACCTAGATCGGGAGTTCCGCCGCCGCAAGCCTCCGTAGCCACCGAAAACCAATCTAGACACGTTCCGGCACCCTGCCGGAGGGGGGAATCCCTCTCCGGTGGCCATCTTCATCATCCCGGCATTATCCATGACGAGGAGGGAGTAGTTCACCCTTGGGGCTGAGGGAATGTACCAGTAGGTATGTCTTTGATCTCTCTCTCTCTCTCTCTCTCTCTCGTCTTCTTGATTTGGCACGATCTTGATGTATCGCGAGCTTTAGTTTTATAGTCGGATCTTATGATGTTTCTCCCCCTCTATTCTCTTGTAGTGGATTGAGTATTCCCTTTGAAGTTATCTTATCGGATTGAGTCTTTAAGGATTTGAGAACACTTGATGTTACTACAAAAAAAAATACACTTCCGTGATGATACGTGTTTGTCATAGTAGGTCATGTTTTCTGTCATGCATGTACATCCATGACAAATTTATGACAGAATGAAGATAGTCATACCTGTGATGTCGTAGAACTGTTCCATGACATTACCAAAATTATCATCACGGAAGTGTCGACTTCCATGACGATAAATCGCGCATCATAGAAGTGCTTTCGTCAAGGGTGACCGACACGTGGCATCCACCGTAACGGGACACCATTAAGCTATCGGGTCCGGTTTTGGATCCGATAACCCGCTAACAGCCACGACCAATGCCGATTTTGTACGTGTAAAATTCTCATTGGCCGACGGAACCACGCGTCAGCTCCGCGTTGGCACAGGTGTCACTCATCCAACGGTCGAGATGGGCCTATAATATGTTGACATGTGGACGGGCCCATAAAGTTTAAATGGGCCAGCCCAACTAAAGGCCCACAAGATTTAGCGGACCATAATGGGCCGGCCCAGCTAAAGGCCCACAAGATTTTACAGACCATAATGGGCCGGCCCAGCTAAAGGCCCAACATTCGTAGTTAAGGCCCGTATGGCTAGTGTCAAATCGGCCCGTCAACGGCCTGCCCTAAACTTGTCATCATCGCGGCCCATGGTCACTTCTGGCTTGTTAACAGTCTGCTAAGTAAATGGGCCGAATTATGGCCCAGTGTATTTCCGGCCTGTTAAAGGTCCTGCTTCATTGGGCCCATTTACAGGCCATTGAAACTTTCGGCCCATAAACGACCGTGAAGGATTTGGGTCATATTCGGCCATGTCTGACATTCGGCCTGTTAGAGGCCCACTATAGATTTGGGCCACTTTCGGCCTGTTGTGATTTTCGGCCTATTAACGTCAGACAAAATCCATGGGCCATATGTGGCCCAACGTTACATCGGGCCCATTAACGGCCCATATAAAAATGACGATAATCTAGCCTAACCGAACTTTCAGCCTGTTAAAGGTCCGTGTATTAGGTTGGCGCATTTATGGCCCATACGAATTTCGGCCTGTGAAAGATCCGCATCATAAATGGGCCACCATTTCGCCCTGCTAAGACTAGTGGGTTATTTGGCACAATCAGGGCCCAATCTCACTTTCGGTCTATTAAAGGCCCATTTTTATGGGCTTGTGATATTTACACTTGTAAACGGCCTATTGTTACTGAGGGCCCAAATTATGTTTAGGCCTATTAAAGGCCCACCATGGGAACAGGCCTACCAGAAAAATATGAAAGCTTATGTTGATTTAGGCCCTGATATTTTTAGTGGGCTACATGCAAATTTCGGCCCATAATCGTTTTTAGCCCAATTGGAATGGGCCCGACGAATGTTGGCATGTTGGGCTCCTACGAAGCTTTCAGCCGAATACATTACTAAGATAAACCTACACTATACAAAAATAGCATCATAATTACTGCATCCTTTGGCAGCATCATAAATGATGTATCACAACAAAATAAATTCCAACCATACAACAAAAGGCCCGTTGACATAAAGTTTATAGTCCTTGTAGATAAAAGCACCATCAGATGTATAGAAGCACAAATCATTTGACCCGAGTGCTAATGATTTAGGCTGTAGAATCTGATGGAGCAGCACGATCTTCACCTTTTTTCCTCCATTGCTCTTGAACAACGAAGTGAATGTCTGATAGTCTGGTTTCAAAACCATTCATATCTTGACGACATTTGTCAACCACTATTCTTGTTTCCAAAACGACGTCCATTAGGGATTGGACTTGTGTCTGGAGCATAGATATATCACTCTGTCTAGCAGGAAGATTTTGTTTAGTGGGCGATTTGGACGAGGTTACCTTGACAACCAACCTAGAATTACGCAGGAAGGTGCTTTTTGCACTGTTAGTGGAGAGATACTGATGCACTGCAGCAAGAGGTGACATTCTTCCTGTGGTAGCCCCGTCACCTTCAGGTGGTTGTGGCTGTTCAATCATTTGTTCCATAGCTTCCTGAAAGTTTGAACTTGTAGATTAGTGTAACAAATAAGTTACTAATGAGACAAAAACAAACAAAGTAGGTTACACGTTTATACATAACTTTTTTTGGTGAACTACTGTAATACATTAGCATGTATTGTAGTGCCAAGTACATAATAAAACCACTTTCGGAACATATGTCCATGTAGCATGCCTACCGTATTGTCTATTTCCTCACATTCGTTGACATCTAAGGATAAAGAGACATGGTTTAAAGTAGGATGAACATAGTATGACATCATTCATATCATGGGCAAACAGATATAAAACAAACATGCTATTTTATCATTGTGTGCGCATGTGAACATAACAACTAGTTCACAGATCAAGACCAAAAGAATATCCTTCATCTCTTTTAAACCATGTGAGGTGAAATGATACGTTAAGACAACTGTGTATAAAAGTGAACAGAGTAACTAACATTGGCTGCAAACCAAGTAGTTAAATGAACACATCACAGTACCAATCAGTTCAAAGGCAGGAGGAGTAAGGACTTACAACAGCAGCTTGAACTGGTGTGCTCATGCCCTTCATCTTGTTGGTGTGGCAATCGTTGAAGATTTGCACTACATTCGGTTCCGGTTGTTTTTGGTCCGCACATGCTTTCCTCTGTATTTGGAACAAGTCAATATAGATACGATAATATGGCACAGAAAAAAGAAGGAAGTAGGAGCTATTTACAAGAGCCTCGCAGTGTGCAATATAGCTACGAGATCTTGTTGTCTGTTGGAATTTCACTCTAGAACGGTTGGTCTTGTTCTTCAAACAATTAGCCTAGAAGAAGATACACTTGTAAGGCACATACATAAATACAAGTTCAATATGTGTTCTGATCAAATACATATAGCCTACCTGATACTTTGGATCAGACCAGTGTTTAACGAGGGATGTCCAGTCTTCATCTGTAATATATTCCACTAGAGATGTTTGGGCGATTTCATTGTTAGCCTTGCCTACAAAGTGAGATTTTCTAAGGTGGTACCGATATTGTCGCAGAGCAGACTGAAAAACTTGAGTGCGTGCTTGTTTAGTTGCATCATCTTTCAGATCCAACTTGAACCTCATCTTTTGAAAAAATAATGTGAGTCTTATTAGGAGGAAGCTAGAAAGTATGGGACAGAGCAAGACAATATTACTAATTGCGATGAATAACATTACTTACGGATACATGGTCAAGGAAGGTGTTAAACTGGGTATTATCTTTCTCATTCATGTACTGGATCCACGTTGGGAGGATACGTGCATCACACCTAACGACAACGGCTGCCTCTGATACTAACTTGGCTGACTCTGTAGCATCATGTGGCCTTTTTAAACCTGCCTAAAAATGGATCTCCATTCTTCCTCCTTTAGATTTTGTTAATCTGTGAAGCATTATCCCTGATGTTTGTTTCCGCTTGCGCCGTGGTGCTAGTTCAACAACGAATATACAAAGTGTTAGTGTACATCAAACTGTGAGAGTACTTATAAAGGAGCATGCAACTGCAACTTGACTCAGCCAGGTACCGTCTTGCTGTTGATGCTCATGAGGTTCATCTGATCTTGCCAAGTCCTGTTGTGTCAGTAGTGCTTCGGAAGTAGCGTTAGGTGTGAAGGCAGCTTGGGAACTGGCCAGTTCCGGAGCAAACAAACGAGTAACTCATTGAGATGCTGGTACAGTTGAAGCGAATGCTGCAACTGGTGGAGCAGGTGATACTGTGTTTGTAGATTTAGCCGGTGGACTTGGACCTTCTACTGCACTATAAGTACCAGCAGAATCTGGACGGCAGATCCTTTTCTGTTTCTCCCGACGAGTAACACCACTCCCTACTTTATTATTTTCCTTGCTCTTTTTTGACTTTGGCAGGTCAAGCCGTACCCACAACACAAAAGAATAAAATCGCTCTTCAAAACTCATTGATGCATGATACAGACAAGCAATACTTTGATGTAAGACAACCGTATGAGGATGGAATATGTAAGAAAAACAGGACGATATGACATATTCACAGCTACGATGTGTAAACTAAGCAAAATGATTTTCAAGAAAATAGAAGTAATGCAAGCTAGACACCATATGAAAGATGCAACCAATATTACTCTGCCAAGTTAAAAGTGTCTTGCCATAAGTGGCAATTCGAAAAATTAGAAGCAGTACAATGTAGAAATCAATGTAAGATGCAACCACTATCAAACTGCCGTGTTAAAAGCATCCAATCATGAGTGACTGATGCGGGATACACAACAACGGTACTTTGATGTAAGAACGTGGTATGATAGATAGATGCAATGTATTCTAGACACAAAACGCCATGTCATATGCACATGTATAATGTATAAACTCACCAGGTGCAATTTAATGAAAATAGAAGAAATAAAGGCTAGACAACATATGCAACATGAAACCAATTATCACACTGTCAACTTAGAGCAAGCACCTGCGATGGTGGAGTACGGGAGATGAACTCATCATGTAGACTTGGGACCTCAACTTCATTAGTAGTAGCAGTGGCGAATCTAGAGAGTCTCTGTTTGCGTCGGTGCGGAGGACCACCAACATCCCCTAACTTACTCTTTTCCTTCCTATTTTCTGATATTGCCTTATGAATTCAAAACCACAAGAAGATGAATAAAAATAGCTCTGCCTAACTGGTTGATGCACGATACAAACGAACACTACTTTGATGTAAGGCAAGCGCAGGATAGGAGGATGGAATATATACAAAAAAGACAGCGTTTTATATTCACATGTACGATAGGAGGATGGAATATGTATGAAAAAACAGTAAGCGGAAGGCATTTCAACAAAATTAGAAGAAATGAAAGCTAGGCACCATATGAACATGCAACCAATATCACTCTATCAGGTAAAAAGTGTCTCGTCATAAGTGACATTTCGAGAAATTAGAAGCAGTACAAGCTAGAAGACAATGCAAGATGCAACCTACATCACAGTCCCAAGATAAATGTGTCTTATGGGTAAGTGATCGTTGCAGGTATAAGTTGTAAGCTATGCAGATGCAATTCAACATAATCAGAAGCAATACAAACTAGACATCATACGGAAAATGCAACCACATATAATATTTCCAAGTTATAGCAAGCACCTGTGATGGTGGAGTAGGGGAGATGTGCTCATCATGTACACGTATGTTCTAGAAACAGGAACACGCACTACAAAAAAATACACTTCCGTGATGATACGTGTTTGTCACAGTAGGTCGTGTTTTTTGTCATGCATGTACATCCATGACAAATTTATGACAGAATCAAGATAGTCATACCTGTGTTGTCGTAGAAGTGTTCCATGACGTTACCAAAATTATCATCACGGAAGTGTCCACTTCCATGACGATAAATCGCGCGTCACAGAAGTGCTTTTGTCAAGGGTGACCGACACGTGGCATCCACCATAACGGAACGCCGTTAAGCTATCGAGTCGGGTTTTGGATCCGATAACGCATTAACAGCCCCGACCAATGGGGATTTTCCACGTGTAAAATCATCATTGGCTGGAGGAGACACGTGTCAGGTCCGCGTTGGCACAGGTGTCACTCATCCAATGGGCGAGACGCGCCTATGATATGTTGACACGTGGACCAGCCCGTCAAGTTTAAATGGGCCGGCCCAACTGAAGGCCCACAAGATTTTGCGGACCATAATGGGCCGGCCCAGCTAAAGGCCCACGAGATTTTGCGGACCATAATGGGCTGGCATAGCTAAAGGCCCAAAAGATTTTGCGGGCCATAATGGGCCGGCCCAGGTAAAGGCCCACAAGATTTTTGTGTGCCATAATCGGCCGGCCCAGGTAAAGGCCCACAAGATTCTTGCGGATCATAATGGGACGGCCCAGCTGAAGGCCCACGAGATTTCATCGACATTAATGGGCTGGCCCAGCTATAGGCCCACAAGATTTTGAGGACCCTAGTAGGCCGACCCATTAACTCGCTGCCATGTTTTGGCCAAATGCCGGCCCATATTTGATCCGGTCCATTAATGGCCTGCCACGCTCCGGGCTAATAGTGGCCCATATGATATCCGGCCCGTTAAAATCCTACCACGTTCTGGGCCAAATTACGGCCTAGATCTGGTCCGGCCCTTTAAGAGGCTTTGGGCTCAATTTGTCGGATTTCGGGTTCCGGCAGACCCTTGAGGTTCGAACACTAGGGTGCGCGTGGAGATTTCGCCTTCTACCTAGCTGCACCCCTCCGCCTCGCTAAGATCTAAGCTATGGAAATAACAACACAAGAGACACAGGGTTTATACTGGTTCGGGCCACTGTTGTGGTGTAATACCCTACTCCAGTGTGTGGTGTGGTGGATTGCCTCTTGGGCTAATGATGATGAACAATACAAGGAAGAACAGCCTCGCGAGGGTCTGTTCTTGGCTGGGAGGATGAACTGCTAGGAGGAGTTCAGTCACCCTTCTCTCTCTCTCTCTCTCTCTCTCTTCTTGATTCTCTCTCCGATTTCGATCTCAGCTTGTTTCAGGGTTAGCCGATTCTAGATCCCTCCTACCCTGGGGGTGGCTACTCCTATTTATGGGCAATGGCCCTGGGCCTCTTCCCAAATATTGAGCGGGAAGGGCGCCAACAATTGGCCATTTTGAAGGGGAACATCTGGTACACTTATCCTGACTAAAGTTGGTCCTCGCCTGCCAAAGACTCTGGTGGTGACGCTGGCTTGGGCTCCACAATGACTTCCTCCCTGCCATTGGACTGGTGTTGGTCTCGTTGCACCGAAACAGGCGCCTTTGCTTGATGCTCCCGCCTGCGCTTGCTCCCTTTGCACCAAAGAGGAAAGGAGGACACTGCGCGGGCTGGCGCCCGCCTGGCGCCCTTTGTCGTCATGGCTTGTGTCACGGGCACCTCGTGAGGTACCCTGCCTTGATCTCTCCGCCTCCTCGCGAGCCAGCCTGATGAGGCCGTGCCTGAGGAAGCTCCGTGTCGTCCGCCCCGCGAGGCTTGGCCCCTCGCGAGGGTCTTGAGTCTGTGTTGATGAAGATGGGCCGTGCTGGGCCCCCTCTTGAGCCACGCCGCAGGCCGCAGGCAGGCAGGTCTGGGGACCCCCATTCCTAGAACGCCAACAGTAGCCCCTGGGCCCAAGGCGCGCCCGGACTTGGCCGTGTAGGGAGGCGAAAGGGCAAGGGCGAAGCGCCGCGGGCCCTAACAGCCTGCGGCCTTGGGCGCCGCATGGCGGTTGATTGGACGTGAGCGTCTCAGCAACCGCGTGAGTTGATAAAGGAGCGACATCTGCCTGGGCTTTGCTTTCTGCTTTCTCCGGTTGCTGCTCAGTTCCCCTTTCTTGCGCCTCTCCTTCCTTCCGCCAAAATTTCCAGATCTACTCCGACCGCGTGACCTAGGAAGCCATGGCGCCTCGTCAGTCCCCGGCCGGAGCTTGGTACTCGTCCGCCCTGGACTCGCCGAACGTATCGGAGGTGAGCCTCGCCCGGTTGCGCTGGATGGCGGCGGCGCAGGGCATCGACGGGGCGAAGGTGTTGAAGGCCGGCTCCGCCACCCCTGAGGGCCAAGGGAGCACCTTCTATCCGTTCTTTGTAAGCTCCATTGCTGCTGGCCTGGTGCCTCCCTTCTCCGAGTTCTTCTTCTCTGTCCACCACCATTATAAGCTACAGGCTCTGCATCTCCACCCCAACTCCGTCCTTCTCCTGGCAATCTTCGCCTATTACTGCGAGGCTCACGTAGGGGTGCAGTCCTCAGTGGCCTTGCCATGCCACTACTTCTACCTCCGGACCTCTCGCGATCCTGCTTCTGCGTCCGCGAGCTTCATCGCGTACGGTGGCGCCATTGCCATTTCGAACCCCGGGAAAAGGATTGAGGGCTTCAGGAGCAAGTGGGTCTTGGCAGATGCTGGGCGCATCCACCCTCGGCTGATCTTGCCGACGGAGCAACCCATGAGCTCCAGCGATTGGGGTCGAGCGGAGCTCACGGACCCCCGCGTGAAGCTGGTTTTGGAGAAGATGGACGCGGATCTGAGGCCGGCCAACATGGCGGCGGCGAAGCTTACCGGTGCGTCGCTGCTGAGGGAATTCCTGGAGCACCAGCAGGCTCCGCTTCGACAGTACTCACTTCCGATGTGGGAGGGTGCTCCAATCTCTGGTCGGGGGCGATGTGGCGAGGTGGGAGGGTGCTCCTACGCCCTTGTTCCTCCACGACGACTGGGAGCAGGTAGTGGAGTCCATGCCTGTCTTCAACGGGGACGGGCCCGTGCCCATGGAAACTCCCGGGGAATCGATGGACGTGTCTTCCGACGACTCCAGCGAAGAGGAGGAAGGAGGGGAGCGGGAAAAAGGGCCTGACTCTGAGGCGACTGATAGAGAGTCGAGGGCTCCCCTCCCCCGGCGCAGGTCCCGCGTTCTCCGCCTCTCTCCGAGCGATGACAACGAGGATGATGACGAGCAGGACGGCGGGAGCTTGCCCCCGATCCCAAAGAAGGACAGGACCAGGCTGATCTCCCGCGGGTCTGCCCCGGCCCCAAGGCGGACCGCAGACGCGCCTTGCGCTTCCAAGCTTCCCGAGTTTGACCCTTCCAGCCGTCTTTCAGGCTTCAAATTTGGCCGGAGGCCGCTTGAGCTCACTGGCGACGACCCGTAAGCGCTTGATTCTTGTCTTTATTTCTTGTTCTGCTTCTGAGGCTTGACGTCTGCATCCCTTGGATAGGCTGGCGCCCGCAGCAAAGAAGCCGAAGGGAGCTCCTGAGGTTCCATCCGTGGCAGCGCCTCTACCCGCGAAGGAGGGCGACTGCGACGCACGGGCTTCTCCTGCCCGGTCGTCCTCCCGAGGCCTGGCTGAGCCGGCTGGGGCGAGCTCAGCCCCCATGGCCCAAGTGACTTCCGAGGTGCCTTTACCTGCTGCCGCCACTACAGCCGTTGGGGCGCAGCAGGCTCCACCTCAGGATGCTGTGTTCACGCTGCCGCCTTCTCCTCCTACTCCACCGGCTGCTGTCTCTCCGACTCCTCATGCCGTTCTGGATCGTGCTGCTGCTGAGCTGGACCGACTGCGGCAGGATCTTCTTAGCGCCAACCCTCGCTTGGTGGCCGGGCGCTTGGAGTTGGCTTCAGGATGGGTTTGCTCCGACGCTTCGATTCGGGCGGCGCTGGTCCAGGCCTCGACGGCTTGCGATGAGGGGAGGCAGGCCGTCCTTGAGGCGAAGGCTGCTCGTGACGCAGCCCTGGGGGAGGTGGTCGACGTCCGTGGTCGCTGCAAGGCGCTGGAGGACGAGCTACAAGGCCTGCGGGACCAGCTCGTGAAAGAGGCCTGCCTTCGCCAAGAGCAGGAAGAAGGCGTGAAGGCTCGCGAGGCGGCCGTCAAGGAGAGGGAGGTCAAGCTCAGGAGGCGTCGTGACCGCCTAGGCGCGCTGGAGCAGGAGTTGGGGGCGAGGAAGGCCGAGCTGGACGACAAAGCCCAGGTTCTTGCCGAGGACCGCGTGGCCTTCGCGGAGATGGAGGTGAAGGCTCGCTCCTCGCTGAGGACGCTTTACGAAAGCGGCCTGGAGAGCCCGCTGGCTGGCACCAAGGACGGCCCCGCCAAGCTGCTTCCCTTTCTGGTTCGCACTCTTGAAGACGTCGCCCTTTGCCTTGGCCCCACGGCAAAGGCCGAGGCGTGTGTCCTGTCTTCTGCAGCGCTGACGCGGGTCCTCACCCACATCTACCTTCGCGATCCTGGCGTCGACCTCGACAGCCTGCTGGAGCCAGTAAGCGGCGAGCGTGCCGCTGCCACTGCCGAGGCCGTGAAGGGTCACGCGGAGGCTCTGCTGGGGAAGTTCCGGGCCTTCAGTACCAAGCTGAAGCAAGGCGCTGTCGACCCCACTGCTCCATGAGGCGAACCCACTCCGCGCTGCTCCACCGCAGACAAGTGACTCCGTTGTTGCTCCTGTCCTGCTTTTAATTCCTGCACATGTATCATGCCTCGGGGAGGCGTTTAAACTTGCGTTTGGCATTGAGATAACAGTGTGGACTGTAATATTTGCTTTTGAATTCCTTGAAATTTACGCTTTTCCTTCCTACTTGCTTGTGTTCTACGCCGGCCCCGCGCATACCTCAGCCACCGTTAGCCCCGACCGGAAACCAGGACGGGACCAAGGAGTGAGGGGCTACGTGACAAGTTAGGCTCCTGAGTCGCGATGCTCAGGAGTCCCCCTTGGCGCATGAACAGCAAGTAGGGAGGTGTGATGTGGGTGGATCTACCGTTCTACGTCTGCAGAGCCCGGCTGCGCGCATACCTCAACCGCCGTTAGCCTTTCGGAACTAAGGAGTGAGGGGCTACGTGACTAGTTAGGCTCCTGAGTCGCGATGCTCAGGAGTCCCCCTTGACGCTCAAACGGCCTTCGTACCTTGGCTCCGCTCGGGGAGAGACGTGCGACGAACCAGGCCCAGGGGGGCCTGGCTGGGTGGCGTGCGTCTGGGCGTGACCCAGGCGCAGCCCCTGTGCCCAGCCCCCTCGCGGGGCACTCCCGAGGGGAGGCATTACGATGAGGCTAGACACTGAGCTCTGGGCTCCCTGTGGTTGGTGCGGCCCGGGGGCCGCCCTCAGTTGTTTATCACCAGCGCGGAGCATAGCGCTTCCGCATGTGTACGGGCATAGCCGCTCCTCGGCAGTGTCGTCAGCCAGCGCGGATTATGGTGCTTCCACTGGTACGTGGGAGGGGGCTCCCCTCCGGGAGGAGCCCCCGGGGCATGTACAGCCCCGCCCTGACACGTGGCTGGCACGGTAGGGCCTGGCGAGGTGTATCTGGGCACCCGTGAGAAAGCGTGGGACTCACGGGGCCCTACCTCTAGGCGGGTTGCGCCTGGCACCGGGCCTTATCTTGTGATATGTCCCTGCAAACTTGGTTAGATGCCGGCACTCTACGTCCTCGGGTCCTGGCCCTCGAGCTCATCTCAGCCGTCGCTGGTATGCCAGGTCGCGATGCCGTGGACAAGGCCAGAGAGCGAGGGCTGGAGAGCCAGTTAGACCCCTGAGTCGCGATGCTCAGGTACCTCCCCTTTAACGTGTGAGTGGTCAGCATGGAGAAGAAGAGGTGCCGTGGATAGGCATCAAATAATCAAGCATGGTGGGTCGAACGCATACCTGGAAATAAACGCAAAAGGGATACATGCCGCTGGGCCTGGCCCGAGCGACTTGGGGATGATGCAGCCCGAGGGGCGCCCCCAACAAGGTAAGCTAACAACATGAAATAAAAGGGATACATGCCGAAGGGACGGACCCACGCGGCCTGGGAATAATGCTGCTCTGGGGGGCGCTCCCAGCTGGAAGTAAAACTTGAAAGATGTCACCTGATGATATTGAGGATGAAGGAGTGTTGGTGTAGCAGACTTGGTGGGCTGCGGAAACCGATCCTCACGAGCCCCCAGGCCTAGGGTCCTCGGGAGGCTCCGGAGGTGCTGGTGGCTCCTCGCGGACCATCTCCATCTCCGCCAGGGCTGCGGAACGCCTGGCCTCTTGTGCCTCCATGATGCCCCTCAGGAGGCGCTGGTATGTGGCAGCCGCGTTCGGCAAGCCGTAAGGCATGCGAACGTAGCTGTGGGGTGGACCTTCGTAGTGCCCCACTCGCGAGGGCCAGAGGCGCTCTAGAGAGGCGACTCGATTGAGCCCTGGTATGTCGATGCAGACGCGCAGCCCACCATCCTCGCCTGGATGGGGAGCCACAGCTGGTAGGCGGTGGCCGCCTTTCATGACTCTTGACTCCTGTAGCTCCTGAATGGCCTTGCTGGTGAACTCCTGAGGGTCTAGCTCTCCTTGCCTTACTCCTTCTTGAGGGAAACGGGCTTCAAAACACGCCTCCATGTGGTGCCCAAGCGCCTCCCTCGTGACCTTAGCCAGGTCGGTGGCCCTCCAGGGGAGAGCCCCCGAGCCCTGCCTGAGGAGGGCGCCGGGCGCGCTTTCCTATGCGATGGAAGGAGGTCCCCCTGGCAGGCGCGGGCCCTGAGGGGCCGCGCCTGACGATGTCTTCCTCTTCTTGGGGGCGGTCTCGGGAAGCCTCCTACTTCCGCGATCCGGGTCTTCCAGTGACGCGGCCTGAAAGGCTCGTTCCAGGGAACACACCGCACCCTTCTCTTCACAGGGCACCGTGATGACTCCGCCACTTCCTGGCATCTTGAGGACGTTGTAGCCATGGTGAGTTACGGCCATGAACTTGGCCAGCGCTGGGTACCCAAAGATGGCGTTGTACAGTAGGCGAATGTGAGCGACATCGAAGTCGATGAGCTCGGTGCGGTAGTTGTCGCGTGCCCCGAAGGTGATAGGGAGGCGGACCTGCCCAATCGGGACCGTGGAGCCGTCGGTGACTCCGGAGAAAGGCTTGGTTGGCTGAAGCTGGCTGTAGGGCACTTGAAGATTGTTGAATGTTTCCATGGACAGGACGTTGAGCCCTGCCCCGCCATTGATGAGGGTCCTAGTGACCACCACATTGCTGATGATTGAGGAACAAAGCATCGGGAGGACTCCAGCTGTAGCCGCACACTTGAGCTGATCTGCTGAGTTGAACGTGATGGCGCACGCCGACCACCTGAGAGGGCGCGTGGCTTCGAGCTTGGGGAGGACTGCATTCACTTCGCGGGCGAACTGCTTGAAGATGCGTTGAGAGGCTGGGGCTTGAGCCCCGCCCAGGATGCAGGCGATCGCGCGCGGCTCCTGGAAGCCCCCAGCCCCCTCGTCCTGATGGCGGTCCTCGTTTCTCCTTGGCTGCGGCGGCAGCGGAGGGAGGCCTGCGTTGCCTTGCGGGCGATCCTCGCGAGGCTGATCCCTCCAATCTCCCGCTCGAGGCGGGTCTTGCCAGCGATCCTCGCGAGCTCGATCGCGCCACCCTTGGCGCCGGCAGCGGTCTTCCCAGCGTCCTGCGTTCCTTCCTCCTCCCCGACCGTAGCCCCGGCCACCGCGGTCGGGGCGACGGCCGATCCTTCCTTCTCGCACGGCTCGGAGCTCTTGACATTCGTTGGTGTTGTGGGTGTGGAGGTCGTGGTACACACAGTACCGGCTGCCCTTGGAAGGTTCGGGCTGATCTCTGCCCCGCTTGGTGTCTGGTTCTGCCGCGAGCACGGCAGCCCCCTTGCGCTTCACATCCTTGGCCTTAGGCTTCTTCTCTTCTGGGTCTGCGGCAGGCAGCTCGAGGAGGGAGAGACGCCCTTCCTCAGCCCTGGCGCACTTGGTTGCCAAGTTGAACAGCTCCAAGGAAGTGCACAGGTCTTCATGCATCGCCAGCTCCTCCTTCATCTTGAGATCGCGCACGCCGTGGGAGAAGGCTGAGATGATGGCCTCCTCCGTCACCTTGGGAATCTTGAGGCATGCGTTGTTGAAGCACTGGATGTACTTCTGCAGGGTCTCTCCGGGTTGTTGCTTGATGTGGCGCATGTCGCTCATGGCGGGTGGCCGGTTGCGAGTACCTTGGAAGTTGGCGATGAAGCGGGTGCGCATCTCGTCCCAGGAGGAGATCGTGCCTGGAGCCAGGTTCAGGAGCCAGGTGCGGGCCCCGTCCTTGAGCGCCATGGGAAACCAGTTCGCCATGACCTTCTCGTCTCCGTTGGCAGCTTCGATGCCCAGCTCATAGAGCTGGAGGAACTCCGCAGGGTTGGCCGTGCCGTCGTAATGAGGAGGCAGGTCTGGCTTGAACATGCCGGGCCACGCGACGCTGCGTAGCTTGGTGGTGAAGGCACGGCAGCCTGCTGTGGCCACGGGAGGCCTTGGGTGATGGAGAGATTGGTCTTGCATGTCCCCACGCGCTGCAGCTGGGAGCAGCACGGGGTCTTGACGTGCGGGAGCAGGAGCATGGTCGCGACGTGCTGGAGCAGGGAGCGCCCGGGCAGCTTCTTGCGGGCGAGGGACTTCTTGGCAGCTCTGCTCTTGCCGCGCTGGCACCTGACGGAGCGGGTTCCGCCCAGGGGCCACGCGCCTTGGAGCCATGGCGCCTTCTTGAGGAGGATGCGGCCGGGGCGCCGCCGGAGCATCGTCGCCCGCGCGGGGTGGGGTGCGGTGCAGCAGAACGGATGGCACAGGAGAGCCCCCTGCGGCGCGGACGAGCTCGGCGACGCGGTCGAGCCATTCTTCATAGACGTCATCGACGGGACGGTAGCGCAGGAGCTCGTTTGCCGCGATGAGCGCAGCTCGAGCCTCCATGGGTGCGCGGAGCGCGCGGGACGAAGAACCAGCTGGGGTGAGCGAGGGAGTAGCGGTGCAGCCGTCTTGCCGCACAGACGGATACTGAGACGACGCTTGCTGCTCGTCCGGTGGCGGCGTTGACGGCAGGTGACGGGGAACGGCGAGGACACCCGTCGATAGGAGCCGTCTGGGCGATGCGGGAAGCGAGAGCGTCCCGGCGCTCGGTGCGGGCCCGACGAGTGTCAGACATGGACGCGATGGTCGGAGGATAACGGGGTGGTGGAAGACGAATTCCGGCGCACCCCTACCTAGCGCGCCAAATGTCGGATTTCGGGACCCGACAGACCCTTGAGGTTTGAACACTAGGGTGCGCGCGGAGATTTCGCCTTCTACCTACCTGCACCCCTCCGCCTCGCTAAGATCTAAGATATGGAAAGAACAACACAAGAGACACAGGGTTTATACTGGTTCGGGCCACCGTTGTGGTGTAATACCCTACTCCAGTGTGTGGTGTGGTGGATTGCCTCTTGGGCTGATGATGATGAACAATAAAAGGAAGAACAGCCTCGCGAGGGTCTGTTCTTGGCTGGGGGGATGAACTGCTAGGAGGAGTTCAGTCACCCTTCTCTCTCTCTCTCTTCTCGATTCTCTCTCCGATTTCGGTCTCAGCTTGTTTCAGGGTTGGCGATTCTAGATCCCTCCTACCCTGGGGGTGGCTAGTCCTATTTATCGGCAATCGCCCTGGGCCTCTTCCCAAATATTGAGCGGGAAGGGCGCCAACAATTGGCCATTTTGAAGGGGAACATCTGGTACACTTATCCTGACTAAAGTTGGTCCTCGCCTGCCAAAGACTCTTATGGTGACGCTGGCTTGGGCTCCACAATGACTTCCTCCCTGCCATTGGACTGGTCTTGGTCTCGTTGCACCGAAACGGGCGCCTTTGCTTGATGCTCCCGCCTGCGCTTGCTCCCTTTGCACCAAATAGGAAAGGAGGACACTGCACGGGCTGGCGCCCGCCTGGCGCCCTTGGTCGTCATGGCTTGCGTCACGGGCACCTCGTGAGGTACCCCGCCTTGATCTCTCCGCCTCCTCGCGAGCCAGCCTGATGAGGCCGTGCCTGAGGAAGCTCCGTGTCGTCTGCCCCACGAGGCTTGGCCCCTCGCGTGGGTCTTGAGTCTGTGTTGATGAAGATGGGCCGTGCTGGGCCCCCTCTTGAGCCACGCCGCAGGCCGCAGGCAGGCAGGTCTGGGGACCCCCGTTCCCAGAACGCCGACACAATTATGGCCCATATCAGATTCGGCCCATCAACTAGACACTATGCTTTTGGGCCCACTTGCTAAAGGCCCACTTAGTAATTCGGCCTGATATTAGTTTTTGCCTGTTAAGGGCCCGTTTAACATTTCGGCCCTATATTAATTTCAGCCTGTTAAAAGCCTGTCATATAGTTGGGCCTAACTACGGCCCGGTTTGCATCCGGCGTGCTCGCAGCCGATACCTGATTGGGCCAAACAAGGACTGAGACAATTTTGGCATGTTAAAAGCTCGTGATTTGATTCGCACAATCATGGGCCGGGGTTCATTTCGGGCTGCTGCCGGCCCGTGAGCTGTTCGGCATGTTTCAGGCCCAACCTACATCGTGATTGCATGACGGCCGGATTATGTACCGTAATTTTATAGTTTGGCCGGTTTACTGCGAAGACAGGATATATATACAGTAAAATAACTGCAGCATCGTGAATAAGAAAAAACCTAGACTATACAATAAAGAAATTACGGCATATTACATCCACTGGGCATCAAAGTTCGCCACTATGATAATAAAGCACAAGCAAACAGCAGATTACATACACTGGGCATCAAAGATCGCCACTACTGCAAATAAACACGCCGACAAAATAATATACACAACCGACAGCACTTCAATAGAGTTCAAGAAAGGTTAGCCCCGCTGGGGAGCTGCAGCGCAAGTAGCTGAGCAAGATGATGAGACTGGGCTTGTTCAACACTTATATCTTCCTCACTCTGGAAGATAAACAAGCAGACAGATGACAGGTTTTGCACATAAAAGTATCAGTGCTGACAATTCATCATATTTCTTACTGACGAATAAAGTGACACATTTTAAAATTGCATTAACACAATATGGTATTGTTCAGGTCAAGACATGGCAGGAAATGACATTGTGAAGGAGTTGGCAGCTTCACGACACCACTGGATTACATATCAAGAACTCATAAGTATCAATGGTTAGTGTGCTGTCAATTTATACCATTTCAGATTGGCAAATAAAGAGACGGTTTAAATAATAGTAGAATGATATGACATTGTTCATAGTTAAGAGATTGCAGAATATGACATTGTGCTGTAGTGGGTAGGTTCACCACACCACTGGATTACGGATGAAGAATAGAAGCATACATGCAGTGCAAAAGAAGATCACTTGCTCTGTATAGTTTAATTTACATGGTATGAAGAAGGAACTTGGTTGTACAATTGAAAACTTAAATTGAGAAAGGACAAACTTCTGTTTATGAACTACATAATAAACTTTAAACAAGCAATTTGATGCAAACACCAAAAATAAACAGCTGTTGCAGTCATGCCTAACCAAATATATACAACAAAGTTTGAAGGCTTGAGATGGACAAACTTACATTATTGGTGAAGACAGGCTCTATAAAGGCCTTGTCCATGCTGATGGGGGGGGGGCAATTCAAGAAGTTTACCACAGAATCTTCTTCAAAAGCATTGCCTTTATTCTACATTTTGTTAAGAGTAAATATAGATGTGACAATATATGAAAAAATGGAGAATATTTAAGATAAGATGAAGAGTGATGCTACATAACCAAGTAGCTATAAATGTAAGTGCAACAATATAGGCAAAAGGTACAGCCAAGAGCAATGCACAGCTAAACTTCTTTAGTACCAACCTTATGGTAAGAGTAAATATAGATCTGATGTGTAGAAAATGGAGGGTAAAGGAAAATAAGCTACAGAGTGATGGTACATGAACAACTACCTGTCATTATAAGTACACTGATAAAGGACAACATGTACTTACAAGAACAATGCAGAGCTAAAAAAACATTGGCATTGGATATATTCTACACTAATGTAACCATTCATACAGATCAAATAATTTGGAGCGAACAATTGATAAGCAAGCTATCATGCATACTGCTGTCACATAATGAACCAGGTATGTATGCAAGTACAGTGATACAGGACAACAGGTACTAACAAGAGCAAAGCAGCGGACAGCATATTTGTGATATCCTGTCGTTCTTGTCAAACCGGAATTCTTCTTCGAGCAGATTTCCTGCAAAAAAGATCCGTAAGGCACATGCAGAAAAGTAGAAGTTCAAATTGTCATGTGATTTCATAGACAGTACCTCATCCTAGGAACAATACCAGTGCATAACAAGGTTTTTCCATTCAATGTCTTCTAAATTTAGCATAGGAGACTTCACCGGAAATTCGTTTATAGACTTGCCATCAAAGTGTGATTTCCTCAGGTAACACCGATACTGCTGCAATGCTGCCTTGAAAAGCACAAGCAAGCTTAGCTCGTCATGACTACCCAGATTGACCCTCGCCTAGTTACAACAATGTAATGTAAATCATTGATGTGTTCAATCAATAGAAAATAGGAAAATAATAACCATGAATAATAGCACTTACACGTAAGTTGGACAGGAAGATGTGAAAATGGTGTTTGTCTTCACAATAATCTTCCCATGATGGGAATATATGCACGTAGTCCCTAACAACATCGAAAGCATTGTCTTTTAAACTGGGAATAAATGGAATGGGGTTCCAATCTGCAGGTATTGGTCGTCTCTGCAGTTGGGATAGGTCTTCGGCCGGTGGACTTGCTGTACTTTTTGCTGGAGTAGGATTTTTCTGTGGTACAGCTGGTGCTATGGCAAATGAAATTGGTATACCTTTTGCTGGAGTGCAGGTCATGTGTGGTGGGGCTAGTGGTGTGGCCAGTGAAGTATGGGTACAGTCTGATGGAGTCGGTCCTACGTTTTGTGTCACTGGTTGTACAACCAATATAAGTGGGGTGCTGTCTGATTTCTCCGGCACCACCATGTTTTTCAAGGACTTTGCTGGTGCTCCTTCAGGTTCGCAATCACCCTCTTCCTTTTTGATTTCTGATGCATAGGAACAACATTTGAGTGGAAAAACATGGTATGATAGATGGAATATGTATTGATAATGGATGGGCATGGCATCTCGATATATATGATGTGTAAACTAAGCAGATGGCGGTGCAACAAAGTAGAAGAAATGCAAGAAAACATATGCAAGATACCCGCAATCAATAAAACATTGCCAAATTAGAACAGGCACCTTGATGGGTGAACAGGACAGGCCATCTGCCTTTGACTCCTCAAGGTTAGAATAGTCATTAGGATCATATTCTGAACAAGAATCAATAGGTTGGGAGCGTATGAGTTTCATTGCATCCAGAATGGCACTCAATCCCTTGGTGCCAATTTTGTAAGTCATTGTAGTGTTTAGCTTGAAGAGTGGACTGCTGCTAGTGCGACACAAAGCAGCTACACAGATCATAGTGTAGATATAACGGGAAAACCGTAAGCATCAGAGTAAAATCAGCAAAGTGGAACTTGCTCGAATATATGTGCTAGTATTGCTGGTACGGCTAGAAAGGCTTCGGATACCAGCTCTCTTCAAGTGAAGGTGCGGTACTGTTAATATCAGTGTAACTCTCAAAGGCGACACAGCTCCCCGCATTTCCTTGCTATTCTTATAGGATTCAAGTGGTCAGGCCACTACAAATCCTATTCCTATGTTTACAAGATCCTACGAATCAAAGAGGCTCAAAGTGTCCATCACAACCGACCATATAGACCTCTACACTACAAATGTCCCTGCTCATCTTCAGTGCTCATCTTCAGTACAAGGAACATATTGTACTACTATCATACTCCCTCTGTTCCAAAATATAAGTCTTGGTAGAGATTTCCACTATGGATCACATACAGATGTATCCAGATACATTTTAGAGTATAGATTCACTCATTTTGCTCCATATGTAGTCCATGGTGGAATCTATACAAAGACTTGTATTTAGGAACAAAGAGAGTACATATTAAAGAAGAATGGAAGAGGAACATGGTAAAGAAGAGCAAGCAGATTTTGGATAATAAAATGTTGGTTGCGCAGTGCCCACACATGATGAACCAGAGCGCATTAAGAATGCAACTCCCAGCTGTCTCTCGACCATTTCAGGCGGTTGGATGAAGATCCTACGTCTCCTAACCCTTCTTCTTCCTCGTCTCTGATTCTTCCCGTACAAAACACAGCACGGGCCGCCGGCCGGACCACCGGCCCCCACCGCCTGTGTTCCTCCGCCACCCCCACCCCCACCCCCGCACCAACCCCCACCCGCGTCGAGTTTTCTTCATTCGGCGAGGCCCCACAACCACCTGAGCCCCTTCGATCGCACCGGCGAACTCCGGCGAGCTATGAAAAATTGACTGACCCAATTTTGAAATTTAGTCTACTGTGATTTAACTAGTGTGGAATATAAAAGGGGAAAACCATAAGCATTGGGAGTATAGTGTTGAGCGTGCCATGGCGGATCTGTAGGTGCAAACCGGACAAAGGCAACTTCGCAACTTCGCAACCAAGACAAGAAATCAGAGTAAAGCAGTGGCGATCTATTTTCTTGCTGCGATAAATAAGTTGAGCAGATACGAAAGAGTACCACCTCTGGTGCGGCGCCGTGTATGCATATGCTGAGAATTTGACGGTCCTGCAGTAGCGATGGCTGTCGGCAGCGTGGAAGCAGATCTAGGAGGGCAGACGGTGGCGGCGGGGCGCGGTGGAAGAGACGGTCGCAGGAGCGGCGTCGGCAAGGTGGACGAAGGCGGGGATGAAGCGAGAGGACGGGATGCAAGGAACCCGGTCCGAAGCCATGGATGAGAGAAGTCAATCTCTTGTAATGGACGGCGGCGTCGGGGTATCAGCTCCGGCATGGTGGAGGAGGACGGCGGTGGATGGGGTGGAGAGGGTGTTTTGGCGCCCACAGAGGACGAATGTGGAAAAGGGAGGTAGGGAGGAAGGGGGGAACCATGTATTCAGGGCGCGCTTGTCTCAAGTGCGAAGAAATTTACAAACTTAGCCCCCGTTTCAAATTTCTACTACATCACAGCAACATTAGTCGGTTGGGGATAGGACGGTAATCTCGCATACACCAAATATTTGCCGACGAGAGTTTGTTTTTGGCTCCCACCGTGTATGAATATGAATTGGGGAGGGAGTCGATTTCGGCCGAGGACACACTGTGTTTTGGCGCCCATCGTGTATGAATCTGGGTGAGAGGCGGTTACGTCACGTTTGGGTGAAATTACAAACCTACCCCTATCAAAACCTATAGAAATCCAGCAGATAGGCTTTGCGTGGCAGGGATAGGCAGTAGTGATTTCCATCTCGCAGATTTTGGTTTCGGGCGGTTACTGCGACTTTCTGTGTTTCGTTTAAATTTTGCAGAGTGCACGTTTACCATGCCAACTCAATTCGAATCCCGTTTGTATTCTATTTTTTTTCGGGCTGGATTCATTTTCAATTGGAATTACATTCTATATACATCATTTTTATATATACTTTCAAAAGCACAACACCATTTATACATAAATATGGTTTACAAATGGCATGATCTCAGATTCATATGGTTGTATCCATCAATTTGGATTTTCAAATATTTGAAACCACTTTATGTTGAAATCCAATGTATGCATTCCTCGCTAACTGTCTCCAATTAATGTGTGTTTCATGCGAGTTTTTTTACTTCTCAAACATGTATAATGTGTTTCACACACGCAACATATAGTGTAATCCCATTTAGACATTAATTGCATATAAACCATGCATTGTTTGTAATTGAAGAATCTATGGATCACCAATATTAATAAACTATATAACATTACACGTGTGCCCAAATTCAAATGAATATGCATGTTTGATACACCAATTAGCGTCATGATATTATCAATGTCGTGATCTCCAGTTTAAATATTTGAATCCCCTTTAATCCAGATATTCGTCTCATATAGCTATCACTCATGCTTATATTGGACTATCTCTCTGGACCTATACGTGTTCATCGTCTCTCAGGTATCTCTCGTGCTACCTGTATGTCGACAATGATCTTTTATCTTTGTAGCACACTGACGGTACTTTCTCCCTCTACATTCATCACTCTATCTCTCTCTAAGTATATCTCGCTCCCTACTATGTGTCTCTAACTATGATTCTCCATGTGGAATCTCTTTCTCTCACACAAAGACAAAACTTTGTCTCCTGGGGTCTCATGTCTCTCTACTATTCCCATGTGTGCCACTCGCACACCCCTCATACAGAGATGTCTTTCACTCCTTAGATATCAGAACCTACGACTCTTCCTCTTCTATATCTCTTTCTCACACACAAACACAAACTCTGTCTCCCAGGGTCTCATATTTCTCCATTGTTCTCTTGTATGTCGCTCACACACACCCTCTCTCCCTAGATATATCTTGTGTTCCCTCGTATGTCTCTTTAGCTATCACTCCCGTTGTGAAATCTCTTTCTCTCTCGCAGACACAAAACTCCGTCTCTCTGGATCTCATTTCTCTCTGATATCTGTTTGTATGTGACTGACATGCACCCTCTCTCTATCTCTCTCACACCCACACACATAACCCAGCCTTCTGATCCACTCGACGCCTATCTCTAACGCACACTGGCTAGCATCTTTATCTTTCTATTTATCTGTTTCTCCATCAACCTTCTTTCTCGCCGTCACTCTTGATTCCTATCACGCACACTACATATGTTTCTCTCTACATGCAGTCAAGTGCCCTCTCACACACATATATAACTTCACCCTTTGAACCACCCGACGGTCATCTCCAACACCCAAACTAGCGGATGTCCCTCTAGCTAGCATCTCCATCTCTGTATCTATCTATAGTTTCTCTGTCAACATTTCTTTCTCGCACGGAGTCTTGCTTCCTATCACCCACACTATATATGTCTCTCCATACATATGCATTTATAGGTTGGTCTGTTTTGCACAATCGTTGCGCCTCACTCCCTCTGCTCGCCATAGATGCATGATCCAGCCTACGCCACTATCTCTTAAAGACAAAAACACATTCTCAATTGTCGGGCCTTCTTCCCTGCATTCTCACATGCATGCATATTTTCATACCGATCCGTCTCTCCCATGTCGTTGATCTTATGACTTATGTCTTCTTTCTTTTATCTCGATTATGCGCGCGCACACACACACATCCCACGTATACATGTATACCTCTCACACATGCACATTCAAGGTACCTATGTCTCCATACGTAGTTAATTACCCTCAATCCTAACGCCACATCGAATCGTTCTCCTCTTTTGTGCACATAACTTCCGCCTGGATGGGTAAAACACACACTCACACTTAACAATCTCCTTCAAGCTACCCCCCGCCTCTCACTCTTCCCCTATATCCCCGAAACCAATAAGACCATCCCTTTGTTTAATTCCTACCTACATGAACCATCGATATATAGTAGTCTTCCTCGGTGTCTCTCGAACAAACACGTTCTCTCGATGCCGACTCCTCTCATGCGCACACACCTTCTCTTCCCTCTCTACGGGAATTTTATCTCTCACACCCCATCGTTGGTGGCCTTTGCCATACACATCACCTCTCTATGATGAAGCCATGCACACTTACATTACATCCGCCACAGAGGACCCCGCGACACACACACACGCGTGCGCACACACACACACACACGCACCCCCCCACACACTAAGACTCCATCTCTCTCTCACACACACACAAACACACACACACACACGCACGCACGCACGCCCCCCCTCCCCACACACACTAAGACTCCATCTCTCTCTCTCTCTCTCACGCACGCACACAAACTAAGACTCCATCTCTCTCTCTCTCCTCTCTCTCTCTCTCACACACACACACACCACACACTCACTAAGACTCCATCTCACACGCACATGCTCTAGGCAGAGCATTTGTTCCTACAACCCTTCATCCAACCTTACCCGTATGATAAACAATCACCTTTATTTACTTGCATAACATGGACGAATTCCACTTTACTCTAGTAGTCAGCAAACTTATCATCTGTACCCTTATTAGAAACGAGTTGGCGGTGATGATGTGACTGCCATCTTGTAATACAGACCGTATGATCTATATCTGAGGATAGAAAGCAAACTATGATAATTTTACAAAAGATACCCGCACCTCTCTCCACATCATTATCTCCCGCAACCTCATTGCTCAGCAATTAAAAAAGTAATAAGTCTCTGGAACAATCTAGCATGCATGGTGGCCGCTGCCGCCTGCCGGCGCCGTCCATCCCCATGCCTCCGCCCATTCCGACCACCAGTCACCACCATGTTCCACTCCTCCTCGCCTTATCTCTCATCATTCATTTTTTCGATGACATTCTCGAGATACCAGTTTTCCGATAAAATTCTCGAGATATCTATAACATCCCAAAGTTGCAATTTGGAATGCTATTCATAGGTCATTCATGCATATCATATTTTATTGCATTTTCATTCTGCAATCCTCGAAATCCTACGCAACTCAAGGACCCTCGGAGAGAGTTGGGGATTTCCCGGTTTTCATATTTGATTTTTATCAAATAATGAAACGAGGATTTTTTATTTTGATTATTTTTCTCTCCGAAAAAATATTTCATAATAAAATATATGAGAGGAGATAATATGAATTCTCCAAAATAACTGAAATATTGGAGGAAAAATATTAAAATCATTTATTTGATTTTATTTGGATTTTAATTGCAATTAGAAAAATTGCACATTTTTCAAATTGCATTTTAGGGCCAAGAAAATGTTCATCTCATTCTAAATATTTTATTTAGACGGTGAAAATTTGTTTTGGCATTTTTAGATTTTTATTTTGTTTTCTAGGATTTTATTTCTGTCGGCGAAATTGTTTTAAAAAAAGAGGTTCCACCGGCTGGGCCGAAACCCAGCCAGGCCGCCGGCCCAGTCGCCCGCGCCACCGCCTCCCTGTCGCGCGCGCTGCCGCCGCCGACTCGGACGAGGAGTCCGAGCCGGACTCCGCCGCCCCACCTTTGCCCCTCCCCCAAGTCGCCGCCCCCCTCTTTATATACCCCATCGCCCCGAGCCACCCACCACCACCGCCATAGCCCCGCAGCCGCCGCCCGCGCCCCGCAGCCGCCGGCCGCGCCTCGTCGCCGCCGCCCCGCCGCCCAACCCTGCCTCGCCGGAGCCCCTCGCTGGAGGTACCGCGCCGGATGCGAGCCGCCAGTTTTTTTAAGAACCGTTCGGTTTTTTTAGAAACCCTAGTTCATTTTTTTAGATCAATTCACCAGTTTTCTCGGTTCTTCTAAATAGCGGACGTTCGTCCGTACGTTCGTTTTAACGAACGGTTTTCGCCCGTTAGTTACAGTTAACGAATACTCGTTTGTTAGTCTATTCGTCAGTTTCTTTCATCAGATTAATCCGCGATTATTTTCGATCGTGATTTCTAATCCGATCTTAGTTGCTGTTTATCTTTTCGCTCGTTAGTCGGAATCAGGCGATTCAAGCGCCTAGATCTTCGTCTCGAGACCCTCTTTTCGTTTAACCAATTTGCATAAGTTTTTGCTACTGTAAAATTTAACCTAGGTCCAGATTAGTAAACGGATCTTGTTTCTTTCGCCGTTTGAATTTCGTTGCTACATTTGATTTGATTCTTTTTGCTAACCGGAGTTCTTAAGTTGAACTTTCTGGCCAACCTCTCTTATTTGAGTTTTGCTTGTGCATCTTTGCTTGTTGCTTATGTATGTTATTGTTTGTTTGCGATAGAACACTCGGAGTGCGAATCGTGTTACTACGAGTCCCTAGGATTCGCGGATCGTCAGCAAGGCAAGTAACACATTGATCATACTCTTTCCATACCCAGTTTTTATGCATTAGTCTCGATCCTCAAACATTGAATGATTAGGATGTCTTTAACATGTGGGTTGGGAAGTAGTTGATGAGGTAGAACCTATTGTCCTGCATTCAAACCCTTGGGAGTTACATCTACGCGTTGCTTATCTTATTTTTCTATGCTCATAGACGTGGTTTAGGTTTGAGTGAAATCCATGACAGATGTGAGATTGTTAATTAATGGTTCAACTTAAGGTGGAAACTTAAATTAACATCTGGGTGGATTGAGGAACCTGGGGAACCCAGTGTTGTTTGTTTTTGTTTGGAAATCCCGGGGTACCCGTGTGATCTTCCTATGGACCGCCGCCCAAGCTCAAAGGGAACTGGGATGATTCATGCAAGGAATTTCCATGTGCAGCCACAAGCTATTATGGGCTCTAGCATAGTTGAGTAAGTTACGTGAAGCTCTCGAAGAGGTGGATCAGCAGGTAGTGGGTTTTGTAGGTTTGGTATGGTCTGCCCGGAGTAGAGAGTTAATGTTTCTGAAAGACTGTGTCTCTGTCATCCGTTTCTCAAACACCTTGTAGTGCGAGAAATACAACGGAGGCGATCGAGTCTTGTGGGGAAAAGTGCGTAAACCTCTACAGAGTGTACAATCTAATCATGGTAGTCGTGTCCCCGGTTATGGACAATTTTGAGTATCTAGTACTTGGGTTATCACATGTATCTCATCACTCTTAACTAATATTGTTGGGTTGTTAACTACCTTAATTTGGGATTGAGTTGGGGGTACCTTCTAAATATTGTTCAACCACCATGATAGTTAAATTAAAATCTATTCCTTTGTTGTAGGGAAAAATTGGCTTTTCACAAAACTATAACCATAGAGCTTTCCACGAGCCAAATATGCATATAGATATAGCATTACTCTGTTCATGCTCTACTGTGATACATTGCCAGCATATTCCATGTGCTGACCCATTTTCGGGCTACAACGTATTATGTTACATACTTTTCAGATGAGGAGTAAGGTTCGTTAGGTCGTTGCCGTGCAGCTCAGTTATGCCGTTGGAGTTGATGGACTCACTTTATCTTCCAAGCCTTCCTCTGTTATCATATTAGATGGCCTTAAGCCATATTATTGCAATAAGTTCTCTTTGGAGACATTCGATGTAATAAGTGTGTGATTGCTACTCTGCTATAAATCCTTGAGTACTGTGTGTGTCAGCATTACCGATCCAGGGATGACACTGAAGCACAGAGACTTGACCTTTGAGGTCGGGTCGCTACAATATCATTAGTTTTTACACATGGGATTACTCCTGCATGGGTCAATCACAACAGGTGTTTTGTAAAAAAATGCATATTGATGTTCCGTGCAATGCACGAGAATCTTGCTTGTAATTATATAACGCAAATCACGAGCAGGAAGAGACATTTTTTACACAACCACGTTAACATGGCCACGTAAATCACTAGCTAAAGGAAATACCATTATACTTATATCCCGATGCAAAAGGTTGAGTACATGTCCGAAGAGTAGAGTCGCACACACACACTCTGTCTCTCAGAATCTCTCTCACACACACACCTGTTACGTGACGCCCACTTAAGCAGACACGTATGTTACAATTTGTGCACCCGCGGGTACACGTGATGCTGCGCATTTATTTAAGCCGGAATGCAAACCCAAATAGTAGCTGCATTCATTCCCCTCCCGCTGCCTCTTCTCTTGTCGCTGTCGCCCGGTAGCCATGGGCCGGCTGAAGGTAACAACATACGCCATACTCCTACCGGAGCGGCTCTTTAATATGGAAATTTTAGTGGTCATGCATGCATCTATTTGTGCTAGCACTCCTAGATAAGGGTTGACCGGTCGCTTCCCGCGGACGTGCGCGGCGGTGGAAGAGGAAGGAGAAGGGAAGCGGGCTGTGGAGTAACGTTTTTACCACAATTCCTTAGGAAATTGAGTGCAATAATTGAGTAGTTTTGCAAACTACAGTACTACACCTGAAACGGTTCAAAACCTATACTCCCTTGCCAGCGCGCGCTTCCCGCGTGAAACGGTCAGCGTCGCCCTGGAGCGTCAGTGCCACATTAATACCTGGCCAGAGCAGAGGCGACCTCTCACTAGCGCTGGCTTTGAAGTGGTGCGACGGTCGAGAGAGCGCCGCTTCCTAGTGCACGCGATTGTTCCGCATCGAGACTGGCCATAGGCCCTATTTGGATCCATGGGTTAGAGTTAGTTTGAGCTAGTTGGGGCTCAAATAGCCCTAAAGTATCCAAGCATGAGGGTTTAAATTGGAGCGAGTTGCACCGAACCCACCAAAAAAAACTATCCCACCCAAGAGGTGCTAACTAGAGATAGTTCTCATTGGGACCACTGAAAAATCACTTTTCTCTCTCCATGAAGTGCATTTGTTGTCAATCTAACCCTATCACCAAAACACCTCTTTGGCTATAGTTAGTTCAGGGTTAGTCATGAGTTAGTCTAACCTCTAGCTAAGTTAGAGTATCAAACAGGATCAGTATAGGACATGCAAGTTGCTCAAAGCATATAGGCAAATTCGTGCGTGAAAGGATTTTTTCTTTTTGAAAACGAAACGTGAATGGAATTTTTTTAGAATGCTCTTGGCATGTCGCTAACATGTGATAGTCAACCGACCTCAATATACGGCATAAACGCCAGCCCGCCGCACTTTGATAGAGACGAGGAGGGAGAAGCGATACAGGCTGCTGGATTACTAGAGATAGGTGTCGCACAGAAGCCAAGAAATATGGTGATAGCGTGGGTTAGCCATGTACTAGTATGATGTAACTACACCGGGCTGCCGTGTTTCGTACTCTTCCAGTCCACTGTGGAGATGATTGGTTAATTTTATATCGCTGAATAATATTAAATATTATGAGTGCAGACCCTCCACCACGAGGTTCTTTGCTCCTTCTCGGTTGTCCGGAATCTATGTTCTTCCACTCTATTTTTTTACGTGAGCTTTGTTCATCCTTTTGCCAACACGCGAGACATCTGGCATCAAGGTGCACGTGTTATGCAAGGATCGTTCCATCTATATGAAGAACACGTTGGACTGGAACTACGAGACGGACACGTACCCAGGAGTGGACGTACGAACCTGAGTAATGTAGCGCAGTAAGTGAAGTAGAAAGGCACAAATGGTATGAACATGCGTGGAATATAGGGTGTGTTTGGTTGCGTTCTCGTCTCAGCATAGTTGTTCCCTCTTCATGCAAGCTCAACTCAACACCCCTCTTCATGCATGCTCTCTTCATGCATGCTTCTAGTGTATTTGTGCTAAACTAGTGTGGACTCATGCATCCTCCATACAATCTACCAAACACCCAAAAGTAGGTCGAGAAGGGAACTCTTGGGCGGCATTTGTCTCTTACTACGTACTACCACTAAATGTTGTACGTGCAATGCACGGTGATGTTATGGAGTACGTGCCTAAGTACTCTATTACTACTATATTAGTTGGAGGCACATATTAACTTTTATTTTGTTTATGTGTATGCCATGAGACCTTCCAACTAGACATGTCTTTCTCTCCATGTTGCACTTTGTATCATTCATACCACTAAGTACTACTACGTGTGGTCTCCGACCCAGAAGTGGAAGAAGTGGAGACGCTCTACCATGCTGTTTTTTTACGCTGGGCTCTACCTCGCTGTTCATGTCCCACTCCTTTCGCTGACGTGTGGGACATCCAGCACGTGCCGTGTTTGGCACCCTTCGTCGTAAGAGTTGAAACGCTGGCATTCATCAGAAATAAAAAAATAATTATAAGTCGGCAGTGATACTATTTTTTTGCGAACCAATCAGCAGTGATACTATACCGCGCAGTTTCCTTGCTCCTCGATATTGGAAAGAATACTTCCGTTCGCCAACATGTGGGATGTCGACCATCCTGGTCCACTTGCCATGCACGCCGAACTCCAAGGGAGACGCATCCAGGTCGTCGCGCCGCAGTAACAATGACTAATGAGCCGTCAAATCACAGGCCCACTTCCCACTTTGAAGTTGCTCGGACGAAGGAACCATCATGACTTTGTTGAATTCCACTTCTTGAAGAAAACTACTGTACCAGCAGTACTGCTAGCTACAGTAGTTACTCCAACAGAGGCCTCCTTTCGTTCATAGGATAGGAATATGAAAATCATAGGAGGTGAGATGACATGCATCTCAATTCCTATAGAGAAAGAGATGCCATTTGATGCCTAGGATAGGAATTTTTCCATTTAGTCTAGGCTAATGTACTGGTAATTTGCTCGAAAAACTACAGTAGTAACTAGTAGTATTGGTACATGCTCATACTCAGACACAGACACACACACTAACTACTACTACTACTACTACTACTACTACTACTACTACTACTACTACTACTACTACTACTACTACTACTACTACTACTACTACTTCTCACATGCTGGACAGACGCCGTCGTTCTCCTTCCCAGCTTTCTCGGCGACACCCCACCGTGCTTGGATCTCCGTCGACCTCTCCGCAGCAGCGCGTGCGTCCTTTTCTTTCTTGCGGCAGCGGGCCTCTCTTTTCTTGAGTGCTTTCTAACTTTTCCGCTCCCTCTGTGCTGCTTTGGCCGCCTCTTGCTCTACCGCCCATTCGGCCTTGGCATCTTCAAATTCCTCCCACATAGTTGTGAGGTCGCGAGCGGAGATGAACTCGGCACGGCGAGATGCCATCGCTTCCCTACCATTTTGTGTGCGGTCGTGGGCGGCGAGGAACTCGGCGCGGCGGGATGCCATCGCTGCCTTACCGGTTAGTGTGCGGCGCGGTGGCATGAACGACACTTGGTGAGAGCTCTGGGGTGGAGTGGCCGGACAACCGTATAGTGCATTGGTTTGTCAAGAGCTCAAGGATAGAAGACGAAGAAAATTTGGATCCCCCTTCCATCCTGGTCATTTATTACCGAGTAAAATGCATTGGCGGTCATCGAACTTGTCTTGATAGCTCACTTTGATAACTGTATACGAGATATGGTGATTATACGGTCACTGGCTCAGCGTATAGCTCCGTATTTTTCTGGTTGACCTGTCAAATAGTCCGCATGCGCCTCATCAGCTCGTGTTCTTTATCTATCTACGCGGGCCTACCTGTCAATGGATAAAGAAATACTGTAAAAATCTAAATTATGCGTATGTGGGGAATCAAACCACGGACTCGTCGCTGCAACGCACCCTCGTCAGCCAAATGAAAATGAAATACTTCATGTCAGACACTCACGCTCATGCTGTTAAAGCATGCTAATGCATGCACGTCACCCTCTAAATCAAAGTCCTACTCATGGCGCAACGCAAACGACGAGCCCATCACCTGCGCGCCCCGGCGGTGCCTGACATTACTGTTTAGACGTTTGATGGAGGCCTACGCGAACGCTGAGCATGTATTCACCTGGCTCAACACCAACGGTCATACTCGGACCGCCTTGCTCATGTATATCGTGCATCACAATGACAATCTATAAAACAGCCTAAGCTAGAGAGGGTACTATGGTAGTATGGTATGGAGTATGTACTATCGTGAGCGACCGATCCTAGTGCCACTGCACACTGAAACCCCTTCCATCTCTAGCGCGCGCTCCCCGCCAGAAACGGTCACCGTCTCTCCAGAATGTCAATGCCGCATTCACCGGACTTAACTGCAGGTGCAATTGGTGTGTCACTGACATGCGGGTCAGATGCCCGTTGGGCCCACATGTTAGTAACCCAAACGCATCTGCAGTTAAGTCACTGAAGCAGCGTCCGCATTCATGCCCGATGAACCTACTCCGGCGCCAGTTGTCCATCCGTCTTACGCGGCTCATTGCCATTCGCCCTCTATATTAACTTGAGCCCCAACACCCAGCCATAGCCAAAGACCCACACTTATTCCCCTCCGGTCCCTTCCTTCTGTCGGCACCACTTCAACCATGGCCTCCTGGCACTCCGAAGCTCTCTTGGACATACTGTCGCAGGAGCAGACGAGGGACATCTGCGGCTCCGCTCCGGGCGCGCTCCAAAGCTCTCTTCGACGTACTATCGCAGGAGCAAATGAAGGAGATCGCCGGCACCCCCTGGCCGCCCTCCGCCGCCACGACCACGAAGCCGGCGCGCATGCGCGGGCGCAACCGGCAGCAAGGAAGTGTAGTACACGGTAGGTCACCGCTCTGGTCCCAGGAAGGCCACCGCTACTCCACTCAGTCGACGCCAAGCTTGGTGGGGTAAACATCGGTGGCCGATTAGCCACTTGACGGCCATGTGGAGGCGGAAATCTTCAGAACCTTGTGCTCCGGTGGAGGAGGTTATCGAGGCGGATGAGGAGGAGGCAAAGGCAATGGCCGGCTTTCTCGGGTTCATGGCCGGACATGGTGGTCAGGCGTCGGCGATCGTTTAGATTAGGTTTACAGTAGGTTTTAGTACAGTTTGTGCGAAATATGTAATGAATTTCGTCCAGTTTGTAGGAAAAGTTTTGGAAATGTAATGAATTTCATCCGGTTAATTTGAAATTTGCTTTGTTTGCACAAATTTCGTCCGGTTAGTTCATATAGTTGGCGAAAGGTATGCGGGCAGCATCGGATGGCATCCATCAGTGTCCTCGGACAGATGCCGGTGTAAATTTGTGGGCCAGCGCTGGAGATGCCCTAACTATCATGCTATAATCGCTAAAAATCCTCCATTATTTGGCAGGGAACAGTTATCCCTCGATCAAAATCAGATCCGTGGTGTTTCGCACTCCTCCCGCGTAAGAGTGTAAACTCTTTCTTACATAAAAATGGAGGAAGTGGACGACACTGTAGCACGTCATATCACTCGAACTAGCCCGCCTAACGAGCGGGAAAGCACTGCCCTCATCATTTTGTTCTGGATTTCTATCAATCGATCGCGTGAAAATGTTACGCTTCGCAAGTTCTAAAGGAAAAGGTGGCACACTTACGACTCGTACGAGTTGCAACCCCGACAGTCCGGCTCGCACGCCGCTCACCAGAGGGGAGACACGTTGTCTTGCAATTTCACTGAGATGTCAGACCATCATTGAATAAACTGTCGATAGCACAAGTCTAATCGCTCGACGGGCGTTGGCTGAGAAGAGAGAAACGTGGGATGGAGAAGAGATCGCCCACCTGCTGTGCACGGACTCCAAGAAATATATGGTGATAATGTGAGGTGGGCCATGCTAGAGTCCGAACCGCTTTCGGAGCCCGCTCTCACCGCCCTGGCCCCCTCAAGACGCCAGCTGCCCGCCGCATGCATGCATAGCAAGTAGTACTCCTTATGTGGAGGAGAGAGAGGCATTGACAAAGTCAAGGAGTGGGCTCTGGAAGAGCCCGTCTCTACATGTGCTCCTAGGTATTAAAAAATAATTCTAAAAAAGGCATAAAAACAATTGTGTCTTAAAACAAGAAAGGTAAAAACATTTGAGAGGAAATAGATAGAGAGAAAGTGAGAAAAAGTTGTAACTTGGGCATTACGTGAGGAAGGAGGGAGTGGTGGACATGCCAAGTTCACTGGGCTGCCGTGTTTCACACTCCTCCGTCGTAACAGTGGAGATAATAGCTTTCATCCAAAATAAACAATGAATACTCGTTGCTCGTCCTCTATATTGGAAAGAATACTTTCATTCACCGACATGTGGGACGTCGACCATCCTGGTCCACCTGCCATGCACAAAATTATCCTGGTCTACCCCGGTCGTATCGCAGGCCCAACCTTTCCCACTGTAAGTTGTTCGGACGAAGGAACCATCATGACTTTGTTGAATTCCGCTTCTTCAAGAAAACTTACTATACCCGCAATACTGCTACCACACGCGAAGACTGGACGACACTATACCACGTCATATCACTGAAACCCACTAGGCCAAACTAGCCCGCCTAGGTCATCTATTTTGGAACGGAGGGAGTATGTCTCTGCACTGCTATGATTTTGTGTTGCACATTCTCTATACTTTTGCTACGATTTTCCTACCCTATGAACCAAATGAAGCCTGAATGTATGTCGACTATTGTCTGATCGATCGCTAAGCCTACAATTTTAGGACCTAGGGCTATTGGTCGATCGACGAGGGATAAGTATAAGCGTACCACGAGCTCATCAGCCCCAACGTTTCTCTTCGGTGAGTGTTTTGCAAGTACTATAGCTCGCACAGTAGCTAGCCTACTAACACCAAGAATCATCAAACAAGCCCTGCTGATATGATAAACAATTCAAACTTACATCTAAGCATGCCATATATTACATCAAAAGCTAGTGAGGATACATCTGTTTCCATAACTCGGAGAGGGTTCGCATGATTCATCGCATGATTCACTGTCAAACAAAAGTAGCAAGATCCGCTCACACAAAACAGTGCACTAGCCCTAAGATGGTTTGATAACACGCATCATTCTGGTAATTAAACACAGGGCAATGCAAACTACCCTGAAGGATTAGCGCGACCAACTATTTCTTGTCATTGATCTCTCGGGCAATGGCCACAGCACGTACAGCGGCATGGGAACCTATTTCTGGGGCGATGTCCACAGGACTGACCGCGACATTGGAATCGATCTCTGGGGCGATGTCCACAGGATGGACAGCGGCATCGGAATCGATCTCTGGGGCGATGCCAACAGGACGGGCCAAGACGGAATCATCAAGGACGTCCACCGGCACCTGCACAACCCTAACATATTAGCAAGCACATTGCAAATAATCAAAAACCATAACTATGGTAATAAGCCATTATTTTTTACCTTGTGCAGCTCACCGGGGGGTCACATCCCTCCGGGGGCCATCTCTCGTCCTCGATGGGGGCCATCACCTTGCCAGGTGAATACTGCTTCTCAACGGCGACTATCTCCTCAAACTCGGTCTTGAGCCTCACACAGGTGGCAATCAGAGTTCCTGGGGTAGGCATGGTGGGGCCCTTGCTGTTCTTCCAACTTTCTATGAGGAGTTCATCCGCCAACGTCTTCAACTCTTTGGCCAGTGCTTGTTTCTTGGAGTTCTTCGTCTCCATCGATTGGCCCGCCAACATGGTCAACTCGTTGGTCGGTGCTCGCTTCCTGGAGATCGCTGTCTCCAGTGGGTTGTCCAACGGCAACTCTTTACCTAGTGCTCCAGGATCCATCAATGAACTGACAAACAAAAAGCAATCGAAAGGAAACCACAATCGCAATGAAAACAGGAAAAAAATAGGATGTGAGAATCGGTCGGTGCTTCGCATAAGAAGATTCTTGGAATGAAAATATAGCAGCATAACTGATTCGCCCACCTTTCCTTCGTCGGTACAGAAGAAAAATGGCAGAAGTGAGTAGCCTGGAGTGAGGTTTTCTTCAAGAAAGGGAAGAAAGGGCTTGAACGAGCGTTCCAGTGAATTGATGGTTGCTTCGTCCAGTCCAACTTGGAGGCCACCTTACCACTGCTGGTAAAGGTGTGGGTTTTGAGATATGACGGGTCATGACGGCCACACCGGGGTGACAGGTGAGTCTCGATTGTAGCACCTCGTTGTGATTTGGTGGATGGCACGCGGGCCGGATGCTTTGAAATGTCCCGCATGTAGATAGAGCAGCTAGTCATATAGGAGTGCTCAATATTGTGCACCGCGACCAAGGCGGAGAGGAAAACGAGAGAACTACGTAATTAATGCATGAGTTTAATTAGGGTAGTTTTGTAAAGTACGAGATACATTCCTCCAATCGCAAAATGCCTTGGTTCATGAGATTTGAGATTTGAGCCCTATAAACCGAAAGGGAGGGAGTAGTGCACACGGTGTAGTCTAGTCACTTGTTGAAATATCTAGAAATGCAAATACTCCTTTCCGGTTTACAGGGCTATACTACTCCCTCCGTCTAGGTGTGTAAGTCATCTTACAAAAACCAAATAGTCCCAAAACACTTAGGCGCGGTGCATTAACTTCTACCTTGTTTCTTGTTTCTTGACATATCAACCAATAAGAGATGAGAGGTGTGCATGCTTTTAATGACTTGCAATGGCTAGTTCATTGCATGCAATGCTAATATAAACATTGGTGACCCCAGGAGGAAACGGTGCTAAGCGCGTGGACCTATGCAGAATGAGTATCAACCAATGGATAATGGAGTTTAATTGTTAAACAATAGCAATTTCGTCTCATGCAAGAGCCTGGCTAGTACTCCAAGGAACCACACCACGCGAGCGTTCGCAACTGCCACGTTCGGGTTGCGCTGGCTCTTCGCCTCTTCGAGAAGACGAACAATGATGTTACTCCTACTTGTATAGTATCGAATCCACTACTGCATGTCCGTCCACCTCGTGCGGGAGGGATAGCGTGTAGCGAAAGCTTCTACTTACTGCTCCTACCTTTGCGTCTATGACAGGTGGGCCCAACAGGTGGTTGGCCCTCCTATCATGCAGCCAAAGGCAGGTGCAGTTAAGGCACCGGAGCTCAGTCCGCGAGGGAGAGGGCGTTGTAGTAATCAAATTTCTCGGTCTTGTACGAGTTGACGCGACACATCAAAGCACTGCACTCGATATAAGTCTTTTTACACATTTCAAATGGGCTACTTCGTATGTAGGAGTAGACATATTCTGCTTCGTGTGTGTCACTTGTTGCAATCTCTAAAAAGACTTATATTTGGAAACGGAGGGAGTACAATGCATGCATGCATCTCATGACTTTCCTTTTGATACTTGCATGTGTTGATTTGATGCACCTTGCCAAATTTTGACTATAAATTTAACTAACCAAATTTTCATGCATGTCACAAAAAATTACGGGGCTTTTTGGATTGTGACTATGTTTGTCTTATGTTGCCACATTATTTTTCCCACACTTGCCACACTTGCCTAACCTGAGTTGCTCAAATTGTTAGACACACTTTGGCCTGCGTAAGGGAATCTTGCCACAATTTTGTGTCTATGACATGTGGGTTTCACCGCTAATAAAAAAATTCTTGTCTTAGGTGTGGCTAATAAAAAAGACTTATATTTAGGAACATAGGGAGTAGAAAATATAAATAATAATGCATGTTGGGGCAACCCACGTTTCCGCTAATTTTAGCCCTGGGCTTGTTCACAATTTTTACGAGGGGGTGATTGTTCATTAATGGAGGGACTTGTAGTACCAGATTTGAACGATACAAAGTGCGACTTGGCACACCGTAACACCACTTGGAACAAGCGGGTAGCTATCTCAAAAAACAATCAACAACTAAAAAAACCGCGACCTGGCATGTAGTAGTACACAATTTTAAACGATTGTTTTGATGGAGTGAAAAAGGAAAACTACCCCACTACGTATATATAGGCCGGAGCCTCCGCGCTTGCTTTCTAGGGTTGCTCTATTCACACACTCTCGTCCTCTCCAGATCTAAACAAGATAGGGGTAGTAACACTGTCTTTCTCCCTTCAAGAAACACTAGCTTTCTATCCTCACCGCTGGTTACAGATCCGAACGTATCCCCCTCCGCCGGTGAAGGGGAGGAGGGGCAGTGTTTAGGCCGTCATCGACAGCGAGGGAGGAGACCCACTGCCGGCCGCACCATTATCTCTGGCTGAGCGCCGGCACGGGAGGTCCTCCGATCCCTTCATCGTTGCCTGTGGGCGGATCCGGCCTCCTGCCGCCCACCTATCCACATACCGACGACCTTCAGGTATATGTTCATTCGAAACCGCCTTAGCTCTACTTCCCCAGCTCGCTACGTCGCTGCATGTGCATCATTTTCTACCTCTCAGCCCCTCTCGATAGGATGGTCCAACGTCACATATTTTTTCTTCTATTGTTAGAGGTAAAGCTACTTCATGGAGTCGAATCTTGTACTCCCTCCATCCGAAAATACTTGTCATTGAAATGGATGTATCTAGATGTATTTTAGTTCTAGACACATCCATTTTGATGACAAGTAATTCCGGACGGAGGGAGTACTTGGTTCAAACAAGAAATAAAGTGGGGGTGGGGGAATTTAGTATGTACATCGGACTTGGTACAAACAGGAAGGAAAGGGGGTGAAAGTAGTACAGACTGGTCATCCAACCGGTCTCTTGGTCGAAAAGGGAAATATAGGGGTAACACTGTACACAGTGGTATGACCAGGACTAGATTTGCTATCCACACGTAGGAGTCGGTGGCTAGAGTGAACAAAAGTGGGACCAACCCAGATATGTTTCTTCGATGTTTGTTTCTTGGGGCAACAAACTATGAACCACCATTTTATGCCCCTGTTTATGTACATGGTTCTGGACTGCTGGTGCACCCACTGTCCCATGCCCTTATACCAAATATTTAGGCTCCGTTCGGAATAAAGGGGCATAAAACATAGGTCTTGATGAAAATAGAGGAATAGGAAAGGAATATAGGTATAAAACTATGGAACAGTGAACCGGAGGAAACTCTCAAGAGAATGTGTTCAGATGGACTACGAAATGTACATATTTGTTTTTTAGAGGAGCATGCTTGACAGTATGAGATGCTATTTTTTTATTCAGCTGCACAGTGACTACTCTTGTCCTCACCTCACGTACCACACATAGGTTGATTTTTTTATTCCGGCAACACAGCGCAACAGCCTGTCTAACGCATGGCAGCGAGCGCCTGCCTCGGGCTTCCGCTCAAAAAATGAGCAACACGTGGATGTTTCTAATCCTATGGAATATGTACTACCAGACCAGCTTTCCTATGAAACACTATTCACCTTTCCCATGTTCCGAATGGTTGGAAGGGAAAGAATACCGTAGGAATTGTGTTCCTACGAAAATCCTGCACCAAACCTGTGAACCGAACGCAGCCTTAGCTATTCTTAATCTAATGTCCCTGGTAAAAATGAAGCCATGCCACTGTTATAAGCCATGACAAGTTTAGCCAATTTTTTCCTGTAATTGTTTGAGACTCTGACTGTTTCCTCTGTGTCTTTTTGTGCAAACAGGGATATCCAATTCACCTGGTTGCTGTTGTGACCTTTTGGTGCACTGCACAGAACTCTTCTTAAATGAAGTGACTTTTGTGTTGTTTAACTGGAATGTCAGAATGGAACAGTTGGTTCATTTTTGTGGAACCGCACAAAGGGAGATCTGCGTTCCAATCCTCATCATCCATATTGGCGCCAAAACTTTCCTTTAGGTAAGAATGATATTTAATGCATGTGTTCATCTCTATTTTCCGACTGCCATGAGAAAATAATGTTGTTTTTTACTAGTACACTTGTACTCCCTCACTGACAAAACCAATTCTGAATTAGAAGGCCAATCATGTACTTGGTTTCACCAACTGGTGAGGAGAAAGAGAAACAGAGCATGAAGAGGAAGAAGAAGAAGAATAAACAGTGCCAAGGTGATCTTGCTGAAGGCAGAGGCCTCAGTCGAGGCCATTCAAGGGCTCCGGCAACGATTACCTTACATGTGAGACGATCCTCCAGGGAGCCCTTCCACTTCTGCTATCTCACTTAATTAATTAGGAGTACTTAAGTACCACTAATTTATTACTGCCTAATTTTCCTGTTGGAGTTAAACAAATCTTTAGTAGGACCCTATGATGAATCATGTACGTGTGTATGTTTGTCTATGGAGGTGAATCATGTGGTGGAGCAGGGAGGGAATATTATTAGTGTCATGACATAATAGTGCTATTGTTTTGCATGTCAATTTATTGCCATTGGTTCAATGAGGCAATGTTTTGCGTATTGTCCATCATGAATTTGATGCTACTGTTTGAGTAATATGCTAATGTCTTCATATCCTTTCTCACTAAGCTAATGAAGGTTTCACCTTGTTCCTACTTGTGCAAACATGGATCATGTTGTGCCAATCATACATTTTAGTGGAACTACACAAGACAATACAATGAACTGTATCCCAGCCAGTGCTTTAACTCTGCTGGAAGTTCTTGATAATCTTTCGATATAATCTCAGGACTGGTAAACAAGAGTGATTTCAACCATACATTTGAAGTGCACAAAAATATATACTATTGTGTGATTCCAGTGAGTGCTTTATCATCTCTTATGGGACTACATGAATAAGCTTTTTTCTCAGGTTGGTATGGGCCTAAGGCCTTCATCCATATTAGTTTGCTGTCATCTCTATTTGTATCGTGCTACTGTCATGAGAAACTCCTTTATCTTTGCACGTTAAAGTTTTGCAACCTATGATAAATGGCAATGCTTTGAGTGTTGATTTGAGCTAATTGGCACTGATTAAATAAACTAATACCTCTCTTTAAGCAAGACTACTATGTTGCTAACTTTACCCATTAAGATAATGAGGGTGCTTCTATTTGTTAGTGTATGTTTCATCAACTAGTCCTACTATTACAGTAATCTCACTCTCTCAATATATGTGCTAACAGGGATGCTTGATTTTGGTGGAACTGCACAAAAACTTTGGGTACTTCATTACCTCGCCAGCTTCCGTCCTTTCCTATCAGTCACTAATCTCCACTTGCTTTCTTCCTTTGCTGTCAGTCGCTTGGCTTATCTTGGCTTCCACTCAAAGGAAATAGTAATTGATATGCTACCTCACACAGGTTGGTATTGGTCTTTATCCTTATTATTGTGCCTGTCATATGTATTGGTAATTTGGTATTGTGCTACTGTTTGCCGATTTCATAAAGGAGTAATTTGGAGCCTGAACTCGCAGGCAAATCATTACATCGGGTGATTTCAGTAGAACTGGACAAAATGATCAGATGGATAGGTACTTATGCTGCTGCTATGTACTCCAAAGTTCACTCAAACAAGCATCGATGTTGACAAGAAGTGCCTCTATTCATTTGAGTATCAACCGGCGTCAACCAATTGTCAAACTCCAAGTATTAGGAGAGTGAACGCCAATAATATTGCTTGGTGCATAGCCCAGAAAAACGCAGTCCAGTCTTTGGTCCCAACTTGTGCCTTTTGGTTATCGGCACATATGGTAGCGAACTATATGGCATGGAGTCTATAGATCCGAGACAAGTTGGTTGACGCATATATTCATCTGGCACTTAATTAGTCTTCACGCCAAGGATGCTCCATTTCAGTTGAACTCCACAAAAAATTTGGGTGGTTCATTTTCTCAACCGCCTCCTTTCTCGTCTGCAATGTAGAATTTTGGCGAGATACAGGACCAAGATGAGCCAGTAAACTAGTTGGATGAAAGTAGTGGCCAAGTTGCTCAAACCTCCCTCGGCACGAGGCCACTATTTGAGGATAAACCTACAAGCAAAGTTCAGATTGTCTGTGCTGCCTCTTATGTACTCGAAAGTTTACTCGTACAAGAACTAATTTAAGCAAGAAGTACCTCCGATTGAACAACATTTACCAGTCTGTACCCTAGGTAATTAAAGTTTGTCCATGGATCATATTGGCTGTGATCTCAATCATTTGGATGCATAAACATACTGAACATGTGTATATCTAAATCTTTTTGTGAATTATGTATGAATATTGTCGTGTGATCTATCAATCATTTGGATGCATAGATATGCTGAGCTTGTGTATATATGAATCTTTTGAGTTGTTTATAGTGAATGTTGGCTATGAATATGAGCATGTCCTGTGAACCTGAGTTTGATATGAATGTTTACCTTTTCTGTTGTATTTGTGTGTGAACTTGTTAGTATGCCTACTGTGGGGTATAAAACGCATGTCTCTTATAAAAGTAATGTTGTGTCCAATTTATGTTTTCCCTTCCAACCGCATTATATATATTTATATTATTACTATTATCGTATATTTTATAGAGACTTATATATACATTATAAAAACATCCCACGTGTTATTAACTTATAAAGTAAATGTTTAACAGAAGTTGGCAAGGAAAATCCTGGTTGTTTTTGACTCACATGCAAGGAAAAACCTGGTGATTGCGTACAAAAGCTTGCAAAGATTTTAAGGACCAATTTAATAATAGCACGCTCATTTTTATTTTGAGCAATAACTCGCTAATTTCTTAATTATATATATATATATAATGTGCCTCTCCGGTTTATTCTTTGATATTAATTGCTCCTTCTAACATAACATTATATATATAACGAGCCCACCTAATACGTGTATTTCAAGGAAGTGCAAATGGGCTGGGATTTCTTAGAAAATATAAATGGGCCGGATTGATGCGAAATTATTTGTTCACCCAGCCCAGCAAATGGACTTTACATTCTAGAAAACATGGGTTAAATATATGCCACATTTTTGCAGGCTGCCATGTGGTCCAATAGGTCGAAACCTACGCAGGGCGTTGTCAACTTGGTCAACAAATGATTGTGTCATCCATAGCCATTGGATTTATATCCAACGGCCGGCATGCACCTTCAATCTCTCGTCTTCTTCCTCCAGCGTCGCCGGGACCGCCTGGTCCGGCCTCCGGCGGCTAGCGGCTCTGCTTAGCACGCATCACTGCGAAGCGCTACCCCACCGCCGGCCAGGCTATCCCTCCACCCCTCGACACCTCCTGTTATTCTCCACAGACTACAGGCCCACGCCGTAACAGAACCAGTTATAACCCTTCTCCTCCTCTCAATCTGTGACCCCACTGCCGCATTTTCCCATCTCCGAGTCGTTCCCGTCCGGGGCCTCGCCGTCGTCCACCGCCTTGCTGCGTTCGGTGCGGCTTGGTCAATAAACGAGAGTCATCGGAAGAGGACTGTACATGGAGAGCCTGACGGCTAGGACGCACGAGGTCCATGGTCACACGCAAGGAAAGTTCCTCCTTATTAAGCTGAAAAAATGTTTCCTCCACCTGACAGCTGGGACCCACCGGCTGTATCTTTGCACGGAAGGAATTGCCTCCTTGTTTTGCGAAAATAATAATTCATCCCATTGACAGCTGGGACCCGTCAGATTTGGTGACTAGCTTGTGGGCCTACTAAGCGGACGTGTATGCACGGCTTTGTCAACTTAATCAACAAATGATTCTAGCAGCTGGACCGTTGCATGTTAATCCAACAGCCGTGCTCCTTCTTCAACCTCTGTTCTTGCTCCTGTCTCCCGTGGGCGGCACCGCGGCTGTGCTGCCGCGCACCCGAACCAGTTAAGTTTCCCACTCCTCTCCATCTGCGACTCCACTGCCCCGTCTTCCCCATCTTTGGGTCGTTCCAATCTTGGTGCGCTCGACACGGTGTGGTCAACGTGGTCAACAACCGAGAGTCATCGGAACATGACTGTACGTGAGAGGCTGACAGTGGGGATGCACCACGCACATGGACGCATGCATGCAACGGAACGCGGCAAGGTCAACGTGGTCATGGAACGACTTCCATCGGAAGTATACTCTACATGGAGAGTCTCAGCTGGGTCCACAGCCGCAGCAAGTAAGTGCCTGCTTATTACGCGAAAAATAATGATTCCTCCAACTGACACCAGGGACCCACTAGTTGGGCCACCGTATTTTGCGAAAAAAACGTTTGCCCCCTGACTGCTGGGACCCACCTGACGGGCCACCGTATTTTGTGAAAAAACATTCCCCCCGCTGTCAGCTCGGACCCACCGGAAGTGCCTCCTTATTACGCACAAAAAAATGAATACTCCCCCGGCTAGCTGGGACCCACCTTGGTGGGAGGCTGACTTGTGGGCCTAGTAAGTTGACGGGGACGAAGGGCTTTGTCAACTTAGTCCATATGAACGATTCTAGCTCCAGTAACCGTACGATGTCCATCCAACGGCCGTAGTGCTTCTTCAACCTCTAGTCTTCTTGCTCCAGCCGCCCAAAGCAGCCCCGGTCGTGTCGCATGCTCCTGCCTCCCATGGTCGGCTGTGCTACCGCGGAGGCCTCACCGCCCCTACTATTCCCACCGCTGGCCAGGCCCTGCGGCGACGGCAGCCTCACACAACAGCCGAACCCGTGAACCCTCATACTCCTCTCCGCGTGGGCTTCCACTGTCGTGTCTTCCCCGGCTCCACGTCGTCCCCTTCCCAGGCCTCGCCGTCGTCCACCGCCGTGGTGCTCTCCGCTCGGCGTGGTCAACGTGGTCATGGAATGACATCCATCGGAAGAGTACTGTACATGGAGAGGCTAACAGCTGGGTCCACGGCCACAACCCAGTTTTTTTGTGATTGTCCAAGTAAGTCGCTTTGTCACGCCTGTTGGGCTGCAAATCTTTCAAGACGAGGAGAGCTTTCATTCGGCTGGCTGAGAAAATGGCCCATCAGTAATGAGAAATGGGCCGTACATTTTTAAAACACATCAAACCGGCAATTAGTTTCAAACATCTATTTTCCATTTCGAGATTTTTAAATTACATTAATTTTTATGCGTGGAGAATTTGTTGGATTTTATATTGATATACATTTATTTTTAAAATCAGTTTGAATGTGAGTCGAAATTTCGAGATTAAAAACAGTTCGGACCGCACCGAAATATGCAAAATTTCGAATAATTTTTTAACCGTGGCCACAATATGGGCTGTAATGCTAACAAAAAGAATATGGGCTCCAAAAAAACCTTAATAGCAAATGGGCTGTAAATTATTAGAAATAATGGCAGATGGGCCGTATGCTGTTTTCCGTAGATTTAAGGCTTTCCTAAAAAAAGGTTGACGCACAAGCAGTGACTGTTGGATGGCCATCCAACGGCCGTCATGCTTCTTCAATCTCTGCTCTTCCTGCTCCAGCCGCTCAAACAAGCGCCAGCGGGACTGCCTGCTCCCTCCTCCCTGCAGCCGGCTCTGCTGCTGCGCAGGCCTCACCGCCCCACCGTACTCCCATCGCTGGCCTAGCCATCCCTCTACTCGCCCGCACCTGCTGTTATTCTCCAGCGACGGTGGACGAACCAGTAAACCTTCGTACAGTCGTACTCCCCTCTGCGTGGGAAACAACTGCCGAGTCTTCCCTGCCTCCGTGTCGTTCCCTTCCTAGGCCTCGCCGTCATCCACCGCCCTGGTGCTCTCGGCGCAGCCTGGTCAACGTGGTCAACGACCGACATGCATCTGAAGTGGACTGTTCGTGGAGAGGCCGACAGCTGGGTCCACGACTGCACGCAAGGAAATGCATCCTTGTTACATGCAAAATAATGATTCCTCCACCTGACATTAGGGACCCACCGAAAGGGCCTATGTATTTCGCGAAAAAATGTTACCGCCGCTGACAGCTCGGACCCACCAGCTATATCTTCGCACGCAAGAAAGTGCCTCCTTATTGCGCACAAAAAAATGAATACTCCCCCTGTTAGCTGGGACCTAGTATAGTGGCAGGCTGACTTGTGGGCCTACTAAGTTGTCGGGGACGGAGGGCTTTATCAACTTAGTCAATATGCACGATTCTAGCTCCAGTGACCGTATGATGTCCATCCAACGGCCATAGTGCTTCTTGAACCTCTGGTTTTCTTGCTCCAGCCGCCCAAACCAGCGGCGATCGTGCCTCGTGCTCCTGCGTCCCGTGGCCGGCTGTGATGCGGCGGAGGCCTCACAGCCCCCTACTACTCCCACTGCTGGCCAGGCCATCCCTCTACTCACCCACACCAGCGGTGTGGGTGAGTAGTGGGATGGCCTGGCCAGCGGTGGGAGTAGTAGGGGGCGGTGAGGACTCCTCCGCATTGCAGCCGGCCAAGGGAGGCAGGAGCACGAGGTACGACCGGCACTAGTTTGGGCGGCTGGAGCAAGAAGACCAGAGGTTGAAGAAGCACTACGGCCATTGGATGGACATCATACGGTCACTGGAGCTAGAATCATGCATATTGACAAAGTTGACAAAGCCCTCCGTCCCTGTCAACTTAGTGGGCCCACAAGTCAGCCTGGCACTATACTGGGTCCTAGCTAGCAGGGGGATCATTCATTTTTTTATGCGTAATAAGGAGGCACTTCCTTGCGTGCGAAGATATAGCTGGTGGGTCCGAGCTGTCAGCGGCGGTAACATTTTTTCGCGAAATACAGAGGCCCTTTTGGTGGGTCCCAGATGTCAGGTGGAGGAATCATTATTTTGCGTGTAATAAGGAGGCATTTCCTTGCGTGCGGCCATGGACCCAGCTGTCAGCCTCTCCACATATAGTCCACTTCAGATGCATGTCGGTCGTTGACCACATTGACCAGGCCGCACCGAGAGCACCAGGGCGGTGGACGACGGCGAGGCCTAGGAAGGGAACGACATGGAGGCAGGGAAGACTCGACAGTTGTTTCCCACGCGGAGGGGAGTACGACTGTACGAGGGTTTACTGGTTCGTCTGCCATCGCCAGAGAATAACAGCACGTGTGGGTGAGTAGAGGTATGGCTAGGCCAGCGATGGGAGTATGATGGGGCGGTGAGCCTATGCGGCAGCACAGCCGACTACGGGGAGGAGAGAGCAGGCAGTCCCGCCGGTGCTTGTTTGAGTGGCTGGAGCAAGAAGAGCAGAGATTGAAGAAGCACGACGGCCGTTGGATGGACATCCAATAGTCATTGCTTGTGCGTCAACCTTTTTTTAGGAAAGCCTGAAATCTGTGGAAAACATCATACAACCCATTTTCCATTATTTCTAATAATTTAAAGCCCATTTGCTAATTGTTAATGTTTTTTTGGAGCCCATATTCTTTTTGTTAGCATTACAGCCCATATTGTGGCCACGGTTAAAAAATTATACGAAATTTTGCATATTTCGATGCGGTCCGAACTGTTTTTAATCCCGAAATTTTGAGTCACATTCAAACTGATTTTAAAAATAAATATATATCAATATAAAATCCAACAAATTGTCCACGCATAAAAATCAATGCAATTTAAAATCTCGAAATGAAAAAAAGAAATTTGAAACTAATTGCCGGTTTGATGTGTTTTAAAAATGTACAACCCATTTCTCATTACTGATAGGCCATTTTCTCAGCCAGCCGACTGAAGCTCTCCTCGTCTTGAAAGATTTGCAGCCCAATAGGCCTGACAAAGCGACTTACTTGGCAAATCACAAAAAAACTGGGCTGTGACCGTGGACCCAGCTGTCAGCCTCTCCACGTACTGTAATCTTCCGATGGAAGTCGGTTGTTGACCACATTGACCACGCCGCGTCGAGAGCACCAAGGCGGTGGACAATGGTGAGGCCTAGGAAGGGGACGACGCAGAGCCGGGGAAGACGCGACAGTGGATGCCCACACAGAGAGGAGTACAAGGGTTCACTGGTTCGGCTGCGCTGTGAGGTTGCCGTCGCCGCAGAATAACAAGATGTGTGGGTGAGTAGAGGGATGCCCTGGCCAGCGGTGGGGGTAGTAGGGGGCGGTGAGGCCTCCGCAGCATCACAGTCGGCCAAGGGAGGCAGGAGCACGCGGCACGACCGACGCTGGTTTGGGCGGCTGGAGCAAGAAAACCAGAGGTTGAAGAAGCACTACTGCCGTTGGATGCAGTAACTGGAGCTAGAATCGTTCATATTGACTAAGTTGACAAAGCCCTCCATCCCCGTCAACTTGGTAGGCCCACAAGTCAGCCTCCCACGATGCTGGGTTCCAGCTGGCAGGGGAGTATTCATTTTTTTGTGCGTAATAAGGAGGCACTTCCTTGCGTGCAAAGATAGCTGGTGGGTCCAACCTGTCAGCGGGGGGCATGTTTTTTCATGAAATACAGAGGCCCTTCCGGTGGTCCCAGATGTCAGGTGGAGGAATCAAAGACTTGAGAAGGCATACAGAACTAGCTAGTGTACTAGTAAAGAGACGTTGCTGAGTTTTAGAAAAAAGAGAGACGTGCTCCTATAGCTGGTTCGAATCCAAACCTAGACTATGACTATATATGGTGCTATGCTACTCTGCAAGTAATGAAACTGACATATCCAACGTTCGCTTCTCCTCTTCTCTACTTACTCTGCCTAGCATCAGAAGCTCTGGCCACAGCAACCATGTCCGCTAGCTGCTCGTCCACCTGCTCTTTAGCAGGCAACAACCAAATATGCGCCAAGTCGCCACCCATACCATCACCTATGGGTCTCATCATACCCTCGCCGGCACGCGCACCACAGCCCGTTGCTCATCGCAACCCGCTGCCTTTGGTGTGGTGCCACTACTGCAAATCACGCAGAGTCATCTGTCGCGTCTCAACCACAATCCTCAACCCTGGCCGAGTCTTCTACAAATGCCCGAATCATGGGGTAATAATATGTTTAAGTGTTGTTCTGCTGCTTTCAGTTGCTGATTTTTTTAATAGTTTGGTTGATGATCTTTCAATTTGATTCATGCAGAAAAGGGAAGATTCGTATGATTTGTATTTCTGGGAAGTTGCTGATGTGGGGGAGTGGAACTACGCTGATTATTTGGTTAGCCCAGGAATCCCAATACCAGCAGGTTGGGGTGTTGGACGAGTAACTGAAGGAACGACAGAAGAGGAAGATGCAGAGCAGAAGGTTAAAGATGCAGTTCCTATGATCATGGCCAATTAACAGCTGCTGAACGGCCTTGACAGCAATGAGGAGATGAAAGAGCTTGTGAAGATAATGGGCAAAATCAATGTGCTCTGTAGGATGATTGTCTCTTTATTTGCAGTGTATATAGCACTAATGATGTATTCAGTGGCTATGACATGAGCACTTTGCTGAAACCAGTAATGAATGAAACCTGTGTAACCCTGAAACAAGTAATGAATGAAACCTGTGAACATCTAATGATTTCTATTAACGGGAATCAGGGGGTATCCCCTTTTGCTAATAAATAAATAAATTAGCAGAGGCCCTTTTGGTAATAAATAAATAAATTAGCAGAGGCCCTTTTGGTAATGAATAAATAAATTAGCAGAGGCCCTGTCGGGTCAGCTTTGTTCTCATTCGAAGACGTCGAGCAAATTGCAGTCCAACAGCAAACTATGTCATCAAATTCAAGTTTCACGGCCAAATATGAGTACAACTAAACAACAATGTCATCATGTTTTAGTCATCATACAATCACCAAACACAAATCAGCATACATAACAAGTGATGTTCTCACAGGAAAATACTAAACAACATGTTCATCAGGTTTCAGTTGTCATAGCAAACACAATTTCACATAGTAGATAAAAACGTCTTCTGACAGGCAAATACGACAAAAGCAATGTAATCATCATCCGCAGCAGCAGCGTCAATCTTCGCCATGTGCATCAGTCTGAATCGTAATTCCGCATGGTGTCATCTTCTTCTTCGTCCTCAATGTCCTCGAACGTTGGCTTCTTCTTGATCAACTCTTGTATGTCCACAACACGACACGCGATCTTTTCGTCGGCGTCGTTGATGTGATGGCTCTCAAAGATATTAGGAACATTTGTGTTATGTTGTACATCAGGAGCAGTGTAAGCATCATCTTGTTGTGCAACTTCATTAAACGAATTCCTCTGCTCAAACCTTTGCAATACTCTCCAGTCATCGCTATGTGCAAATGTGTCTTCCAAGAAAAATATATGTGTTGCTTGATTTGCCAAAATAAAAGGCTCGTTGGTCTGGTACGCCACCTTGACATTGATGGATTTGAAATAATCATGAGCTCTGGGTTTTGCGATCCTGGAAAACAGGTTATACCAACGACAATACAACAGATCCACACACCGATGATCCTCGAAAACTGGAGATATACAACAACTGAACAATGTCTGTTACGTTAGCATACATTTTAGTTGTCTCTTTGTCATACATATCCGTGCTCATGATGGCACTGTTTTGTGTCTTCCTGCCTTCGTCTCGTGCTAGGGTGTTGTAGCGCACATCTCCAACAACGGAAGATTCATAATGTCTTACCCGAGTATCAGGACCCATTGCTAGTGAGTAAAGGGCATCATCAATTGCCAGCCCATTCTCCCGCATCTTCTTAACCTATGGTTAGGAAATAGACAAGCTGATCATCCTATGTACTCAATATATTAAAAAACTGACAGTGCAATTCAAAAGCTTACATGGCTCTTGAACCATTTCGCAAATCCTGCCATAACCAGTTTGTCAATGTTTCTTGGATTTTGCGGCAGTAACTCCTTTTTGTAGATGCTGCACAATATAGTGATCGCGTCAAACATCTAAATATATGAGAATGTGCTGCAAGTTTAGTAGATTATGATGTATAAGCTGCAGTAATTAGCACTTACTTGATACAAGGTAGTATCTCAAGACAGTTATTCAACACATACCAAACCATTTTGTCCAAATCTTTAGGTTTGTCCTCTTGTCGACTCTTCCCTGTAACTCGAACAGAATAATCGAAAACATTGAGCCCGGGATTGTCTTCATCCACCTCTTTGCTAAGCTGATCAGCTGTTTCAATGTATTTTGAGCAGAATGTCAACACTTCTGTAGCAATGTAGGCCTCTGCAATGGAACCCTCGGGTCTAGCTCTGTTCCTAACATGGCCCTTGAAAGTGCCTAGCCGCCTTTCAATAGGGTACATCCAGCCATACTGTACTGGACCTCTAAGTAGTGCCTCATCAGGTAGATGAGCAGCCAAATGTACCATCACATCAAAGAAGGCTGGAGGATATATCTTCTCAAGGTCGCATAGGATAGTTGGTATCTTGTCTCTAAGATGCTCCAAAGCATCTATCCCGATATTTCTACCGCAGAGTTCCCTGAAGAATTGTCCCAACTCTGCAACTGCTTTGTATAAGTCAGGGCGGCCCAATCCTCTAAGGATAACAGGTAAAACCCTTTGAAGTAGGACGTGGCAGTCATGAGTTTTCAACCCTTGTACCTTGTTTCCATCTACACTGACTCTCCTTTCAGGGTTGGAAGCAAATCCATGTGGGAATCTCACACATGACAAGACCTCGCAGAATTCTTTTCTTTTTACCTTGTCCAAGTCGTACACATCTGGTGCCATATCCCGTGGTTTACATTCATCTTGCACCTACAAATCCTGTCTGATACCCAGGTGTGTCAAATCAATCCTAGATTTTAAGGTATCTTTCGTCTTGCCTTCAATTTAAGAAGTGTGCCGATAATGTTATCACATATATTTTTCTCGATGTGCATCACATCAAGATTATGCCACAGATCCAAATCTTTCCAATACACCAAGTCCCACAAAGTGAACCTGCGGGTAGACAATAATCTCTCTTCTACCCTGCCACGCTTCCTTTTCACGCTACCATTATCAGGATGGTTTCCTAGTGTAATATGCCAAACCTTCTATAATTCCACTTGCAACTCATCGGCGCTGAGCCTCTTTGGCGCATCATGGTTTTCATGCTTTGCATTGAACACATGTCTTCGGTATTTTCTAGGATGCGGCTTGTCCTTGGCAAGGAAATGGCGGTGTCCAATGTAACAGATCTGGCTAAGTATTGCGTATGACAGCGGATTCCTGTTGATACGTCTCCAATGTATCTATAATTTTTGATTGCTCCATGCTATATTATCTACTGTTTTGGGCAATATTGGGCTTTATTTCCACTTTTATATTATTTTTTGGGACTAACCTATTAACTGGAAGCCCAGCCCAGATTTGCTGTTTTATGCCTATTTCAGTGTTTCGAAGAAAAGGAATATCAAACGGAGTCGAAACGGAACGGAATCAACTAGAGAAGTTATTTTTGGAACGAAAGCCACCGGATAGACTTGGACTCCACGTCAGGAGATACGGGAGGTGCTCATGAGGGTGGGGGGCGCGCCCCCCCTTGGGCGCGCCCCCTACCTCGTGGGGCCCCCATAGCTCCTCCGACGTACCCCCTGCACCCATATATACCTACGTAACATAAAACTTCCAGAACGCACAATAGATCAGGAGTTCCGCCGCCAGAAGCCTCCGTAGCCACCAAAAACCAATCTAGACCCGTTCTGGCACCCTGCCGGAGGGGGCAATTCTTCTCCGGTGGGTATCTTCATCATCCCGGTGCTCTCCATGACGAGGAGGGAGTAGTTCCCCCTCGGGGCTGAGGGTATGTACAAGTAGCTATGTGCTTGATCTCTCTCTCGCGTGTTCTTGAGATGATACGATCTTGATGTATCGCGAGCTTTGCTATTATATTTGGATCCTATGATGTTTCTTCCCCCCCCCTACTCTCTTGTAATGAATTGAGTTTCCCCTTTGGAGTTATCTTATCGGATTGAGTCTTTAAAGATTTGAGAACACTTGATGTATGTCTTGCCGTGGGTATCTGTGGTGACAATGGGATATCATGTGATTCAATTGATGTATGTTTTGGTGATCAACTTGCGGGTTCTGCCCATGAACCTATGCATAGGTGACATTAGGGTTTTGGTTGATTTGTATCTTAAGGTGTTATTCTAGTACCAACTCTAGGGCTGTTTTTGAAACTTATAGGAATAGTCCAATGGATTGATTGGAATGAATAACTTTGAGGTGGTTTCGTACCCTACCATAATCTCTTCGTTCGTTCTCCGCTATTAGTGACTTTGGAGTGACTCTTTGTTGCATGTTGAGGGATAGTTATGTGATCCAATTATGATATTATTGTTGAGGGAACTTACACTAGCGAAATTATGAACCCTAGGCCTTGTTTCCTAGCATTGCAATACCATTTACGCTCACTTTTATCATTAGTTACCTTGCTTTTTTTATATTTTCAGAGTACAAAAACTATTATCTACTATCCATATACCACTTGTATCACCATCTCTTCGCCGAACCAGTGCACCTATACAATTTACCATTGTATTGGGTGTGTTGGGGATACAAGAGACTCTTTGTTATTTGGTTGCAGGGTTGCTTGAGAGAGACCATCTTCATCCTACGCCTCCTATGGATTGATAAACCTTAGGTCATCCACTTGAGGGAAATTTTCTACTGTCCTACAAACCTCTGCACTTGGAGGCCCAACAACGTCTACAAGAAGAAGGTTGTGTAGTAGACATCAAGCTCTTTTCTGGCGCCGTTGCGGGGGAGGTGAGTGCTTGAAGTTATATCTTTAGATCTTGCAATCGAGTCTTTTAGTTTCTTGTTTTATCACTAGTTTAGTTTATAAAATAAAACTATAAAAAATGGAATTGAGTTTGTCTCATACGCTTCACCTTTTTAATATCTTCCGTGAGTATGATGGAAAGGATAATTGTGCTCAAGTGCTAGAAGAAGAAATCTATAAAATGTTTGGCACTAAATATTTGAATGATGAGCATGATTGCAATGTTGTTAGTATGAATTCCTTGAATATCCATGATGCTAATGATATGCAAAGCCACAAGCTTGGGGAAGCTATGTTTGATGAAGATGATATTTTTTGTTCGCCAAGTTTTGATGATCAAATTTATTATGATGAAAGCATGCCTCCTATCTATGATGATTATTGTGATGACACATATGCTTTAAAGAACAATAATAACCATGAAACTTTTCATCTTGATCTTAATTTTCAATCACATGATAGTTATTTTGTTGAGTTTGCTCCCACTATTATTCATGAGAAGAATTTTGCTTGTGTGGAGAGTAGTAAATTTTCTATTCTTGTAAATCATGAAAATGATGCTTTAGGTGCTGGTTATATTTTTGAATTCATTCATGATGCTACTGAAAATTATTATGAGGGAGGAATATATGCTTGTAGGAGTTGCAATAATATCAAGTTTCCTCTCTATGTGCTTAAGGTTTTGAAGTTATGCTTGTTTTACCTTCCTATGCAAGTTGATTCTTGTTCCCATAAATTATTTGCTCACAAAATCCCTATGCACAGGAAGCATGTTAGACTTAAATGTGCTAGTCATATTCTTCATGATGCTCTGTTTATGTTTCAATTCTTATCCTTTATGTGAGCATCTTTGAAATCATCATGCCTAGCTAGGGGCGTTAAACCATAGTGCTTGTTGGGAGGAAACCCAATTTTATTTTTGTCCCTTGCTTTTTGTTCCTGTTTAGTAATAAATAATTCATCTAGCCTCTGTTTAGATGTGGTTTTATGCTTTTAATTAGTGTTTGTGCCAAGTAGAACCTTTGGGAAGACTTGGGGAAAGTCTTGTTGATCATGCTGTAAAAAACAGAAACTTTAGCACTCACGAGAATTGCTGCCATTTTTATTTGGAGAGTGATATTTAGTTAATTCTTTTTGAAGATGATTAATAGATAAATTCCTCAGGTCCAGCTATTTATTTGAGAATTTTATGAGTTCCAGAAGTATACGTTTGATACAGATTACTACAGACTGTTCTGTTTTTGACAGATTCTGTTTTCATTGTGTTGTTTGCTTATTTTGATGAATCTATGGCTAGTAAAATAGTTTATAAACCATAGAGAAGTTGGAATACAGTAGTTTTAACACCAATATAAATTAAGAATGATTTCATTACAGTACCTTGAAGTGGTGATTTATTTTTCTTATACTAACGGAGCTTACGAGTTTTCTGTTAAGTTTTGTGTTGTGAAGTTTTCAAGTTTTGGATAAGGATTCGATGGACTATGGAATAACGAGTGTCAAGAGCCTAATCTTGGTTATGCCCAAGGCACCCCAAGGTAATATTCAAGGATATCCAAGAGCCTAATCTTGGGGATGCCCCGGAAGGCATCCCCTCTTTCGTCTTCCTTCATCGGTAACTTTACTTGGAGCTATATTTTTATTTACCACATGATATGTGTTTTGCTTGGAGCATCACTTTATTTTGTTAGGATTTTCTTTCTGTTATTTAGAACAATGTTTTTCATCTTTTATTTCAATAAAAGTTGCATTGATAGCCTTTACTATGCCTATTTCAGAAGTCCACATGTTGCTGTTTGAAAACAGAAAGTTTACCGCTCTTGCAATAATTCCCTAGAAAAGTCAGAATGTGATAAAATGTTGAAACCTTTTGCATATTGAGCTCTGATAAATTTACTACAGTGGTAATTTTCTTTCATAATTTTTGGAGCTAGGGAAGTATGGATGTTGCTGCATTCTTTACAGACTATCCTGTTTAGGCAGATTGCTGTTATGTTTGCATTGTCTGCATATGTTTGCTTCTTTAATGATTCTTTTGAGGATAGGACTATTAAATATGCAGAGGCATTTAGTATGAAATGTTGAATAATAATTTTAGTGATTTGCTATAGTAGAGTATGATAAGGTTTTTGCAATGGTTTATACTAACTTATCTCACGAGTCCTTGTTGAGTTTTGTGTGGATGAAGCTTTTGAGATTTAGGGAGACCGTGATATGAGAGGAATTAAGGAGACACAAAAGCTCAATCTTGGGGATGCCCAAGGCACCCCAAGATAATATTTCAAGAAGCCTCAAGCATCTAAGCTTGGGGATGCCCAGTTGGCATCCCACCTTTCTTCTTCAACAATTATCGGTTAGTTTCGGTTGATCCTAAGTTTTTGCTTCTTCACATGATGTTTGCCATTCTTAGAATGTCATTTTATTTTGCTTTGCTTGATGTTTGAATAAAGTATCAAGATCTGGAATTCTTAAATGTTAGATAGTCTTCACATAGTTGCATAATTATTCGACTACTCATTGATCTTCACTTATATCTTTCGGAGTAGTTTGTCGTTTGCTCTAGTGCTTCACTTATATCTTTTCGATCATGGTGGTAGTTTTATTTTGAAGAAATAGATGAACTCTCATGCTTCACTTAGATTATTTTGAGAGTCTTAAATATCATGGTAATTTGCTTAAAATCCTAATATGCTAAGTATTCAAGAATAATAAAATTCTCTTATAAGTGTGTTGAATTCTATGAGAAGTTTGATACTTGATAATTGTTTTGAGATATGGAGATGGTGATATTAGAGTCATGCTAGTTGAGTAGTTGTGAATTTGAGAGATACTTGTGTTGAAGTTTGTGATTCCCGTAGCATGCACGTATGGTGAATCGTTATGTGATGAAGTCGGAGCATGATTTATTTATTGATTGTCTTCCTTATGAGTGGCGGTCGGGGACGAGCGATGGTCTTTTCCTACCAATCTATCCCCTAGGAGCATGCGCGTAATACTTTGCTTTGATAACTTCTAGATTTTTTCAATAAGTATGTGAGTTCTTTATGACTAATGTTGAGTCCATGGATTATACGCACTCTCACCCTTCCACCATTGCTAGCCTCTCTAGTACCGCGCAACTTTTGCCAGTACCATAAACACACCATATACCTTCCTCAAAACAGCCACCATACCTACCTATTATGGCATTTCCCTAGCCATTCCAAGATATATTTCCATGCAACTTTCCACTCTTCCGGTTATTATGACACGCTTCATCATTGTCATATTGCTTTGCATGATCATGTAGTTGACATCGTATTTGTGGCAAAGCCACCATTCATAATTCTTTCATACATGTCACTCATGCATCATTGCACATCCCGGTACACCGCCGGAGGCATTCATATAGAGTCATATCTTGTTCTAAGTATCGAGTTGTAATTCTTGAGTTGTAAGTAAATAAAAGTGTGATCATCATCATTCAATAGAGCATTGTCCCAAAAAAAAGAGAAAGGCCAAATAAAAAATAAAGGCCAAATAAAAAAAGGGAAAGGCCAAATAAAATAAATAAATAAAAGGGACAATGCTACTATCCTTTTACCACACTTGTGCTTCAAAGTAGCACCATGATCTTTATGATAGAGAGTCTATTGTTCTGTCACTTTCATATACTAGTGGGAATCTTTCATTATAGAACTTGTCTTGTATATTCCAATGATGGTCTTCCTCAAAATGCCCTAGGTCTTCGTGAGCAAGCGAGTTGGATGCACACCCACTAGTTTCTTTTGTTGAGCTTTCATACATTTATAGCTCTATTGCATCTGTTGCATGGCAATCCCTACTCACTCACATTGATATCTATTGATGGGAATCTCCATAGCCCGTTGGTACGCCTAGTTGATGTGAGACTATCTTCTCCTTTTTGTCTTCTCCACAACCACTACTCTATTCCACCTATAGTGATATATCCATGGCTCACGCTCATGTATTGCGTGAAGATTGAAAAAGTTTGAGAACATCAAAAGTATGAAACAATTGCTTGGCTTGTCATCGGGGTTGTGCATGATTTAAATACTTTGTGTGGTGAAGATGGAGCATAGCCAGATTATATGATTTTGTAGGGATAGCTTTCTTTAGCCATGTTATTTTGAGAAGACATGATTTCTTAGTTAGTATGCTTGAAGTATTATTGTTTTTATGTCAATATTAAACTTTTGTCTTGAATCTTATGGATCTGAATATTCATATCACAAGTAAGAAGAATTACATCGAGATTATGCCAACTAGCATTCCACATCAAAAATTATCTTTTTATCATTTACCTACTCGAGGACGAGCAGTAATTAAGCTTTTGATTGCCCCATGCTATATTATCTACTGTTTTGGGCAATATTGGGCTTTATTTCCCACTTTTATATTATTTTTTGGGACTAACCTATTAACCGGAGGCCCAGCCCAGATTTGCTGTTTTATGCCTATTTCACTGTTTCGAAGAAAAGGAATATCAAATAGAGTCGAAACGGAACGAAATCAACTGGAGAAGTTACTTTTGGAACGAAAGCCACTGGATAGACTTGGACTCCACGTCAGGAGATACGGGAGGTGCTCACGAGGGTGGGGGCGCCCCCCTAGGGCGCCCCCTGCCTCGTGGGGTCCCCGTAGCTCCTCCGACGTACCCCCTGCACCGATATATACCTACTTAACCTAAAACTTCTAGAACGCACAATAGATCGGGAGTTCCGCTTCTAGAAGCCTCCGTAGCCACCAAAAACCAATCTAGACCCGTTCCGGCACCCTGCCGGAGGGGGCAATCCTTCTCCGGTGGCCATCTTCATCATCCCGGTGCTCTCCATGATGAGGAGGGAGTAGTTCTCCCTCGGGGCTAAGGGTATGTACCAGTAGCTATGTGTTTGATCTCTCTCTCTCTCTCTCTCTCGTGTTCTTGAGATGATATGATCTTGATGTATCGCAAGCTTTTCTATTATATTTGGATCCTATGATGTTTCTTCCCCCCCCCCTCTACTCTCTTGTAATGAATTGAGTTTCCCCTTTGGAGTTATCTTATCGGATTGAGTCTTTAAAGATTTGAGAACACTTGATGTATGTCTTGCCGTGGGTATCTGTGGTGACAATGGGATATCATGTGATTCACTTGATGTATGTTTTGGTGATCAACTTGCGGGTTCTGCCCATGAACCTATGCATAGGGGTTGGCACACATTTTCGTCGTGATTCTCCGGTAGGAACTTTGGGGCACTCTTTGAGGTTCTATGTGTTGGTTGAATAGATGAATTTGAGATTGTGTGATGCATATCGTATAATCATACCCACGGATACTTGAGGTGACATTGGAGTATCTAGGTGACATTAGGGTTTTGGTTGATTTGTATCTTAAGGTGTTATTCTAGTACGAACTCTAGGGCTGTTTGTGACACTTATAGGAATAGCCCAACGGATTGATTGGAAAGAATAACTTTGAGATGGTTTCGTACCCTACCATAATCTCTTCGTTCGTTCTCCGCTATTAGTGACTTTGGAGTGACTCTTTGTTGCATGTTGAGGGATATTTATGTGATCCAATTATGATATTATTGTTGAGGGAACTTACACTAGCGAAAGTATGAACCCTAGGCCTTGTTTCCTAGCATTGCAAGACCGTTTACGCTCACTTTTATCATTAGTTACCTTGCTATTTTTATATTTTCAGATTACAAAAACTATTATCTACTATCCACATACCACTTGTATCACCATCTCTTCACCGAACTAGTGCACCTATACAATTTACCATTGTATTGGGTGTGCTGGGGACACAAGAGACTCTTTGTTATTTGGTTGCAGGGTTGCTTGAGAGAGACCATCTTCATCCTATGGCTCCTACGGATTGATAAACCTTAGGTCATCCACTTGAGGGAAATTTGCTACTGTCCTACAAACCTCTGAACTTGGAGGCCCAACAACGTCTACAAGAAGAAGGTTGTGTAGTAGACATCATGTGTCACAGCGAACACATGCATTGTAACCATGTGTCGTTCGCCTTGACATAGTGCCCAAAGCCGGATAATCATGGATGCAGCAAATTATAACAGCATGCAGAAAGAAATCAGCTGGTGGGCTACTATATAGGTCTCGAGTGAGAACACCCCTCCATAGTTGTTGAAGTTCCTCCACAAGAGGCTCCATGAACAAATCAAAATCCTTTACAGGACTTTTTGGACCTGGGATGAGCAAGGCCATCATGTAGTTTGATTCTTTGGTGCAGACATTTGGAGGCATGTTGTAAGGGATAACAAGCACTGGCCACATGCTATATGTGGCGCTCTGGTGGCCAAATGGGTTAAATCCATCTGAAGCTAAGCCAAGTCTAATGTTTCTCGGTTCAGCAGCAAACTTTTCGTGCTTCTGATTGAAGCTTTTCCACTCACTACCATGTGATGGATGGCTCATTACATTCTGATCTTTGTACTCCTGGTTCCTAGAATGCCACAGTACATCATCTCTTGTTCCAGCATCATGAAACAACCTCTGCAATCTTGGTGTAATTGGAAAATGTCTCAGAACATTATGATTAATCCTCTTCACAGCATCGCCATCTTTCCATCTTGATGATTTGTATTTCGGGCATTCACTTAAGTTGGCATAATTCTTCCGGAACAGAACACAATTATTCTTACAAACATGGATCATATCATATCCAATTCCAACTACACGAAGGAAATTCTTCATTTTACTGTAGGTGTGTGGCAGCTCAAACACATCTGGGAAAGCTTTGCGGAAAGCAGCCAACATCGCATCGAATGATTTGTTGGCCATCCGCTCAGATGTCTTCACCTAAAGAAAGGTGACCATAGCTGAGAATACTGACAACTTATTTCCTGGGGTGATAGCACGTTGCATTGTTCCAACATGCGGGCCCAGCATTTTTCTTCTGCACGTGAAATTTCATGGAATGCACGAGCATTTCGTAGCATTGTTTCAATGTTGGTCAAACTCACTGGCTCCACCACCACCTCCTCCTCCTCCTCTTCCACCTGAGCATCAGGCAGATCAAGATGGTGATCTTCTGCTTCCACGTAGTCAATAACATTGACGTTCACAGCTTCACCATGATGAACCCACCTAGTATATGTGACCGACATCCATACAAGTGTAGATGATTTTGCACAGTTGCCTGGGGTCTTGTAACTGAATTCATACAACTGCTACACAGGCAGAGCACATCCGATTTCGGACCACCGTACTCAGCTCTGATGAAGTTCATGAAGTTTTCAACCCCCTTGACATATGCAGCGACGAATCTTCGAGCAGATGTTATCCAAGTCCTGTCCATCTGTTAGACATACAAATTAGTTGTTCTACTAGATATTACAGGAAAAACATATATGCGTTTTTATGAAGTCCAGAAGAAAATACCTAGTTCGATGTCTAAAGCTATGGCAAGATATTTGGACGAGTAGATCTAAGTAACGAAATATATGTAAAGCTAATTCAGCAAACAAATTTGAGTCCTAAATTATGGCAGGCTGTTTCAGGAGTCAATGAGGCCGAGCACACAGCCATCAAACTATCGAAGGCCACCGCAGCAACAAAGATCGAGTATAAAGCGGTGTATAGCTATTTCACCTAACAGATTGGCTACTAGACCATGGCAATCTACGTCACAATAAATATATGGTAGGATATTTTAGCAACTAATCAGCCTTGGCATGCCATCTCAGCTAAGCAGATTGAGTGCAGAACAGGGCAAGGAAGCTTCTTAAGCAGAGCATATTGACTGTAAACTACTTCGGCAAACAGTGAGATTAACATCGTCTATTAGCTAACATTTAGTGCTACACCGTAATGCACGGGGCCTCAGTCTAGAATGCGCGTACCGTGGGAGAAGCTGACCGCCGTGCGTCTCCACACGAACGTCGCCAGCGGTGGCGGCGCTGACCGCCATGCGCCTCCACAAGAACGTCGCCAGCGGTAGCGGCGCGGCTAGAGGACATCAGTCTACGAGAGTGTACTATGGGAGCGAGAGGATCGCCATGGATCCCCTCGACGAACCGCGGCACCGCCGTATTGGTGTGGTGGGGAGGGCAGCTTTGGCGGAGCGAATGGAGTGGAGGGGGATGGGGGGAGGGGGGTTTGGGGAATATTATTGGCTAGTTGGCCGAAGGGCGGTTGAATCTAGCATTTGGGGGAATTTTTGGTGGGGGGGGATTTTCACATGGTGGGAGGGGGGAGTTTGGCGCATGGTCCGTTTCTCCAAGTGCAGTCCCACGTGTCAGTGAAGAGGCAAGCCGAAGCGCGTTCCGTTTGCATGAGCCGTGTGCAGGACCGAACGTGTGTGGGGTGCAATGCGACCGTGACAGGGGTGGGAAGCCATAGTAGGGATTACGTCAGTACATTCTTAGGCGAGCAGTGGGTTATATCACCCCTATTTTGTTTTTGACCTTCTTTCTTTTTTAGGCATGGGACCAAACCAAGGTTGATCTCTGCGAGTGTACCGCGTTTTTCCCTTTAAACTAGGTGCTTCGCCCCTCAAAAAAAACTTGTTGCTTCACGCGATCCATCGATACTACTACTAGTAATCCAGTAATCCCGACTAAAACGGCGCGGCCTGGTCTTTTCCCGCGCGATATGCTGGGAGGTTGGCTTAGTTGGGTTTTTTAGGATGAGTAATGCTACACCTACGTAGTCCCAGTTACGTAATTAACATATTGTGAAATGTGTGAGCTGTTGATTGTAGATTGGGGGGAGGGAGGGGCCCACCACCATGAAAATCAGGGGAGGAGAGAGAGAGGCAATTTACGTTAACCCTTTCGTAGGTTCCCGTAGATATAGAAAGATGTGAAATGCGTGAATGTGCATTTGCAGATAAGGCCTTCCCTCGTTCATCATTTTCACCCACAAGATCTTGATCTTTCGTGCAACGCACGGGCATCTAGCTAGTACTCCTACAATATACTATATTATTGTGAAAGTTCATATACACCGGCCGAGATTAATGCAAACACGGTAAATTTTCATTACATTTCAAACTTCTATAGGAAAGAAAAATAAAAGAAACCCGACCCTAAACCTATTCTACGGCGGCGACCGACGTCCTCCATCTGCGATCTACATGTACGGGGGTGGGGTTCAAGACCCGTGAAGTGAAGGAGCAGTCTCTGGCGAGGAAAAGTAGAACACGGGAGACGGACCGGCCAGTTGGCACACCATGCCCTACCGCCTCCCATGCCCTACTCATCCTCGGAGGAGTCCCCGACCTCGGCAGTGCCGGACGTTGGACGACGGCAAGTAGGACGCGTGGCTGACTGTGCTCCCATCGTCGGCTGCCAACATGGCCACCACTTGTGCGGCGACTTGAACAAGGGCAGCGACCTCGACCTCCATGGTGTGGAGGTTAGCTGGGCATTGCCGCTTTAAGTAGCACATTGCTACCTCTTGAGCACTGCGCTGGTTTTCCCCAAAGAGGAAGGGATGATGCAGCAAAGTAGTGTAAGTATTTCCCTCAGTTTTGAGAACCAAGGTATCAATCCAGTAGGAGGCTACACGCGAGACCCTCGTACCTGCACAAAACAAATAAATCCTCGCAACCAACGCGAATAGGGGTTGTCAATCCCTACACGGCCACTTATGAGAGTGAGATCTGATAGATATGATAAGATAATATTTTTGGTATTTTTATGATAAAGATGCAAAGTAAAATAAAGGAAAAGTAAAAAAAAGCAAAGGTAATAACTAAGTAGTAGGAGATTAATATGATGAAGATAGACCCGGGGGCCATAGGTTTCACTAGTGGCTTCTCTCGAGAGCATAAGTATTCTACGGTGGGTGAACAAATTACTGTTGAGCAATTGACAGAATTGAGCATAGTTATGAGAATATCTTGGTATGATCATGTATATAGGCATCACGTCCGAGACAAGTAGACCGACTCCTGCCTCCATCTACTACTATTACTCCACTCATCGACCGCTATCCAGCATGCATCTAGAGTATTAAGTTAAAAACATAGTAACGCCTTAAGCAAGATGACATGATGTAGAGGGATAGACTCATGCAATATGATGAAAATCCCATCTTGTTATCCTCGATGGCAAAAATACAATACGTGCCTTGCTGGCCTACTGTCAATGGGAAAGGACACCGCAAGATTGAACCCAAAGCTAAGCACTTCTCTCATTGCAAGAAAGATCAATCTAGTAGGCCAAACCAAACTGATAATTCGAAGAGACTTGCAAAGATAACTAATCATACATAAAAGAATTCAGAGAAGATTCAAATATTGTTCATAGATAGACTTGATCATAAACCCACAATTCATCGATCTCAACAAACACACCGCAAAAAGAAGATTACATCGAATAGTTCTCCACAAGAGAGGGGGATAACATTGTATTGAGATCCAAAAAGAGAGAAGAAGCCATCTAGCTAATAACTATGGACCCGTAGATCTGAGGTAAACTACTCACACTTCATCGGAGGGGCTATTGTGTTGATGTAGAAGCCCTCCGTGATCGATGCCCCCTCCGGCGGAGCTCCGGAACAGGCCCCAAGATGGGATCTCGTGGATACAGAAAGTTGCGGTTATGGAATTTGCTTTTTGGCTTCGTATCTGATCGTTTGGGGGTACGTATGTATATATAGGAGGAAGGAGTACGTAGTGGAGCAACAGGGGGCCCACGAGGGTGTAGGGCGCGCCTGGGGGGGTAGGCGCGCCTCCGTACCTCGTGGGATCCTCTTTTGTGTCTTGACGTAGGGTCCAAGTCTCCCGGGTCTTATTCGTTGAGAAAATCACGTTCCCGAAGGTTTCATTCCGTTTGGACTCCGTTTGATATTCCTTTTCATTGAAACCCTAAAACAGGCAAAAAACAGCAATTCTGGGCTGGGCCTTCGGTTAATAGGTTAGTCCAAAAAATAATATAAAAGTGGAAAATAAACCCCAATAATGTCCAAAACAGTAGATAATATAGCATGGAGAAATCAAAAATTATAGATACGTTGGAGACGTATCAAGCATCCCCAAGCTTAATTCCTGCTCGTCCTCGAGTAGTTAAATGATAAAAACAGAATTTTTGATGCGGAGTGCTACTTGGCATAATTTTAATGTAATTCTTCTTAATTGTGGTATGAATATTCAGATCCGAGAGATTCAAGACAAAAGTTTAATATTGACATAAAAATAATAATACTTCAAGCATACTAAAAAAACCAATTATGTCTTCTCAGAATAACATGGCCAAGGAAAGTTATCCCTACAAAATCATATAGTCTGGTTATGCTCCATCTTCACCACACAAAATATTTAAATCATGCACAACCCCAATGACAAGCCAAGCAATTGTTTCATACTTTTGACATTCTCAAAACTTTTTCAATCTTCACGCAATACATGAGCGTGAGCCATGGACATAATACTATAGGTGGAATAGAATGGTGGTTGTGGAGAATACAAAAAGGGAGAAGAGAGTCTCACATCAACTAGGCGTATCAACGGGCTATGTAGATGCCCATCAATAGATATCAATGTGAGTGAGTAGGGATTGCCATGCAACAGATGCACTAGAGCTATAAGTATATGAAATCTCAAAAAGAAACTAAGTGGGTGTGCATCCAACTTGCTTGCTCATGAAGACCTAGGGCATTTTGAGGAAGCCCATCATTGGAATATACAAGCCAAGTTCTATAATGAAAAATTCCCACTAGTATATGAAAGTGATAACATAGGAGACTCTCTATCATGAATATCATGGTGCTACTTTGAAGCACAAGTGTGGTAAAAGGATAGTAACATTGCCCCGTCTCTCTTTTTCTCTCATTTTTTATTTGGGCCTTTTCTCTTTTTTATGGCCTCTTTTTTTTGTCCGGAGTCTCATCCCGACTTGTGGGGGAATCATAGTCTCCATCATCCTTTCCTCACTAGGAAAATGCTCTAATAATGCTGATCATCACACTTTTATTTTTCTTACAACTCAATAATTACAACTCGATATGACTCTATATGAATGCCTCCGGCAGTGTACCGGGAAATGCAATGAATCAAGAGTGACACGGATGAAAGAATTATGAATGGTGTCTTTGCCACAAATACGATGTCAACTACATGATCATGCTAAGCAATATGACAATGATGGAGTGTGTCATAATAAATGGAACGGTGGAAAGTTGCATGGCAATATATCTTGGAATGGCTATGGAAATGCCATAATAGGTAGGTATGGTGGCTGTTTTGAGGAAGGTATATGGTGGGTGTATGATACCGGCAAAAGGTGCGCGGTATTAGAGAGGCTAGGAAAGGTGGAAGGGTGAGAGAAGTGCGTATAATCCATGGACTCAACATTAGTCATAAAGAACTCATATACTTATTGCAAAAATTTACAAGTTATCAAAGCAAAGTATTACACGCATGCTCCTAGGGGGATAGATTGGTAGGAAAAGACTATCGCTCGTCCCGGACCGCCACTCATAAGGAAGACAATCAAAAAATAAATCATGCTCCGACTTCATCACATAACGGTTCACCATATGTGCATGCTACGGGAATCACAAACTTTAACACAAGTATTCTTCAAATTCACAATTACTCAACTAGCACAACTTTAATATTACCATCTTCATATCTCAAAACAATTATCAAGCATCAAACTTCTCATAGTATTCAACACACTCATAAGAAAGTTTTATTATTAATCTTGTATACCAAGCATATTAGGATTTTAAGCAAACTACCATGCTATTTAAAACTCTCAAAATAATCTAAGTGAAGCATGAGAGATCAATACTTTCTATAAAACAAATCCACCACCATGCTCTAAAAGATATAAGTGAAGTACTAGAGCAAAACTATATAACTCAAAAGATATAAGCGAAGCACATAAAGTATTCTAACAAATTCCAAATCATGTATGGCTCTCTCAAAAGGTGTGTACATCAAGGATGATTGTGGTAAACTAAAAAGTAAAGACTCAAATAATTCCAATAGTAACTTTTTTAAGCTCCCTGTCCAATAGTACTAGTGGAGTACTGACAACAGTTGTACTAGAGTATGCAGTGCTCATAGTTGTACCCTCCTTCCATTTATATAGGGCCTATGTGGAGGAGAGATATGTGTAAAAGTAAGGGGAGTGAGCTCTCATGCAAGAGCCTAGCTATATACGCATTCCCAGTTAAATACGTACAATAAATATGAAGAAAGAGATGGATAGGAGATGGAAAAAGTACTAATACAATAGCCAACCTTATAATTTTTTTGCGGGAAATAGCCAACCTTATAGCCCACACTACTTTATGAGTGCATATAATAGATGATGGCTATAGATTACATGGCAGTTCCTTATAGCCATCGACTGGCTATATTATTAACCATGCTCTAATGTGTTTTTCAAAACCGCATTTGACTATTGACAAGATTAATAATACATGAGATGTATAATGTGATAATTATATCATTGGAAGCTCCTTGCACATATGTATCCCTGCCTTACCCTCCCTTCCGGTCACTTACTGGCGGACCCCATGCTTGCTAGGCCCCGCATGTCAGTTACTCAAGGGGTTCGGCCACGTTAGGGGATCCTCATCCGTAGTATACTCCCTCTGTTTTTATTTACTATGCATAAAATGACGCGGGCGGGGGAGGGGGAGGGACATCAGTTTGCTCTCAACTGTGGTCCCACAAGTGAGCGAAAACGCAAGTCAAAGCGCGCTCCATTCGGTGAGCGATGTGGAGATCCAGCGTGCCGGGATGCAACGCGAACGCGACAAGAGCGATGTACAGTCAAAACCGATTGACCGGTCGTCACCGGAACCACTATTCACACAAGAACCTTCGTTGCTCGGCCTATGCCAGCCACTGCCCTAAAACCACACCTAATCTCCAGCCCCTTCCCCCACCTTTCGATCCCCTAGCCCGCATCAGGCGTCCCCTAGTTCGCTGGAAAGCCATGGTGCGCCGCAAGATCACGTACTACAAGATGCTGACGCCAAAGCGCTGCGCAGAAATCATGGCGGCGGTCGGTGCCAGAGACCTCCGTTCTCAAGCTTGCTTTCGGCGGGCCAATCCTCGAGTTCTGTAGAGCTAAGCTACGAGGAGGAGGAAGCCGATCCAATGTTCATGGTGGAGGTCGCGATGCAGAAGGCCCCCGATGGGTATGAGACGATGGACGTCGACTTCGTGCCAGCGTCCGAGTCCCCCATGGTGCAGGCGGACTAGCGATTCAACTTGGCGATACTGAAGGAGGACTGGGAGGCAGAGGCTCAACTCGACGCGGAGCGCGCGCATGCCGCTGCCATCGAGGCTCTCCTGCAGGCAGAACCGGATGTCGTGGATGTGAACCGGGCGGCGGAGGCTCAACTTGAGGCAGAGCGCACAGATGCCGCTGCCATCGAGGCCCTCCTACAGGCGCAACCGGACGTCCAGGACTTGAACCGGGCGGCAGAGGCTCAACTCAACGCAGAGCACGCGAATGCCGCTCTCATTGAGGCCCTCCTACAGGCGGAACCGGACGTCCTGGACTTGAACCGGGCGGCGGAGGCTCGACTCGACGCGAAGCGCGCGGATGCCGCTGCCATCAAGGCCCTCCTGCAGGCGGAACCGGACGTCCTTGACTTCAACCGGGCGGTGCTCTCGTCCGTGCAGAGCACCCGCACGCTCCGCGTGAACGAGTAGCTGGAGGCCGAGGACAACCACGGTGCGGAGACACACGTCGGAGCTACGGCTGGTTCGCGCCGGTAGCCAAAGACGACGAGGCTATCTCGTTCCGCGATCAGCGATAGTTTTTCTTTATGTTGTTGTTTTATGGATCTTTTGCTGTGTAAAAACATATATTGTTATGCGAGTCGCCTGACTTGGGTCAGTCTACCATTTCAGGCAGTTGGATGAATATCCTACATCTCCTAACCCTTCTTCCTCACCTCGTCTTCTTCCCCAATAGACCACCGCACGTGCCTTACGGATACTCCCCAATATGCGGTTGGATAAACATACTCTATGAACGAAAATTATGTGTCAGCGGTAGGATGGCTAAGTTTTGTTTGTTCACATGCGACAGCACGTGTCAGTGAGGGTGCATTCCCTTGGTTGGGTTTGGGGCGTGCATGAGGGACTGTGCATGTGAGGGTGCGGTGCGACCGCGGCGTGCAGGAGCGACCGTGTGAGGGTGCGGTGCGACCGCGACACCCGTGCGTAAGTGTACCTCCTTTTCATTTTGAAAACTTTAGGCAAGCTTGGCAAAAATCTGTGGCAAAGTATGGCAATGCAAGGCCTAGACCCAAACAGGATAAGTACGTAGTACTACGTACTAGGAGTACTAGTGTTAAAAAAGAATGGCGGGGTTTTCCTTCGCGGAATTAATTGATATAAATCCTCGTTTCATGTGTCAATTAATGCGTATTTTCTCCAAATCCCAAAGAGCTAACCATCTCACTCCTCATTGCTTGATTAATGCAGCGCCATGCAAACCAACCTTCTCATTTCCGCATGCATGCAGGGGATATTAATGTCCTTGGTTGCTAGTACGAGGCAAACCCCATCAATTTTGCCTCGATTAGTGTTAGTGGCCTTTTGCAAATTGTAATCTTAATATACTAGCCTTGTGTACAAAAAATGGTGGTAGTAACTATATTTGACATCCTTCCCCATTGCGGTGACGTCGACGATATCTCGAACATTGTTGTTTGGCGAAGTGCGTTTGACGGAGACCACAATTGAGGGAGACCACGGTAAGTCGTTCGCAAGTGCCGCCTGGAAGCCAAGACAACCGCCTTATTTGCATCCAGGAAGTCCGTTGAACCAAAAGACGCGTAAATGTACTAGTACTACTTGTACACAATAGCGTCATCCGTCCAGCTTAGTGCGGTGAGATGGTTTCTAGAAGAAGACGATGGAGAAGCGGAGTCAGCAAAGAGTGAAATGATGGTTGCTTCGTCCGCGCTTTATGATTTGATGCCTCACTGCTTTGTGATTTGTGATAGAAGGGACATGGGAGTAGACTCTGTCCTCTATACTGTACATGCGTCCAAGCACGGGAGAAAGAGGAGAGACGCTGCATTTTTCTATTCCTTCAATCAATCAATCAATCAGGGAGCTTCGGTTCCATTCTTTTGGCTTTGGCAACACCGTCCACAATGGTTCCCATGATGCCAAAAGCTATTTTCACATTTGGCTACACATCGTGGATGCCCTTAACCGTAACACTTGGTTTTGCTCCTGTGCGCTATCTATACAAATCTCAATTATATTGATCTAAAAAATTATAGAATCAAGATTAGTAAAAAGGAGGTGATTTGCCGCGTGGATGGCGGGGCAGGTTTCTTATTTTTAGAGGACGTTGTCCTGGTGGTTTGCTAACATGTGGTTCCACGTGTCAGTGCTTTACCAAGCCGATCCGCTTCCCACATGAGGCAGAACAACGGCAAAAGCAACACGTGGTCAAATTGAAGAAGATCAGGGAGAAGCGGATTTAGCAACGAGTGAAATGATGGTTGCTTCGTCCCTCCAACTTATTTTTTTTAGCATTATTACTTCGTCGCTCCAACTTAACTGCATGAAAGGTGCAACTTTGTGATTTGATGCCTCATTGCTCATTACTAAGCCGATGCCATGACTGGGTGCTTCACCCTGATTGCTCTGCACTGTATTCCGGTATGGCACGTGGACCCGGTAGCTTGATACCCCACACGTCAGCGAAAGGGACTAGAAGATTTATGAAAGCGAGTGCTCCACTCTTACGACGGAGGAGTACATGACACGACGACCCAGTTAACTGTCACTTGTACCGTATATAGTACTATAGTTTTGTTGTTTCGCACGATCCATCGATACAAACCCGATTAAACAGGAAAGGGCGGGATTTTTCCCGCGCGGTATATGATACTGGCCATACATTTCAAAGGCAATTTTCATGTATGCAAACTGAATAATTAAGTAACTTTATGATATCTAGGAAAACTAAAACACATATGATTTACTGTGTTAGAGTGTAGTAGTAGTGCTGTATTGCATAGTGGTTAGATGTAAACTGCGAGAACGTCTAGAGATGTAGTTTTGGAGGGCCTATAGAGAGAAAAGCGTAATACGTTCACCGAACTTCAGAATAAGCTAATTACGATCACTATATACGTTTTGCCGTGATTATACGACCACTTGCTCACGGTTCAGCATCGGATTGCACCCTTTTGATCGGCCAAATAGTCTGCGTGGCACCATGTTGACTACTTAAATTGACCATGTTCCTTGTGGGTCCCACCTGTCAGTTCGCATAGGGAAAAGGACACATAAACAAAAATTTACGCAGGCGCGACAAGACTCCACCCCGTGAGCTGGAATCACCTGGTTGTGTATTTGTCTATCAGGGCCTGATGTGTGCGCATGCACGTGTAGGTTGAGCACTTGAGCGTGAGAGTGTGTGTTGGTCGTGTGGTGTACTGGTGTGTGCATGCACGCGTGCGTGTGAGTGTTGCGTGCGTGCGTGGTTGCGTGTGTACGTGTGAGAGTTGCGTGCGTGCGTGGGTACATGTGTTCGTGTGAGTGTTGCGTGCATGCAGTTCATGTGCATGCGTGCGTGTGTGTATAATCACCACACCAGCTCCTGTGTGTTAAAACAAACGGTTCAGCATACCAATACAAGGCCACCTTGTCCGTTGTGCCCGCGGTCAGGACTTCGAACCACCGTCCAATAATTTTTTGTCGTTTGTTTTCATTCTTACTAGCAAGATGCCCGCGTGTTGCACGTAACATCAAGATGCATTTTTATGACTAGTTTATCTTGTGAGAGAAAGGGATGAACGAGGGAAGGCCTTATTTGCAAATGTGGAGAGGTGTGTGGGTACGTTTTTGCAAAATTGTCAGTTTCTTTCCTATCCGTCAGATATAAATTGGACGGCCTATATTGCAGGATGGCCGGCACACCATCATCACCAACTCTGTTTTTTATAAGAGTGTATTTTATCCCTACTCTTATAAAAAGCATAGTCGGTGATGATCGCGTGCCTGCCATCCTGCAATATAGGCCATCCGATCTATATCTGACGGATAGGAAGGAAACTATGGCAATTTTGCAAAAAGATACCCACACCCCTCTCCACACTTCCAAATAAGGCCTTCCCTTGTTCATCCTTTTCTCCCACAAGATAAACTACTCATACAAATGGATCTTGATGTTCCGTGCAATGCATGGGCATCTTGCTAGTATTTTATAAGAGTGTAGATGTAGAGTAGATACAAGCCGACATGTGGGCCCGATGGTAGTGAGATAATGTGATGCAACAATAGAGGTGCCACATGGAGCGTTTAACTGGTCAACTAGTCATGTCTTGAGCAAATACAGAGTTGTACGGTGAGCCCGTGACTGTATAATAACCACAAAACGTAAATGGTGACCGTAATGAGTGGATTCTGAAGTCCAATGTACTTATTGTGCTTTCGCTTCAAATACAATGATCGTCATTGTATATATCACGAGAGAAAGATGAAACATGCGTGAATGTGCTGGGGGCTTACTTTTAGAGGACCTGGAGACAGTTTGTGTGCATACGTGAAAGGGACGTAGGGGGGGTATGCGACGGAGAGAGAGATGCTCTTCGTTTCTCTTTATTATGACTAACTTTATATATAGTATAAAGATATACAAATTCACAGCGCGGGATATATATCATTGTGGGCACCATGCAATGCAAGCGTTCATACTCCTCCATATAACTTTGTAATTTTGTATATATGTAGAAATTCTAAAATATTTTTTTGGCCACACTTTATTCAAAAGGAATGTTGTATGCGAAATAAACGTGAAGAGAGGGCTTTTTAGATCAATGGGGTACGTGATGTAATATGTGTGAATGTGTAGTTGATGCATTTGGAGGGCCTAGAGAGGTATGTGTGTGTGTATTACGTATCCGAGAGAGGCATGGATAGAGGGGCCGACGGGGGGGGGGGGGGGAGGGGCGTGGGAGAGATAGCATGAGAAATGAGAGTGGTCTAGAGAGAGAAAGACGAATATGATGTCACGACGAGAGATTCCCTTGAGTGTGTATATGCAAGGGGGAGTGGATAGAGGCACCAGGAGAACATATTTTTTGTGTGTGGCGTCTGTGTTGGTATGTGTGGATGTGAGAAGATAACGGGACATGGGGGCAGAGGGTGTGTCACCGCGTGAGGTCCGGTGGGTCGAGGTGAGGCCCTTCGTTCGGTTCCGTCCTGCGCCACATTGGTCGGCCCGTGACGCATTTAGGGAGACCCATGGATGACTAGTCGTACAAGACAAAGATAGCATAATTGTGAAGCACTCTATGCCGACTAACAAAGCCGGCTAGGATTTATAACCCTAGGTTATCGGACTAAGGTAACCCCTTTATCTCTGATATTACTATTCATCCAACCTAACTTTAAGGGGCATCCTACAGAATGCTCTACTTGAATCATACTCGTCGATTAGGAAGAGTGGTGTGAGACAATGCGTGAGAGACAGGCCTAAAGCTAATGTGCGTACAGGAGACACATAGGCAGGTTTATGTATATAGAAAGGGTCGATGGGGATTGTGCGTGTGTATTCTTGCGAGAGGAAGAGTGCTTGTGATAAAGGTTAGTGAAAACAGTCGTAAATGGTTAGGAGAGGGAGGGAGGGTTATATCGAGAGCATGTGTGCGAGAAAGACACCTCGGGAGAGAGTGTGTGAGCATGTGTGAGAGACCAGCGATGGAGAGTGAAACTACACGTACAAGACTGCTGCACACATTGATTAAAGATATAAATTGTATCCAAATATTAGGATGGGATCATGATATTTGCAATTCGCATAAGGAACGGTCATTGATCTATCGGACATCTAGATTCTATCGAATTTGAGCATGTCTATGTTATTATTCGACACAATTGATCCACATAGTTAGTATTTTGAACTCCAGACAATGCATCGCTTTAGCAATCGAATATAAACGTGAGTATAGTTCATGTTGTGTGTGTAAAGCATATTATACATATGAAAGTTACACAATGAACATTATAAATAGCTACCTATGAACTAGCATACATTTGAATTCAACTTAAGGTGGTTTAAAAAAAATCAAATTCAACATGAAGTCCATTCAAATAATTGAATTTGATATCATGGCATTTGTAAATCATACCTAAATCATGGGTGCACCGATCTTTGCTCTGATTTTGTACATAATACCATACATAGTCATGTACAAAATACATTCTAATTTAGCTCCTCCATTCCAAAATAATCATAGTTATAGGATTTTCAAGTGTCAAAATTTCAAAAAGAAGCAGATATTTTAATGAGGTTTTCAAACATACAATGTCAAATTTAACGTTGTCTATTTAGGTCAATGCTCAAAGTTCAAGAGTACTCCAAACGTGAATACTTGTGTTTCAAAATTTCGAACGAAGCGCCAAAAGAGCCTCTACTCGCCCGAAACCGCGTGAGATGAATGTTTGGTAGTACAAGGAAATTACTTTTCTAATAACTCCGACCTGTGAAACCTACCGGCCCGACGTCCAAAGTGAAGGAAATATGCCCTAGAGGCAATAATAAAGTTATTATTTATTTCCTTATATCATGATAAATGTTTATTATTCATGCTAGAATTGTATTAACCGGAAACATAATACATGTGTGAATACATAGACAAACAGAGTGTCACTAGTATGCCTCTAGTTGACTAGCTCATTAATCAAAGATGGTTAAGTTTCCTAACCATAGACATGAGTTGTCATTTGATTAACAGGATCACATCATTGGGAGAATGATGTGATTAACTTGACCCATTCCGTTAGCATAGCACTTGATCGTTTAGTTTGTTGCTATTGCTTTCTTCATGACTTATACATGTTCCTATGACTATGAGATTATGCAACTCTCGTTTACCGGAGGAACACTTTGTGTGCTACCAAACGTCACAACGTAACTGGGTGATTATAAAGGTGCTCTACAGGTGTCTCTGAAGGTACTTGTTGGGTTGGCATATTTCGAGGTTAGGATTTGTCACTCCAATTGTCGGAGAGGTATCTCTGGGACCTCTCGGTAATGCACATCACTTAAGCCTTGCAAGCATTGCAACTAATGAGTTAGTTGCGGGATGATGTATTACGGAACGAGTAAAGAGACTTGCCGGTAACGATATTGAACTAGGTATTGAGATACCGACGATCGAATCTCGGGCAAATAACATACCGATGACAAAGGGAACAACGTATGTTGTTATGCGGTTTGACCGATAAAGATCTTCGTAGAATATGTAGGAACCAATATGAGTATCCAGGTTCCGCTATTGGTTATTGACCGGAGACATGTCTCGGTCATGTCTACATAGTTCTCGAACCCGTAGGGTCCGCACGCTTAACGCTATGATGACAGTTATATTATGAGTTTTATGTTTTGATGTACCGAAGGATGTTCGGAGTCCCGGATGTGATCACGGACATGACGAGGAGTCTCGAAATGGTCGAGACATGAAGATTGATATATTGGAAGCCTATGTTTGGATATCGGAAGTGTTCCGGGTGAAATCAGGATTTTACCGGAGTACAGGTTACCGGAACCCCCCGGGGGCTTAATGGGCCTACATGGGCCTTAGTGGAAAAGGAGGGAAGCTAAGGAAGTGTGGGGCGCGCCCCCCCAAGGCCCAAACCGAATTGGTTTAGGGCAAGGGGTGCCGGCCCCCCTCTTTCCTTCTTCCCCCCTCCCAAGTCCTAATCCAACAAGGAAAGGGAGGGGGGAATCCTACTCCTGGTGGGAGTAGGACTCCTCCTGGCGCGCCTATGCCCTGGCCGGCCGCACCCCCCTTGCTCCTTTATATACAGGGGCAGGGGGCACCCTAGAGACATAAAAATTGATCCCTTGGATCTCTTAGCTGTGTGTGGTGCCCCCCTCCACCATAATCCACCTCGGTCATATCGTAGCGGTGATTAGGCGAAGCCCTGCGTCAGTCGAACATCATCATCGTCACCACACAGTCGTGCTGATGGAACTCTCCCTCAAAGCTCGGCTGGATCGGAGTTTGAGGGATGTCATCGAGTTGAACGTGTGCAGAACTCGGAGGTGCCGTGCGTTCGGTACTTGATCGGTCGGATCGTGAAGACGTATGACTACATCAACCGCGTTGTTCTAATGCTTCCGCTTTCGGTCTACGAGGGTACGTGGACACACTCTCCCCTCTCGTTGCTATGCATCACCATGATCCTGTGTGTGCATAGGAAAATTTTGAAATTACTACGTTCCCCAACAGTGGCATCCGAGCCAGGTTTTATGCGTTGATGTAATATGCACGAGTAGAACACAAGTGAGTTGTGGGCGATATAATTCATACTGCTTACTAGCATGTCACACTTTGGTTCGGCAGTATTGTTGGATGAAGCGGCCCGGACCGACATTACGCGTACGCTTACGCGAGACTGGTTTTACCACCGTGCTATGCACACAGGTGACTAGCGGGTGTCAGTTTCTCCAACTTTAGTTGAACCGAGTGTGGCTACGCCCGGTCCTTGAGAAGGTTAAAACAACACTAACTTGACAAACTATCGTTGTGGTTTTGATGCATAGGTAAGAACGCTTCTTTCTCAGCCCGTAGCAGCCACGTAAAACTTGCAACAACAAAGGAGAGGACATCTAACTTGTTTTTGCAGGGCATGTTGTGATGTGATATGGTCAAGACGTGATGAGATATAAGTTGTTGTATAAGATGATCATGTTTTGTTGAAGTTATCGGCAACTAGCAGAAGCCTTATGGTTGTCTCTTTATTGCATAAGATGCAAGCCCCAAATAATTGCTTTACTTTATCGCTATGCGATAGCAATAGTTGCAAGAGCAATAGTTGGCGAGACAACCATGTGACGACACATTGATATAGATCAATATGATGGAGATCATGGTGTCATGCCGGTGACGGTGGAAATCATGACGATGCTTTGGAGATGGAGATCAAAGGCACAAGATGATGATGGCCATATCATGTCACATATTTTGATTGCATGTGATGTTTATCTTTTATACATCTTATTTTGCTTAGTTCGATGATAGCTTAATAAGATGATCTCTCACTAATTATCAAGGTACAAGTGTTCTCCCTGAGTATGCACCGTTGCGAAAATTCTTCGTGCTGAGAGACCACGTGATGATCGGGTGTGATAGGCTCTACGTTCAAATACAACGGGTGCAAAACAGTTGCACACGCAGAATACTCAGGTTAAACTTGACGAGCCTAGCATATAACAGATATGGCCTCGGAACACTGAGACCGAAAGGTCGAGCGTGAATCATATAGTAGATATGATCAACATAGTTATGTTCACCATTGAAACTACTCCATCTCACGTGATGATCGAACATGGTTTAGTTGATATGGATCACGTGATCACTTAGAGGATTAGAGGGATGTCTATCTAAGTGGGAGTTCTTAAGTAATATGATTAACTGAACTTAAATTTATCATGAACTTAGTCCTGGTAGTATTAGCATATCTATGTTGTAGATCAATAGCTCGCGTTTAGCTCCCCTATTTTATTTTTGATATGTTCCTAGAGAAAACTAAGTTGAAAGATGTTAGTAGCAATGATGCGGATTGGATTTGTAATCTGAGGTTTATCCTCATTACTGCACTGAAGAATTATGTCCTTGATGCACCGCTAGGTGACAAACTTATTTCAGGACTAGATGCAGATGTTATGAACATTTGGCTAGCTCAATATGATGACTACTTGATAGTTTAGTGCACCATGCTTAAATGGCTTAGAATCGGGACTTCAAAGACGTTTTGGACGTCATGACCATATGAGATGTTCCAGGAGTTGAAGTTAATATTTCAAGCAAATACCCGAGTTGAGAGATATGAAGTCTCCAACAAGTTCTATAGCTAAAAGATGGAGGAGAATAGCTCAAGAAGTGAGCATGTGCTCAGATTGTCTGGGTACTACAATCGCTTGAATCAAGTGGGAGTTAATCTTCCAGATAAAATAGTGATTGACAGAATTCTCTAGTCACCATCACCAAGTTACTTGAACTTCGTGATGAACTATAATATGCAAGGGATAACGGAAACGATTCCCAAGCTCTTCGTGATACTGAAATCGACAAAGGTAGAAATCAAGAAAATCATCAAGTGTTGATGGTTGACAAGACCACTAGTTTCAAGAAAAGGGCAAAGGGAAGAAGGGGAACTTCAAGAAGAACGGCAAGCAAGTTGCTGCTCAAGTGAAGAAGCCCAAGTCTAGAACTAAGCCTGAGACTAAGAGCTTCTACTGCAAAGGGACTGGTCACTGGAAGCAGAACTGCCCCAAGTATTTGGCGGATAATAAGGATGGCAAAGTGAACAAAGGTATATTTGATATACATGTTATTGATGTGTACTTTACTAGCGTTTATAGCAACCCCTAACTATTTGATACTAGTTCAGTTGCTAAGAGTAGTAACTCGAAATGGGAGTTGCAGAATGAACAGAGACTAGTTAAGGGTGAAGTGAGGATGTGTATTGGAAGTGGTTCCAAGATTGATATGATCATCATCGCACACTCCCTATACTTTTGGGATTAGCGTTGAACCTAAAATAAATGTTATTTAGTGTTTGCGTTGAGCATGAATATGATTGGATCATGTTTATTGCAATACAGTTATTCATGTAAACTAGAGAATGATTGTTGTTCTATTTACATGAATAAAACCTTCTATGGTCATACAACGAATGAAAATGGTTTGTTGGATCTCGATCGTAGTGATACACACATTCATAATATTGAAGTCAAAAGATGCAAAGTTAATAATGATAGTGCAACTTATTTGTGGCACTGCCGTTTAGGTCATATTGGTGTAAAGCGCATGAAGAAACTCCATGCTGATGGGATTTTGGAATCACTTGATTATGAATCACTTGATGCTTGCGAACCATGCCTCATGGTCAAGATGACTAAAACTCAGTTCTCCGGAACAATGGAGCGAGCAATTGACTTATTGGAAATAATACATACTGATGTATGCGGTCCGATGAGTGTTGAGACTCGTGGCAGATATCATTATTTTCTGACCTTCACAGATGATTTGAGGAGATTTGGGTATATCTACTTGATGAAACACAAGTTTGAAACATTTGAAAAGTTCAAAGTATTTCAGAGTAAAGTGGAGAATCATCGTAATAAGAAAATAGAAGTTTCTACGATATGATCGCAGAAGTAAAATATTTGAGTTAACGAGTTTGGCCTTCAGTTAAAACAATGTGAAATAGTTTCACTACTCACGCCACCTGGAACACCACAGTGTAATGGTGTGTCCGAAGGTCATAACCGTACTTTATTAGATATAGTGCGATCTATGATGTCTCTTTCTGATCTACCACTATCGTTTTGGGGTTATGCATTAGAGACAGCTACATTCACGTTAAATAGGGCACCATCTAAATCCGTGGAGATGACACCGTATAAACTGTGGTTTGGCGAGAATCCTAAGCTGTCGTTTCTTAAAGTTTGGGACTGCGATGCTTATGTGAAAGAGTTTCAACATGATAAGATCGAACCCAAATCGGAGAAGTAAATCTTCATAGGATACCCAAAAGAAACTGTTGGGTACACCTTCTATCACAGATCCGAAGGCAAGATATTCGTTGCTGAGAATGGATCCTTTCTAGAGAAGGATTTTCTCTCGAAAGAAGTGAGTGGGAGGAAAGTGGAACTTGATAAGGTAATTGTACCTTCTTCCGAGTTGGAAAATAGTTCATCACAGAAATCAGTTCCAGTGATGTCTACACCAACAAGAGAGGAAGTTAGTGATGATGATTGTGAAACTTTAGATCAAGTTACTACAGAACTTCGTAGCTCAACCAGAGTGAGATCCGCACCAGAGTGGTACAGTAATCCTATTCTGGAGGTCATGTTACTTGACCATGACGAACCTACAAACTATCAGGAAGCGATGATGAGCCTAGATTCCTCAAAATGGTTTAAGGCCATGAAATCTGAGATGGGATCCATGTATAAGAACGAAATATGGACTTTGATTGACTTGCCCGATGAGTGGTGAGCCATTGAGATTAAATGGATCTTCAATAGGAAGACGGACGCTGATAGTAGTGTTACTATATACAAAGCTAGAATTGTCGCAAAAGGTTTTCGACAAGTTCAAGGTGTTGACTACGATGAGAATTTCTCACTCGTATCTATGCTTAAGTCTGTCCGAATCATGTTGGCAATTGCCGCATTTTATGAAATCTGGCAAATGGATAAACATAACTACATTCCTTAATGGATTTATTAAAGAAGAGTTGTATATGATGCAACCAGAAGGTTTTGTCAATCCTAAAGGTGCTAAATATGCAAGCTCCAGCGATCCATCTATGGACTGGTGCAAGCATCTCGGAGTTGGAATATACGATTTGATGAGTTGATCAAAGCATATAGTTTTATACAGACTTACGGTGAAGCCTATATTTATAGCGAAGTGAGTGGGAGCACTACAACATTTCCGATAAGTATATGTGAGTGACATATTGTTGATCAGAAATAATGTAGAATTTTTTGGAAAGCATAAAGGAGTATTTGAGAGGAGTTTTTCAAAGAAAGACCTCGGTGAAGCTTCTTACATATTGAGCATCAAGATCTATAGAGATAGATCAAGACGCTTGAATGTTTTTTCAACGAGTACATACCTTGACAAGATTTTGAAGTAGTTCAAAATGGAACAGTCAAAGAAAGAGTTCTTGCCTGTGTTACAAGGTTTGAAATTGAGTAAGACTCAAAGCCCGACCACGGCAGAAGATAGAAAGAGAATGAAAGTCATTCCCTATGCCTCAGCCATAGGTTCTATAAAGTATGCCATGCTGTGTACTAGATCTATTGTATACCCTACACTGTGTTTAGCAAGGGAGTACAATAGTGATCTAGGAGTAGATCACTGGACAGCGGTCAAAATTATCCTTACTGGCATAAGGATATATTTCTCGATTATGGAGGTGACAAAAGGTTCGTCGTAAAAGGTTATGTCGATGCAAATTTTGACACTGATCCAGATGACTCTAAGTCTCAATCTGGATGCATATTGGAAGTGGGAGTAATTAGCTAGAGTAGCTCCGTGCAGAGCATTCTGGACATAGAAATTTGTAAAATACATACGAATCTGAATGTGGCAGACCCGTTGACTAAACTTCTCTCACAAGCAAATCATGATCATACCTAAGTACTCTTTGGGTATTAATCACATAGCGATGTGAACTAGATTATTGACTCTAGTAAACCCTTTGGGTGTTGGTCACATGACGATGTGAACTATGGGTGTTAATCACATGGTGATGTGAACTGTTGATGTTAAATCACATGGCGATGTGATCTAGATTATTGACTCTAGTGCAAGTGGGAGACTGAAGGAAATATGCCCTAGAGGCAATAATAAATTTATTATTTATTTCCTTATATCATGATAAATGTTTATTATTCATGCTAGAATTGTATTAACCGGAAACATAATACATGTGTGAATACATAGACAAACAGAGTGTCACTAGTATGCCTCTACTTGACTAGCTCATTAATCAAAGATGGTTAAGTTTCCTAACCATAGACATGAGTTGTCATTTGATTAACGGGATCACATCATTGGGAGAATGATGTGATTGACTTGACCCATTCCATTAGCATAGCACTTGATCGTTTAGTTTGTTGCTATTGCTTTCTTCATGACTTATACATGTTCCTATGACTATGAGATTATGCAACTCCCGTTTACCGGAGGAACACTTTGTGTGCTACCAAACGTCACAACGTAACTGGCTGATTATAAAGGTGCTCTACAGGTGTCTCCGAAGGTACTTGTTGGGTTGGCGTATTTCGAGATTATGATTTGTTACTCCGATTGTCAGAGAGGTATCTCTGGGCCCTCTCGGTAATGCACATCACTTAAGCCTTGCAAGAATTGCAACTAGTGAGTTAGTTGCGGGATCATGTATTATGGAACGAGTAAAGAGACTTGTCGGTAACGAGATTGAACTAGGTATTGAGATACCGACGATCGAATATCGGGCAAGTAACATACCGATGACAAAGGGAACAACGTATGTTGTTATGCGGTTTGACCGATAAAGATCGTCATAGAATATGTAGGAACCAATATGAGCATCCAGGTTCCGCTATTGGTTATTGACCGGAGACGTGTCTCGGTCATGTCTACATAGTTCTCGAACCCGTAGGGTCCGCACGCTTAACGCTACGATGACAGTTATATTATGAGTTTTATGTATTGATGTACCGAAGGTTGTTCGGAGTCCCGGATGTGATCACGGACATGACGAGGAGTCTCGAAATGGCCGAGACATGAAGATTGATATATTGGAAGCCTATGTTTGGATTTAAGTGTTCCGGGTGAAATCAGGATTTTACCGGAGTACCGGGAGGTTACCGGAACCCCCCAGGGGCTTAATGGGCCTATATGGGCCTTAGTGGCAAAGGAGGGAAGCTAGGGAAGTGTGGGGCGCGCGCCCCAAGGCCCAAACAAAATTGGTTTAGGGCAAGGGGGCCGGCCCCCCTCTTTCCTTCTTCCCCTCCCAAGTTCTAATCCAACTAGGAAAGGGGGGGAATCCTACTCCCGGTGGGAGTAGGACTCCTCCTGGCGCGCCTATGCCCTGGCCGGCCGCACCCCCCTTGCTCCTTTATATACAGGGGTAGGGGGCACCCTAGAGACACAACAATTGATCCCTTGGATCTCTTAGCCGTGTGCGGTGCCCCCTCCACCATAATCCACCTCGGTCATATCGTACCGGTGCTTAGGCGAAGCCCTGCGTCGGTAGAACATCATCATCGTCACCACGCAGTCGTGCTGACGGAACTCTCCCCAAAGCTCGGCTGGATCGGAGTTCGAGGGACGTCATCGAGTTGAACGTGTGCAGAACTCAGAGGTGTCGTGCGTTCGGTACTTGATTGGTTGGATCGTGAAGACGTACGACTACATCAACCGCGTTGTGCTAACACTTCCGCTTTCGGTCTATGAGGGTACGTGGACACACTCTCCCCTCTCGTTGCTATGCATCACCATGATCCTGTGTGTGCGTAGGAAAATTTTGAAATTACTACGTTCCCCAACACAAAGGTCTAAACCAGGGTAGGTTTGTAGCTTCATCTAGACGCCACGCAACCGCCTCCGAAAAACATTCATACACAATGGCCGCCTACGCACACATGCACGCGGCCGAAATCGCTCCCGCCCACTATTTGGGACACCTGGGATTACCATCCTACCCCCGACCCGCAGTAGGTCCAAAATTTAAGAGGAGGGGGCAAAGTTTGTACTTTCCCCAAATTGCAAACAAGCACGTCCCATCATCTGTTCAAAAAAGCCAAAAACAAGCGTGTCCCAGACCGAAACATGGTTCTCCCCCCTCCTCCCCGCCCACCCGTCCGATTCCCCATTCGTACTCCGTGGGTGCAAAAACTACATATCAACCAGCCGCGAAACCCCGGCGTCCTCCGTCCGCCACCCCATTCCAGCCATCAACCGCCGCCCTCCTCTATCAGCCGGAGCCGATACCCCAACGTCATCGTCCACCGCAACCTCAACCGCAACGCCCTCAACGGCTAGTAGTTGAAGTCGAGGCCGAGCCATCCGTACCCAAGCCAGTTCAACCACACCATCCTGCGCCTCACTGCTGCCGCTCCAACTTCGCCACCTCTCCACCGCACCGGAGTTGTTCCTGCTACGTCGTCCTTCGCCGCCTCGGATCTGTATCCCTTCCGCCGACATGCGGCCACAGCAACACAGTCAAAAATTTGGCCATGGGTTCGTCCAAGCCTGCACCCTCCTCCAGAACATCGGTTTCCCCGGCAAAAAGAAGAATATCAGCGCGACATGTGGAGGCGACCACACTGGCAACCAAAAATGGTACTCCTCTTCCCTTATTCATGCAAATCTTACGTGTCTGCTTGCACAGTATTCATCCCACAGAAGACACTAGTTGGCTTCTTCTTCTTGATACTAGATGTTCCTAGTAACTCGCAATGCACAAGGTTTCTCCTCATATACTATTTCACCTTAGCTAGAGGTCTGTCGCCTACCTGAATTTCAATTCCTGGTCAGTTGATTCCCAATTAACGGAAGCATTCCCTGGCGTAACAGGCGCTAGTCCGCCTATTACGCCGGGGAAGCAGCGCCTTGGTGTTTATCTTAGGGGCATGTGTGGCCTAGAGCTACTGGCGCCGATCTGGAGGTCGACCAGGATTAAAGGGATTGCCTGGGGGTGCTGCCAAGCACAACGGTGGTGTGAGGTCGAGGGGAGTGCGGGGCGGCGGAGGCAGGTGTCTGGGCCGGTGGTCGCTGGTGGTTCGAGAAATATCGTCAACAGTGACTGGCGGGAGGTAGACGAAGGCCATCTTCCTGTTCCTTATAGATCAGACGGTTCATTAAAAAAATCGACTGACCTATTTATTTTCAGTCGACTGTTATCTTGATATGACCACATGTGGTGGTGTGCTGGAGGAGTACCTGCATTTCCTGTGCTCATATATTACAAAATCATACGGAGTGGAATCTAATTTTGTTTTCCATGCAATGTTGTAGAGCTATCATATGTCTCCTGTCATTTATTTTTCAGCCACCTGCTATCTGCCACTTTTACATTGCACTAGTTTTGCACACACTTCACCCATACTCTCAGTATTGTGTTTTTATTCAAGGCTATTTCAGACTCTGCTACTATGAGAGAAGCAAAAAAGAAAATAGCGAAGTCACTCCAGCGTCGTACTTGGATAGGCCAGACATGTTTCAGCCTTATAATAGGTGCAGCCTCAGCAAATGGAGACGGTAAACATAGCTCTAGAGTTGATGACCTCGCTCGCAATGAACCACCATCCCAGGTGCTTGCTTTAACTCCGCGGTGTCATATATGGTTGCATGTTCCATATGGTGTCTAGCTTGTATTCGAAAGGCTAAAGTCGGTCTTTATTAAGATAAGGAAAGATATTTTTTACATGAGCCACCATCCCGTGAGAACCAGAAGACAAATAGCTAGTCAGGGCACTGGCCGAGCCAGTGACAAGCCTAGCAAAGAGAGGCATCACCTGGAAGCCAACTAAAAAGCCGCGATGGTGGCGAAGTAGCCCGCCTCCCACCAGGCTCTCAGGTCCTAGATGATCATGCTCACCACTCCAGCCAGATGTGTAGCTTGTGTTGCTTCCAAATTGGTTAAATTGCATCTGCTTAGCTTACACATTATACCTTTGAATATGACATGCCTTTCTGTTTTTGGCACATACTAGTACATATGTGTATTAACCATGTTCTTACATCAAACTAATGTTCTTGTGTATCCCTCATCAATCACTTACGATGAGGCAGTCAGGCAAGTGGATTACTCCTCATTTAAAGAATGCAGCATCAGCCTCCTGACATGATTCTCAAGAAACAACAAGGCTAGATGAAGATAGTGAATGTAGCTCTGTAGTTGATTACTGCATTTCCCCTACACTAGCATCGCAGGTGCTTGCTCTAACTTGGCAGCGTGATATGTGGTTGCATGTTGCATATGGTGTCTAGATTGTAATTCTTCCAATCTGGTTAAACTGCATGTGCTATTCTTCTTAGCTTATACATTATACCTGTTAATGTGACACGCCTTCCTGTATTTAGTACATAGTACATCTGTCTATTAAGCATGTCCTCACATAAAACTATTGTTTTTTTGTATCCCGCATAAATCAATATGACGAGACACCTTCAGTATATGCAGTGTGATATTAGTTGCATCTTTGATATGATTTATAGCATGCGCTGCTTCTAATTTGTTGAAATGCCATTTATGATGGGACACTTTTAACTTGGCAGAGTCATATTGGTTGCATCTTTCACGTGGTGTCTAGCTTGCATTGCTTCTTATTTGGTGAAATGGTTTCTTTTTAGTTTACACAAATAGTTGTGAATATGCCATGCCGTCCTGTTTTTTGTATTATTCCATCCTGGAATCATGTGTTTGCCTTACATCAAAGTAGTGATTGTCAGTATCATGCACGAATGAGTTCTGAAGAGTGAACTTTATTGCTTTTTTCTTGTCGGTTTTATTTGACAGTTCAAAATCAATAAAGTGGAAGGAAGTTAGCAAGGCTGCGGATGAAGGTGCTCCTTCCAAATGGAGGGCCTCTATAGATTCTACTCCTCCACCCCCCCAAGATGATTTCCAAGACAACACATGCATAGACACTCAACGTAGCTGTGTTGGTGATGAGCACGTCTCCCCTAGTGCACCATCACAGGTGCTCCCTCTAACTTGGCAATGTTATATGGGGTTGCATGTTATGTATGATGTCTAGCTTGTATTGCTTCTAATTTTGTTGAATTTCATCTGCTTACTTTACACATTATACTTGTGACTAAGACACGTGTTCCTACTTCTAGAACATACAATATCTGTCTATCACACCATGTTCTTACATCAAAGTACATTTGTTCTGAAGAACTAAATTGTTATTCGTTTTTCTTGTTGGCTTGACCTAACATGGCATAGAGAAAGAGGAAGCAAGACAGAACGACAGGGAAAGGGAAGCGGAACAATCCTGCAGATTCTATTGGTACTGATGGTGCAATAGATGGTCAAAGTCTAGCGGAAAATTGTACTGATAGGGTATCCCGTGCTACATGAGCTGCAGAACAAGCCAAACATAAACAAATAGCTGACACCAAACAAGCACAGACAACCCTAGTTGTTGCAACACCTTCCATAGTACTACCAGCTGCACGATTTATTCATTGGTCAACTTAGCTAGCAGCACGTTCCCAATCTCCCTTGCCACATGACACTACTTCCGAAGCACTCTCGACACAAGATGAGTTGACAAGATTAGATGAACTTTGTGAGCTTCAACAGCAAGAAGGTAGTTGCTGGAGTCAAGTCACAGTTGCATGCTTCTTTATATGTAGTCTCATAGTTTGATGTACACTAACACTTCCTATGTTTGTTGTTGGACTAGCACCTAGGCGCAAGAGGAAACAAACATCAGGGATAATGCTCGATAGGTTAACTAAATCTAGAGGAGTAAGAATGGAGATCCGTTTTGAGGCAGGTTTAAAAAGGCCACGTGATGCTACAGAGTCAGCCAAGTTAGTATCAGAGGCAGCGTTTGCTGTTAGGTGTCATGTACGTATCCTCCCAACATGGATTCAGTACAGGAATGACAAAGACGAAACCCAGTTCAACACCTTCCTCGACCATTTATCTGTAAGTATGGTTATGTATGGAAACTAGTAATATCGTCTTGCTCTATCCAATACTTTCTAGGTTGCTGATAATGAGACTCCCATAATTTTCAACATATGAGGTTCAAGTTGGATAGCCAAGATGATGCAACCAGACAAGCTTGCACCCATGTTTTCAAGTCTGCTCTGCGATAGTATCGGTATAACTTGAGGAAAACTCACTTTGAAGGCAAGGCTAACAGTGAACTTGCCCAAACATCTCCAGTGGAAAATATATCTGATGAAGACTGGAGAGGCCTCGTTAAACACTTGTCCGATCCGAAGTATCAGGTACATTATATATATGTGATCAGATCACATGTTGAAGTCCAATTTATGCATGTGCCACACAAATCTATCTTCTTGTAGGTGAACTGTTCAAAGAGCAAGGCCAACCGTACGAAAGTGAAATTCCAACAGACGACAGGATCTCGTAGCTATATTGCACACTGCGAGGCTCTTGTAATTAGCTGTTGTTTCACTCTTTTCACTGAACCATATTATCAGATCTATATTGACTTGCTCCAAATGCAGAGGAAAGCCCGCAAGGACCAAAAAGTACCTGAACCAAATGCTGTGGAAATCTTCAAGGAATGTCACACCAGCAAGAAGAAGGGCATGCCTACACCAGCCAAAGCCACTATTGTAAGTCCTTAATCCTCATGCCTTTAAACTACTACTTTAACTTGTGCCTTGAACTGCATGGTTTGCAACCAATGTCTATTACTCTTTTCAATTGTATACACAATTGTCTTAGCGTATCATTGCACCTTACAAGGTTTAAAAGAGAGGAGTGATGTTCCTTTGATCTTGACCTGTAATCTAGTTTCGTGCTGGACTTGCCCACACAACATTACAATTGCATGTTTGTTTGTTCTTAGTTGTTTTGTGATATGAATGATGTCATACTATGTGCGGGAGTCCAGGATTAGGGGGTGTTCGGGTAGCCGGACTATACCTTCAGCCGGACTCCTGGACTATGAAGATACAAGATTGAAGACTTTGTCCCGTGTCCGGATGGGACTTTCCTTGGCGTGGAAGGCAAGCTTGGCGATGCGGATATTCAAGATCTCCTACCATTGTAACTGACTCTGTGTAACCCTAACCCTATCCGGTGTCTATATAAACCGGAGGGTTGTAGTCCGTAGGCAATCAACTCCATACACAACAATCATACCATAGGCTAGCTTCTAGGGTTTAGCCTCCTTGATCTCGTGGTAGATCTACTCATGTACTACCCATATCATCAATATTAATCAAGCAGGAGTAGGGTATTACCTCCATCGAGAGGGCCCGAACCTGGGTAAAACAAAGTGTTCCCTGTCTCCTGTTACCATCCGGCCTAGACGCACAGTTCGGGACCCCCTACCCGAGATCCACCGGTTTTGACACGGACATTGGTGCTTTCATTGAGATTTCCTCTCTGTCGTCGCCTTTAGGCCCGATGGCTCCTTTGATCATCAACAACGATGCAGTCCAGGGTGAGACTTTTCTCCCCGGACAGATCTTCGTCTTTGGCAGCTTCGCACTGCGGGCCAATTCGCTTGGCCACCTTGAGCAGATCGAAAGCTACGCCCCTGGCCATCAGGTCAGGTTTGGAAGCCTAAACTACACGACTGACATCCGCGGGGACTTGATCTTCGACGGATTCGAACCACAGCCAAGCGCGCCGCACTGTCTCGTTGGGCATGATATAGCTCTGCCACCGAACAACGCCTTGGAGGCCGCACACGCACCAGTTTCGAGCCTTAATTCGGAGCTTATTGCACCGATCGAGGATCAGCGGTTGGATGCTGCCTCAGGGGCTGCGATCTCAGAAGCGATTGAGCCGAACTACAGCCCCGCACTCCGCATGGCCCGTGACTCCGAGGAGCCGGATTCCTCTCCGAGCTCCGAGCCCCCCGCGCCCCTGCCGATCGAATCCGATTGGGTGCCGATCATGGAGTTCACCGCTGCGGACATCTTTCAGCACTCGCCCTTCGGCGACATCCTGAATTCTCTAAAGTCTCTCTCTTTATCAGGAGAGCCCTGGCCGGACTACGGTCAGCAAGGTTGGGATACAGACGATGAGGAAATTCAAAGCCCACCCACCACCCACTTTGTAGCCATTGTCGACGACTTAACCGACACGCTTGACTTCGACTGCGAAGACATCGACGGCATGGACGACGATGCAGGAGACGAACAAGAACCAGCACCTGTAGGGCGCTAGAAGGCCACCTCGTCATATGACATATATATGGTGGATACTCCAAAAGATGGAGATGGCGATGGAACAGTGGGGGATGACGCCCCCAAGAAACAGCAAAAGCGCCGGCGTCAGCGGCGCCGCTCTAAATCCCGCCAAAGCAAAAATGGTGATTCCGGCACGGGAGATAATACTACCTGGGATAGCGCCGAAGAACACCCACCTCGGCAAGATGAGGCACAGGAAGATGGAGAAGCCAGCCCTCACGAGAGAGCGGCAGACCGAGAGGTCGAGGATGATAACTATACGCCTCCCTCCGAAGACGAGGCAAGCCTTGATGACGACGAATTCGTCATACCATCAGACCCCGCCGAACAAGAACATTTTAAACGCAGGCTTTTAGCCACGGCAAGCAGCCTCAAGAAAAAGCAGCAACAGCTTAGAGCTGCCCAAGAAATGCTAGCTAACAGATGGACTAAAGACCTTGCGGGCGAAGAGTATGAACTCGAACGCCCCTCCAAGAGTTACCCGAAGCGCAGGCCGCTACCCCGATCAGAGGAGGAAGCACCTACATCACCAGTGCATGACATGGCAGACCGGCCACCTCGCGGCCGCGACAGAGAGGCCTGTCGGCCCTCCACCCAAGCCATGCCCCGACACCGCTCAACTAAGGCACGGGAAAACGCGCCCGACCTGCGAGACATACTGGAGGATAAGGCAAGACAAACAAGATCGATCTACGGATCGCGCAGGCGCCCTACGGCATGTGACAATGATCTTCACTCCGGATACAACAAATCCGGCCGGGCCGAACACAACAGACATAGCTCTTCCGAGCTGCGTCGCGATATAGCCCAGTACAGAGGCGCCGCACACCCGCTATGCTTCACGAATGAAGTAATGGATCATAAAATCCCAGAGGGTTTCAAACCCGTAAACATCGAATCATAGGATGGCACAATAGATCCGGCGGTATGGATTGAGGATTATCTCCTTCACATCCACATGTCACGCGGTGATGATCTACACGCCATCAAATACCTCCTGCTCAAACTTAAAGGACCGGCCCGGCATTGGCTTAACAGCTTGCCAGTAGACTCAATCGGTTCTTGGGAGGACCTGGAAGCCGCATTCCTCGACAACTTCCAGGGCACTTATGTGCGACCGCCGTATGCCGACGACTTAAGCCACATAATTCAGCAGCCAGAGGAATCGGCCAGACAATTTTGGACACGGTTCCTAACAAAGAAAAACCAGATAGTCGACTGTCCGGACGCAGAGGCCCTAACAGCCTTCAAGCATAACATCCGCGACGAGTGGCTTGCCCGGCACCTGGGATAGGAAAAACCGAAATCCATGGCAGCCCTCACGACACTCATGACCCGCTTTTGCGCGGGAGAAGACAGCTGGCTAGCTCGCAGTAACAACTTATCAAAGAACCCTGGTAATTCGGATACCAAGGACAGAAGTGGCAGGACACGTCGGAATAAGCAAAAACACCGCGTTAACAGTGACAGCAATGAAGATACAGCAGTCAATGCCGGATTCAAAGGCTTTAATCCGGTCAGCGGAAAAAGCCATTCAAAAAGAATACTCAGGGCCCTTCCAGTTTGGATCGAATACTCGATCGCTTGTGCCAGATACATGGCACCCTCGAAAGGCCAGCTAATCACACTAACAGGGATTGTTGGGTGTTCAAGCAGGCAGGCAAGTTAAGGGCCGAAAACAGAGACAAGGGGCTGCACAGCGACAACGAGGAGCCCAAGCCGCCGAACAACAATGGACAGAAGGGCTTTCCCCCACAAGTGCGGACGGTGAACATGATATATGCAACCCACATTCCCAAGCGGGAGCGGAAGCATGCGCTACGGGACGTATACGCGATGGAGCCCATCGCCCCAAAGTTCAACCCATGGTCCTCCTGCCCGATCACTTTTGATCGAAGGGACCATCCCACTAGCATCCGTCATGGCGGCTTCGCCGCATTGGTCCTCGACCCAATCATCGACGGATTTCACCTCACAAGAGTCCTCATGGACGGTGGTAGTAGCCTGAACCTGCTTTATCAGGATACAATGCGGAAAATGGGCATAGATCCCTCAAGGATTAAGCCAACAAGAACGACCTTTAAAGGCGTCATACCAGGTGTAGAAGCCAACTGTATAGGCTCAGTAACACTTGACGTGGTCTTCGGATCCCCGGACAATTTCCGAAGCGCAGAGTTAATCTTCGATATAGTCCCGTTTCGCAGTGGCTATCACGCCCTGCTCGGACAAACCGCATTCGCAAAGTTCAATGCGGTGCCGCACTACGCATATCTCAAGCTCAAGATGCCAGGCCCTTGAGGAGTAATTACGGTCAACGGAAACACCAAACGCTCCCTCCGTACGGAGGAGCATACGGCGGCTCTAGCAGCGGAGGTACAAAGTAGCCTTCTCAGGCAATTCTCCAGTCCGGCCATTAAAAAGCCAAACACTGCCAAGCGCGCCCGGAGTAACCTACAGCAGGACCGCCTGGCACACTCTGAGCAAGCGTAGTAGTGCGGCCCCAACCCCAGCTCTCGTGACATAGCGAAACCAGTACCTCGCATACATAACTACGCCCTTGAAATACCATGGGCACAGGGGAAGGGGCACAATAACGGCATGCCCAAAATATGGCTTAAAACGTACCAGGGGCTGCCGGATTCTTTTTTTTAATTTTTCCTTATTTCCAGGACTCCATACTTCGGACGACCTGTTCGGCAATTCTACTGCCGCACAAAGATGTAAGATCCAGGGAGGCAGACAAGCCATGCCGCATTATGGAACTCCCAGGTGGTCTCTGTTACGAGCGGTATACCTGTTTTAAATACAATTCCGCGGCCTGCCGCTGGTCAGGACATACTGAATAGTCCAATATCTTTTGCTTACCACACTATTTTTATCGTTCGACTTTGATAAATAGCCTCTCTATAAAGAATGCTTAGCTTTTTATCTATTTTTTGCATTACTCTCTTTTATATATGTTCATTAATGACATGTTGCACTCGTACACTATGGTACGGCAAGTACGCCAGGGGCTTCAGTACCCTTTAATATGGTGTGAGAAGCCCGTACACTTTCACAAGTGCGGCACCCCGAACTTATAGCACTATATGCATCGGCTCCGAATCATGATTTGGGTCAATAGTTGGGTTTGCCCGGCTCCTATGTTTTGGTGCCTTACGTTCCGCTATATCGGCTAAGGTAGCACTAGGAGAACCACTGTGATTGTTCCCCGGTTGAGCTGGGTTAAGCACCTTAGTGGAGAAAGCTAAAACTGACTGTCATGATAAGGCGAGAGACCGATCGCTGTTCGAGAGGTTTTTCGAGTCCCTAAAGACTTATGCCGCTTCGAGCGAGGAGCTGGATAACCCCAGCCAAGGCGTGGATAGCGCTCCGAACTCGGTCTTCCGAACTAGGGGCTTCGCCGAAATTTAAAATTATAAAGTTCTATGGCTAAGTGAGAGTGTTCAAGCATTATAGTCCGATTGCCTGGTTCGTCGTGCTGAGCGCCTCCCTCGAAGGACCCAAACATGGGAAAAAGAGCGCACATGTTTATCACCGAACACCCCAGCACTAGTGGCATGGGGGCAGAAGGCGACGACTGGCCATCTCTCAAATTTTGATAAACGGCCGCACAGAAAATAATATTTTAAATTCAATAAGCATTGCTTAGCGCATATGAACAAGTTTTCAGCGCACAGGACAAAATCGAGCGAGTTCATTCAAAAATTACATCCTTGGTACACTCATCCGCTACAAGGCGGGCACCCGCAAGAACATCCTTATAGTAGTTCTCGGGCTTGCGATGCTCCCTCCCCGGCGGCGGCCCGTCCCTAACAAGCTTCTCACCGTCCAGCTTACCCCAGTGCACCTTTGCATGGGCAAGGGCCCTACGGGCACCTTCGATGCAGACGGAGCGCTTGATGACCTCGAGCCTTGGACAGGCCTCCACCAGCCGCCGCACTAGCCCGAAGTAGCTCCCAGGCAGGGCCTCTCCGGGCCACAGCCGAACTATGAAGCCCTTCATGGCCTGTTTCAGCTGTTTCAGCTGGCCGCTCAAGGGCACAGGGTGTCCGGCCTCAACGTACTGAGACCAGAACACCTTCTCCGTCGAGCTGCCCTCTTCAGCTCGGTAGAATGCGGCGGCGTCGGATACGCTGCGGGGAAGATCTACGAATGCCCCTAGAGAGCTTCGGATTCGGGTAAGTAACAAGTAGTTTACTTTTATATTTCTGCTTTGCATAAAGAATGCCTTACCCTCTGCTATCTTTTTCACCTCCTCCAACTCTTGGAGGGCCTTTTGGGCTTCGGCCTTGGCAGACTTGGCAGTCTCAAGGGCCGCCGCGAGCTCGGACGCTTGGGTCTTTGACTCAAGCTCCAAACTCTCATGTTTTTTCATGAGAGCCTGAAGCTCTCGCTGCACCTCGCCGACCTGAGCCCCAAGTTTCTCTCGCTCGGTGCGCTCCGCGGCCGTTTTCTTTTCGGCCTCAGATAGCGCCTGCTTGAGGGTCGCCACCTCAGTCGTGGCCCCTACAATAAGCAGTACAATCCTGTTATTTTTTGCAATCACGCCTCTCTATAGGCACCCTTTTCAGTAAGGTATTTCTTACCTTCTTTCTCCTCGAGCTGCCGCTTGGCAAGGCCGAGCTCTTGCTCAGTCCGCTCGAGGTCCTGCTTCATGACACCCACCTCCGCAGTCAGTGCGGCGGTGGATAGCAGCGAAGCCTGCATACGCATATTGACTCTTTTTGTTAGACTCCTGCGAAATTTACTAGATCCTCTATTCAGCTTTTCTTTCCGAATGCCAAACAAAGCATCAGGGGCTACTGTCTATGCGGTAATATTTTTACATATTTTTTACTTACCTCGAAGCCTGTTAGGAGGCTAGCGCAAGCTTCACTCAGTCCACACTTGGCGGACTGAACCTTCTGGATCACCGTACTCATAATAGTACGGTGTTCCTCGTCGATGGAGGCGCCTTCAAGAACCTCCAGCAGATTGTCCGGCACCTCCGGTTGGACGGAGGCTGCCGGCTCAGAAGGCTTGCTCCTCTTTGAAGGAGTTCGCCTGCCGCGGTCCGGAATCGTTGAAGATTCTGGCACGGTGTCCGGCTCAAAGCCAGACTTGGAGCCCTGGGGGGTCTTGTCCCCTTTACTCCTGGAGTCCGGGAGGTCGCCTTGCGGCTCCTCCAGGACCACCTCCTCCTGCCCCAGAGCTCGTTGCGACGCCACTTCGGCGTCGTCCGCGGTGCGGGGGGAGACAGCGGGCGGAACTGAGTTCACGTTCGATGAATCTAGGGAGCCGCTCGATGACTCGTTGAGTTCGGCCCGGGGCGGGCTGCATGATTATATTAGACATTAGGGAAAGCTATGCAACAAAAGGAATATCATGAGTTACTCTGGTATCCGAACACTTACGATTTCGCCGGACGCCTGGCCCTGTCCGGCCACTCCTCTTCGTCCTCGTCGGCGTCGGGGGTGTAGTCCGGCGGAGGGGTTTTCCTCTTCTTGGACCCCTCGGCCTTCCCCCTTGGGGCGGCCTTCCTTTTCTTCCCCGCCCCCCCACCCCCCCGCTGGGGGGGAGAGCTTTCTTCTTCCTCCTCCTCGTTTTCACGGGAGGAGGGCGTCTCGGACTCGTCGGATGACGAGTCCGACAACACCACGTTGCGGGTACTCTTTCGAGTCCCGGTGGTCTTCTTCTTCTTGGCCTTCTTTTCCGGCACCACATATGGCGCCGGAGCCAGCAGATTCACTAGTAGAGTTGGGGCTGGGTCTTCGGGCAGCGGAGCCGGACAGTTAATCGGTCCGGATACTGCCCGCCAAGCCTGTCAAAGGTAAGGGTGTTTAGATCCCGCATAGAGTTAAACTATGAAAAAAGCTGAACATCCTGTAAAAGGTGAAAATAGCTTACCTCTCTAGCGTGACGCTGCGAGCTGTATCCACGGTCCTCGGAAGCGGATGCGGGAGCCTCGGCACCTTTGATTAGCGCCTTCCAGACGTCTTCATACGTCGTATCGAATAGCCTGTTAAGGGTTCGGTGCCGTGCCGGGTCGAACTCCCACAGAGTAAAGTCCCGTTGTTGACACGGGAGTATTCGGCGAACGAGCATGACCTGGACTACATTTACAAGCCTGATTGACTTGTTTACCAGGGACTGGATGCATGTCTTCAGTACGGTCACCTCTTTCTCGTTACCCCACGATAGGCCCGTCACTTTCCAGGACATGAGCCGCGTGGGGGGTCCGGATCGGAACTCAGGGGCTGCGATCCATTTCGGATCGCGTGGCTCGGTGATGTAAAACCAGCCGGCTTGCCACCCCTTTAGGGTCTCTATGAAGGAGCCCTCGAACCACAGGACGTTGGCAATCTTGCCCGCCATGGCGCCTCCGCACTCCGCCTGGTTGTCGCGCGCCACCTTGGGCTTGACGTTGAAGGTTTTGAGCCAGAGGCCGAAATGGGGGCGGACGCGGAGGAAAGCCTCACACACGACGATAAACGCCGAGATGCTGAGGATGAAGTTCGGGGCCAGACCGTGAAAATCCAGGCCGTAGTAGAACATGAGCCCCCGGACGAATGGGTGAAGTGGAAAACCCAGTCCACGGAGGAAGTGGGGAAGGAATACTACCCTCTCATGGGGCCTTGGGGTGGGGACAAGCTGCCCCTCCTCGGGAAGCCGGTGCGCAATGTCTTTGGACAAGTATCCGGCCTTCCTAAGCTTTTTGACGTCACCCTCCGTGACGGAGGAGACCTTCCACTTGCCTCCCGCTCCGGACATCGCTGGAGAAGGTTGAGGTGGGAAGTGCGGGCTTGGGCATGGAGCTCGAGTGCGCAGGAGATGGATAGGCAAAGGAGGAAGAAGGCGTAGGTAAAAAGGTGGATCCTTATCCCCTTATATGGGCGGATGCGGTTGTGCGTCCCCACCTGCCTAATAAAACTCGCTTGACTCCCAAGCGCCGTGGTAAATGGCGCGGTTAGGGTTACCCACGTCCGTATTGATGAGAATCCCGTAAAAATGGCACACGATCTCTGCTTTGACAAGATGTGCCAAGGAAACCACCTCGCAAAACATGCTGAGGTGGAAAAGTAAAAACGATTCGAGTAAAGGACTTGGCCATAGTGTGATAGTGCATTGCGGAATATGTCAGCAGATTTGATTTGTGGAAATATTATTCTCTCTATGGCAATATGTGGAAACTTATTTTGCAGAACCGGACACTACTCTTGGTGTTTACAAATCTTCTATGAAGGACTTGGAGGAGGAACCCGCCTTGCAATGCCGAAGACAATTTGCGCGCCGGACTCATCGTCATTGAAGCCTGGTTCAGGGGCTACTGAGGGAGTCCTGGATTAGGGGGTGTTCGGGTAGCCGGACTATACCTTCAGCCGGACTCCTGGACTATGAAGATACAAGATTGAAGACTTCGTCCCGTGTCCGGATGGGACTTTCCTTGTTGTGGAAGGCAAGCTTGGCGATGCGGATATTCAAGATCTCCTACCATTGTAACCGACTATGTGTAACCCTAACCCTATCCGGTGTCTATATAAACCGGAGGGTTGTAGTCCGTAGGCAATCAACTCCATACACAACAATCATACCATAGGCTAGCTTCTAGGGTTTAGCCTCCTTGATCTCGTGGTAGATCTACTCTTGTACTACCCATATCATCAATATTAATCAAGCAGGAGTAGGGTATTACCTCCATCGAGAGGGCCCGAACCTGGGTAAAACAAAGTGTTCCCTGTCTCCTGTTACCATCCGGCCTAGACGCACAGTTCGGGACCCCCTACCCGAGATCCGCCGGTTTTGACACCGACACTATGCTTACCGTATTATAAACTTCATCTGTTTATCCTTAGCCCTCAATACAATGTGAAGAAATAGACAATACATTAGCGATGGTACATGGTCATATGTTTGGAACCTGGTTTTATTATGTACTTTGCAATAAAATACAACTATTATTTTACATGGGTTCACCAGAATAAGTTCTGTATATAGACCAAAGCTATTTTGTTTGGTTTTGATGCCTCCTTAATATCTTTTGTTCCGGTACTACTAATGTAAAACCACAACTTTTCAGCGAGCTGTGGAAAACATGGTGGAACCGCCACCTTCTGAAGGTGGTGAGGCAACTATAACCGCAATGTCAGCTCTTGCTGCAGTGGGTCAGTACCTGTCCACGAACAGTGCCAAAAGCACGTTCCTACGTAATACTGGCTTGGTGTTAAGGCAATCTCATCCAAACTTCCTCATGATCAAGATATGCAAGCTTAAAATAATGTTGTATCTGCGCTCCAGACACAAGTCCATTCCCTAACAGAGACCCTTTGTGAAACAAGGAGAGACAACGTTCGATGTTGTCAAGATATGCATGGTTTTGAAACCAGATTATCAGACATTTGCTATGTTGTTCAGGAGCCTAGGAGAATTGAAGGCGAAGGTTATGGTGCTCCATCGGACAATATACCATGAAAACTTAATAGTCAGGTCAAATGAACTGAGCTCCCGAACTTCAGGTGGTGCATTTGTCTACTAGACTATTAACTTTTTTATGCCAACCTTCCTTTTGTTTTATAGTTGTAATTTGTTTTGGTGCGATACCAAATTTGTTCTTAACGTGCAGCCACCGGCTGAAGAAAACAGCAAGCCATTTTTGTATAGTGTAGGGTGTTCCCTATATTTGCACTAGTGGTGAACTTTGATGCCCACCGGCTATAGTTAACATGGGCCTCCTACAGGCTGCAGAAACAATGGGCCTTCTAAGGGCCGTAGAAACAATGGGCCGTCTACGTGGCATAGAAACAATGGGCCTTATACAGGCCGTAGACACAATGTGCCTTCTATGGGCCGGATCATCAATGGGCCTTCTACGGGCCGTATGATCGGTTGGCCAAACATGGGCCAATAACAGACCACATTATGGCCGTAAATGGGCTAGAGTTGAAATCATTCATGGGCCGACCATAACGGGCCGTTGTTAATCGGCCATATTTTGATGATGCTATGAAAACAGCCTAGCGTATTAACTGGCAACAAATGGGCCGACTGTAACCATGGACTGAATTTGGCCCGCAAGCAGAAAATGACAGTAACGGGCCGTAAGTAAATGAATGTGGAAATGAGCCCAAGAATAAATGGGCCCCGAGAAGGTCGAAAGATAACAGGGGTTGGAAATGGCCCAACGGAATAATGGGCCGTTAATGGGCATAAAGTGATACACTGTTCATTACGGGCCAGTTTCACCACGTGCCATTAATGGGTATAAAGTGATACAATGTTCATTACGGACCAATTTTACCACAGGACATTAATGGGCCGAGGGTAATAAGGGCCTCATATGGGTCGAAAGACGTCATGGGCCATACATGGGCCGGAAGTTAAAATGGGCTGGAATTATATTGGACGACCCAGATGACACTACTGGGCCTAATTCGGATAGGCCGTAAACGGGCCCTGGGTTAGCGGGCTGTAAATGGGCTATATGAGAACAGGCCGTTAACAAGCTTGCCGTGGGCCGGTCTGCCACCTTTTGACCAAGTCAAACGGGCCAGCCTTTACAAAAGAATGGGCCTCTGTTGGCCGTGCCACATGTCGACATATCATGGGCGCTTTGGGTCCAATGAGTGGACGACATCTGTCCCAACGGTGAGCCGACGCGTGTTTCCTCTAGCCAATGATGATTTTACACGTGTAAAATCCCCATTGGTCGGGGCTGTTAATGGGTTACGGATCCAAAACCAGACCCGATAGCTTAACGACATTACGTTACGGTGGATGCCATGTGTCGGTCACCCTTGACGAAAGCACTTCTGTGACGCGTGATTTATCGTCATGGAAGTGGACACTTCCGTGATGATAATTTTGGTAATGTCATGGAACACTTCTACGACAACACATGTATGACTATCTTGATTCTGTCATAAATTTGTCATGGATGTATATGCATGACAGAAAACATGACCTACTGTGACAAACACGTATCATCATGGAAGTGTATTTTTTGTAGTGCAATTTCCTTCAGCTTTATTGATTTTGCATTGTGAGGTCAAACGGCAAGAAAAAGGAATATAATTCCCTCTTGAGAACTCATTCATGCATGATACTGACGAACACTACTTTGATGAAAGGCAAAGTCATGATACGAGGATGGAATATGTGCGAAAAAATGGATGGCTTGACATATTCAGACCTATGATGTGGTAACTAAGCAGAAGGCACTTCAACAAATTAGAAGCACTGCAAACTAGACACCATATGAAAGGTGCAATCAATATCACTCTACCAAGTTGAAACTGTCTCGCCATAGGTGGCGTTCATCAAACTAGAAGCAATACATGCTAGAAATCATATTCAAGACGCAAACCAATATCACACTGCCAACTTAAAGGTAGTTTCATGTAAGAACATGGTGTGATAGACATATATAGTATGTGCCCAAAACAGGAAAGCGTGTCATATTCACACGTATCATGTGTAAGCTAAGCAGATGCAGTTTACACTAATTAGGAGCAATACAAGCTAGACACCATATGCAACATGCAACTAGATATCACACTGCCAAGTTAGAGCAAGCACCTTGGATGGTGGAGTAGGGGAGCGGAGACTTGGACCTTGTAATGCACTATCAGTACAAGGAGAATCGGTACAGATGCTCCGTTTACGTTGCTGTAGAGGACCACCATCATCGCCTTCCTTACTCTTTTCCTTCCTCTTTCTTGATTTTTCCTTGCCAAGTCAAACCCACAAGAAAAAGGAATAAAATTTGCTCTTCAGAACTCATTGATGCATGATACTGACGAACACTACTTTCATGTAAGGCAGCCGCATGATAGGAGGATGTAATATGTATCCAAAATAGGATGGCGTGAAATATTGACATGTATGATGTATAAAGTGTAAACTAAGCACAAGGTGCTTGAACTTGTTAGAATCAATGCAAGCTAGAAACCATATGAAAGATGAAACCAATATCACTTTGCCAAATTAAAAGGGTGCCCTAACAAATGTATTTGACCAAATTAGAAGCAATACATGGCAACAGGCTAGAAATAATATGCAATATGCAATGAATAAAGGTGACTCATCGTAAGTGATTGATGCAGGATACAGAAGAGAGGTAGTTTCATGTAAGAACAAGGTTAACACATAGATGTAGTGTGTACCAAAAATAGGAAGGCATGTCATATTCACAGGTATAATGTGTAAACTCAGAAGATGCAATTTACCCTAATTAGAAGCATTACAAGCTAGACACCATATGCAACATGCAACCACATATCACACTACGAAGTTAGAGCAAGCACCTGTGATGGTGGTGTGGGGGAATTGCAATCATCAACTAGAGATCTACATTGACTATCTTCATTTAGCCTTGCTGTTTCTTGAGAATCACGTGGGGAGGATGACACTGCACTCTTTAAAGGAGTATGGCGTCTCACAGTAACCCCCTGGGGTGTCTGTCTCATCATAAGTGATTGATGAGGGATACAAAAGAGCATTAGTTTGATGTGCGAACATGGTTAATAGACATATGTAGTATGTATCAAAAACAAGAAGGCATGTCATTATCAAAGGTATAATGTGTAAAGTAAGCATATGCAATTTAACCATATGCAACATGCAACCACATTTGACAGCGCGAAGTTGAAGCAAGCAACTAGGATGGTTGTGTGTGGCAATTGAGATCATCAACTGCAGAGCTACGTTTACTGTCTCCAACTGCTGACACTGCACCCTTTAGAGCGCTGAAACGCTTAGTGCTTAAGCGACTTCTGTCTTTTCGTTTCTGCATTCATGAACACTGCCTCAAAGTCTGAAATACCCATGCATAAAAAAAATAGTGTGAGTATGGGAGAAGTGTCTGCACAATTAGTACAGTGTAAAGGTAGCAGATAGCAGGTCGGTGAGAAATAAATGATGGGAGACATATGATAGCTCTACAACATGCATGGCACACTAAATTACTATATGATTGTATGAAAAAAGAGTCGACTGAAAACAAATAGGTCAGTCCATTTTTCTGCACCGTCTGCTGTACAAAGAACAGGCAGATCGCCTTCATCTACCTCCAGCCAATCAGTGTTGATGATCTTCCTTGAAACGCCAGCGACCACCGGCCCAGTCCCTTGCCTGCGCCCTCCCCTCGACCTCACCGCACCGCCGTGCTTGGAACCGCCCCCCAGCCATCCATTCAAGACCCACCGACCTCCAGATCGGGTGCAAGTAGCTCCTGTGCCCCACACCCCTATGATAGACAATGATGCGCCGCTTCCCCAGCGAACAGGCGGATTAGGCGCTCCGCGCGCCTAAGCGGGTGCTGCTTCTTTTAATTGCGGTTTGACTGACCCTGAATTGAAATCCAGGCGGGATACTAACCTCTAGCAAAGGTGAAATAGTAAAGGGAGAAAACCTTGTGCATTTAGTATCATGAAGAAGATGTAGTAAGAAGCGCTCAACTAGTTTCTTTCGTGGGATGAATACGGTGTGAGCAGAGACGTAACGTTTGCACGAATATGGGAAGAGGAGTACCTCTTTCTACTGGCAGTGTTGTTTCCTCCTTCTGTTTTTCCAACGATCTTCTTGTGGTTCGCTAGAAATGAGAAGTTGTGGAGTACGATGGAGCCTTGGACGAACCCATGGCCAAGTTGTTGAGTGTGGTGCGGTGGCCGTCTGTCGGCGGCAGGGAACCAGATCCGAGGCGGCGAACGATGGCGTAGTGGGAACATCTCCGGTGCGGTGGATGGTTGCGACAGTGGAGCGGCAGCAGTGAGGCGCAGGACGGCGTGGTCGGAGTGGTTCTGGTATGGCGCACGCCTGCGTCGGCATCGTGGAGGCAGCTCTACCTCGGCTTCAGCTGCTAAGTTCTTGAGGGCATTGCGGTTGCGGTTGCGTTGGACGACGACGTCGGGGTACCGGCTCCGGCGTGATGGAGGAGGGCGGCGGTGGACTGGGTGCTATGGGGTGGAGGATGGAGGAGGCTGGGGTTTGGCGGCTGGTGGAGAGGGTGTTTTGGCGCCCATGGAGTATGAATGGGGAAACGGAGGGAGGCAGGGAACTAAGGGGGAACAATGTTTCGGTTTGCGACGTGCTTGTTTGAAATTTGGGGGAAGTTACAAACTTTTCCCCCATCTAAAATTTCGGACATATTGCAAGTTGGGGGTAGGACAGTAATCTCAGGTGTCCCAAATGTGGGCCGGATAGATTTCGGCCGAGCGCATGGGTGTTAAGGCGCCCACGGCGTATGAATGCTTCTCGGAGGCAGTTGAGACTGGCGTCTTGGTGAAATTACAAACCTACCCCGGTTTAGACCTTTGGACATCGGGCCGATAGGCTACATGGGCCAGAGTCAGGACAGTAATTTCCTACCACCAAACATTAGTCTCGCGCGGTTTCGGGTGACCAGAGGCCTATTTGGCGTTTCGTTCAATATTTGGGAGTAGAAGCATTAACGTTTTCGGTTCTCTTGAATTGAACTTTCAGGATTTGTCAAACTTCACAAAACTTTACTCTTGAAAATCCTAAAGCTACGATTATTTTGGAATGGAGGGGGTACATTTGAATATACATTGTACACGAGTATATATTAAAAAAATATGCAACTTACCTCAGTTCATGCATGGTTCCAGATATAATCTCCTTGGTTGCAAAAAAAAGTTAGACATGCGTATGAATATATATATAGCATGGTCAAATGCACAACAAAGATTGATGCCCCCTTTTACATCTGATTTACAAATGTCATTATCTCGGGTTCAAATAGATGAATGCACTTCCTATGAATTCGAATCTTCGAAACCCCATTTATGTTGAATTCGACATGTATTCTATTTCGTAGCTTGCAATTTGGAATGTATCCATGCAAGTGAGAAATGTATAAAGTGCTTCACACTAACAACATGGAATACCACTGGACTACCAGAATAACACATGTGTGCTATGCAACCTTGCACAATATGAGGATCGGGCTCATCTTTTCTTTGCTTGCAACTTTAGCCAAAGGGTTTGGAACTATCTTGGGATTTCTTGGACAGTTCAACCGAACCAAACCACATATGAAATGGCACAAGCAGTTAGGAAGGATTTTGGTCTCCCTTTTTTCTCTGAGGTTGTATTGACTGCTACCTGGAATATTTGGATACAACGAAATGGGAAGATTTTCAGAAATGAACAACCATCATTTAGAGCTTGGAGAAGAAACTTTATTCATGACATCTCTCTTCTATCTCATAGGATTAGATGTAAATATAGAGATAGTTTTCTGTCTTGGATAGCTAACCTTTCTTAGCTTTTCTTGTAAGTATCTTTCTATGCTCTATAAATTCTTAACTTGTAACCTATTCCCTTTTTATCTATAATAAAGGACTGTGAGGCTGTTGCCTTGCAGTAAATAGTCAAAAAAACAACATGGACTACACTAATTAATGTTTATATATGAATTGCAAAAGCATCCATTGCCTGTATTTCAAACTGCTCTCATTCTATGGATCTATAATATGAAATAAACACATGCACATGCTAGAATTCAATAGAGTATGGGTGTCGGATAGACCGATTTTCGTCCATACGCAATTTGCAAAATTCATGATCTCATCCAAAAATAATAATGCCATTTATATTTTAATTTAATGCGTAGAACCGCCTTTTACACGTAGATGCACTATGCCTCGGCCCGTTCTCACAAATGCGCTATATATATATATCTACCGCATAAGTGCACACACTTTATATGCATCGGCATTTCTCTTTCACACATGCTAACAATCTCTCTTAGGGTGTCGGGGAGTCTCACGCACATGCTCTCTCTCTCTCTCTCTCTCTCTCTCTCTCTCTCTCTTTCTGACTACTATGTACCACTCTTTTCACTAATCTCAGTTGGAAAACAATATTTCTCTCACATGCATATATACACACGCACAGTCTCTACTAGCCCTCTATACGCACATATATGTGCCTACATGTCTCCCGCACGCACATTATCTTTAGGCCTCTCTCGCACACATTGCCCCCCAGACACACCTCTCTCTTAGACTACCCATAGTGGGAGTAACATTGGTAGTAACATCACACATATCTAGGTTAAATAGATGATGTGGCATGTAATAAATGAAGAAAGAGATGAAAGTCGTAACATAGCTAGTTACTACTAGTATGAGTAACATCACACATATCAAGGCAAGATGTGTATATAACCTAATAAATGAAGTGCTCTATGTTACCACACATATGTTACTTCCCACTATAAAGGTAGTAATATTACTACCCATTGTGGCTAATCTTAGTAGTTGGCAGATATGATTCCATCATATCATTCGGGAGGATATCCCTGACTGTTAGGCTGGATGGCAATACGAGGAAAAGTTTTACCCTAGTTCGGACCCTTGCAGTAGAGGAAAAAGCCTACTCCTGGTACTGTATGTTAGTGATAGGGGTGTGTACAAAGTACACATGAATACCAGGCATCGTGCGTGTGTATACTATCAACGAACTAGCCCCCAAGCTTCTATAACATACGGGGGGCCTAGGGCTACAAATCATATATAGTCGACTTATCACCAGTGGGGACTGAGTCCTCCGCGACTCTGGTAGCTAGCTTCGTGTTGTACGCCGAGTCCTCCACATGGGTCTTCGTATAATGCCTCTCGGTCCAACCTATGTGGCACAGGATGGAACCGACCCATGAGTCATCATATTGACCCACCACAACTAGAAATGATGTGCCCACCACACCACACACACAATCGGCCACTAAGAAAATAAGCATATAAAATAGTACAATGTTATACATGAAAGTTAATTGCATGGTGCATCCAAAAATATTTGTTCTACATTGTGAATGTTTATATATTCTCCTAAAATATTAGTCATGGGAAAGAGAAACGAAGGGCATATCTCTCCTTGTCTCCATCGGACACCCCCTCTTTCTACACCACTTTCACGTACGCACACAAACTATCTCTCGGCCCTCTAAAAGTATGCATGCCCACGACACATTCACGTGTGATGGTCACTGTATTTCAAGCTAAATCACTATACAGTCACTGGACTTCAGAATATGCTCATTACGGTCACCGTATACATTTCATGGTGATCATATGGTACATGGTGATCATACGGTATTTAGCTCATGATACGTCTCCGTATTTTCTTGATGACACTGACGGACTTTGCATTTGATGCGTGCTCCGTATTTTGTTGACGATACTTACGGTCATTGCATTTGAAGCGAAAGCACGATATGATCACTGGACTTCAGAATAATCTCATCATGGTGACCACATACATTTTGTCGTGCTAACCAACATGTGATTGGATGGTTAGAAGGACAGTGGTTTCTCGAGCCCACCAGGGTTAAAGTCCCGGTGCTCGCATTTATCCTGGGTTAGTTTCAGTATTTTCCGGCAATGTGCGTTCAGTGGGAGGACACGTTCCACTCGACTACGAGGCACCAATGGTGACTTTGTAAAATCTGAAGATCATATGCTGCCTCACTCTCTCGAAGGTGCTCATAGGGGTAGGGTCTGCGTGTGTGCGCTTATAGCGGTGAGTGCTTGCGCGTATATATGAGCCCTTGCATCTGTACCGTGTTCAAAAAATACATGTCATGATTATACGGTCACTGGCTCACCCGTACAACTCTGTATTTTGTTGATGACACAAACAATTGACCAATCCAATGTTCCACGTGGCGCAACTAGTGTTGCACCATCGGGGCGCGTAACCATGGGGCCCACCTATCAGCCCGTATATGAAAGAAAGAAATGGTAGTATGAGTCTGTACTGTGTTAATAAAATACATTTTAGGGTGATTATACGGTCACTGGCTCACCATACAGCTCCGTAATTTGTTGATGACACGATCAGTTGACCAGTCAAATGGTCCACATTCAGCAGCACACATTACCATAGGGCCCACCCGTCAACACGTATATGAAGGGCAGAAATGGTAATAAATTAGTGGTCGGTGAGTACTCGAAGTCGTGAGACCTCTGGTTGGCAGTCGCCGGCTGTCGGAGTAAATGACCACGGGTAGCCTAGCCGGCTCCCCCTAGTTCTTCAAAAAAAATATAGGCCGATTGAGCCTTCAAGCATCGAAGGCATGGGGCCGCCTTCCCCTGGCCGGCTACCTCTCTGGCCGGCTGCACGAAGGCGGCCCAGCCCTAAAATCCTCATGAAGAAAACCACGAGAGGGCCGGTTCCATGGAGCCGGCCATGAAAAGGCCGACTCCAAGAAGCCGGCCCCCCAGCAGGCGGCCGAGATCATGTCCTCAAAGTTTGCACCCACATAACGGCGATGAGACGGGGCGTGGCTACAGTGAAGCCTACCACCCCCGAATCCCGGAACGCGCATGGCCACAGAGCGTGTACGAGGCGGCCATCACCCGTCCGGCGCAGCACTGTTGCCATGTTGACCATGAGGTCACCCACGGCAAGCTGTCAGTACGACTCGTGGGTGGCGGGCCCCCTCAGTTAGGGAGACGCCTAAAGGCGGCTAGGCCTCTCCTAGTCGGCCTGGGGAATGGCCGACTCCCAGTAGTCGGCTAGTTCACTTCCTCGAAGGAGGTGCCTCATTAAGGAGATAAGGCGAGGTAAGGCTACAGCAAAAAGCCGCCCGGCGGCAGCACTGTAGCCATGCTTACCACGACAAAGCCCCCATCACCAGAGGTAAGGCAACAGTAACCAGCCTCCGACAAGACCCCCGAGCGGTGGGACCGGCTTGTCGACCAGAAGGCCGGCAGCCGGCGGGGTCCACCAGTCGGCGGGCCCATCGGTCGGCGGAGAATCCGTCCAGCGTAGACACAGACGGGTGGGGCCCGTGCCCAGCCGGATTACGATTGTACCCCTGGGGGGTAGGCCTATATAAACCCCCCAGGGCTCCCATGCAGAGGGATCCCTTTTGGAGTAGTTTTAGACACCGCATTGAGGGAAGAAGCGGGCAAGCCTTGCCCTTCTTGACCCTTTCACTGAACAGCTCAAGGAGCCTCTTGTAGCTACTTGTTGATCTAGTGACCATGCAGAGACCCCGCAGAGCAGCAGTAGGGGTGTTATCTCCACGGAGAGCCCTGAAACTGGGTAAGATTCACCGGCGTGCATGTCTTCGTCTTATCCCGTTTCCAGGCACCGGCGATGTCTTATTGGCTCCCACAATGATAAGCCACTCGTTGGCATATGTCGCACCAACCACCCGACATTTGGCGCCCACCGTGGGGCTAGGTGCACCGTCATCCGGAGACCTGTTCTGGACGAGAACCCTTTTCCTTCCCAGCGTGCGTAGCCAGCCCGGCTCGCCCGATGGTGCTTGCCCCGACGCGCTACAAGGCATCGCCGACGCCTGCACGCCGAGCTGCCTCGCCGATCTTCTTGGCGAGGCTCGCATCTCCGACGAGCCCGCGTCCGACACGGGCACAGACTGCCTCGAGAGCCACCTCGTCAGCCTCCTTGACCAACTCCACGTCTCTGGCGAGCTTGCCGCGGACTTGGAGTCGGTTGGCTCCACCGACCCGATGCCTGTCGACTCTGACACGGCATCACTTGACGCCTTCCCCTCCAACATGGTAATCATCAACGACCCTCTTCCTAATCCGACAGCAGCGGCAGCGCCATCACCGAGGTACTGGTCATCAGCCACGGCGCCGCCTCTGGCGAAAACGCCCACGACGCCCTGCAGATGGCGCTGCGTGACTTGTCCGCCCCCATCCCGGCCTACGCCGACGCCGAGACGCTGGAGGCGCGCCGTGTAACACCCCGGATATGATTTACCCAATATGTAATCCAACTCTTGCCGTTTCCGGCGTTAAGTTATGTTATTTTCTCAGGTTCGGGTTTTTGTCTCCGTGTGTTGTTGTCTTTGTCATGCATCTCATATCATGTCATCATGTGCATTGCATTTGCATACGTGTTCGTCTCATGCATTCCAGCATTTTCCCCGTTGTCCGTTTTGCATTCCGGCGCTCCGTTCTCCTCCGATGGTCAATTCTACCTTTCTTTCTTGTGTGGGGATTAAACATTTCCAGATTGGACCGAGACTTGCCAAGCGGCCTTGGTTTACTACCGGTAGACCGCCTGTCAAGTTTCGTACCATTTGGACTTCGTTTGATGCTCCAACGGTTAACCGAGGGACCGAAAAGGCCTCGTGTGTGTTGCAGCCCAACACCCCTCCAAGTTGGCCCAAAACCCACCTAAACCTTCCCCATCATCTAGAGCGTTCGATCATGATCGCGTGGCCGAAAACCACACCTCATTTGGACACTCCTAGCTCCCTCTATGCCTATAAATAGCCCCCTCCGAAATCCATGGGCTCTTCTCCCCCAAAACCCTAAAAGATCATCTCCGCCGCCTCCGGACACGTCCGGACGGCGCCGGACGCGTCCGCCGCTGCCTCCGTGCCAACCCGCGCGCGCTACGTGGCCCAGCCACCGCCTCCCGCCGCCGGCCCGCCAGGCCCGTGCGGGGCCCCCGCGTCCCAGCTGTCGTTCGCCGCCCGCGCGCCTGGGAGCGCCGCCGCCCGAGGCCTCTTCCTCCGCCGCGCCGACGCCCGCACCGGCCGGAGCTCATCACCGCCGAGACCATCGCCGGCCACCGCCTCCTCCACTCCGGCCACGCCGTTTCCGCTGGGGGACGCTGCCCCTCGACGCCGGCGAGCGCCCGGGTGCCGGCCGACCCCGCCTTCACCTCCCACTCCCTCGGATCCGGCCGCCCCCGACGACTCCGGCCATCTCCGGCGACCTCCAGCTACAGTACTCCGGCGGCCTCGTTTTCCGTGCGATCTGGATCTCAGATCTAAAACTACTCTCGGTTGACTTTTTCGTCCCAAACCCTAATTATTTTGCCATGTTCATCGTGCCGTAACTTTGCATCCGTAGATCCGTTTTGGGCATATAGCATATCAAAACGTTCGTTTCAGAGAGCACATCATTTTATCTCATTGCATCATTTTCATTTGAGTTCATCTTGATGCCCGAAATGCTGTTGGAAGAGTGCTATTTGAGATAATTGTCAGATCTGCAGCTCCAATTAGATATTTGTCATTTTTGCCATGATTAATGTGTGCATGATATGCCCCTGAGCTCTACATGTGTTTTGTTATATGTTTTGCCATGTTTCCAGAGGTGCAACCCATGTATTTTTGTGATGTGTGTGGTGACTAGAACAAGCTTGCAAAGTGGTGCATTCGTTAATGCTGATTTCAGGGACTTAGCATTTCCACTAAGTCCTTGGACTGTTTATTTCAATATGCCATATGTTCATGTTGTTTCCTAGTGATCCGTGCCTCTTTTGAGGATGATCAGTAAGGATGTTTTGTCAATCTTGTAGTTCTCTATCAATTCATGTCTTTGTTTGCAATTATGGAGCACCCTTGCTTGAGTCAGTCGAGCTCTACTTTTGCTATTTCATGAATCTGGGCAGATTGTCTACTTGTTAGCGATTTTGCCGAGGATGTTGTAGTTGGTCCGTGCATGCTATGTTATTGTTCTTGCCATGTCTACCTTGTATAATGTGTATTCTTGATGGGTGTATGCTTAGTTTGTCATGACATGCTCTGTAGTGAGTGTATCGAGCTCGTAAACATGCCTACATGATATCTGATTTTGCATGCTCCAGTTTTCACTAAGTCTGAGAACTGATTATGTTTTTGCCATGTTCACATGCTTGCAAATGTATTTTCTGATCCCTTTTGGCTCAAGGTCACTAAGAGACTTTTGTTAAGATCTTTGAGTATCTCCATGCCATGCTTTACTTTGCCATGTTCAGGTCCTGTAGAATATAGTTTTCATGCTCCAAAGTGTGCTACCTGATCTGAAATTCCAGACAAGTGTTAATTTCACTAAGTCTGAAACCTGTTTACCAAATGCATTTTTGCCATGCTAGTTTGAACCTGTTATTGGATGAATTGGCCGGAGCTCAGTGTTCCTCTTTTGTTTAGCATCATTAATGGATCCCTGCCATGTATTTTGTTGTCATGTTTGAGTGTTGTAGCATGTTCATCTTGTTGCATTTAGATGGGTACTTGCTGTAAATCACAGACCGGTGCCATATTTGAATTGCTTGCCATTTCCAAACCGTAACTCCGATTCCGGTGATCTTTATATCGTTTTCAAGCGATTTAATCTCATCTTTCCAGTGGCACACTTAGATTTACAAGTTGAGGCCAGGTTCATCCATTCCTTGTCAAATCTTGCATATGCATCGCATATCACATCCCGCATATCGCATATCTTGCATATGCATCGCATATCGCATACCATGTTTGCATCATATTGTTTGAGCTCTGCATGTGGTTGATTGTGTCCTTGTTGTTTGTTTGTCTTGTTTGGGTAGAGCCGGGAGACGATTTCGCTAATGAGGAGCCCGTTGAGTTTGCTTTCGAGGATCCAGTCAACTCTGACAACTTTGCAGGCAAGATGATCATACCCTCGAAATCACTACTATCTTTGCTTTGCTAGATGCTTGCTCTTTTGCTATGCCTATGCTATGATGCCTACCACTTGCTTATCATGCCTCCCAAATTGCCATGTCAAACCTCTAACCCACCATGTCCTAGCAAACCGTTGATTGGCTATGTTACCGCTTTGCTCAGCCCCTCTTATAGCGTTGCTAGTTGCAGGTGAAGATTGGAGATCGTTCCTTGTTGGAACATTATTTTACTTGTTGGGATATCATTATATTGCCTTGTTATCTTAATGCATCTATACACTTGGTAAAGGGTGGAAGTCTCGGCCTCTCGCCTAGTGTTTTGTTCCACTCTTGCCGCCCTAGTTTCCATCATATCGGTGTTATGTTCCCGGATTTTGCATTCCTTACGCAGTTGGGTTATAATGGGAATCCCTTGATATTTCGCCTTGATTAAAGCTTTTCCAGCAATGCCCAACCTTGGTTTTACCATTTTCCACCTAGCCTCTTTTTCCCATGGGTTTCCGGAGCCCGAGGGTCATCTTATTTAAACCCCCCGGGCTAGTGCTCCTCTAAGTGTTGGTCCAACAGAGCGATGTCCGGGGCTACCAGGGGCAACTCTGGGCTGGCCTACCCGACGTCTTGCTCATCCGGTGTGCCATGAGAACGAGATATGTGCAGCTCCTATCGGGATTTGTCAGCACATCTGGGTGGTGTTGATGGATTGGTTTTAACTTGTCGAAGTGTCTTGAAGAACCGGGATACCGAGTCTGATCGGAATGTCTCGGGAGGATGTCTATTCCTTCGTTGACCGTGAGAGCTTGTCATGGGCTAAGTTGGGACTCCCCTGCAGGGATTTGAACTTTCGAAAGCCGTGCCCACGGTTATGGGCAGATGGGAATTTGTTAATGTTCGGTTGTAGATAACTTGAACCTTAACTTAATTAAAATGAATCAACAGTGAGTTACCGTGATGGTCTCTTCTCGGCGGAGTCCGGGAAGTGAACACGGTGTTGGAGTAATGCTTGCCGCAGTTTGCCCTCTAGTTACTCATTCGCGCTTTGCCCTCTCTTCCCGCTCTCTTTTGCGAACAGGTTAGCCACCATATATGCTAGTCGCTTGCTGCAGCTCCACATACTTTACCTTGCCTTACCTATTAAGCTTAAATAGTCTTGATCACAAGGGTGCGAGATTGCTGAGTCCCTGTGGCTCACAGATTACTTCCAAACCAGAAGCAGGGCCTGATGATTCCGTTCCAGATGATGCGCTTGAGCTCAAGTGGGAGTTCGATGAGGACTCACGCCGATACTATGTGTCTTTCCCTAATGATCAGTAGTGGTGCCTAGTTGGGGTGATCGGGACCATGTCACATGTTGGGTTTATCTTTTATTTTGGCGCCGTAGTCGGGCCATGAGTGTTTGAATGTTGTAATGCAATTTATGTACTTTGGTTGACGTGGCGAGTGTAAGCCAACTATGTTTCTCCCCTTTAATTATCTATATTACATGGGATGTTGTGAAGATTGCCTAACTTGCGACATTGCTTTCAATGCGATTATGCCTCTAAGTCTTGCCTCGACACATAGGAGTTATAGCCGCATCGAGGGCGTTACAAGTTGGTAATAAGAGCCTTCCCCGACCTTAGGAGCCCCCATTGCTTGATCGTTTTTAGCAGCCATTGTTGAGTCTAGAAAAATGTTTTGAGTCATTTAGGAATTATATATCGGAGAGTTTAGGAATTCTTTTTACTCCCAGTCTCCTGATCACTCTGGTAAGGCATCCTGACGTAGAGTTTTGACTCTTCTCTTCTCAAATTTCACTAAATTATTTTTATGATCACGCGGGTATCTTGGAATCGTTTCGATGGTTTTGTGATGAGAACATTGTTCTTGGTGCCTCCTGTCTTTAGGGGTTGTGGCAGTGTCCCGGGGAGTTGAGCTCCGAGGTGTTGTCGTCACAATTTTATCGTTGCAGTTTTGGAATACCTGAGTTTAGTACGCCGACATCGAAAATCTCTTTTATGCAGTTCGTTGGTGAGATAACCTCGACGCCACCCAGTACTGGGGCGGGAGTTCGGGAGTATTGCCATAACTTGTATAATGGATGCTTTTCGAAGGTTGAGGTAGATGGTTTCCGAAGTTTTTCTCGGTTATGTGTTGAAGGATGGATACAGCTAGATGTAGGATTTGCTAGATTTGGGTGAGATATTATGCTTCCCTTGTATCCCCAACACCTGATTGCATAACCGAAAAGGTTCGGGAGTTCCATAGGTGGGAATTCATATAGCTCTAGTTCTTCTTCCACGGATATTTGGTTTGAGATTGGGATTTCTTACCGAGTATTCGTTCTTGATCCGTACCTTGTTGATTTATTCCTCTACCTAAATTCTATGTGGTTTCTCAATTTATGGATATGTGACCATTTCAAGTGGAATGCATTCGTTCATTTTGTTCGGATGTGAACACTTTATGTTGCAATTTCAACCCGTTTGATTCAGCTTCATTTTATCTGTCAATGTGATAACGGTTGTCACCCTCTTCAGGATGGCTCCCGCTAAGAGCACCAATCAGAATTAGAATCAGGATCCGCCACCACCTCCACCTCCTCCGGAGGCATGGCAAGCTGTGATGGCCGCAACCAATGCAAACACGCAGTTGATCATGCAAATTCTTCAAGAGCGCAATCAAGCGAACCAAGGCAACCAAGGCAACAATCAGAATCACTTTCCTACACTCAACCAGTTCCTTGCTAACGGGCCAAAGACTTTCAGCAATTGTGTTGAGGCAACTGATGCTGATGATTGGCTCGTGGATCTGTGCAAGCATTTCGAGTGCAGTAACGTCAGGCCTGAGGACTTTGTCAAGTTCGCTTCCTTCCAACTCATAGACCAAGTTGCAGAATGGTTCCAGCAGTACAAGGATTCCAAAGGAGGCCGTGTGATTACTTGGGATGAATTCCATCAAGACTTCAAAGCTCATCATATCCCTTAGAGCGTGGTTGAAAGCAAGCGTGAGGAATTACGCAACCTGAAGCAAGGCTCTTTGTCTGTCTATGACTACAACAAGTTGTTTCAGAAGCTCGCCCGCTTTGCTAAGCAGGACGTCCCTGATGAGAAGAGCATGATATACCAGTTCAGGGGTGGTCTCAGAGAAGAAATCCAGCTAGCTCTTGTTCTCTTTGAGCCCTTGAGGTACGATGAGTTCTACAACATGGCATTGAAGCAAGAGGCCGCTCAACTGAGGTGTGATGCTTCCAAGAAGCATGTCAGAGATGTTAATCCTTCTTCCTCTACTCAAATGGCCAAGCAGCAGAAGTATTGGCTTCCTCCACCTCCGTTCTGTCAGCCGTTTCAGAAGAGCAAAGGTGGCAGTGGATCTTCCCACCCAACCAACCCTGGCTTTCAGAACAAGACTTCGTCTCAAGCTCCAAGATCGAGTGCTCCGTATCACCGTCCGCTTTCAGAGGTCACGTGCAACAAGTGCCAACAGATGGGTCACTATGCCAACAAGTGTTTCAACCAGAGGCGTCTCCCTCCTCCTCCTGTGAGATCGGCAAGTACATCTATGGTCAAGCATAACACCAAGTCCGCCAAGGTCAACTTGCTGAATGTAGCTCAGGAAGAGGACTCGCCAGATGTGATTATGGGTAACCTTCCTGTTAATGACATTCCCGCAAGAGTTCTTTTTGACACTGGTGCATCTTTATCATTTTTATCGAAGCCTTTTGCATCCATGCATGATGTGCATACTATTGATTTGCCTAAGCCGATAGCTGTTTCTTCTCCGGGTTTGTTCATGAACACTAAAATGTTGGCTCCGGATGTTACTATCACGTTGGGCGATTACAAGTTTCTTTCTTCTCCATCTTTGTAACTCGGATATTGATCTTATTCTCGGGATGGATTGGCTTTCTAAGCACAAGGCGCATCTTGATTGTGCTGCCAGGCAGATTCAATTGACTCATTCGTCTAAGGATGTAATTGTCTTTGCCGCTCGTGATGATACCATCCGTCTGTTTTCTCTCAATGAGAAGGGTGAACTGGATGCCATCTCGCAAATTGCAGTCGTTTGCGAATATCAAGACGTCTTTCCAGAAGAGCTTCTAGGAATGCCTTCGCACCGGCCAGTTGAATTCGTCATCGATCTTGAGCCTGGCACGGAACCAGTGTGCAAGCGTCCTTACAAGCTCGGACCTGAAGAGTTGAAGGAGCTGAAGAAGAAACTCGATATTCAAGAGAGAATGGGTCTCATCCGGCCTAGTTCTTCTCCGTGGGGTTGTGGTGTTCTTTTTGTGAAGAAGAAGGATGGAATGGATCGACTTTGTGTTGACTACCGTCCATTGAACAAGAAGACTATCAAGAACAAATACCCACTTCCCAACATCAACGAGCTGTTCGAAAAACTCAAAGGCGCCCAAGTATTCTCCAAGCTTGATCTCCGTATGTGTTATCATCAGATTCGAATCCGTGAGCAAGATATTCCCAAGATGGCTTTCAGGACAAGCTATGGTTCATATGAATACACTGTCATGTCTTTTGGCCTGGTCAACGCTCCTCCGACGTTCTCTCGCATGATGAACTTCATCTTCAATGCCTACACCAATGACTTCGTTTTGGTCTATCTCGACGACATTCTGGTCTTTTCGAAGAACAAGGAAGATCATGCCAAGCACTTGCGTTTGGTACTCGATAAGCTCAGGGAACACCAGTTCTACGCCAAGTTCTCCAAGTGCGAATTTTGGCTCGATGAGGTTCTTTATCTTGGTCATATCATCTCTGCCAAGGGCATTGTGGTGAATCCTGAGAAGGTGTCTGCAATTGTGAATTGGGAACCTCCTCAGAACGTGAAGCAACTCCGTAGCTTCCTCGGTCTCGCAAGCTACTGTCGAAGATTCGTTGAAAACTTTTCTAAGATCTCAAAGCCTCTCTCAAATCTTCTCCAGAAGCACGTCAAGTATGTTTGGTCTCCGGAATGTGACATCGCTTTCAACACTTTGAAAGAGAAATTGGTCACTGCTCCAGTTTTGACTCCGCCTGATGAATCCAAACCGTACGAGGTCTTTTGCGATGCCTCTCTCCAAGGTCACGGTGCAGTGTTGATGCAAGAGAAGAAAGTTGTGGCTTATACCTCTCGCTAGTTGAAGCCCAACGAGAAGAACTACCCCACTCATGACCTCGAGTTGGCGGCAGTTGTGCATGCTCTTTTGACTTGGAGACATCTCTTATTGGGAAGAAAAGTGGACATCTTCACTGACCACAAGAGTCTCAAGTACATCTTCACTCAGCCTAATCTCAACCTCAGGCAAACTCGATGGGTCGAAATGATTCAAGAGTATAATCTGAGTATCGAGTATACTCCAGGCAAGGCCAATGTGATTACTGACGCATTGAGAAGGAAGGCTTATTGCAACAGTCTGATTCTCAAGCCTTATCAACCCGAGCTTTGTGAAGCTTTCCGCAAACTTAATCTGCAAGTTGTTCCTCAAGGTTTCCTCGCCAACCTTCAAGTCTCTCCAACCTTGGAAGACCAGAGTCGCCAAGCCCAGCTTCTTGATGCTATGGTGAAGAAGGTGAAGATTGGGATTGCCAAGAGTCAATCCAAGTACAAGTGCTACCGCCTTGATGACAAGGATACTCTCTTCTGCGAGGATCGTATTGTTGTGCCCAAAGGTGACCTTTGTAAAGTGATCATGAACGAGGATCACAATTATCTCCTCTCCATCCACCCTGGGAGCACGAAGATGTATCAGGACCTCAAGCAGGCTTATTGGTGGACTTGAATGAAGCGCGAGATTGCTCAGTTCGTGAATGAGCGTGATGTCTGCAGAAGAGTGAAGGCAGAACACCAAAGGCCAGCGGGTCTCCTCCAACCTCTTGCCATTCCAGAATGGAAGTTTGACCACATTGAGATGGACTTCGTGACTGGGTTTCCAAAGTCCAAGCGTGGCAATGATGCTATATTCATTGTCATCGACAAACTCACTAAAGTGGCTCACTTTCTGCCTATCAAAGAGTCTATCACTGCAGCTCAATTGGCGGACCTCTATACCTCTCGAATTGTCTCTCTGCACGGTATTCCACAAGTGATCTCTTCAGACCGTGGCAGCATCTTTACCTCCAAGTTTTGGGATTCTTTTCAGAAGGCCATGGGCACCAACATCTGCTTCAGCACAACTTTCCATCCTCAAACTAGCGATCAAGTCGAGCGTGTCAACCAGATTCTTGAAGATATGCTTAGGGCTTGTGTGATCTCCTTCGGCATGAAGTGGAAGGATTATCTTCCATATGCGGAATTCTCCTACAACAACAGTTTTCAAGCAAGTTCGGGCAAGGCCCCATTTGAAATTCTGTATGGCAGGAAGTGCCGTACCCCTCTCAACTGGTCTGAAACTGGTGAACGTCAACTTTTGGGAAATGACTTAATCACAGAGGCAGAGGAAATGTGCAAAGTCATTCGAGATAACCTCAAAGCAGCCCAATCCCGCCAGAAGAGCTACTATGATAGTAAGCACCGTGATTTCGCTTTCGATATCGGAGATCATGTTTACCTCCACGTCTCTCCTATGAAAGGTACTCGTCGCTTCGGTATCAAAGGGAAGCTTGCCCCTAGATACGTGGGACCTTTCAAGATCGTCAGCAAGAGAGGCGATCTCGCCTGTCAACTCGAGCTTCCTTCAAACTTTCCAATTGTGCATGACGTGTTCCATGTCTCTCAGCTCCGAAAGTGCTTCAAGACTCCTGACTGCACCTTCAACTTCGAGGACATTCAGCTCCAAGAAGATCTCTCTTATCGTGAGCACCCCGTTGCTATTCTTGAAGAGACTGAACGCAAGACTCGCAACAAGTCAATCAAATTCCTCAAAGTCAAGTGGTCACACCATTCCGACCGTGAAGCTACCTGGGAACGCGAGGATCACCTCCATTCTGAATACCCGGCATTCTTTCAGTCCTAGATCTCGGGACGAGATCCTCTCGTAGTGGTGGAGTGTTGTAACACCCCGGATATGATTTACCCAATATGTAATCCAACTCTTGCCGTTTTCGGCGTTAAGTTATTTTATTTTCTCGGGTTCGGGGTTTTGTCTCCGTGTGTTGTTGTCTTTGTCATGCATCTCATATCATGTCACCATGTGCATTGCATTTGCATACGTGTTCGTCTCATGCATTCGAGCATTTTCCCCGTTGTCCGTTTTGCATTCCGGCGCTCCGTTCTCCTTCGGTGGTCAGTTCTACCTTTCTTTCGTGTGTGGGGATTAAACATTTCCGGATTGGACCGATACTTGCCAAGCGGCCTTGGTTTACTACCGGTAGACTGCCTGTCAAGTTTCGTACCATTTGGACTTCGTTTGATGCTCCAACGGCTAACCGAGGGACCGGAAAGGCCTCGTGTGTGTTGCAGTCCAACACCCCTCCAAGTTGGCCCAAAACCCACCTAAACCTTCCCCATCATCTAGAGCGTTCGATCACGATCGTGTGGCTGAAAACCGCACCTCATTTGGACACTCCTAGCTCCCTCTATGCCTATAAATAGCCCCCTCCGAAATCCATGGGCTCTTCTCCCCCGAAACCCTAAAAGATCGTCTCCGCCGCCTCCGGACACGTCCGGATGGCGCCGGACGCGTCCGCCGCCGCCTCCGCGCCAACCCACGCGCGCCACATGGGCCAGCCACCGCCTCCCGCCGCCAGCCCGCCAGGCCCGTGCGGGGCCCCCGCGGCCCAGTCGCCGTTCGCCGCCCGCGCGCCTGGGAGCGCCGCCGCCCGAGGCCTCTTCCACCGCCGCGCCGACGCCCGCGCCGGCCGGAGCTCATCACCGCCGAGACCATCGCCGGCCACCGCCTCCTCCACTCCGGCCGCGCCGTTTCCGCCGGGGGACGCCGCCCCTCGACGCTGGCGAGCGCCCTGATGCCGGCCAACCCCGCCTTTGCCTCCCACTCCCTCGGATCCGGCCGCACCCGACGACTCCGGCCATCTCCGGCGACCTCCAGCTACAGTACTCCGGCGGCCTCGTTTTCCATGCGATCTGGATCTCAGATCTAAAACTACTCTCGGTTGACTTTTTCGTCCCAAACCCTAATTATTTTGCCATGTTCATCGTGCCGTAACTTTGCATCCGTAGATCTGTTTTGGGCAGATAGCATATCAAAATGTTCGTCTCAAAGAGCACATCATTTCATCTCATTGCATCATTTTCATTTGAGTTCATCTTGATGCCCGAAATGCTGTTGGAAGAGTGCTATTTGAAATAATTGTCAGATCTGCTGCTCCAATTAGATATTTGTCATTTTTGCCATGATTAATGTGTGCATGATATGCCCCTGAGCTCTACATGTGTTTTGTTATATGTTTTGCCATCTTTCCAGAGGTGCAACCCATGTATTTTTGTGATGTGTGGGGTGACTAGCACAAGCTTGCAAAGTGGTGCATTCGTTAATGCTGATTTCAAGGACTTAGCATGTCCACTAAGTCCTTGGACTGTTTATTTTAATATGCCATATGTTCATGTTGTTTCCTAGTGATCAGTGCCTATTTTGACGATGATCAGTAAGGATGTTTTGTTAATCTTGTAGTTCTCTATCCATCCATGCCTTTGTTTGCAATTATGGAGCACCCTTGCTTGAGTCAGTCGAGCTCTACTTTTGCTATTTCGTGAATCTGGGCAGATTGTCTACTTGTTAGCGATTTTGCCGAGGATGTTGTAGTTGATCCGTGCATGCTATGTTATTGTTCTTGCCATGTCTAGCTTGTATAATTTGTATTCTTCATGGGTGTATGCTTAGTTTGTCATGACATGCTCTGTAGTGAGTGCATCGAGCTCGTAAACATGCCTACTTGATATCTGATTTTGCATGCTCTAGTTTTCACTAAGTCTGAGAACTGATTATGTTTTTGCCATGTTCACATGCTTGCAAATGTATTTTCTGATCCCTTTTGGCTCAAGGTCACTAAGGGACTTTTGTTAAGATCTTTGAGTAGCTCCATGCCATGCTTTACTTTGCCATGTTCAGGTCCTGTAGAATATAGTTTTCATGCTCCAAATTGTGCTACCTGATCTAAAATTCCAGACAAGTGTTAATTTCACTAAGTCTGAAACCTGTTTACCAAATGCATTTTTGCCATGCTTGTTTGAACCCGTTAATGGATGAATTGGCCATAGCTCAATGTTCCTATTTTGTTTAGCATCATGAATGGATCCCTGCCATGTATTTTGTTGTCATGTTTGAGTGTTGTAGCATGTTCATCTTGTTGCATTTAGATGGGTACTTGCTGTAAATCACAGACCGGTGCCATATTTGAATTGCTTGCCATTTCCAAACCGTAACTCTGATTCTGGTGATCTTTATATCGTTTTCAAGCGGTTTCATCTCGTCTTTCCAGTGGCACACTTGGATTTCCATGTTGAGGCCAGGTTCATCCATTCCTTGTCAAATCTTGCATATGCATCGCATATCGCATCCCGCATAGCATACCATGTTTGCATCATATTGTTTGAGCTTTGCACGTGGTTGATTGTGTCCTTGTTGTTTGTTTGTCGTGTTTGGGTAGAGCCGGGAGACGAGTTCGCTAACGAGGAGCCCATTGAGTTTGCTTTCGAGGATCCAGTCAACTCTGATAACTTTGCAGGCAAGATGATCATACCCTCTAAATCACTACTATCTTTGCTTTGCTAGATGCTCGCTCTTTTGCTATGCCTATGCTACGATGCCTACCACTTGCTTATCATGCCTCCCAAATTTCCATGTCAAACCTCTAACCCACCATGTCCTAGCAAACCGTTGATTGGCTATGTTACCGCTTTGCTCAGCCCCTCTTATAGTGTTGCTAGTTGCAGGCGAAGATTGGAGATTGTTCCTTGTTGGAACATTATTTTACTTGTTGGGATATCATTATATTGCCTTTTTATCATAATGCATCTATAGACTTGGTAAAGGGTGGAAGGCTCGGCCTCTCGCCTAGTGTTTTGTTCCACTCTTGCCGCCCTAGTTTCCGTCATATCAGTGTTTTGTTCCCGGATTTTGCATTCCTTACGCGGTTGGGTTATAATGGGAATCCCTTGATAGTTTGCCTTGATTAAAGCTTTTCCAGCAATGCCCAAACTTGGTTTGACCATTTACCACCTAGCCTCTTTTTCCCTTGGGTTTCCGGAGCCCGAGGGTCATCTTATTTAACCCCCCCCCCCCCGAGCCAGTGCTCCTCTGAGTGTTGGTCCAACCGAGCGATGTCCGGGGATACCAGGGGCAACTCTGGGCTGGCCTACCCAATGTCTTGCTCATCCGGTGTGCCCTGAGAACGAGATATGTGCAGCTCCTATCGGTATTTGTCAGCACATCTGGGTGGTGTTGCTGGATTGGTTTTAAACTGTCGAAGTGTCTTGAAGAACCGGGATACCGAGTCTGATTGGAATGTCTCGGGAGAAGGTCTATTCCTTCGTTGACCATGAGAGCTTGTCATGGGCTAAGTTGGGACTCCCCTGCAGGGATTTGAACTTTCGAAAGCCGTGCCTGCGGTTATGGGCAGATGGGAATTTGTTAATGTCTGGTTGTAGCTAACTTGAACCTTAACTTAATTAAAATGAATCAACAGTGTGAGTTACCGTGATGGTCTCTTCTCGGCGGAGTCCGGGAAGTGAACACTGTGTTGGAGTAATGCTTGCCGCAGGTTTCCCTCTAGTTACTCGTTCGTGCTTTGCCCTCTCTTCCCGCTCTCTTTTGCGAACAGGTTAGCCACCATATATGCTAGTCGCTTGCTGCAGCTCCACATACTTTACCTTGCCTTACCTATTAAGCTTAAATAGTCTTGATCGCGAGGGTGTGAGATTGCTGAGTCCCTGTGGCTCACAGATTACTTCGAAACCAGATGCAGGGCCTGATGATTCCGTTCCAGATGACGCGCTTGAGCTCAAGTGGGAGTTCGACGAGGACTCTCGCCGATACTACGTGTCTTTCCCTGATGATCAGTAGTGGTGCCCAGTTGGGGTGATCGGGACCGTGTCGCATGTTGGGTTTATCTTTTATTTTGGCGCCGTAGTCGGGCCATAAGTGTTTGAATGTTGTAATGCTATTTATGTACTTTGATTGACGTGGCGAGTGTAAGCCAACTATGTTTCTCCCCTTTTATTATCTATATTACATGGGATGTTGTGAAGATTGCCTAACTTGCGACATTGCTTTCAATGCGGTTATGCCTCTAAGTCGTGCCTCGACACGTAGGAGCTATAGCCGCATCGAGGGCGTTACACGCTGCCTCACCCTCATCGCGGAGGGCCAGAAGCTAGCTTCCATGAGACGCCTCACCGAGGCTCACCAGCGCGAAGTCGACCGCGCCGCCTTTGGAACGCCGCCTCCTGACGGGCCGAGCCGCATCGGCATCATCAAGAAACATGGCGCGGCTATCGCCGACATGCTGGGAGCAGACCACCCAGTCTATGCCACGCCTCTCGAGAACCTACGCGCTGCCCTGGTGGCCGCAGACGAGCTGAATGGACTAGGGCCCGACGAGCTCCCCTACATGACCAGACGCATCCAACAGCTTATCGACGCGGCCACAGAGCGGCATGAAGCCGGTGTCCGCGCTGAAAGTCCTCCCCCACGCCGATAACACAGTGCGACGTCCCGAATGACGACTGTGGGCAACACCCGCGCAAGGAAAGAAAAGGAGCCGGCAGCCAGCTGCAGCCGGACTCGAATCTCCATCGAGCGTGACGCAGAAGGCCGTCCTCGAGCTGTGGAATGGAGGGACAACCCGCCTCCTCCTCCGCCTCGTAGGGAGAGATATCCTACTCCACCGCCTGTGACGCGTCCGACTCTCAGCGGCCGGCTGGGCCGCCGCGAAGGAGTCGGCGAGAATGACGCCCACCACCGGATCGACCGCCTAGCGCGATCCCTGGCTCTGGAAGAAGAAGATGATGTCGGCCCGCCTTGCTTCGGCCCTCGCATTCGCGATGAGCCCTTCCCCAAAGGGTTCTCGCTCCCAAGAGACACGCCCAAGTACAACGGCTCCGTGAAGCCGGAAGATTGGTTGATTGACTAGTCCACTGCGGTTAGCATCACGAACGGAAAAAGGAGTGTTGCAGTGAAGTATGTCCCCCTCATGCTCCAAGGCACGGCGCACACCTGGCTCAACAGCCTCAAGCCTTACAGCGTCAACAACTGGCTAGACTTCATAGAAGCCTTCATTCGTAACTTCACCAGCACCTACAAGCGGCCCCCCAAGCCCCGACAGCTCTCCTTGCATGTACAAGGGCCCAATGAATCAACCCGCGACTACGTCACGCGTTGAGCCGAGCTCCGCAATTCCTGTGAAGTGGTGCACGAGGTTCAAGCTATAGAGTATTTCACCGCCGGGTGCCGAGAAGGCACCCTCCTCAAGCACCGACTCCTCAGCAAAGAGCCGACTACCCTCGATGAGCTGCTAATCATAGTTGATAAATACGCCACGGCCGATTCCTCGATGAAGACCGAGCTCCGAGTAGACGCCTCCGGGAAGGTGCTCGCTCCGAGTCCCAAGACGCCGGCAGGAGACTCCGACCGATGCCCATAACACAACGACCACAAGAGCAAGGCTCCCGTGCCTCCTTCCACCAGTCGGCAGGTGGCCACCGTCGAAGATGAACAACCCGAAGGGCGGCCCACGCCCAAGAAGCAAAAAGGCAGCAGGCGGGCTTGGCAGCCGGCTTTCTCCTACGAGCAAGCACTTAATGCCCCCTGCAAGTTCCACAGCGGCGCGAAGCCTTCAAACCACACGACCCGAAAATGCCACTGGCTCACGCGGATCTCCAAGGGCGAGGGGATAGCGCCGCCTCCGCCTGCTGGTCAGCCGCCTCCGGCCCATCCGCAGCCGGCCGCTCGACCAGCAGTCGGGGCTGTTCAAGACGAGTTCCCCGACGAGCATGCCACCTGCGTCGTCTTTATGAGCCAACCAAAAGATCGGCATAGCCGGCGTCGACAACACCAAGAAGTCAACGCAGTCGCCTCCAACAACCCCGAGTTCATGCATTGATCCGAAAGGCCTATCAACTGGAGCCGGGCCGATCACCCAGAGGTGATGCCGTCTCCCTGCTCTTATGCATTGGTCTTGGACGCCACCCTCGCAGCAGAAACGCGAGCTGCCCATTTCTCCCGCGTGCTGATAGATGGCGGGAGCAGCATCAACATACTGTACCATGACACCATGGAGAAGCTGAGCATCAAGACAAGGCAGCTCATGCCTAGTCGGACTGTGTTCCATGGCATCGTACCCGGCCTGTCCTGCTCCCCAATCGGCAAGATCAAGATAGATGTCCTCTTCGGGGATAAGGATCATTTCCGCCGAGAGGCAGTGTGGTTTGAGTTAGTGGATCTCGAGAGCCCTTACCATGCGTTGCTTGGCTGACCTGCTTTGGCCAAGTTCATGGATGTACCCCACTATGCTTACCTCAAGATGAAGATACCAAGTTCCAAGGGCATCATCACCATAGCCGGAGACTACAAGAAATCCTCCGAGTGTGCGGCAGCTAGTAGCCGGCTGGCTGAGTCCCTCATGATTGCGGAAGAAAAGAAGATACTGGATCGAGTTGTGGCTATGGCCGGCAAGCAGTCGGGCCTGTCCCCTGACCCAAAAGAGTGTGATGCCCAAGGATCTTTCCAGCCGGCTAAAGAAAGAAAGAAGATACCGCTAGACCCGGAGCATCCAGAAAGGTTTGCCACCATCGGGGCAAAGCTGGACAACAAATAGGAAGGCGAGCTCGCCGATTTCCTCCATGAGAATCGGGACATCTTCGCATGGTCCCCCAAGGACATGCCGGGTGTTCCGAAGGAATTCGCTGAGCACAAGCTACATGTCCGAGAAGGTGAAAAACCAGTCAAACAGCCCCTTCTCCCACTATCGAAAGAGAAGAGAAGGATTGTAGGAGAAGATATAGCCCGGCTTCTGGCAGTCGGCTTCATTATGGAGTTTTTCTTTCTAGAGTGACTTGCCAACCCGGTCCTCGTGCTGAAGAAAAATAACAAGTGGCGCATGTGTATAGACTACACCAGCCTCAACAAGGCCTGCCCCAAAGATACCTTCGCCTTGCCAAGGATTGATCAAGTGATAGACTGCACAGTCGGATGCGAGCTGTTGAGCTTCTTCGATGCTTACTCAGGCTACCACAAAATAAAGTTGGATCCATCCGACCGCATGAAGACCGCCTTCATCACACCATTCGAAGCTTTCTGCTACCTGACTATGACATTCTGCCTAATAAATGCCGGTGCCACTTTTCAGCGTTGCATGCAGAAATGCCTCCTCAAGCAGCTCGGCAGAAATGCCCACGTCTATGTAGACGATATTGTGGTGAAGAGGGAGAAGCGCGGTACCTTGCTAGAAGACCTCAGAGAGACATTTGAAAACTTGCACCGGTTTCAGATCAAGCTCAACCCTTATAAATGCGTGTTCGGAGTACCAGCCGGCCAGCTTCTAGGCTTCCTGGTCTCCGAACGCGACATCGAATGCAACCCAGTGAAGATCAAGGCCATAGAGAGAATGGAGATTCCCACCAAGCTACGAGATGTCCAGAGGTTCACCAGATGCTTGGCTTCCCTGAACCGCTTCATCAGCCGGCTCGGAGAGAAAGCCCTCCCCCTCTACCGACTCATGAAGAAGTCCACTCACTTTGAGTGGAACGACCAAGCAGACCAAGATTTCCACGAGCTAAAGAAGATGCTGACCATGCCGCCTGTCTTGGCGGCGCCGAGTGAAAAAGAGACCATGCTCCTTTACATTACCGCCACTAGCCAGGTGGTTAGCACAGTTATCGTGGTCCAGCGCCCAGAAGAAGGCCGAGCTCAGCTGGTCCAGAGGCCGGTGTATTATTTAAGCGAAGTATTATCCACCTTGAAGCAGAACTACCCACACTACCAGAAGATGTGCTACGGTGTGTACTTCGCCGCCAAGAAGCTCAAGCCCTACTTTCAAGAGCACCCCATCACGGTCATATGTACTGCCCCGCTCGCCGAGATGATAGGCAGCCGGGATGCATCGGGCCGGGTGGCAAAATGGGCCATTGAGCTAGCTCCCTACACGATCTTCTACCAGCCCTGCACCGCCATTAAGTCCCAAGCACTGGCCGACTTCCTCGTCGACTGGGCCGAAACCCAATATCTGCCACCGGCCCCCGACTCCACTCATCGGCGGATGCACTTCGATGGGTCCAAGATGCACACCGGTTTGGGAGCCGGCATTGTCCTCACCTCTCCCAAGGGCGACAAGCTCAAATACACATTGCAAATTCCTTTTGCCACCTCCAACAATGTGGCCGAGTACGAGGCGCTCATACACGGGCTCCGGCTAGCCAAAGAGCTCGGCATCCGCCGGATCCTATGCTATGGCCACTCGGATTTGGTGGTCCAGCAGTCATCTGGCGATTGGGACGCTAAGAACGCGAACATGGTGAGCTACCGCTTCCTCGTTCAGCAAATCAGTGGATATTTTGAAGGATGCGAGTTCCTTCATGTACCACGGGCCGACAACGTGCATGCAGATGCCCTGGCACGAATAGGCTCCACCCGGCAAGTTATACCAGCCGGTGTTTCTCTCCAACGCCTCCTCAAGCCATCTATAAAGCCATCTCCTCAATCTGATTCCATCTTCGTACCGCCTGACCCCGTCGCAGTCGGACCCGACTTGAGGAACCAAGCAGGCGGCTCGGGGACTTCGACAGGCGGCCCGGAGACTACCATAGTCGCACCCGGATCGGGAACTCCGGAACTTGGCCCGGGCGCTACTGCAGCCGGCCCAGGGACAGCATTGACACAACAGGTGGTGGCCGACTCCAACTCTTCACCGCCCAGCCCACCCGCCCTGGTCACAGTAGCAGTTTTGACAGCAGAAGAAGTCACAGCTCCATCATGGGCCCAGCCCATCCTCAACTTCTTAGTAAACAGAGAGTTGCCAACTGACGATATCTCGGCAAGACAAGTCTAACGCCGAGCCGGAGCATACACAATAGTAAACCGAGAGCTTGGTAGGGCAGTGCCACTGGAGTCTTCCAGCGCTGCGTCGAGCCAAAGAAGGGCATAGCTATCCTCAAGGACATCCACCAAGGTGAATGCGGCCACCACGCGGCCTCAAGATCACTCGTTGCCAAAGCTTTCCCCCATGGATTCTTCTGGCCGACTACTTTGGATGACGCCAAGGAACTAGTCAAACACTGCAAAGGGTGCCAAGTTTTCAGTTCCAAGCAACACCTGCCGGCTTCTGCACTCAAAACCATCCCCCTCACCGGGCCTTTTGCCGTCCGGGGGCTGGACATGGTGGGCCCATTCAAGACGGCACATGGCGGCATGACACATCTGCTCGTCGCGGTGGACAAATTTACCAAGTGGATTGAAGCAAAGCCGATCAAGAAGCTGAATGGGCCGACTGCCGTGACGTTCATCACAGATATCACAACCCGGTACGGCATACCGCACAGCATCATCACCGACAATGGTACAAATTTTGCAAGGGGAGCACTGGCACGTTTCTGTGCAACACACGGCATCCGGCTGGACCTAGCATCCGTTGCCCACCCGCAGTCAAACGGCCAGGTCGAGGGAGCAAATGGCCTCATCCTCTCCAGCATCAAGCCCCGACTGGTCGTGCCACTGGAGCGTTCGGCCGGCTGTTGGCTCGACGAGCTGCCGGCCGTCCTCTGGAGTTTGCGCACTACCCCAAACAAATCAACCGGCTTCACCCCTTTCTTCCTTGTATATGGTGCCGAGGCGGTCATCCCAACTGACATCGAGTTCGACTCACCTCGGGTCACCATGTACATGGAGGTGGAGGCCAAGGAAGCACGTGAAGACAATGTCGACCTGCTGCAAGAGGGCCGACTGTTAGCCCTCAGCCGGTCCGCCATCTATCAGCAGGGTCTGCGCCGCTACCACAGCCGGAAGGTCAAGCCAAGATCCTTCCAAGAGGGCGATCTTGTGCTCCGACTGATCCAACGAACAGCCGGCCAGCACAAGCTCTCGGCCCCTTGGGAGGGCCCCTTCGTCATCAGCAGAGCATTAGGCAACGACTCCTACTACCTAATCGACGCGCAGAAGCCGAAGGTATGCAAGAGAGATGATTCCGGCAAGGAGTCGGAACGACCATGGAACGCCAATCTCCCCCGAACATTTTACAGTTAAAAAGCAGTATGTACCATGCTACCTGTTGTACTAAGTACGAGACAAAGGGTCCCCCGAGGAGCACTTGGGGACTACCCTCTTTTATCTATGAATGAAGAATATCATGCCTATGAATATGTTACTACATTTGCTTTTTTCATCCGGCACCGGGTTCGACCAGTTGGCCCGGGGACTCGCCGCCTCGAGTTATATCTAAAGTTCTGCCTGCAGTCAAACAAGTAGTGTGCCGGCACCCAAGCCTCCTCTTGCCAAAAGTCGCAGCTCGAAGAATCGACTGTCCGACTGGCAAGAGCCAAGGGCAGGAAAGGATGCCCACACAAAAAATGGCTAAGGACTAACGAACTTACATAACGCGAGCTGGCCTCCCGCCCTGCCAGCCGGCTACCAGAGCAGCCGGCTGGCCGGCTTCCCGTTCACCTTTCTGCAATCTAAGAAAGCTCGAGTACTTGCCTTCCCCAAAAAACCAAGTCCTTCTCCAGCAACAGACTGCAGAGCAGCTGTCCGGCTAGGAAGGCGGTGGCCAAGGGAAGGAGGCAAAGGAAAAAGCCAAAAGGATGAAAAGCAAACATGAACGGAAGCCAAACACATGCATGATTATATTTACACAAAAGGCCTTCAAAAGGCCAGCATTCAACATAGTCTGAATACACCCTCAGTGGGTGGAACTGCGCAAATTTAATAAAAGTTGTTCAAAAGGGTAACAAACAGGAAGGCAAGGACGGCTGATCAGGCCAAGGGAACGACAGGCGAGTCGGGCAGGTTGGTGGAGTTGGCAGTGCCGGCTGGAGGAGTGACCGCTGGCGAGTCTCGGCATCGTTGCTGGAGGCACGATCAGGCTGAGGCGGGCTGGTCGCTTCGCTGTCTGGCACAAGGTCTTCACCATCCTCCCCCTCTTCCCTTTCTCCCTCATCGCTGGAAGAAATCTCCTCCGCCGAGTCCTCACCTTCTGTCGGGTTCAGCCCGAACCACTCCTCCGGCTGAGCGACGCCGGCATCATCCACCTCAGGGGCAAAGGCGCTGGTGTCGGTGTACTCGGCGATCGCCGAGGCGCGTTGGACGATAGCCGGCCACACCGCCTCCAGCTCCTCGTCAGCCTCCTGCCGCTAGGTGCTCAGCTGGTCCAAGTTCAGCCCGAGATACGAGGCTTGGACGAATTCCAGCGCCCGCCCAGCGCCGGACCGGGCCGGTGACGCCTTCCAAGCCTCGAAGCGGCCGACTGCGACCTCCAGCCATTCGGTGGTCCGACTTGGAGTGCGGGGAACCACCTCGCCGGGCCAGAGGGCGGCCAGCACTTGTGCCCCGATGCGCTGAAGACGGCGGAGCATGCTGTGGGCCGGCTGCAGGCGGGCTTGAAGCGCCAGAAGCTGCTCCTCAAGTGACGGGCTGACACCCGGTGCGATCTCGGCCCCCGCCTGCCATCGCGCGTCATGGTAGGCCTCGATGGCTTGGGTAGCGGCAGTAGAGTAACCGGGAAAGTAATCTGCATGAAGAAGAAGGCGGCCTACCGTCGGTTAAGTCCTCCACCCGGCTGTATCCTTGACTCAGCGCCTGCCTTGCCTCGGCCCAGTTCACCGCCTCGGTCTCATATTCGGCTTTGAGGGCGGCCTCGCTGTCCTGCACCATCTTCAGGGCCGCCTTGTGGCTCTCCTCCTTGTCGGCCAGTTTCTTGGCCAGGCGATCGCGCTCTTGAGCCAGGGTGGCGCACTCGGCCTCCTTGCCGCGAAGGGCGGTCTGGGCTTCGCTTAGCTGGCCCCTCAGGTCAGCATTGGCCCTGCAATTATGAAGAAAGAAGTCATCGGGAAAAGAACCAACCCGACTGCTCAGCAGTCGGCCTGAATCTCGGGGACTACACCCAGTGGGTGCGCTGACGCGCCCCCACTTGAGACAAAAGACGAAGCACTTACTCTGGCGGTCAGATCGGTGGCTTTCTGATTCAACTCCCGGGCCTGGGACTTGAAGGCAGCTGCGCGGAGGTTATGATACTCCTGCAGATAAGATAAGAGACGCGAGTAAGAACAAGACGGCAATCAAAGTCTACCAAGAAGTTCCAAGCCGCCTGCTCAGCAGCCAACTCGGAACTCGGGGACTACACCCAATGGGTGCGCTAACGCGCCCACACGAAAGAAATCAGGAGCAATCAACGAAAAGCGGGAGGACTCACCCAGATCACCATGTGCGTCGTGAGAAATTCTTGAGTATACTACTTCAGCGTGGTAGCTTGGGCCTGAAGCCGGTTCCGGACGTCCTGCGCCGCCACGTTCAGCACGGCCGACCCACCGCCCAGCATCCACCCGGATGAGCTATCGTTGGCCGCTTCCAGGTCCTGGGCCGACGAGTTGGCGCCCGCGGTTTTTTGCGGATCCGGCGCCGAAGTCGCCTTCCCCGAGCGCCGACGAGACAGCGACGAGACCACCAGATCCGCCCCCACAGTCGGCTCGCCTCCAGCCGTCTCCACGAGCCGCGCATCGGGCCGGCCTCCGTGGCCCGTTCCAGTCGGCGGCGAAGACGCCGCCTCCTTCTCCATCGTTGGCTGGCCACGGCCGGCCTCCTTCGTCGGGGGCACTGGGATGTCAGGAGCCGTGGCGCGGAGGGGGATGACGAGCTGCGGAGGCTGGTTTTGCAGGGCCTCCGCCTCCTTCAACGCGGCCGTGGCCTCCTCCTGGGCCTTGGCAGCCGCGCCGGCTCGCGCCTCCGCCGACTTCTCCTCCGCCTCCCAAGTCGCCCTCCGCTCCTCCGCCTCCTGCTCCGCGGGTTTCGCTCCGTCGCCTCTAGGAGATCGGCGCGGGGCTCCACATAGCGGGAGCTTGACGGCCCTCCCGCGGGTCCGACTATGGAGGCGGCAGGGGCCCGTTCGAGAGAAAGTGGGGCCTTGTTTGATAAGTCAAGAAGAAGGCTTAAAAGAATATCAACCGAAGAAGAAATAGAAAGGCGTTAGAAAAACAACACTTACGCTGAAACCGCCTGCGGCTGCTTCACCACCTTGCGGAAGTGGGTCGCCTTCACGGCCGCTTCTTGCCGCTTGGTCGCCGCCGCGGTACTCTTGGGCTTCTTAGGCCGACTACCGAAGTGGGTCAACGCGGCTCAACGTTTCTGTGCGCCACAATGAGCAGCCGGCGCGGCAGATGGGCCCGCGCCTTGATGATTAGGCGCCGGTCGGCGGTGCGGAATGACTTTGGCCTCGACATCATCCGGCCAGTCCTCGAGGGCGGCCCCGAGCCCAGAGCCGCCTGCCTCACTGCCATCCCCTGTGACGCCATCTTCCTTGGCGGCCGCCCCTAGGTCCGGGTCATCAACGTCGTCCATCGTGCGGTCGGGGAGGAACTGGTGTTCCACCCCCGCAGCCCTAGTTGCTGGCGGAAGCATGAGATTCTGCCAAAAACAAGCCGACTGGTCAGGAGTCGGCCATCATGAATCCGGCAACAAGGAAATAAGAAAAGAAGAGAGACTTACCACTTGCGGAGGATTGGCGCGGGAGTACGGCTCCTTGCCGTACTGCCACTCCTCGGAGAGCTTGCAGTTGGAAATGTACTTCACCATGTAAGACACCTCGGCGTGAGGCATCTCCTTGGTGCTTAGCCGGCATGGGTCAAAGCGGCCGCTCATCTGGCGGATCATGTGAGGTCGGCCTTGAAGTGGGAGCACCCGGCGCTCTACGAAGGCGGCCACCAGGTCGGCCCCGGTCAGACCCTCTGACTAGATCATCACCCGGAGCCGTGCAACGGAGGCAGCCCCACCTTGAGACAGCGACCTGGCCCGGTAGGACCATGAGGGCTGCCACCCAGCCGGCGGGCCGGCTACGTAAGCCGGCAGGTTAACGAAGTCGCCTTGCGGAGCGATGTTCTTCACGTAGAAGTACGTTTCTGCCAGAGCTTCACCGACTGGATCAGCGGGATGGCCGGAAACGGATTATTGTCGCTCGTCCTCCGCATGGCGATGAAGGCACCGCAAGGGGCGGGCACACCCGCGATGACAGTGCCAAGCTTGCACTGGAAGAATTCCTCCTAGAGTTCGAGGGTGGGGAGGACGCCAAGAAAGCCCTCGCACAGGGCGACGAGGGCCGACAACAGTATCACCGCGTTTGGCGTGAGGTGATGCGGCTGGAGATGATAAAATTCAAGGAACGAGCGGAAGAACCCGCTCGCCGGCAGGCCGAAGCGGCACAGGCAGTGCGAGCGGAAGATCACCCGCTTGTCCTCCTCCGGTGCCGGCAAGATCTCCCTCTCCGGCGCGAGATGAACCCGCACGTAATTCGCGCCTGGCAGCCGCCGCGTCCGGCGGAGGAAGTCGATGTGGTCGTCATGGATGTTTCAGCCATCCCAGGAGCTCGACAGCGCCATGGGGACGGTGCGGCAACGAGAAAGGTGCGGCGGCGGAAAGGCGCGTGACCCTGCCACGACGAAGCGACAGCGAGCCAAGAAGATTGGCGGGAAAGCCGAGCGGCGGCGGGTAGCTGTGGCGGCGGAGAGGAGGAGGAACAAGAAGGAAGGGGCGGAGCGAGGGCGAGCGTGCAAGCGTCTGGCGCTCCCCTCCACTCCTCCTACTTATAGCTTCGTGTGGCGAAGCCGAGGAGGCAGGGCGTGGGGGGACGTGGGATTAACTGCGCCGACTCCCCCACGCCCCGCGATTATTACGCCTTCACGGCGTGTGGTAACCGCCGCTGGGAGGCGTGCGGTCCATCCGGGCCGCAGAAGATCCGCGCGTGGGCTGAGGCCCTGTAGTGGCAGGCCCCGGTCTACGGCGGCGTCCCGTCGCGCACGTGGGCTGGCTGGCCCCTCCAGCCGTAGGGTGCCATGTGGCGCGCGGGCAACAAGCGGTCAGCTCGCGGCCTGACTCGCGCGCCGACTGGTTCCCGCCTTCAAGCTTCGAAACCCCCAGAAGACGGCGCACCTAATCAAAGACGGCTCCCAGTTTCTGGCTCCTCAAGATAGGAAGCTGACTGAGCTTCTCGTCTTTTTTCTGCCTCGGAGCCCAACCAGCTTCGGGGACTACTGTCGGAGTAAATGACCACGGGTACCCTAGCCGGCTCCCCCTGGTTCTTCAGAAAAAATTATAGGAAGATTGAGCCTTCAAGCATCCAAGGCGTGGGGCCGCCTTCCCCCGGCTGGCTACCTCTCTGGCCGGGTGCGCGATGGCGGCCCAGCCCTAATATCGTCATGAAGAAAACCATGAGAGGGCCGGCTCCAATGAGCCGGCCCCCCAGCAGGCGGCCAAGATCATGTCCTCAAAGTTTGCACCCACATAACGGTGATGAGACGGGGCGTGGCTACAGTGAACTCTGCCACCCCCGAATCCCAGAACGCGCATGGCCACAGAGCGTCGTACGGGGCGGCCAGCACCCGTCCTGCGCAGCACTGTTCCCATGTTGACCATGACGTCACCCACGGCAAACTGTCGGTACGACCCGTGGGTGGTGGGCCCCCTCAGTCAGGGAGATGCCTAAAGGCGGCTAGGCCTCTCCCAGTCGGCCTGGGGAATGGCCGACTCCCAGTAGTCGGCTAGTTCACTTCCTCGAAGGAGGTGCCTCATTAAGGAGATAAGGCGAGGTAAGGCTACAGCAATAAGCCACCCGGCGGCAGCACTGTAGCCATGCTTACCACGACAAAGCCCCCATCACCAGAGGCGAGGCAATAGTAACCAGCCTCCGACAAGACCCCCAAGCGGTGGGACTGGCCTGTCGACCAGAAGGCCGGCAGCCAGCTGGGTCCACCAGTCAGCGGGCCCATCGGTCGGCGGAGAAGCCGACCAGCGTAGACACAGACGGCTGGGGCCCGCACACAGCCGGATTACCATTGTACCCCTGGGGTGTAGGCCTATATAAACCCCCCAGGGCACCCATGCAGAGGGATCCCTTTTGGAGTAGTTTTAGACACCGCATTGAGGGAAGAAGCGGGCAAGCCTTGCCCTTCTTCATCCTTTCACCGAACAGCTCAAGGAGCCACTTGTAGCTACTTCTTGATCTAGTGACCATGCGGAGACCCCGCAGAGCAGCAGTAGGGGTGTTATCTCCATGGAGAGCCCTGAAGCTAGGTAAGATTCGTCGGCGTGCATGTCTTCTCCTTATCCCGTTTCCAGGCACCGGCGATGTCTTATTGCCTCCCACAATGATAAGCCACCCGTTGGCATATGTCGCACCAACCACCCGACACCGGCGGTGGGGGCGCGTTGATTGGGCGGTGGGGTGGGGATCGCCGGAGAAGAAGCTCGGTGCGGAGAGGGGGGGGCTAGAGGGATGGCCGGCGCGGCGGCGGACCGGCGGTGGGGAGTGGTATCGAGGCGGGTAGGGCGGCATGGCGGTCTGGGCCGGCCTTCGGCGGCGGGGCTGGCAGTCCGGCCCACATGCATGCAACACTGAGACGTACCCTTGCACGCACGCAGCACTCGCACGCCTGCATGCACATAGGACACGACGCAAGACACAGCTCAACCTATACGTGCATGCACCCTTTGTTCAGGACATGGATTGTTACGGGTATTAATAAATCTTATATGTGATAAGCAGAACATTGATGTTTGCAGCGGTCTTTATGAATCACAACGTATCAAACGGGCTATCAACATAGTAGACTTATCTACATGAAAAGGATGGCGTCACACCCAATGAACAATCATCGGTTTATGAAATGCCCGCTTCTGACCGTCCTGGCCCACCAAAGGTTCCTCTACTGTGCGCTGCCTACATTCGGTCACCGACATGCAGGCCATGTACCCAAAGAGCCCACACGTCAGTGGAAGAACGGCCTGGTGTCCTATGTCAGAGTCGTGGGCGCCACTCGCAGCACGCCCAGGTGAACACGCCTCCTTGCCGCATTCGAACGCCTCCATGAAACCCGCATGTGTGGAAGCCGAGAAACCCACTCTGGACACACGTCCATTCATGACCAGGCCGGCATTAAACGCAACACCAACCGAGCTCCTCCCGTCGGCCGTCTATTTAATCTCCTATTTAAATGAGGCCAAACGCCGGTCAAGAATCGCACACCTCCGCTGCTCCCCTATCTCCTCCACCATTTTGTCCACTCTTATAATGGCTTACAAAGAGTAGTTATTCCACACAAGCCATTTGTCTAGGTTTGTATCTCACACACACACCCACGTAGGTGGTGGACGTGCACGAAGTGAAGAGGTGCACGCAGGGTGCACGTGCTCCCGTCTCTTTCCCAGCCACACCCGCGTGGGTACACGGTGGAGCTCATTTCTGTACGAAAAGGCAGCCCACGTGGTAATTTGGCCGTGTACTGGTTGTCCACTTGGTGGAGGGAGGATCTTCTACCATGGGTGAACAAAAAAATTGCGACTTGATGCATTATGTTAAAAAAGAGGCAAACTATGTGGGGCCTACCTTAGAGGCAAGGCTCTATACACTGGAGTACTTTTGATGTGTCCCGTCAACTCGTAGAACGAGGAGAAGCTTGCTTAGTACGCCATCTCCCCCGCCCACGGCCGCGGTGGCTCGCAAGATGAGGTGAAGCTTGCTTATTAGTAGTAGTACTGTACTCCTTACACCCGCTCCCTCGCCCACGCGCGCCATGGCTCGCCGGACGAGGAGAAATTTTTACTACTCCCTTCGTTTACTCCTCGTCCCTACTACCTTGGTTAGAGAGATTATCATATTGTTCGGAATATATATGTCCTTTAGTACTCCCTCCATTTACTTATACAAGGCCACTATAAAAAAATACATTTTGCATCTATACAAGGCCAGAAATAGTAATCGAGACAAAAGTTACTACTCCCTCCTTTCCAGTTTATGGCTCAATTTCAAAATCTCTCCAACCAAGGTAGACGGTGAGTGGATGAATTAATTTCGTACTCCTAGTTTGCACAAGTAATTAGTACACTCGTTTTTCTCAAGAAGTTATGTTAACCGAGGCATTAATTAGAATGAATGCATGAATGACCACTAAATTTCCATGAACTTCTACATGCATTGGTGAGTTTTCTCTTGACACTGCTTACATCGGGTGATCTAACGCACCTCGAAATGCAACATGTGATGGTACTACTACTAGTAGTAGAATTGAGACTTATAAAATGGAAAAACGAATGTTTTTTAGATGAGCCCTATAAACCCTAGTGAGTACGTACTCCGTAAAATCAGATTTTCCCAAAACTAAGTCGCTCAACCTTTATTTGCTTGTTTCCCTTCCTGCCTCCTTGCCTCGAACAGACTATGCCAAACTACCCTTCCCGCCGCACGGGAAAAGACCCGCCCTCGCCTTTTTTTAGTCCGAGTTTGTATCGATGGATCGTGCGAAGCAGCAAAAACCCAAGTCGTGTCTTGTACTCCTCCATCGACGCTCCCTTTCATGAATACTGTACTTCCTGTCGCCGACATGTGGGACATATAGCAACCGGGTCGACATGCCAAGCACCAAATAACAGTGCAGAACAGCAAGGGGGACGCACCCCAGTCGTACCGCCCCAGTAGGTAGTAATGAGTAATGAGACGTTAAATCACAATGCCGCACCTTCCCAGACAGACGAAGCAACCATTATTTCACACTTCAGTTCGCCATCATCTCAAACCACGTAGTATTGCTTCTGCCTCAAGAGGGACACGCGCATCGCCTTGGTACATCATGACACGTGGGACCCTGACAGGCCATGCTCCCCCGCTGATCTCTCGGTAAAATCACCTCATTTTTACTACTATACTTCCTCCGTATCTGTTTACATGGCATGCACATGGTTCTAGGTTGAGAATTTAACTGGCTATATATGTGATGAACAGTATATGTTTAGAAACTACATCCTCTTGATAATCCAATGATATACTTTTTTGTGACATAGTAACTCATATTTAGTTAGTCAAATGGATGACCTAGAACTACATGCATACCCTATAAACCGAGACGCCTAAAAAAGAGACGGAGAGGGTAGTTCAGTACGTATCTTTTTAGATCAATATAGTCGGGATTCACCAAGGAGGAAAACCAAGTGGTAGGCTGCACCTGTCTTGTTGGCGTAGCAACTCAAGCAGGGTCAGTCCGCACACAAAATGGCGACACACTTAATAGGACCCCTTTGGCCGACATGTGGCTCATCCACCGTCTTGTTCCACGTGCGATGCACCAAATTACAGTTCGGAGAAGCGGCTGGAATTGGAGGCACCCCGGTTGTAGCACTGTAGTAGTAGAAAATGAGCGATGAGGGGTCAATTCACAAAGCCCCACCTTTCCCGCATTAAGCTGGACGGATGAAGCAACCATCATTAAACTCTAGGGCCCAAGAGCATACGAAAAGAGAAAACCAATTATGCGTGTGGCAGCTACCTAGGGCACCCTAGTGTAGGGGTCTCCACTACTGATCATTTTTTTGAAAGCGCCTCCACTACAAATCGGCTTCTCCCTCGTCCTCTTGAAGAAAACCGATGATGCGTGCGGCGGTAGGGTTTGTAGGAGTAGTACTACGGCATGCGGGGCCATGTCGTAGTAATCGGGAGAGGGATTGAGTTCAAGTCGACGCCTTAAATATGTGTGGGCCGCTTGGTTTTAGGGGAACGAGGCAGCATTTTGGGTTCGGGGAATAGTGGAGATATAGTACGTACAAAAAATTGTGGATGTAGGTTCGACCGAAAGGCAATGATGCATGGGCCCTGCATTTTGATATACCTGGGGCCGCGTGAAATTTTCTACTCTACTCAAAACTAGTAAGGTACACATGGATTGAACGCATGATATTTCGAAACCAAATTATGAATAAATACACACTATAGCATGTAAAGCTTTGAGTCATATATGCATGTAGATGTTCGTTAGTTCTTATAGTTCATCTCATTCAAAATCAATTAGTTTTATAAAAATGTTAAGATTCATGGGGTTGTGCATTGTAAAGCATAAACTAAAAAACAAATAATGGCAATTCATTTGGAAAAAAATCAATTATGATACAGAAGATTCTAGAACAAAGGATAAGTGCTTGTGTTTTTAGGTTTGTGCATTATGCTTAAGTTCAACCATGGAGTCTTTTAAATTGTACATGTGGCAGATCTGGTGGAATGTTGATGATATCCAACGCCCAGTAGTGCTCGGATTTTCCATCTCTGCACTATCAGATTAGATTCATCCAGCGACCATATTTCAAAGTTATTCGCACACTATATAGTTCTTGTGCCATAGTTGCATGTCTTGGAAAAAAGCTACTAGTGGGTTGTACTAGCTATTTAGGAATAGAAGATGTATACATGGAAGTTGTAGGGAAAGAGATGACATGGAGTATCTCAATTCCTATGAGTAGGGATTGGAAAAGAGATGTCATTTGGTTCACATCATAGGAACTTTTCTATTGAATCTGTAGATGACATGTATCTCAATTCCTATGAGGAGGGATTAGAAAAGAGATGTAATTTTGTTCATATCATAGGAACTTTTCTATTGAAAATACGCTAATGTTTATTTTCCTTTGAAATTATAGGAGTATAGGAATCCATTCATATGAACCAAGTGGCTCTAAAGCTATAGAAATGATATCATGTTTATTTCCTTTGAAATGTGGAGAATATGAATCTATTCCTATGAACCAATTGGCTCTAAAGGAAAAAATCCTATAAAAATCATATCATATAGAGTTCCTATGATATTCCTCCACACCAAAGGATGGTTGAAATTGCCGCAGGTGATACAATGGTCTTTCTTTGTAGACTCCTCCCCCATCTTTATAGTTACCTCTCGAAGATGAATGAAATGATATATACAGGGTATTCTACATGTGCAATTTGGTACATGAAAACTTGGTAAAAGTTTGCGAGGTTCAATTTTTGAATAAAGCTATATGCACTACATTTTGGAATGGAGGGAGCATATGGCAGTTGCTAACACTCACGTGGAAGATTTGTGTGTAGGAGGAGTGCTTGTTCTGTTAAATGGCATGGAAAAATTGACTATTCGGATGCCGATCTAACGGTTCTTACGGCGTTCGTCAGGAAAAGGCTTGTGGCGAACGTTTGTCGGATAATGATTTACGGACACATGCATTGCATTGATACGTGCCCCCCTCTCTCTCACGCACACGCACCCTCACGAGTAACGACTCTCCCGAGTCCTCTCGCACCCACCGTCTATCTGCAGGTAGACGTCACACACATATGTGCTCTTCACACCCTACCCTCAGAACTTCTAAAAAACAAAAGACGTCGCGCACATTTTATTTTAGCTCACACGTCACACACTTATACTATTACTCTTGTAGCGAACGTTCTTTGGGCATAGTATATTGTACTCTCACGAAGAGAAGCGGTGCACACACGCACTAGTTCTCTCACACCCACTCGCGGGTACAGGTAGGAGAGCATTTTTTTGAAGCTGGTACAACAAAATCACTCCACTATATATATAAGCAGGAGACCTAGTGTCGTCATTCTAAGACTGACAGTAGAATGGCGGTAGGTATGAAGAGGCAAGATCCCAGCTATGGTGAAGTTGTACACACAAGATTTACGATTTCAGGCCCTTCACGGTGGAAGTAATAGCCTTACGTCTCGGTGCCCGGAGGCGGTCGACTGGATTATATGTGTGTGGTGTTACAGGGGGTGGCTTATATAGAGTTTGCCAGAGCCCTCCCGCCCTCACTTACAAAGAGTTTAAGGTACATAAAGATGGGGCATTTCAGATAACGCTAGTAATAAAGTGACATAAATGACCATTAAGTCTACAGAGTAAACGCCCGACCGTTGCTTTTCAGTGTGACTTTCGATCTTCTGTCTCTCAAGTGATCATTGCTATGGTCGAGTGACATAGGGTCTTCCGAGAGGAACGTTTTTGGTCGAGTGGATGACGCTATCCCTTGAATGCCTCTGACTTCAGGGTGATGTCCTAGGTGAGGGTGTCTTGCTCAGGCATATGAACCTACCCTAGGTACATAGCTTCATCATAAGTCCCTGAATGGTTCCGGGTTCGATGGAGAAGGAGTTTGTCGGTGTCCTGGGAATGGGGGTCCCCACACTTGCCTGCCTGCGGCCCACGTCGTGGCTGGGCTGGCAGGTCTGTACGACCCATCTTTATCGACAAGGCATTCAAGACCCTCGCGAGGGGCCAAGCCTCGCAAGGCGGACGACGCAAGACCTCCTCAGGAGAGTCCCCGCTAGGCAGGCCCACGAGGGGCAGAGAGATCAAGGCAAGGAAAACCTCATGAGGTCCTTGTGATGTGAGCCATGGCGATCGAGACCAAGCGGGCGCCAAGCGGGTGCCAGCGCGCACAGTGTCCTTGTTTCCCCTTTTCTGCCAAGGGGGCAAGCGCAGGCGCGGAGTACCGAGGCATCAAGCAAAGGTTTCCATATTGGTGCAACGAGACCAAGACCACAAGGACGGCAGGATGGAGGTCACCATGGAGCCCAAGACAGCGTCATCACCAGAGCCTTTGGCAGGCGAATACCACTTTTTGTCAGGATAACTTGTACTGGCTGTCCCCATTCGAATTGGTCGTTGTTGGCTCCCTTCTCGCTCAATATTTGGGGAGAGGACCAGGGCCTATATAAGTAGAACTAGCCACCACAGTGAAAGGGAGAGGATCGACCTCATCACAAGTCGGAAGCAGATCCAAGACCTCCTCACCCACACAAGTTCACCAAACACAAGAACACCTCAACCTCAGGAGGCTGTTCTTCCCCTTGTAACTGTTCTTCATCAGCCCAAGAGGCAATCCACCACCACACTGGAGTAGGGTAGTACACCACAATGGTGGCTCGAACCAGTGTAAATCTTGTGTATTTCTATGTTGTGGGTTGGTTGAGTTCACCTACGAGATCTTAGAGAGCTAGGGCGTGGATCAATAGGGAGCAAACCTTCACTCACACCCCAGTGTTCAAACCTCAAGGGTTTGCCGGAACCCGTGATCCGACATTTGGCACGCCAAGTAGGGGTGCACCGTGGCTTCTCTTTCGTCGATGTGCGCTCCATCGACATCGCGCTTCGCCCACATGGCAGGCGCCCTGCCGTCGACTCCGATGGCCAGTGTCGACGGCGGGGCCAGGGGGCTCCGAGCCCTGGCCCCCGCCTTGCGGCGGGTACAGCGGCCACCCAAGTTCAAGCTGGAGACACCGCCGCGCTACGACGGCGCGGCGGACCCGTCACCTTTCCTGCTGGCGTACGAGCAAGCCATCCTCGAAGACGGGGGAGACGAAAAGGTCATGGCCAACTGGCTTCCCATGGCCCTCGCCAGCGAGCCGCGCTCCTGGCTGCTCAACCTTCCCGGATCCACGGTTGCGTCTTAGGAGGAGCTCCGCGACCTCTTCACTGCGTGCTACGCTGCACCAGCACACCACGCGGTCGCGGCCCTGCTAGGCAGCTCACAGGCACCGCCTTCAGAGCGCCACATCAAGTCGTGTCGGCGTTCTGGGAACGGGGGTCCCCAGATTTGCCTGCCTGCGGCCTGCGGCGTGGCTCAATGGGGGGCCCAGCACAGCCCATCTTCACCAACACAAACCCAAGACCCTCGCGAGGGGCCAAGCCTCGCGGGGCAGACAACGCGGAGCTTCCTCAGGCACGGCCTCGTCAGGCTGGCTCACGAGGAGGCGGAGAGATCAAGGCGGGGTACCTCACGAGGTGCCCGTGACGCAAGCCATGACGACTCAGGGCGCCAGGCGGGTGCCAGCCCGCGCAGCGTCCTCCTTTCCTATTTGGTGCAAAGGGGGCAAGCGCAGCCGCGGAGTACCGAGGCATCAGACAAAGGTTGCCATTTCGATGCAATGAGACCAAGACCAGGAGGACTATGAGACAGAGGTCATCATGGAGCCCAAGACGGCGTCATCACCAGAGCTTTGCGCAGGCGAAGACTACTTTTGTCAGGATAGCTGATACTAGCTGTCCCCCTTCAAATTAGCCCGCCATTGTTGGCTCCCTTCCCGCTCGATATTCGGGAAGAGGACCAGGGCCTCTATAAATAGGACCAGCCACCCACATCAAGGGGGTTCGGTCGGTTGGAAGAAGCAGTGAAAGAGAGAGAGAGAGAGAGATAGAGAGAAAGGTGACTGAACTCCTCCGAGTAGTTCATCGCCCTAGCCAAGAACAAACCCTCGCGAGGCTGTTCTTCCTTGTATTGTTCATCGTCATCAGCCCAAGAGGCAATCCACCACACCACACACTGGAGTAGGGTATTACACCACAATGGTGGCCCGAACCAGTATAAACCCTGTGTCTCTTGTGTTGTTCTTTCCGTAGTTTTAGATCTTAGCATGGTGGAGGGGTGCAGGTAGGTAGGAGGTGAAATCTACGCGCGCACGCTAGTGTTCGAACCTCAAGGGTCTGCCGGAACCCGAAATCTGACATTTGGCGCGCCAGGTAGGGGTGCGCCGGAATTCTTCTTCCACCAACCCGTTCTCCTCCGACCATCACGCTCATGTCTGACGCTCGTCGCGCCCGCGCGAAGCGCCGGGCCGCCCTCGCTTCCCGCGTCGCCCAGACGGCCCCTGTCGGCGGGCGTCCTCGCCGTTCCTCGTCACCTGCCGTCAACGCAGCCACCGGCCCGGCGGGGGATGAGCAGCAAGCATCGTCCCAGCGTCCATCCGTGCGGCAAGATGGCCGCACCGCAACTCCCTCGCTCGCCCCGGCTGGATCTTCGTCCCGCGTGCTTCGCGCACCCATGGAGGCTCAAGCTGCGCTCATCGCGGCGAACGAGCTCCTGCGCTACCGTCCCGTCGACGACGTCTATGAAGAATGGCTCGACCGCGTCATCGAGCTCGTCCGCGCCGCAGGGGGCTCTCCTGCGCCGTCCGTTGCGCTGCACCGCACCCCGCCCCGCGGGGGCGACGAGGCTCCGACGGCGCCCGAGCCGCCTCCTCCTCAAGAAGACGCCATGGCTCCAAAGCGCGTGGCCCCTGGGCGGAACTCGCTCCGCCAGGTGCCAGCGCGGCAAGAACAGAGCTGCCAAGAAGTCCCACGCCCGCCAGAAGCTGCCCGGGCGCTCCCTGCTCTAGCACGTCGCGACCATCCTCCTGCTCCAGCGTGTGGGGACATGCAAGACCAGGCTCTCTGTCACCCAAGGCCTCCCGTGGCCACAGCAGGCTGCCGCGCCTTCACCACCGAACTACGCAGCGTCGCGTGGCCCGGCAAGTTCAAGCCAGACTTGCCTCCTCGCTACGACGGCACGGCTGACCCTGCAGAGTTCCTCCAGCTCTACGAGCTGGGCATCGAAGCTGCCAACGGAGACGAGAAGGTCATGGCGAACTGGTTTCCCATGGAGCTCAAGGACGGGGCCCGCACCTGGCTCCTGAACCTGGCTCCAGGCACAATCTCCTCCTGGGAGGAGATGCGCACCCGCTTCATCGCCAACTTCCAAGGCACTCGCGACCGGCCACCCGCCGTAAGCGACATGCGCCGCATCAAGCAACAGCCCGGGGAGACCTTGCAGAAGTACATCCAATGCTTCAACAACGCACGCCTCAAGATTACCAAGGTGACTGAGGAGGCCATCATCTCGGCCTTCTCCGACGGCGTGCACGACGTCAAGATGAAGGAGGAGCTGGCAATGCATGAAGACCTGTGCACTTCCTTGGAGCTGTTCAACTTGGCGAACAAGTGCGCCAGGGCTGAGGAAGGGCGTCTCTCCCTCCTCGAGCTGCCTGCCGCAGACCCAGAAGAGAAGAAGCTCAAGGCCAAGGATGTGAAGCGCAAGGGGGCTGCCGTGCTCGCGGCAGAACCATACACCAAGCGGGGCAGAGATCAGCCCGAACCTTCCAAGGGCAGCCGGTACTGTGTGTACCACGACCTCCACACCCACAACACCAATGAATGTCAAGAACTCCGAGCCGTGCGTGAAGGAAGGATCGGCCGTCGCCCCGACCACGGTGACCGGGGCTACGGTCGAGGAGGAGAAAGGAACGCAGGATGCTGGGAAGACCGTGGCCCGCGCCAAGGGTGGCGCGACCAACCTCACGAGGATCGCTGGCAAGATTAGCCTCGCGAGGGAGACTGGAGGGATCAGCCTCGCGAGGATCGCCCGCAAGGCAACATAGGCCTCCCACCGCTGCCGCCGCAGCCAAGGAGAAACGAGGACGACCACCAGGACGAGGAGGCTGGGGGCTTCCAGGAGCCGCGTGCAATCGCCTGCATCTTGGGCGGAGCACAAGCCCCAGCCTCTCAACGCATCTTCAAGTAGTTCGCCCGCGAAGTGAACGTAGTCCTCCCCAGGCTCGAAGCCATGCGCCCTCTCAGGTGGTCGGCGTGCGCCACCATGTTCAGCTCAGCAGATCAGCTCAAGTGTGCGGCTATAGCCGGAGTCCTCCCGATGCTTTGTTCCCCAATCATCAGCAACGTGGTGGTCACCAAGACCCTCATCGATGGCGGGGCAGGGCTCAACGTCCTGTCCGTGGAAACATTCAACAACCTCCAAGTGCCTTACAGCCAGCTTCAGCCAACCAAGCCTTTCTCCGGTATCACCGACGGCTCCACGGTCCCGATTGGGCAGGTCCGCCTCCCTGTCACCTTCGGGCCACGCGACAACTACCGCACTGAGCTCATCGACTTTGACCTCGCCCACATTCGCCTACCGTACAACGCCATCCTTGGGTACCCAGCACTGGCCAAGTTCATGGCCGTAACTCACCATGGCTACAACGTCCTCAAGATGCCAGGAAACGGCGGAGTCATCATGGTGCCCTGTGAAGAGAAGGACGCAGTTTGTTCCCTGGAACGAGCCTTTCAGGCCGCGTCACTGCAAGACCCGGATCGTGGAAGCAGGAGGCCTCCCGAGACCGCCCCTAAGAAGAAGAAGACATCGTCCGGCCCGACCACTCAGGAGGCAGGCCCCTCTGGGCCCGCGCCTTCCCAGGGGGAACCTCCCTCCATCGCATAGGAAAGCGCGCCCGGCGCCCTCCTCAGGCAGGGCTCGGGGGCTCTCCCCTGGATGGGCCGCCGACCTAGCTAGGGTCACGAGGGAGGCGCTTGGGCACCACGTGGAGGCGTGTTTTGAAGCACGTTTCCCTCAAGAAGGAGCAAGGCAAGGAGATCCAGACCCTCAGGAGTTCGTCAGCAAGGTCATTCAGGAGCTACAGGAGTCGATAGTCATGAAAGGCGGCCGCCGCCTGCTAGCAGTGGCTCCCCATCCAGGCGAGGATGGTGGGCTGCGCGTCTGCATCGACATACCAGGGCTCAACCGAGTCGCCTCCCTGGAGCGCCTCTGGCCCTCGCGGGTGGGGCGCTGTGGAGGTCCACCCCACAGCTACGTTCGCATGCCTTACGGCTTGCCGAGCGCGGCTGACGCGTACCAGTGCCTCATGAGGGGCATCACGGAGGCACAAGAGGCCAGGCGTTCCGCTGCCCTAGCAGGGGTGGAGATGGCCCGCGAGGAGCCGCCAGCGCCTCCGGAGCCTCCCGAGGCTCCTGGGCCTGGGGGCTCATGAGGATCGGCTTCCGCAGCCCACCGAGTCTGCTACACCAACACCCCTTCGTCTTCAGCATCATCAGGTGACATCTCTCTAGTTTCACTTCCAACTGGGAGCGCCCCCCCAGAGCTGCATTATTCCCAGGCCGCGAGGGTCCGTCCCTGTGGCGTGTATCCCTTTTTATTCTATGTTATCAGCTTACCTTGTTGGGGGCGCCCCTCGGGCTGCGTGACCCCCCAAGTTGCTCGGGCCTGACCCAGTGATGTCCGCATTCCCAACATCTCTTTGAATGAATCCCCTCCTTCGCGGCTAATGTGTTTTACCCAGTTGCCTGCTCAGCTGACGCCAACTAACGAAGCTGCTCCCAAACGGCACGACGCTTGCGCATGGGTCCGTCCCCACAACGCCGACAAACCGGGATGGCTGAGCTCTGGCCGCGGCAGCCCCGCATAGCGTCACCTCGTCAAGCCTTCAGTACCTCACTACCCCTCGGAAGCAACCCACGGCTGACCGTCAATTGTCATGGCAACCCTTTGCTTTTTCTATGATGGACCTGCAGGACCTCCCGAAGGAGCTGCGTCAGGCGAGGCCCTTGCGGTGTCTCCTTCACTCTCGTCCGCGCGAACCGCTTGCACGTTAAAGGGGGGATGCCTGAGCATCGCGACTGAGGGCTCCTACTGGCTCTCCAGCCCTCACCCTCTGGCCTTGACCACGGCATCGAGACCTGGCATACCAGCGACGGCGGAGACTGGCTCGAGGGCCGGGACCCGAGGACGTAGAGCAGAAAGGGGAGGAAAAGCAAGAGGGGAGAGACACACGAGGACCTCGCCAAGAAACCTCGCGCCTGCCGATGCACGGACCCGGCGACACACCAGAGAGCGGCCCCTGATCCTCGAGATAAGCCATCGCCCGGAAGTGCCAGCTACCGTGGCACCATCCCCGCACCTAATGCTATCCCATGTTAGCGATGCCGCTCTCCTTTCTCACCGAACGATGGTTTCTTGGGCGCCAAAGGGGACCTCATGAGCATCGCGACTCAGGGGCTCTTTCCGGACTCCGGGTCGCTCACCTCCTGGCCTTGACCACGGCATCGCGACCTGGCATACCAGCGACGGCTGAAGCCGCCTTGGGACTGGGACCTGTCGGCGCAGAGCACCAAGCCCTCATGAGGTTTGAAAGGGAGGACTGAGCTAAGATGGAATGAGCAACTCGCGCAATTCTACGACAAGGGTTATGTATACAAAACAGGATCACACGCACCTTACAAGCCCCCACGGGGCGCGTTTTTGGTTCCTCGCAGGGAACAGATCATGAAGAGACGCAAACTACACGCATTCTTACAAAAGACGCCATCATGAACAGTGGGCCGTCAAGCATCGACGCCAGCCCCATCCAGATCAGAGTCGACGGTGGCCTGATGAGCCCGCCCTGCTCCAGGAGTGGCGCCGGCTCGGGATCTCGTAGCTGTCGTCGCTCGTCTCCTGAGTCGCGAAGGGCTCACCGGAGTCGCTGGAACCTCCAATGCCTCCACCGCCTGAGGAGCCTCCAAGGGAGCGGGTGGCGAGCCCAGTCCTCATCACAGCAGGGCCCTGGCCACCTTCCCCGGGGCAGCACTCCAGCCGGCGCCCGCTCGCATCGAAGACCTTGAAGAGCACCGTCGTAGTCCAAGTGGATCATGAAGACACCCCTTGTCCTACAAACCCGGGCGATCTCCCTCCAACCCCGAGTCATGTAGACCTCGCCCGGGGCGACGACTGCGACCTCTGCCTCGGTCGCGAGGGTGCTGCAGCCGGTGTGCTGCAGCCAGAGCTCCAGGGGCTCCCCCTGCGGGATGATGGAGGCGAAGAAGGGAGGAAGGCGGATCCAAGACTGAAGAGGAATGGCGACGTGGAGCACGAACTCTGGGAAGGAGCCCTCGGTGTGGACCCCAGGGGGGACGACCCACACCTTAGTGACTCGTGGCGGTCAGCATCAACTCCTTCGGGGCCCTCGACGTGCGCATACAATGGAAGCGGGAACCCCGGCGGCGCCTGCTCGCCCCAAGGGCTCGGCACCACCTGAAGGGCCCCTTCGTCCGGGCCACGGGGGATGAGCCGTTTCTTCGGTGGGAGTGGGTCTGGCCCCTCTCGGGGAGCCTTTCCCTTCTCTGCCGTCGTGAACCGGCGGATCGGAGCCATCGCGGCAAGACGGAGCAAGGATCGGGAAGAAGGAGAAGCAAGGAGGGATGGACTGGAAGGGCGCGCGCCGTTCCGTACTTATAGCCGGCGAAGGCCAACCGCCGACCTCCACGATCGGAGGTAATCATGACCCGTTTTTGCATGCAAGGACTTGTCCAATCCATGCAGTTGCCGAGGCATCGTGGGGAAGGGGAGGCGCCCACGTCCAGTCAACCGCCACGCAGCGCCCAAGGCCGCAGGCTGTTAGGGCTCGCGCCGCTTCGCTCTTGCCCTTCCGCCTCCCTGCACGGCCAAGTCCGGGCGCGCCTTGGGCCCGGGGGCTACTATCGGTGTTCTGGAAATGGGGGTCCCCAGACTTGCCTGCCTGCGGCCTGCGGCGTGGCTCAAAGGGGGGCCCAGCACGGCCCATCTTCACCAACACAAACCCAAGATCATCGTGAGGGGCCAAGCCTCGCGGGGCGGACGACGTGAAGCTTCCTCAGGCACGGCCTCGTCAGGCTGGCTCACGAGGAGGCGGAGAGATCAAGGCGGGGTACCTCGCGAGGTGCCCGTGACGCAAGCCATGACGACTCAGGGCGCCAGGCGGGTGCCAGCAAGCGCAGCGTCCTCCTTTCCTCTTTGGTGCAAAGGGGGCAAGCGCAGCCGCGGAGTACCAAGGCATCAGGCAAAGGTTGCCATTTCGGTGCAACGAGACCAAGACCAGGAGGGCTATGAGACGGAGGTCATCGTGGAGCCCAAGACGGCGTCATCACCAGAGCTTTGCGCAGGCGAAGACTACTTTTGTCAGGATAGCTGATACTTGCTGTCCCCCTTCAAATTAGCCCGCCATTGTTGGCTCCCTTCCCGCTCGATATTTGGGAAGAGGACCAGGGCCTCTATAAATAGGACCAGCCACCCATATAGCAAGGGGGTTCGGTCGGTTGGAAGAAGCAGAGAAAGGGAGAGAGAGAGAGAGAAAGGTGACTGAACTCCTCCAAGCAGTTCATCGCCCTAGCCAAGAACAGACCCTCACGAGGCTGTTCTTCCTTGTATTGTTCATCGTCATCAGCCCAAGAGGCAATCCACCACACCACACACTGGAGTAGGGTATTACACCACAACGGTGGCCCGAACCAGTATAAACCCTGTGTCTCTTGTGTTGTTCTTTCCGTAGTTTTAGATCCTAGCATGGCGGAGGGGTGCAGGTAGGTAGGAGGCGAAATCTCTGCGCGCACCCTAGTGTTCGAACCTCAAGGGTCTGCCGGAACCCGAAATCCGACAAGTCGTTCCTCCGCCAGATCGGCGCCGCTTCCATGCACTCAGGGGCTCCGCTGGGCTGGGCCGCGTCCGAGGCCGACCTCACCTTCAGCTCAGAAGACCACCCCGTCACCACCACCGACTCGGGCATGCTTCCGATGCTCTGCACGCCCACCATCTGCAACGTGGTCGTCACCAAGACCCTCATCGATGGTGGCGCAGGCCTCAACTTGCTCTCAATGGAGGCCTTCAGCCTGCTTCACGTGCCGCTCGAACGACTCAGCCTCAGCAAGCCTTTCTCAGGAGTTGGTGGTGGCGCTGCCTGCTCCCTGGGGCAGATCCGCCTTCCCGTCACCTTTGGCACGTGCGACAATTACCGCACCGAGCTGGTCGACATCAACATTGCCCGTGTCGGCCTGCCGTACAACGCCATCCTAGGGTACCCGGCCCTGGCCCAGTTCATGGCGGAGACTCATCCAGCCTACAATCTCATGAAAATGCTAGGAAGCAAGGGTGTCCTCACCATCAAGGGGGACACCAAGGAGGCCGTGAGGGCGCTCAAACTTGCCTTCAGGACTGCTGCGGCGGCGCAGCCCGTCGGTGCCGGTGCCCCCGAGGCCAAGAAGGCCATGCCGACCAAGAAGAAGCAGCTGTTCACCCAAGACAAGGCAGAGACAAAGCAGGTACGGGTCGACGAGGACGGCTCCTCAGGAGCCACCTTCACCATAGGTGCCGGCCTTAACCCAAGCCAGGAGGAAGCATTGGTGAAGTTCTTGCGCACGAACAAGGACATATTTTCATGGGAGCCCAACCAGCTGGTGGGGGTCCCGAGAGAGGTGATTCAGCACCACTTGAGGGTGTGCCCCAATGTGCGCCCTATGAAGCAGCAAGCAGGGCGGCAGTCCATGGAGAAGCAAGCCTTCATCGTCCAAGAGACCCGCAAGTTGGAGGCGGCGGGTGCCGTTCGTGAGGTCAGGTACCCCGAATGGCTGGCGAACCTAGTCGTGGTGCCGAATAAAGGCGGGAAGGAGCGAATGTGTGTCGAATTCACTAAAATCAAAAAGGCGTGCCCTCAAGATCCGTTCCCTCTCCCGCGCATCGACCAGATCGTTGACTCCACCGCTGAGTACGAACTATTGTGCTTCATGGATGCGTTCTTGGGGTATCAACAAATCAAGCTGGTGGTGGAAGATGTAGAGAAGACAGCTTTCCTGACCCCATGTGGGTGTACTGCTACACCTGTATGCCCTTCAGACTGCACAACGCGGGTGCGACCTTTCAGCGGCTGATGCACATCGCTTAAGGGCGGCAGCTCGAGAGGAACACGGAGGCCTACCGACGACATTATAGTGAAATCTCGGGAGGCGAGAACCTTGACCCAAGACCTGGAGGAGACCATCGAAAGCCTGCGCTAGGTGAACCTGTGACTTAACCCAGAAAAGTGTGTGTTCGGTATTCCTTCCGGCAAGCTGTTGGGATTCCAAGTGTCGCACAGAGGGATCGAGGCGAACCCGGAGAAGATCAAGGCCATTGAAGGCATGAGCCCACCATAGACCCTCAAGGAAATGCAGAAGTTGGCTGGTCGGGTGACTGCATTGGGGCGCTTCATCTCCAAGCTAGGAGAGCGCGCGTTACCCTTTTTCAAGTTGATGAAGAAGAAGGGCCCGTTTGAGTGGACTCCGGAGGCCGACCGAGCCTTCCAAGACCTCAAGAGATACCTGACCAGCCCACCGGTATTGGTGGCACCACGGCCTCTCGAGCCCTTGGTACTCTACCTTATCGCCACCCCATACTCTGCCAGCGCTCCGCTAGTGGCGGTTCGGGAGGAGCACCAAGCCAAGAGTGCGCCGCGCCAAGCTGCGTCGCCAGCTGAGATGACGCAAGATCAGGAAGGCGCCACGAAGAGCCATAGCGGCAGCAATAGAAGACCAGGCTTGGCAGGATGACACCGTAGAGATCCCTGCAAGCAACCAGGCGCCAAAGGTCCCACCACCTCAGGAGGCACCCCAGCTTGCGCAAGATGCGAGCCTCACCAACACGCCGGTCCTCGTAGAGCACCCGGTGTACTTCATCAGCACGGTGCTATGGGATGCAAGGGCACATTATCCCATGCCTCAGAACCTCCTACTCGTGCTCCTGGTGGCCTCACGCAAGTTACGACACTACTTCCAGGGCCACCCCATCAAGTTCGTCTCGGCCTACCCGTTGGAGAGGGTGCTCAGGAGCCCCAGCTCTGTTGGAAGGGTCGCCGAGTGGAACATTGAGCTACAGGCATTACAGTTGGAGTTCAACACCACCAGGGTCATGAAGGGAGCCACACTCACTGACTTCGTGGTAGAATGGACGGATGCGCCGGTACTGGAAGCAGGTGAGGACCGATCCACCTCTCCAGGAAGTGAGGCGCCAGACGGATGGGTCATGTATTTCGATGATGCCTTCGCGCACTAGGGTGCGGCGGCTGGAGCAGTGCTCATATCACCCACGCAGGATAAGATTTATTACGCTGTGCAGCTCTGCTTTCAGCAGGGCGAGAAGGTCTACAACAACATCGCGGAATACGAAGGCCTCATGGCTGGCCTGAAGGCCGTGAAAGCTCTAGGGGTGAAGCACCTCACTGTTAGGGGTGACTCACAGCTCCTCATCAACTTCTCCAACAAAGTGTACGAGCCAAAGGACGAGCACATGGAGGCGTACCTCGCGGAAGTACGTAGGATGGAAAAGCATATCCTAGGCATGGAGGTGCATCATGTGCCCTGTGGCACCAACAAGGAAGCTGATGACATCGCCAGGAGGGCATCCAAGCGGAACCCCCAAGAGCCTGGAGTGGTCGAGGAGAGGCTCTTCAAGCCGTCAGCAACGCCACCACTTCCAAGCATGACATGGCCTCGGGAGGAGCTCCCACAACCGCCAGCCACGGGAGCCCAGCTCGTGTCCCAACCTCAGGGGCTCGCTTGTTCTTGGTGCTCGAGCGTCAATAGGGATGTTGGACCAAGGAATTCAAGGAATATCTGATGCAAGGGGCGCTACCAAAGAAGGAGGAGGATGCAGAGCGCGTAGCCCAGCAAGCCACGGCGTACTGCATCCAGGATGGTGAGTTGTATAGGAAGCGACCAAATGATGTTTCGTTGCGTTGCATTTCCAGGGACCAAGGGAAGGAGTTGCCGATTGACATACACGGCGGGGACTGCGGACACCACTCGTCGTCACGGACTCTCGTCGGCAAGGTGTTCCGCAGTGGATTCTACTGGCCCACGATGCTCAATGATGCAGCTGAGCTGGTGAAGTCCTGTGAAGCTTGCTAGTTCCACACCAAGCAGATCCATCAGCCCGCTCAGGACCTCCAGACTATACCGCTCACGTGTCCGTTCGCGGTCTGGGGGCTGGATATCTTGGGCCCATTCCCTCGAGCGCCAGGGGGCTACCGCTACCTCTACGTCGCCATTGACAAGTTCACCAAGTGGGCGGAAGTGGAAGCCGTCCGCACCATCCCAGCTGGTTCCGCGGTTAAGTTCATCAAGGGCCTCGTGAGCCATTTTGGGGTCCCCAACCACATCATCACCGACAACGGCTCGCATTTCACTAGTAACCTCTTCAAAACATATTGTGCTAACCTTGGAACGCAGATCTGCTACGCTTCAGTGGTGCACCCCAGGAGCAATGGCCAGGTTGAACGCGCCAACGCGGAGGTCCTGAGAGGCCTGAAGACCAGGACCTTCAAGAAGAACCTCGAGGCCTGCGGCAGGGGCTGGCACGACGAGCTCCAGTCCGTGCTGTGGTCCATCCGCACCACCACCACGAAGCCGACGGGCGAGACCCCATTCTTCCTTGTTTACGGAGCCGAAGCGGTCCTCCCTCACGAGGTCAAGCATCGCTCCGCATGGGTCCTAGTGTTTGATGAAACGCAGCAGGACGCCAAGCGGGGGATGGACCTCGTACTGGGGGAGGAACAACGCCGTGAAGCTGCACTGAGGGCAGCAAGGTTCCAGCAGGCGCTGCGGCGGTAGCACTACCGCAACATCCGCTCCAGGACGCTTGAGGTAGGCGACCTCCTCGTAAGGGGGTCCTCTCTAGGGAGGGGTTGCACAAGCTCTCACCCATGTGGGAGGGCCCGTTCAGGGTCGCCCATATCTCCAAGCCTGGAGCCGCGCGCCTGGAGACGTAGGACGGGGTGTCCGTCCAGAACGCCTGGAACATCCTACACCTCTGGAAGTTCTACCCATGAAGCAAGGCCTCGTGCCTGGGAAGCAAGGCCCGGTGCCTGTGAAGAAAGGCCCAGTGCTTGTAAAGAAGGCCCAGTGCCTATGAAGAAAGGCCCAGTGCCTGCAAAGAAGGCCCGGTGCCTGTGAAGAATCGCCGCCCGTGACACTCGCGTAATAATGAGTGGGGCTGTACATGCCCCGGAGTCTCCAGAGAGCCGCCCTCGGGCCTCGGGGGCTCCCACCCACGCCTAGTGGCAGCACTTAGCTCCGCGCTGGTGAGAAGAAGTCAAAGTCTAGACTAGGTGCCAGACGCGGCTTTTCATTTGCTTTCCGTAGTTGGCTCGCCTTCTCTTAATCGAAGTTTGCTTCTGATGAACCTTGATGATTTGGTTTCGTTGCACTTTTGCCGCCTTTTCTGAATCTAGTTCGCTTGTGCTCTCTCTCTCTCACACATATACCTCGTGAAGGGGCTAGGCCGGTGCCTTCATGAGGGTTTCTTCTTCCAGTGTGGGTCCTTCTCTCTGCCTTTGGTCTGCCTTCTCGCGAGGTACCCTTATTTGAGCCCACCACTGGCATATCTCTCCTAATCCATGCCCCTCGGGTACCGCGATATGAAGCGCTGGGTGAAGGCTGGGGTGAACGATAAGTCTCCTAGCGAGCTTCCTAACAAGTTTTTTGCAGTTCCTGAGCAACCACTAAGCCAAGACGGGCACGAGGAGACAAGTCCCTCATGAAGAAGAGGTTGCCCCGAACGCGCCAAGCTAAGATATCTCCACACGAAATAACGACACATCATACAAATAACAAGCATAGCATAATGACTGAGGAATCAAAGTTTGATACACACCCCTCCGGGCCCATACTGGTTTCATTTTGATGCAGGAAAGAAAAGAGGAACAAAACAAAAGCGGCGTTGCAAAGAACCACGGGGGCAGGCCTCTAGCGACGTCCCGAGCTCAGCCAGACCCCTCCTCGCGCTTCATGGAGGCACAGCGAAGATACGACCCGCTACCACCTTCGAAGCGGGCGCGGCGGCGGGGCGGCTGGTCGTAGCCGCCACTGCTGGAGCTTTCGGGAAGAGAAGAGCAACCGTAGCTGGATGAGGCACGGCCGGTGGGCTCACCCTCATCGCGGCCATCGCCGAGACCGAGCACCTCCTTGACATCATTCGTCTCGGGGCAACGCTCGACGCGGCGACCATCTTCCCCAAATGCCCTCACGTAGAGGGTCGCATCACTGTCATACTTGAAGTGGAAGGTGCACCGCTTGCCCAGGCCGCGCGCGCGGTCGAATGTCTGCCAACCGCGAGCCATAGCTATATTGCCCGCGGCAGAGACATCAACCACGAACCAGGAGGCCCTGCTGCAGCAACCGTCCGCCTGTAGCCAGAGCCCGCCTGGACCAGGGGCCGGCAGCTCGTTGGCGAAGAAGCACGGAAGCTGGAGCCAGTTGCCGGCCGGATCCACCGACCAGACAACGAACTTCAGCAGCACGTCTGCCGAGTGGAAGCGTGGCCGGGGAGGCCATGCAACCACGGCATGTCTCCCCTCATCGACAGGGCTACCACGACTGGATCGACCCCCGCCGCGCGCAGCGGCGCCATCCCAGGAGCAGGGGGCCACGGCGGGAGTCATGGAGTGCTTGCGGGGGCGGCCACGTCCCCCTTTAAGTGCCGGGGAGCCGGGCCCTTTGCGAGGGGCCTTTCCTTTCTCCGCGGTGGAGAACCTCTTCGACGGCGCCATTGGAGTCGGTGGTGGAGAAAAGGAAGAAGAAGTGAGCGGAATGGGAAGATATGGGCGACCGGGGCTCTGCCCCTCCCAATTTATAGCACGAGAAGGACAACCAGCACCCCCGTGATCATAGGTAATGATGCCTTTCCTTGCATGTCGCAGGGACTTGTCAAGTCGAGCAGTTGCCGAGGCAGCATGGGGAAGCAGAGATGCCCACGTCCAATCAACCACCACACGCCAACCAAGGCCGCAGGCTTCGGGGGCCCACGGCGCTCCGCGCTTGACCCTTTGGGTGCACCTCGAAGCCAAGCCCGAGCGCACCTTGGGCCCGGGGGCTACTGTCGGTGTCCTGGGAACTGGGGTCCCCAGACTTGCCCGCCTACGGCCCACGGCGTGGCTGGGCTGGCTAGTTTGTACGGCCCATCTTCATCGACAAGGAATTCAAGACCCTCATGAGGGGCCAAGCCTCGCGAGGTGGACGACGCAAGACCTCCTCAGGAGCGGCCTCGCCAGGCAAGCTCACGAGGGGCGGAGAGATCAAGGCAAGGCAAACCTCATCAGGTCCTCGTGACGTGAGCCATGACAATCGAGACCAGGCGGGTGCCAGGCGGGCGCCAGCGTGCAGTGTCCTTGTTTCCCCTTTGGTGCCAAGGGGGCAAGCACAGGCGCGGAGTATCGAGGCATCAAGCAAAGGTTTCCATATTGGTGCAACGAGACCAAGACCAGAAGGACGACAGGACGACGGTCACCATGGAGCCCAAGACAACGTCATCACCAGAGCATTTGGCAGGCGAAGACCACCTTTTGTCAGGATAACTTATACTGGCTGTCCCCTTTCGAATTGGTCATTGTTGGCTCCCTTCCCGCTCAATATTTGGGGAGAGGACTAGGGCCTATATAAGTAGAACTAGCCACCATAGTGAAAGGGAGAGGATCGACCTCATCACAAGTCGGAAGCAGATCCAAGACCACCTCACCCACACAAGTTCACCAAACACAAGAACACCTCAACCTCAGGAGGCTGTTCTTCCCCTTGTAACTATTCTTCATCAGCACAAGAGGCAATCCATCACCACACTAGAGTAGGGTATTACACCACAACGGTGGCCCGAACCAGTATCAATCTTGCGTATTTCTGTGTTGTTGGTTGGTTGAGTTCACCTGCGAGATCTTAGAGATCTAGGGTGTGGATCGATAGGGAGGAAATCTTCGCGCGCACCCTAGTGTTCGAACCTCAAGGGTTTGCCGGAACCCATGATCCGATAGAGTTGAAAATACTTCCGACTCAATTTTCATGCTTCAGAAGCGTCTTGTTAGGATAAATGAACGACATGATGGCTTCAACTTCATTTTCAGTCACCTTGATCCATTCTTAATTTGTCGAATGAACTTTTGCTGGTATGTTCTAAGTGTTGATACGAAAGAAATCTTTAGTCTGATAGGTTGCTCTGCAGTTCCCGGACCTTACGGGATTTGAAATTTTGGGAAGTGCGCGGGACGTAGGAGGCCGCGTAATCAGGATGGATTAGGCAGGGGTGACCTGATCACCGCACCGCCTTTTTCGCCACGTACCAGGCAGAGTTGTGGGATTTGACACGATTGCCCGGGCCTAGTTGTTAGTCAGTCAGAAATGACTCCATATAAGACGTCGGATTGGGGGATTTGCATAGTGCGCCTTTGTTTCTCCTTCTTCCCCTATGTTTCTCCATTGCTCCCATCCCCACTCTCGGCGCTACCGCCCACCTTGAGCCCATTCCGCTGTAATGGGGAAGGACAAGATCACCGCCCTAGAGCATGCGAAGAAAGCAACGACGAAAGTGAAAGGGAAGAAGACAAGTCGGGGCAGGTCGTCGTCAAGATCTGCCCTGCCGTGCGGTTGGGTCCAGGGTGACTGTATCCGATCCATGCTCGTGTTGGATTATCTGGAAGACCTGGCCGAGAGTGGGCTGATCGAGCACGATTCCAGGAGGCTTCCGGGGTATGATTTTGAGCCGCAGCCTCAGGAGGGTGAGTGTGTCTTGCTCGCCACTCACGTCGACCACAGTTTTTCTTTGCCTCCACACCACTTTTTCCGAGCATTCTTGAACTTCTTTGGAGCTCAACTCCACCATTTCTCCCCAACACGATCACGTACCGTGCAGCTTATGTCTCCTTGTGTGAGAATTTCTTAGGTTGTCCGCTGCACTGGTGCCTATTTAAGCACATATTCACATGCCGCTCTTAAACTATGAAAAAGGCCAATCCGAGTGATGAGAAAACCCAGGTGATCCACATGTGTGGGGGCTTAGGTATCCAGATGAGGGGGAAGAGTGCTTTTCCTGCGATGACTCTTCCCGACATGGTTAGAGGGTGGCAGTCAACTTGATTTTATTGCAAAGACAAGCCGACCCCGGGTCATTCGATAGGTCTTCCCCCCTTTTCCTTGGCACGAGTACAGAAACCACTTCTTTGAGAGTGGCTCCAGCAGAGAAGGTGGAGGTGTCCATGTTGATAGAGCGGGTAGTTCAGCTGATTCACGAGGGAGTGATTAGCATGGATCTGCTCGAGGTATTCCTCAGTCGACCTATTCAACCCCTCCAAACTCGTGATGACTCCATGTGGATGTACTCGAGGATTGAAGATTCCACTCGGATCCATCCAGAAGAAGTTGATGAGAAGACGGTGGCCCTGTGGGTGCAGAGCATGACAGGGAACAAAGACAACCCCAGGGGGTCCTGAAGAGTTTTACCATTCGACACCAACAACCAACCAGACAAGGTCTACCTCTTATCTCCGAGTGTTTTTCATTCTCACTTGTAGTTGCTTACTGAGTTGACTATCCTCTGGCCATCTCTTCTGTTTTGCAGGTTTATACTGAGATGTAATCAATGCCGAACGGGGAGCAAGAGCAACACCAGGATGGAGAGGAAAACGGAGGCGAAATTATGGATTGGCAACCTGATGGAGGAGAAGAGGAGGAGGAAAGCGAGGACACGAGTAGTGGTGAAGAAGTCGAGTCACTGCCTCGCACCAAAAAGCGTTCCAAACATAAGCACAACCCAGTGGGTGTCCGTGGAGAGGTAGCTAGGCCGACCGGGCTGACTTCCAAGCGCACTCGGATCTCTTCCCCTGCGCTGACTGAAAAGGCCTCAAAGTAGCAAAAAGTTGCAGAACCAAAGCCTCGGAAGACCCTGTCCAGGATCAAGATTGACGTCCCCATCGCTTCTGCGTAAGTGTCTTGTCCCCACTTTTCGATCGAGGATTTGTGTTGTCGACTCTCTTTCTCATTTGTCCGAGTGAATCTTGAAACTTGCAGAGCTGCTACTTCTGCACTTCTACTTACAGGGATGATGATGAGGATCTAGAAGACATGGTCACTTCTAACCCGGGTATGACCTTTGCAAGGTTGCCTTTGCTTTTTCAGCCATTTTGTTGACCGAGTGAATTCTGACGACTAATTCTCTTTGCAGCTCCTCCCCATGACATTGATCTTCCGGATGACGACGAGGACGTGCCGCTGAGGCATAGGAGGAGTAAGAAGGCATCAACTGGCAAGACGTCCCAATCAGTGCCGGTGGCAGAGTGAGTGATTCAACAGCCTGAAGATGTGACTCGGGCTTCTGTTACTTTCGTTGTTCCAGTATCAAGTGAACGCCCCACATCGTCGACTGCACTAGTGTTTGATTCACCCATCCAGCCTCATGCCCCGAAACTTCAAGCTGCCGCGACTGAACCGTCAACCCCGTTCTTCACTACTCATCACGTTCCAGAAGACCAGGCAGGCACCGCTGCAGAAGCCATATGCCAAGCTGGCATAATGATGGAGCGGGTGAAGGTGGTGCATGAAAATAGTCAGGCTACTTATGACGCCAGCGCGGCCCTTCGAGCCAATGTCCAGGTAAGTTGGCTTCCGACTGAAATCTTATCTTGTTACTTTTTCTGTTAGGATATGCTACCTGAAAACTTTTCTTTATGCATCCTCCTATTATTCTGCACTTCGCATCTACGCACCCACTGGGTGTTTGAATTTATGTCGAGTAGCTTTCCCAGTTGAGTCGACTAGGTTGTGTCGGTTGTAGTTCTGGGTTAGTGGGGGCACGCATAGTGCACCCACTGGGTGTAGTCCCCGAGGCCACAGTTGATTGTGTGATTCGGCGGAGGCCTTGATAAAAATGTCTTTATTGTTTCACTCTTCCACTTGGTCTGGGCAGACCATGTCGAGTGGAATCCAAACCAGTGGGGGCACACTAAGTGCACCCACTGGGTGTAGTCCCCGAGAGCACAGTCGACTGTGGGCAGTCGGTTGGGGTCTTGAGAATGTCTGTTGTTGATTTCAAAAAATAACCTCGGTCTTCTTCTCTCTCTTTCTTACTCTTCCACTCGGTCTAGTCGGACCATGTCGAGTGGAACCCAAACTAGTGGGGGCACGCTAAGTACACCCACTGGGTGTAGTCCCCGGGACTACTATAGAATGTTTTGATTCTGCGGTAGTCTTAGAGCTCTATTCACTGGGAAGCGACTGATCTTTGATCTTGTTTACCGATGTATCTTTCTGCTGACTTCAGAAATCATGTGAGCTCATCTCCAAGTTTTCCGAATTCGAGGAGAAGCAGAGACAACTCAATCTCGACTTGGAGCCGGCTAAGCAGAACTTGCGGAAGGCCAATGATGAAACAGCCGGTATGGAACGTAATCGACTGGTCGATTGTTTATCTTGGCCGACTCACAAGTCATCTCCTCATTCTTCTGAATGACCCAAGTACATATCTTTCAGAGAAAATGAAGCAGGCTCTGGTGAAAAAGGACCTCGATCTTGCTGCTGCACAAAAGGAGGCCCAGGAGAAGACTAGCTTCAGTCGGTGCGTTGGAGGAAGAGAACGCCAAGGTGAAGACGTCCCTTAAAGAGTCCAACCGAGAAGTGACTCGTCTGAAGAAAGACAAGATGGATTTGAACGAGATTATTGAAAGCATTTCTCGTAAGAGAAATGACCTGGAAGCTTATCTGGAAGCACTCGCCAAGAAGCTCTTCCTTATGCTCGAAGGTATTTTCCTTTGCCCGACTGTTTAGCTATTGTCGATTCGCCAGGCATTCATCAACTCATTATTTCTTTGTGCTTGTAGAATTCTGCCAAAACTATGAAGAAGAGACCGGATTGGTCGAGACTGGTCTGGACCCCGTCCTTTCCCCTGTTGGTGATGATGCTGCTATGAACATGCTCCGACCGGAATCCCGTGTTGCCAGTGTTATGAGCTATCTTGCTCGCCTGAAGGTGGCGGTGTCGGGCATCGATACAGCACTCTGGCCAAGGGCGACGCTTGAAAATGACCTCGAGTCCTTGATGACTCGATTCAATGAGGTCCCTGGTCGAGTGCAGGAATGGAAGAAGTCTTCTGCCTGATGCGGTGCTGACGTGGCTCTGTCGCTGGTTCGTGTCCACTGCAAGCGAGAAGAGAAGCTGGCAGCGATCAAGGTTGCCAATACCAAAATGCTTGACTTTCGATCCTTCATAGAAACCTTCATTGATGCTGCCACTCGGATTGCCGATGGAATTGATCTGGACGAGTTCATCGAGCCCGCAAGCCCTCCTCCCGCGGAGTGAACAAACTTTATGCCTCGCCTAAATTTGCCTCGGAATGTCGAGTGATTTTGTAACCGTTATACTCCTTCGGGCCTGATGCCCGAGTACTTTAATCCATGTTCTGGAACCTTAGGATTTTATCTGAACTTTGGTTGCTTTTGAATCTTTTTAGTCTTTGCGTAGGACTTGTTTCTTGCAGTTTGAGTTGCTATTGACTTTGTGATGTAGCTTAGTCGAGTGAATCATGGGCAGATCGTAGTCGACCTGCACCCCACCACCCTTACGGATAAGGATGGAGAGGACGTTGTATTTGTGTCGAAGCTCCAAGGACAGATCGTGGTCGACCTGCACCTCGCCACCCTTACGGGTAAGGATGGAGCGGACGTTCTATTTGTGTCAAAGCTCCGAGGACAGATCATGGTCGACCTGCACCTCGCTGCCCTTACGGGTAAGGATGGAGCGGACGTTCTATTTGTGTTGAAGCTCCAAGGATAGATCGTGGTTGACCTGCACCTTGCCGCCCTGACGGGTAAGGATGGAGCGAGTCTTAAAACTTAGGCGAGTACTGGACTGCAGCTAAGCCCCTGAGTGGGAGGGTTGCTCACCACTTGGTAGGATTTTTTAAACTTAGGCGAGTACTAGACTACAGCTAAGCCCCCAAGTGGGAGGGTTGCTCACCACTCGTTGGGATTTTTTAAACTTAGGTGAGTACCGAACTACAGCTAAGCCCCCGAGTGGGAGGGTTGCTCACCACTCGGTGGGATTTTTTAAACTTAGGTGAGTACTGGACTACAGCTAAGCCCCCGAGTGGGAGGGTTGCTCACCACTCGATAGGATTCTTTAAACTTAGGCGAGTACTGGACCACAGCTAAGCCCCCGAGTGGGAGGGTGCTCACCACTCGGCAGGATTTTTTAAACTTAGGGGAGTACTGGACTGCAGCTAAGCATCCGAGTGCGAGGGTTTCTCACCACTCGGTAGGATTTTTTAAACTTAGGCGAGTACTGGACTGCAGCTAAGCCCCCGAGTGGGAGGGTTGCTCATCACTCGGTAGGATTTTTTTAAACTTAGGCGAATACTGGATTGCAGCTAAGCCCCCGAGTGGGAGACTTGCTCACCATTTGGTAGGATTTTTTTAAGCTTAGGCGAGTACTGGACTGTAGTTAAGCCCCCGAGTGGGAGACTTGCTCACCACTCGGTAGGATTTTTTAAACTTAGGCGAGTACTGGACTGCAGCTAAGCCTCTGAGTGAGAGACTTGCTCACCACTCGGTATAATTTTTTAAACTTAGGCGAGTACTGGACTGCAGCTAAGCCTCCGAGTGATAGACTTGCTCACCACTCGGTAGGATTTTTAAAACTTAGGCGAGTACTGGATTGCAGCTAAGCCCCCGAGTGAGAGACTTGCTCACCCCTCGGTAGGATTTTTTAAACTTATGCGAAGCGGATTCGCCGCTAAGCCCCCGAGTGAGAGACTTGCTCATCACTCGGTAGGATTTAATTATTTGAAACTTAGGCGAAGCAGATTCGCAGCTAAGGCACCCACTGGGGGATTCAGAACACTTAAAAAAGGAACGACAATCATCTGTGAAACTGTGTCTTTGATAATTGAACTAGGATGTATTTCTTATTACTTCACAACAATCTAAATGCTTAAAGGGGCAGAGTAGCCCCGCATTCCAAGCACGTGGCTCGTCTTTATTGTGATCCACATTGTAGAGGCGATAAGCCCCGTTGTGAAGTACTTTGGTGATGATGAAGGGGCCTTCCCAAGCAGGGGCGAGCTTGTGTGGTTTCTGCTGATCCACTCGAAGAACTAGGTCTCCCTCTTGAAATGCTCGACCTCTCACGTTTCTGGCGTGGAATCGACGCAGGTCTTGCTGATAGATGGTCGACCGGATCAACGCCATCTCTCTTTCTTCTTCCATAAGGTCAAAAGCATCCTGACGGGCTTGTTCTGCTTCTACTTCTGAGAAGAGTTCCACTCACGAGGCGTTATGAAGTAAGTCACTTGGAAGCACAGCTTCAGCCCCATAGACTAAGAAGAATGGAGTTCGGCCGGTTGACCGATTAGGAGTTGTCCCCAATCCCCAAAGTACTGATGGAAGTTCATTAACCCAGGCGCCCGCTGCATGCTTGAGGTCACGCATCAATCGGGGTTTCAGTCCTTTGAGAATCAATCCGTTTGCTCTTTCAGCTTGTCCATTCGACTGGGGATGGACGATTGAAGCATAGTCGACCCGAGTGCCTTGGGAAGCGCTAAAGGCTCTAAACTCATAAGAATCAAAGTTCAACCCATTATCCATGATGATGTTGTGCGGGACACCATATCTGAATGTTAACTCTCTGATGAAGCTGAAAGCAGTGCTTGCTTCGAGGTTTTTGAAAGGCTTGGCTTCAATCCATTTGGTGAACTTGTCGACTGCTATGAGCACATGGGTGAAGCCACTTCTACCCGTCCTCAGAGGCCCAACCATATCTAATCCCCAAACAGCAAAGGGCCAGATGAGTGGAATGGTCTTCAGGGCGGATGCAGGCTTGTGAGACATGTTGGAGTAGAACTGGCAACCTTCACATCTGTCGACTATGTCTTTTGCCACTTCATTCGCTCGTGGCCAATAAAATCCCTCTTGGTATGCTTTGGCCACAATGGTCCGAGAGGACGCATGGTGACCACAGGTCCCCGAATGGATGTCGTTGAGGATCACTTGACCTTCTTCCGGTGTTATACACTTCTGAGCAACTCCGGTAACACTTTCTCTATAAAGCTGTCCACCCATTACTGTGAAGGCTTTAGATCGACGGACAATCTTACGGGCCTCTTCTTCATCCTCTGGGAGCTCTTTCCTGAGAATATACGCGATGTACGACACTGTCCAATCAGGTATGACAGCCAAAACTTCCATGACCAAGTCGACCACGGCTGGGATTTTAACTTCAGTCGGATCAGTAGGGCTCTTAGGTTGTGGGGGATCCTCCATGAAGGGATCCACTTGGACGGATGGCGTGTGAAGATGCTCCAGGAACACATTACTAGGAATAGGCTCACGCTTGGAGCCTATCTTTGCCAAATCATCAGCTGCTTGATTTTTCAGCCGGGGTATATGATGGAGCTCTAACCCCTCAAACTTCTTCTCTAACTTTCTCACTGCATTACAATAGCCAGTCATAGCCGGGCTTCTGACGTCCCACTCCTTCATCACTTGATTGACCACCAAATCTGAGTCGCCGTAGACCATTAGGCGACGGACGCCGAGTGAAATGGCCATACGCAACCTGTACAGAAGTGCTTCATATTCAGCTTTGTTGTTGGAGGAATCAAAATGGATCTGAAGAACGTAGCTGAGTCTGTCTCCTCGAGGAGATACCAGTACCACCCCAGCACCAGAACCGTTCAGCATCTTGGATCCATCAAAGAACATGGTCCAATGCTCCGAGTGAATCTGAGTCGGTTGTTGCTGCTCGACCCACTCGGCAAGGAAATCTGCTATTGCCTGGGACTTGATAGCTTTCTTTGCCTCAAACTTGATATCCAAGGGAAGGAGTTCAATCGCCCACTTTGCCACTCGACCAGTTGCATCTCTGTTGTTCAGAATCTCTGACAATGGTGTGTCACTGACGACTGTAACGGAGTTGTCAGAGAAATAAGGTGCAACCTTCTTTGTGGTCATGTAAATCCCATAAACAAGCTTCTGATAATGAGGATATCTTTGCTTGGATGGAGTCAAGACTTCAGAAATATAGTACACCGGGCGCTGAACTTTATAGATTTTTTCTTCTTCCCGCTCGACCGTAAGTACTGTGCTAACAACTTTTCTAGTGGCTGCAATATAAAGTAGTAAAGGCTCTTTGCTGATTGGGGCAGCAAGCACCGACTGTGTGGAAAGCAGGGTTTTGAGTTCTGCAAACGCTGTGTCAGCTTTGGGAGTCCACTTGAACTTATCAGATTTCTTCATCAGTCGGTAAAGAGGCAATGCCTTTTCACTGAGGCGAGAGATGAATCGACTCAAGGCGGCCAAACAACCATTAAGCTTCTGAACGTCATGCGCACGCACATGGCGTTTCATCCATTGTATGGGTCCAACTTTCTCTGAGTTGGCGTCGATCCCTCGTTCGAAAATGAGGAAACCGAGTAACTTTCCTCCTGGAACTCTGAATGTGGATTTCAACGGATTAAGCTTGATATCATACCATTAACTTGGCAAAGGTTTAAGCGTGGTCAGTCAGCAGGTCGGAACCTTTGGGCGACTTGACCACATTGTCATCCATATATGCTTCCACATTACGACTGATTTGAGTGAGTAGGCACTTCTGAATCATCCTCATAAATGTGGCACCAGCGTAATTGAGACCGAATGGCATGGTGACATAACAAAAGTACCCGAATGGAGTGATGAAACTGTTTTTACCTCATCGGGTCCATACAATCGGATTTGATGATACCTAGAATAGGCGTCTAGAAAAGACAAACATTCACACCCCACAGTCGAGTCGACGATTTGGTCGATACGGGGGAGAGGAAAATGATCTTTTGGCCAGGCCTGATTGATATGCTTGAAGTCAATGCACATACGAAGTGAATCGTCCTTCTTGGGGACCATGACAACATTGGCGAGCCATTCGGAGTGGTACATCTCTCGGATGAACTCAGTTGCTAGGAACCGAGCCACTTCCTCACCAATTGCTTTTCTCTGCTGTACGGCAGACCGTCTAAGATGTTACTTGACTGTCTTCACTTTCGGGTCGACTCGCAAACTATGCTGAGCCAGTTCCCTGGGCACACCTGGCATGTCAGAAGGTTTCCATGCAAAGATGTACCAGTTCTCACGGAGGAACTGGATGAGCGGTTCTTCCTATTTGCTGTCGAGTGATGTTGATATATGAGTAGGAACAGCATTAGGATTGGTCGGATGAATATGAATCGGTTTTGTTTCTCCAGACGACTGAAATGCTGAATCTATGGCAGGCTTCTTGGCTCGCAGCAAATCACTCGGATCTACATTTTTCTGATACTCTTGCATTTCAACAGCTGCCATTTGTGCATTGGCAATTTGAGAACCCTTCTGGAAGCATTCCGCTACCTTCTGCCGATTTCCAGTGACCGTGATCACTACTCTGGGACCAGGCATTTTCGACTTGAGATACACGTAACATGGTCGAGCCATAAAACACGCATATGTAGGCCTCCCCAGAATAGCATGATAAGCACTCTGGAAATCCACTACTTCAAATGTCAACTTTTCCTTATGGTAATTCTTTGAATCGCCGAAAACCACGTCCAAGGTTATCTGGCCGAGTGATTCAGCTTTCTTTCCATGGATGACGACGTGAAAGCTCATGTTTCTCTCACTAAGTTTGGACATCGGAATGCCCATTCCTTTCAAGGTTTCAGCGTAAAGAATATTCAAACCACTACCATCATCCATCAACACTTTTGTCAATCGAGTACCCCCAAGAACTAGGTCGAGCACCAACACTTGCCTCCTCAGAGTGGGTATGCGAGCAGGGTGGTCAGACTGGTCGAATGTGATAGCTGTTTGTGACCACTTCAGGTATGTTGTCGTTGTTGGAGCAACCATATTCACTTCTTTGCTGATCACTTTTAGTCGACTTTTGCTCTCAACATCTGCAAAAATCATTAGGGTGGAATTGACATTGGGAAAACCATCATCTTCCTCTTTGTCTTCATCCTTGTCATATTCTTTTTCCTTCTCATTAGGCTGTTTCTCTCGGAATTGCTCGATCAGAACCCGGCACTGTCGAGTGGTATGCTTAGGATAAATCAGATTGCCTTCTTCATCTTTCTTGGTGTGAATGTGACATGGCAGATCCATCACATCGTTCCCAGCTGCATGTTTTACCTTCTTGGGGGTCCAGGGCCCCTTAGGTTTCCCTTTAAATTTTCGTTGAATCACTGCAGCAGTTTGACCAGGTCCTGCAGGATCAGCTTTACACTTTTGTTTCTATTTGGAATTGCCTCCACCGGTGTCCTGACCAACTGGTTTGCTCTTTCCACTGCGGAGTCGATCCTCTTCTTCTCCGTTAGCATACCGAATGGCTATTTCTATCATCCAACTCAGAGACATATCTCCTGTCCGACCGAATTTCAGGACCAGCTCCCAATTTTTAACACCTTCTTTGAAGGCACAAACTGCTTGATGGTGGGAAACATTTTTCAGTATGTGATGCAAAGTGGTCCACCTCTGAATGTAATCTCTTAGAGTTTCATTCGGTTTTTGCACGCAATGCTACAATTATGTTAACCCCGCTGGCCGCTTGAGCAAGTTCTTCCCAACTGAATATACTACCTGGCGCTAACTAAGTCAACCATGCTCTGGCTGATCCTTCCAACATCAGAGGAAGATGCTTCATGGACACTTCATCATTGCCGCCACCGATCTATATAGCCACTCGGTAATCCTCAAGCCAAGTGTCAGGCTTGGACTCACTAGTGAACTTGCTGACTCTAGCCACCAACCTGAAGTTGGGAGGAATCACTGCGGCTCTGATGGCCCTGCTGAAACACTCTAGACCTGAAACATGAACTCTGCTGCAAGTCGGGTGATCTCTGTCAAGGCCCTCCCTGTGTGCCCTGTTCCTGTCAACTAGACCTTGAACGAGAATAGATCTTGCATCAATGCCTGGCTCCCTTGGGTCGGTTGGTACTCTTCGCTCGCCACTGCGAGGGCATCTGTCATCATATTGCCAAGGCACATATGATCCACTCCTCGGAGGAGGTGTGGGCACTCGACGATGGTCATCACGACCGAGTCGGTGAGCATACTACTCGTGGTTTCTGTATTGCTCCTGCTGATGCCCACGTCCCTCACGCCGCGGGGGCGATGTTTGGCTGTGGGCCGACTAAACTATATCTGCCATCACAGATCTGCTATGAATCCTATTCCGCGACTGAGACACTGCTGTGTTCTTCTCTCCCGCCGCCCGGAGTAAGGCCCGGATCTGCATCAACTCTCTGCCAGCCTCCGACTAGGAAGGCTGAATTGACTCTGCTATACGGGCTACAGCTATAATATTTTGAATTGGAGTGCGGTATACCTGAGGTTGAGGTGGAAAAAACTGTCGTCGACTGGACTCGGGAGCTCGCTGCCGAGCACGCTCGTCGAGTGCATGCTGAAGGTTCTCCAGTCGAGTGCGCTCAGCCAAGTTTCCTAGGCGTGCCTCCTCCAAGGCCCAGGCCTCAGAGGTTTCCCCAAAGATGGGCGTGTGAAGGGCATCCATGTTGCGACGGCAAAGCTCTTCCCTCTGCTGCACGGGGCGGTATTCCTCGTGAGCGCGTGATGGATCGCCACCACCATCACCGCCGTCGTCGCGGCGGAAGCCAGGAGGACTATGTGGTTCATCGACCATCAAGACTTCAGCCGCAGGATCGCTCCTGTCGCATTCGGATGTGGTCTCGACAGAGCCAGTTGACAGGTCGAACGGGCCGTAGAGAGTTTCATTAGGCTCGATTGCCGCGACTTGTGGGATGGCTGACTGGCGAGCCACCGCGTGTTTCACCCACCGCTGAAGCCGCGACCGAACAGATCGCTTGCGTCGGCGAACAACGGGGAGCGAGGACACCAGGGGAGTCGACCGATATTGGGTCAACGGCTGCCGGAGAAGGATGCCGCGAGCACAGGCACGAAAATGCATCGCCCCGCAGACGGGAAGCGCCTCGACGTCAAGGGCAGCTTCCTGAAGCCAGGCGGAGTCATCGGCAACGAAGACGAGCGCGCCGAGACAGATCTCGCGGCCCTCAGCCAACCCACCGCCGAAAACCATGATGGTAGGAATCGAAAAACTTGCAACTTCACCAAAAAGTCACAAAGACACTTGCCACACGGTGCGCGCCAACTGTCGTGGTTCTAAGACTGACAGTAAAATGGGGTTAGGTATGAAGAGGCAAAATCCCAGCTATGGTGAAGCTGTACACACAAGATTTACAAGTTCAGGCCCTTCACGGTGGAAGTAATAGCCTTACGTCTCGGTGCCCGGAGGCAGTCGACTGGATTATATGTGTGTGGTGTTACAGGAGGTGCGAACCCTTGTCCCTGAGGAGGGGGGTGGCTTATATAGAGTTCGCCAGAGCCCTCCCGCCTTCAGTTACAAAGGGTTTAAGGTACCTAAAGATGGGGCGTTTCTGGTAACGCTAGTAATAAAGTGACATAAATGACCATGAAGTCTATAGAGTAAACGCCCGGCCGTTGCTTTTCAGAGTGGCTTTTGATCTTCTGTGTGTCGAGTGATCATTGCTATGGTCGAGTGACATAGGGTCTTCCGAGTGGAACGTTTCTGGTCGAGTGGATGATGGTATCCCTTGAATGCTTCTGACTTTAGGGTGATGTCCTAGGGGAGGGTGTCTAGGTCAGGCCTATGACCCTACCCTAGGTACATAGCTTCATCACTTAGCGCTTGCTTTACTAGGGTTCCTCTCGTTCACTCTCTCATGCTCTCCAGATCCAAACAAGACATAGGTGGCCACACACTCTCTCAGCTCACGGCTGGTCACAAATCCAGCCGAACAACCTTGACCTGGGCAGGGGTGTAGGTGCATCGTTCACGCTGTCGTCGGCGGCGAGGGAGGAGACCAACGGCTGCCCACGCGTCCTGATCAGCGGCCGTGTCATTCTCTCCAAGAGAGCGCCGGCTCGGGAGGGCCTCCGACCCCTTCTTCCTCCCTGTGGTATTGTGGTCAAGATGCGGCCTCCTGACGCCGTCTTTGCCACATGCCGACGACCCTCAGGTATATATTCCTTCGAAACCTGCCTTGCTCTACTGCCCCAGCTCCCCAGTTGGCTTTGTGTGGATCTTTTTCTACTTATGTCCGTTGTTCCAAAGCCACCTAGACTTTTACTATTATTAGAGGTAAAGCTAGTTCATACAGTCGACTCTAAGAGTTGGTTCAAACAAGGAAGAAAGTGGGAAAGCTGTAACATGAATCTAGGACTTGGTTCTAAGAGGAAACGAGGGAAAGTAGTAGATACTGGCTACCCAACCAGTCTCTTGGTTGAAAACATGAAGAAAGCATGGTGGATGGTGAAGGGTGGGGAGAAGTGGACCTATCTCTTGGTTGAAAAAGGAAAGAAAGTGACGGGTGTTGGGGGACAACATAAATGAGAATGAGCAGGTCTAGATTTCCTGTGCTCACATAGGAAAATGTCGCCGAGGAGATAAAAATGGGAGAAATGCAGATATGCTGCCTGAGTGTTTGCCGCTCTCGGCAACCACATCTGCCTCACCACTTTATGCCCCTACTGTCCGTACGCCCATATCGCTACCGTTAATGTAAAATCACATGAAGCATTAAGCAATGCCACCTAATGTCACTATAAGTAATGGTCTAGTGTCGTCGATAAATTTAAGCAATGCCACCACCATTTTACGAAGTGCTTCTGTCTTGCTTTATTTCCCATGAATTGTGTTTTTGCAGTTACACTTAAATCTCACACCGCTAACATTGCTTCATCCCAGTGGAACTGCACAAATTTGATTGCACATTTACTGACCATGTGCTACTCTGATGACAGTAATACTAATGCTATTGTTCTGCATGTTAATCTAGTGGTAGTGTTGATGTGATGTGATGCTACTTACTTAAGGAAATTTCATACTGTCAATGTAGTTCCAATTATAACACAATATATGTTGTTGTTAATCATACGCCACTAGAAAATATATATCATTGTTTAAATAACCGTATTTCGTATTTGCGGAAACAGGGATGTCTGTCTCCATATCTTTCGGGATGTCTGTCTGTCTCTGTATAGTTTCTATCTGCGCAATCAAAAGCACACACCTCACTCTTAGTAGAACTGCGCAAAATGAGATGGCTATCCCTCGTTGTCGTCGTCTAACCAGCCGTCTTCCAGGTATTCCTACATTTGTAGTTACTAGGTAGAATGACCAACGCAATATAAAAGAAGTTGATTCGTACGTTTTACTTCCTGATTGCAGTGTAGGGACGTGCGAAAACAACTGCATCCTAGTCCGGAATGCACTTTCTACCAGTTCATCCATGGACCGAGGACTAGCTGGCACCGCTGCATGACAGTTCTTTGGACAGGTGCGCGGACAAGAGGCATTATGGTCTGCTTATTTCTGCAAATAGCGGTGCTTAAATTTAGTGGAATGCACAAGACTTTCAGCTGGTCAGTACACTACATGGTTCAGTTCAGCATTCCAGCTGAGAACACAATTATAATTGGTTATTCTGGAATGAGAGAACCTAACCCTGGATGGTGGCAACAAGAAAAAACCAGAGTGAACTCCAGGAAATTTAAGCCTGCCGGGAGGCCCTTTGCTCAGAGAAGCCTTGCTTGTTTTTCCTCATTTGTAAACCTTCTCACAACTTTGTCTTTTGCTTTGAATTAGTATATGTTTGTTATGTTGTATGAATCATTGAGATGTATAAAATTGCTTAACTTATGATTTTCAAGTTTTTTATGAAGCCGAGTCTAATGCGAGTGTTCCACATGAACGCTGGACTAGCGTGTGAACGTTTGGAATTTACATTGTGGCCTCAGTTAACTGCATGAACCACTGTAACAAGATACATAGTTTCTTATATGTCAGACAGTAGATTGTTGATTGTTAGCTGGTCGATAGCCTAGTGTTGAAGCGAGCTGAGCCAATGTGTCGTGTTTTTCACAACTGCTTACAAGTGGGGTAGCACCAACAGTGTTTACAAGTACTTGTGTATACGTCGGTGCACAGTTCTCGAATGAGTACTCTATTTCATCAAAACACACTGCTCGTATGATAAACCGTGACTACTTATGTCTTACCATGCCATATTCATGAAAAAACCAGTGAGGACGCATCTGTTTCGGCAACGATTACGATGGTTCTCACATGATTCACGGGCACACAAAAGTAGCAGCAGTTCCCATAGACAAATTCAAACAGAGTACTAGCCCTAGAGGGCTCGATAACAGGCAAGGTTCGGATAATTAGAAACAATCCAAACTACTATTAAACATTAGAGGGGGCAACTATTTCATGCCTCGATCTAATTTGGGCTGGACACAAGACGGACCTGTCACACCCTAGTTAGTTCAAGCATTAGAGTGTGCATCATGTTTAAATTCCTTTTAAATTTGAAATGGGGATGACAGAACCCCCAGCACCCCCCTGGAACAACTAGGGTTTACTAAAAACTTTTCTAATGAACCTGAATGCCCTTCTAAAAAGCCCACCCTTTTTGTTTTGGGTTAAAACCTTTGACAAAAATGTTGCACATTTTTCTAGGACATCAAAGGTCATTGGATTAATCCTTATGGTATTTGCATTTGGGCATTTAAATGCTATAAAATATTTTAAATGCTCAAATAATCATAAACTAAAATGTTTGCTGTTGGATATATTCTAAGCAGTGGCCATGATTAATTTTATGATTAATGTAATACCCTGGTATTTTTAATAAATCCCAACAGTTGCAGAAAAATAGAAAAAGAAAACAAATCAGAAAAGCAGAGAGAGACTTACCAGGCGCAGCCCACCAGCCCACCTGGCTCGGCCCAGCCGACTGGCGCTTGCCAGTCGTCCCCCTCCTCTCGCCAGGAGGACGAGGAGGGCGTGGCCGGCGCCCGTGGCCACACGCCGGCCACCTCCTGCTTCCGCCGACGCCCTGGAGGCGTCCACGAGTGCCACACCGACCCCCACGTCTCCCTCTTCTTCTTCCCACTCTCCCCGTGGCCTCTCTCCCTCTCTGGCTCTCTCCCCACCCTCCTGCCGAGCGCAGCCGTCGCCGCCGACAAGCTTCACCACAGCCACCGCCGTCCATTCGCTGCCCCGACATGCCAGGAAGCTCCGCCGTCGTCGACTACATCAAGTAGGCCGAGCCCCGTGCGCCCGCTCGCCACGGAGGCGCTGCACCGAGCTCGTCCTCAACTCCGGCCACCAGAGATCCCCTTTGCCGCCCCACTCGCTCCAGCCCTTCCCCGAGCTCGCTGTTAGCTTCCCTGCAACTGCTGTGAGCTCCGCCATCGTTTCCCCCTCTCCCCGCGCTCGTCCGCGTCCTCTAACCCCCTCTGCCATCAAAGCCGAAGCTCGCCGCCGCCACCCCACGTCGCCGTCGTGGCCATAGCCACGTTGGGACGCCACCGAGCACGCCTTCGTCCTCCACGCACTCCCAGGAGCGTAACGCTCCACTCCCCACGCCTCGCCGTGCCCCGTAGCTCCGGTTTCATCCTTGCCCGAACTCCGGCGACCGCCAAGGTCATCGCCGGCGTCGTTCCCAGCCTCCCCGAGCTCCACTTTCTCCACCAAACGACGCGGCTCGCTCCCCGTGTCACGTAGCTGCTCTCCGCCGTCGTTTTGGTCGCCAGAGACACAAACCCGAGCCCCTCCGCCGCGTCTGTTGTCGCCGGCGTCAAGCCGCCGGCGAGTTGACCCTGTTTGACCCCTGTGTGGGCCTAGGTAGACCCCCCCTGAGTCTATGACAGGTGGGGCCAGCCTGCTAACTAGTTTAGGATTAGTTTTAACTAAATTTAATTAGTGCAGTCAATAACATGTGGGCCCAGGCCCCACTGACAGTTAATTAGAGTTAATTTAACTCTATTAATTAGCTGAGTCACTGACAGAGAGGGCCCACCAGTCAGGTTTGACCTGGCCGACCCAGTTGACCAACTGACGTCACACCTATGTCATGCTGACGCATTAAATCAATTACTGGATTTATTCTTTAATAGGAAATTCCAGAAAATAGTCAAAACTTCTAAAAATCATAGAAAATGAACCATAGCTCCAAATGCAAAGTTTTATATATGAAAAATGATCAGAAAAATTCAATCTATCCATCTGTAATGGTTTCATGCATGACAAAACAAGTTAACCTTGATGTTTAAGCAGAATAAAGTAATGCACTAATAAGGCCATGTTTAATGAGCTAATATTTGAATCTTTGATTCAAATGAGTTCATCCCCTTCTGTTTTAGCTTGCATTAGGCCAAGACACTTTCATCTTGCCATGTCATAGAATGCATCATATTGTTGCATATTGCCATGTGTTGATTATTTTCGGTGTGACTTTCGTGGTAGGTTCTGCTTCCGAGGATAACCCCGAGTATCCGTCTGAGGGGCAGTACCCTACTACCTCTACAACAGGCAAGCAACCCATTGATCATTTCGATACAACCCATGTTCTCGCTTTTGCTCTTGTTTACTACATTAAGACAACGCGATTCAAACTGCTGTGTGCTACGGTAGTTGAACCTTATCCTCTGCATGACCTGTCATTGCCACAGTAACTAGATGAAACCCACTAGCATTTGTAGGAGTTGATTGAGCCATGTATGTGATTCCTACCTTGCTATGCCTGCTATGCTTAGAGTTGTGTCAGGTCTGGTTCATCTAGGTGATGGGCTAGAGTGAAATGATTATGCCGGTAATTTGAGGGATGTGTGGAACATGTTTTGGCAAAGGTATCGATGAGAGGCCATGTAGGAGTACATGGTGGGTTGTTTCATTGAGGCCGTCCCTAAGAACTGAGATCTGTATGTGTGATTTTAAGATTCAGCTACTACCATGCATTGGGATCCTTAATTGACCCTCTCGGCTTCTTAAATACCCTAGTACTCTGTCCAGGAGTTGCAAATAGTTTCCGGTGTTTGTAGGTTATGTGTTGGCGGCCGTGCGTAGCGCTGACCCTAGGGGTGGGCTATGTTGCGGTAGGTACACCGTGGCCGGGTATGCCGGGCGCCCGTTTGGCATCTCGGGACCCTGTTCACATCATTCGGGGCCGTATGCGAAAACCTCAGCCGGACTCCCTGTGGGTGGAACCTGGATAGGCGATAAACCTGGACTAGAGACTTAAGTGTTTAGGTAGGCCGTGGCCGACACCCTCGCTGGGCTTCCACTTGAAGGTTGCCGAGTACATGTCGTGTAAACGGCGGTAAGTGGTGAAAGCGTGTATGAAGAAGTATACCCCTGCAGGGTTAACATCATCTATTCGAATAGCCGCGTCCGCGGTAAAGGACTACTTGGTTGTCTATACAGTTCATAGACAAGTTAATGGATACTACTAAAAGACTCAAGATAAGTGTGAGTACCCAGGATGGCCCTCTCGTAGGATGACGAGAGAGGATCCCCAGTGGAGTATTGTGTTGGTGAGTAGTGGACTCGTGTGCGAAAACTATTTTACTAGTGGAGTTCCGTAGGATAGCTTAGCCAAGAGTCAAAGCTGGCTTGCTGCAATAACCCCACCACCTTCTTGAGAATGAGCATGTATAGTAGTTTCTGTTGTAAGACTTGCTGAGTACCTTTGTACTCATGTTTGCTTAATTACTGTTTTCAGACGACAACACCGCCCCCTCCGATGGGTTCTACGTAGACCTTGACGTCGACGAGTGACTAGCCACCCAGGTGGTGATTCTGGCCATGGAGGGCCCTATGTAGATAGACAGGCTTTGAGAAGCCTTCTTCCTTTCTAGTGTATGTACTCAGACTAGTTGCTTCCGCTTGTGCTTGTATGATTGTATGACTTGAGTGTCGGGTCATGTCATCCCTATCTGTATGAACATGTTATGTATGGCTCTCTGGGGCCTTTAAATAAAGTACTTGAGTTGTAGAGTTTTGTTGTGATGCCATGTTGTATGTACTCATATCGGGCATATTGTGTGTATGATTGAAATGCTTGGTATGAGTGGGATCCGACAATCTAGTTGTTTATCCTTGGCAGCCTTTCTTATGGGGAAATGTAGTCTAGTGTTCCTCGAGCCATAGTAGTCCGCTACAGCCCGGTTCACCGGAGTCCTGTTAGCTCAGCACTACTGCTCAGGACACTTGACTTGCCGGCATGTGTTTCACGTCGTTCCTATGTCTGTCCCTTCGGGGAAATGTCACGTGGTGACATCCGGAGTCCTACATAGCCTGCTACAGCCCGGGTTCCCCGGAGTCCTGTTAGCCCAGTGCTACAGCCCGGAATCACTCGCTGATGACCGACATGCTCGATGTGATTCATGTATGCCTATCTCCATAGGTCTATGCCGCTTTGGGTTCATGACTAGCCATGTCGGCCCGGGTTCTCTGTCATATGGATGCTAGCGACACTATCATATACGTGAGCCAAAAGGCGCAAACGGTCCCGGGCCATGGTAAGGCGACACCCATGGGATACCGTGCGTGAGGCCGCAAACTGATATGAGGTGTTACCGGGTAGATCGATGTGACTTGGAATCGGGGTCCTGACAGCGTTGGGATCAGAGCCAGACTTCCTGTAGGTTCGTTGAGCCAAACTGGTCGATGTGAAGTCTAGAAATGCTTTAGTTATATGTAGGGGAATTGATTGTGGAAGGGAACGTAAGGCTCTTTTACTCCTTTACCTTATGTCCTCTGATCTGAGTCATTCTCTTCTCATTCAGCGTGGGTTAAGGACTAGGCTCTCTCCTTCTATCAGGTTCACGTGTTACTAATCCGTAGTACCTTATAGGATTGTTGTTACAAGCCTCAGTACAGTTTCCACTACTTTTAGTATGTTGCTATTTGAATCGAAACCTTGATATGATGTTGTTGAGTGGTATTGCAAACTGTTGTGGATGTCTCAAATCTTTTTCTGAGCATTTACAGCTGTTATGCTGTCCAATTTTCCCTAGAAATTCTAATGTCTTTGCATTATGGTTGTGCTTTCAGATGGCCAACCGTGTTCAAAACCAAGTGGTTCGTCTGACCCGGTGCCTCGACGTGCCCGGTCATACTGCTATGTTAGTCCGAGTAATGATCGAGACGGGTTACCATTGGTATCCCGAATACACTGTCGAACAGCAGTTCCGAGACTTTAATCAAAGCCAATATTTCTGCACCGTCAGGATATTTCCTTCTTATCCTGGATCTATCGAGCCCCTTCACTGTTCCTATGGACTCGGGGTTACTGTTGAGATGGCTGTGCAGGATGCTGCCTATTCCATGATGACAATCATGCGAGTCCGGACTGGCCTGCTTCGGAACACCGACTTCCGTTACATGCCAGCTTCACTTCCGGGAGCGCAAGGGTATCTTCAGGCTATCGATGCTGACTCCACTCAGGAGGACTCATTAACTCGTACCACTACCGAGATGCTCGAAGATAAGGACCGAGAGAATCGGGCCTTGAGGCTGGAGCTTTTCAATACCCATGCTGATCATTGGGTCACATTGACTCGGTTTGCACCTGTGGTGCAAGCTGGATGTATGGATACAAGGGATCTGTATCCTGTGAGATCTTCTCTGCCAGACATGGTGGATTGGCATGATGTGGGAGGCATCACCCCACCCCGTGGTCCCCGTAGGCCACCGTTTGTTGGTCCAAGACCTCATCCTAGCCCCTTTGGTCCACAAGCTCCTCAGGACCGTCTGTTCCCGGATGATCACGTTGAACTTCCAGGCTATGGAGGTGACTTCTATGAGGACTACTACGGAGCTGTCTGAGTTAGTAGTAGTATCACTAGTATTGTAATAGTTGTATCTCCACTGTCCTGCGTGACTTGTGGAATATTACTTTGTGTGTAATCAATTCCGGAGGTGTAGACAAATAATGTATAGGAGCTTGGAATGCCTCCGATGAGATGTAATGTCTTTCATCATAGTTGTACTGTAGCCTGGGCTTGTACTAAACTATGTATGATGTGTATGACCATTGGTATATATATGGCAGTTTTATATTACCATGACATATGGATGAACATCTCTGTATTCCGTGTTATCCATTACATTCTGCACTTCCTTGCTAAGTTTGAGCCATCCTTATCTAAACCATTGTCTTGTTTTCTCCTAGGATGGTCAACACCCGCAGCAACCCTGCTGCCCCGGAGCAGGGGGAAGCCAGTGCAGCTAGGGGTGAAAATCTGCCTCACCCGCCTTCTCTGGTCGAAGTAATGCTGGAGGCGGAAAGAAACAAGCGTGAGACTAACCGCCTGTTAGAGCGGATTGAGCAGAACACTGCGCCATCAGCGAAATGACTTGGTGTCAATCAATGACTTTATCAAGCTGTACCCACCAAAGTTTAACCATTCTGTCGAGCCCCTCGAAGCGGACGACTGGCTTCGCAACATCACCCACAAGCTATGTTCTGCCAACGTAGCAGAAGCCGACAAGGTTACTTATGTTGCCTATCATCTCGAAGTTCCTGCTAGCCTTTGGTGGGAAATTTTTTAAGCTATGCGCCCGGTCGGCCAAATCACTACTTGGGCTGAATTCAGTGAGGCTTTCCGTGAGCATCACATTCCGGAAGGTCTCATAGATCGCAAGAGGGAGGAGTTCTGCAATTTCACCCAAGGAAGACTGACTGTGGATGCATATAGTCGTGAATTTGGGAATCTGGCACGTTATGCCCCCGAAGAGGTATCTACCGACGCTAAGAAGCAGGCAAGGTTCCGCAAGGGACTCAGCCCTGAGCTTCGCCGCGATCTTCGTCTGCACGAGTGCACCTCCTTTTAGAAGTTGGTCAATAAAGCCATCAGCGCTGAGACAGGCTAGACTGATTATGACGCTTCACGTAAGCACTCACGTGATTTTGGCTCTTCATCCGGCTCTGGAGCTCAGAAGCACCGGGTGTGGATCCCAAGCACGGCACTGCCACCCAGGTTTGTTCCGAGGCCATCCTTTGAGGCGCCTCGTCCCAACCAGCAGTTTGCACCGCCCAAGCCCTATGGTGGCCCCGCTGCTAATGCTGCTCCACGCCCCAATGTTGTCACTTGTTTCAAGTGTGGAGAGCCGGGTCACTATAGCCGAGAGTGTCCTCAGAACAACAACCCCAATCAGACTGGAAAGTCCGTTGGCCGTGGTAAGCCAGCGGTAAAGACATTCTACGCCAAGCCGGTCACTACTGCCCGTGGCCATGTCAACTATGTTTCAGCCGAGGAGGCTCATGAGGATCCTAACATCGTCCTTGGTACGCTCCTTGTTAACTGCCATCCGGCATCTGTTCTTTTCGATACTGGAGCATCTCATTCATTCATATCCAAGAACTATGCTCGATTGCATAACACGACATTCTGTGACATGCCCTCTACCATGGAAATTCAAACCCCTGGCTCTAGATGGCAAACTTCTAGAGTAAGCCATGGGAACAAAATTCTTGTCGATAGACTTGTCTTCCTTGCATCCTTAATAGCTCTCAAGTCCTCTGACATAAACATCATCTTGGGTATGGACTGGATGTCAGCTCATTATGCTAAGATTGATTGTGCCACTAGAACCGTTCAACTTACTCACCCATCGGGCAAGACAGTCAATGTCTTAACTCGAGCGGCCAAGCGCCAGCTTTACTCCCTAAATGCCAACCCCCTTCCAGACCTTGAGGATGTTCCGGTAGTCCGAGACTTTCCGGATGTCTTTCCTGAAGAACTGCCAGGTGTTCCACCTGACAGGGATGTCAAGTTTGTGATAGACCTTGTTCCAGGAACCGTTCCAATTTCTAGAAGACCCTACAAGATGGCACCCTTAGAACTAGCCGAGCTTAAGAACCAACTCGATGAGTCCATGAAAAAGGGTTTCATCCTTCCTAGTTCCTCTCCTTGGGCTTGCCCCGTCCTCTTCGTCAAGAAGAAGGATGGAACGGATCGAATGGTTGTAGATTACCGACCTGTCAACTTGGTCACCATCAAGAACAAGTACCCGCTTCCCAGGATCAACGATCTGTATGATCAGCTCGCTGGATCCTCAGTCTTTTCCAAGATGGATTTGAGGTTAGGCTACCATCAGATCAAAATCAGAAATGGGGACATTCCCAAAACGGCCTTTGTTACTCGTTATGGCCAATACGAGTACACCGTTATGTCCTTCGGTTTAACCAATGCCCCAGCTACCTTCTCTCGGTTAATGAACTCGGTCTTCATGGAGTACTTGGATAAATTCGTCATAGTATACCTCGATGACATACTCATCTACTCCAGGAATGAAGAGGAACATGCTGAACATCTAAGGCTGGTATTGATGAAACTTCGAGAGCATCGCCTTTATGCCAAATTCTCCAAGTGTGAATTTTAGTTGCCAGAAGTGACCTATCTAGGCCATGTAATCTCTGGCAAGGGTATTGCTGTCAATCCTGAGCGAGTTCAAGCCGTCCTTGATTGGACTCCACCTGAGACGGTCAAGCAAGTTCGGAGCTTCCTTGGCTTAGCGAGCTATTGCCGCCGCTTCGTTGAGAATTTCTCCAAGGTTGCTAAACCTCTAATTGAACTCCTCAAGAATGATAAAAAGGTCGAGTGGACTCCACAGTGCGAGTTCAACTTTCAGGAACGTAAAAGACGCCTGACATCTGCTCCCGTACTGGTACCACCAGATTTCTCCAAGGACTTTATTATCTATTGCGACGCCTCGCGACAAGGACTAGGTTGCATAATCATGCAGGATCGTCAAGTAATTGCCTATGCTTCACGGCAATTACACCCACATGAGGAGAACTATCCCACACATGATCTGGAGCTTGCAGCTGTAGTCCATGCACTTAAAACTTGGCGACATTACCTCCTCGGTAATCCTTGCGAGATCTTCACCGATCACCAAAGTTTGAAATATATCTTCACCCAACCAGATTTGAATCTCAGACAAAGACGTTGGGTCGAGTTGATCTCGGATTACGACTTAGGAATAACTTACACCCCAGGCAAAGCCAATGTCATGGCTGATGCACTAAGTCGTAAGTCCTATTGTAACAACCTGATGTTATAACAAAGTCAACCATTTATCCATGAAGAATTTCGTAAGCTTAATCTTCACATTGTTCCTCGAGGATTCCTATCCACCCTGGTGACGAAGCCTAATCTTATGGATCAGCTCATAACCGCCCAACAGTATGATAAGGGCATATCACGGATTAAGGAAAACATCGCTAGCGGAGTTGCTAAATGTTTTTCCATGGATGAGTGAGGTGCTGTCTTCTTCGAGAACCGTTTGGTGGTTCCCAAGAAACAACATCTACGCTAGTTGATCCTTAAGGAAGCTCATGAATCCCCTCTCACCATTCATCCCGGTAGTACTAAAATGTATCAAGACCTACACCAGAGGTTTTGGTGGACTAGGATGAAAAGAGAAATCGCTCAATGCATTGCTAATTGCGACGTTTGTCATCGTGTTAAAGAAGAGCATCAACGACCTGCTGGCACCCTTCAACCTTTGGCTATTCTCGAGTGGAAATGGGATAAAATCAGTATGGATTTCATCACTGGGTTTCCTAGGACCAAGAGAGGGAATAATGCCATCTTCGTCGTGATTGACCGTCTTTCTAAAGTAGCCCACTTTCTACCTGTTCGTGAGAGTATCACCGCTAGCCAGCTAGCCGATTTATACATCTCCCGAATAGTGTCTCTTCATGGTGTTCCATTGGAAATTAACTCAGACCGTGGGAGTCTTTTCACCTCTCGATTTTGGGAAAGTTTCCAAAATGCTATGGGAACTCGTCTCTCTTTTAGCACCACCTTCCATCCTCAATCAAGCGGTCAAGTAGAACGAGTCAATCAAATTCTGGAAGATATGCTCCGAGCCTCTGTTATCTCGTTCGAGATGGGTTGGGAGAAATGCCTTCCATTCGCGGAGTTTTCTTAAAACAATAGTTATCAAGCTAGCTTGGGCAAGGCTCCTTTCGAAGTTCTCTATGGATGGAAATGTCGAACGCCTCTTAACTGGTCAAAAACCGGGGAAAGACAACTCTTTGGCCCAGATATGATTCAGGAAGCAGAAGAGCAGGTTCGCATTATTCGTGAGAAATTGAAAACAGCCCAATCTCGTCAAAAGAGTAAATATGATCATAAACATAAGCCTATGACTTATGAAGTCGGCGAGAAGGCTTACCTTCGGGTCACTCCGTTAAAGGGAACCCATCGTTTCGGTATCAAAGGAAAATTGGCTCCTCATTACATCGGAACCTTTCGCATTCTTGCCAAACAAGGAGAAGTTGCCTACCAATTGGAACTACCTTCGCATCTTTCCAGAGTTCACAATGTCTTCCACGTTTCTCTACTCATGCGTTGCTTCTCGGATCCTATCCGTGGAGTGGACCATGAAACGCTTGATCTACAAGATAACCTCTCATATCGGGAATATCCCGTTCGTATCCTTGATCAAGCCGAGCATATCACTCGACGTCATAATATCAAGTTTCTCAAGGTTCAATGGTCACACCATTCCGAGAAAGAAGACACTTGGGAAAGGGAGGATCGTCTTCGACTCGAGTACCCCACCTTCTTTCCGGAGGATCCTAAATCTCGGGAAAAGATTCTTTATAGTGGGGGTGAGTTTTCACACCCTAGTTAGTTCAAGCATTAGAGTGTGCATCATGTTTAAATTCCTTTTAAATTTGAAATGGGGATGACAGAACCCCCAGCACCCCCCTGGAACAACTAGGGTTTACTAAAAACTTTTCTAATGAACCTGAATGCCCTTCCAAAAAGCCCACCCTTTCTGTTTTGGGTTAAAACCTTTGACAAAAATGTTGCACATTTTTCTAGGACATCAAAGGTCATTGGATTAATCCTTATGGTATTTGCATTTGGGCATTTAAATGCTATAAAATATTTTAAATGCTCAAATAATCATAAACTAAAATGTTTGCTGTTGGATATATTCTAAGCAGTGGCCATGATTAATTTTATGATTAATGTAATGCCCTGGTATTTTTAATAAATCCCAACAGTTGCAGAAAAATAGAAAAAGAAAACAAATCAGAAAAGCAGAGAGAGAGAGAGAGACTTACCAGGCGCAGCCCACCAGCCCACCTGGCTCGGCCCAGCCGACTGGCGCTTGCCAGTCGTCCCCCTCCTCTCGCCAGGAGGACGAGGAGGGCGTGGCCGGCGCCCGCGGCCACACGCCGGCCACCTCCTGCTTCCGCCGACGCCCTGGAGGCGTCCACGAGTGCCACACCGACCCCCACGTCTCCCTCTTCTTCTTCCCACTCTCCCCGTGGCCTCTCTCCCTCTCTGGCTCTCTCCCCACCCTCCTGCCGAGCGCAGCCGTCGCCGCCGACAAGCTTCACCGCAGCCACCGCCGTCCATTCGCTGCCCCGACATGCCAGGAAGCTCCGCCGTCGTCGACTACATCAAGTAGGCCGAGCCCCATGCGCTCGCTTGCCCCGGAGACGCTGCACCGAGCTCGTCCTCAACTCCGGCCACCGGAGATCCCCTTTGCCGCCCCGCTCGCTCCAGCCCTTCCCCGAGCTCGCTGTTAGCTTCCCTGCAACCGCTGTGAGCTCCGCCATCGTTTCCCCCTCTCCCCGCGCTCGTCCGCGTCCTCTAACCCCCTCTGCCATCGAAGCCGAAGCTCGCCGCCGCCATCGCACATCGCCGTCGTGGCCATAGCCACGTTGGGACGCCACCGAGCACGCCTTCGTCCTCCACGCACTCCCAGGAGCCTAACGCACCACTCCCCGCGCCCCGCCGTGCCCCGTAGCTCCGGTTTCATCCTCGCCCGAACTCCGGCGACCGCCAAGGTCGTCGCCGGCGTCGTTCCCGGCCTCCCCGAGCTCCACTTTCTCCACCAAACGACGCAGCTCAGTCCCCGCGTCACGTAGATGCTCTCTGCCATCGTTTTGGTCGCCGGAGACGCAAACCCGAGCCCCTCCGCCGCGTCTGTTGTCGCCGGCGTCAAGCCGCCGGCGAGTTGACCCTGTTTGACCCCCGTGTGGGCCCAGGTAGACCCCCCTGAATCTCTGACAGGTGGGGCCAGCCTGCTAACTAGTTTAGGATTAGTTTTAACTAAATTTAATTAGTTCAGTCACTGACATGTGGGCCCATGCCCCACTAACAGTTAATTAGAGTTAATTTAACTCTATTAATTAGCTGAGTCACTGACAGAGAGGGCCCACCAGTCAGGTTTGACCTGGCCGACCCAGTTGACCCGCTGACGTCACACCTATGTCATGCTGACGCATTTAATCAATTACTGGATTTATTCTTTAATAGGAAATTCTAGAAAATAGTCAAAACTTCTAAAAATCATAGAAAATGAACCATAGCTCCAAATGCAAAGTTTTATATATGAAAAATGATTTGAAAAATTCAATCTATCCATCTGTAATGGTTTCATGCATGACAAAACAAGTTAACCTTGCTGTTTAAGCAGAATAAAGTAATGCGCTAATAAGGCCATGTTTAATGAGCTAATATTTGAATCTTTGATTCAAATGAGTTCATCCCCTTCTGTTTTAGCTTGCATTAGGCCAAGACACTTTCATCTTGCCATGTCATAGCATGCATCATATTGTTTCATATTGCCATGTGTTGATTATGTTCGGTGTGACTTTCGTGGTAGGTTCTGCCTCCGAGGATAACCCCGAGTATCCGTTAGAAGGGCAGTACCCTACTACCTCTACAACAGGCAAGCAACCCATTGATCATTCCGATACAACCCATGTTCTCGCTTCTGCTCTTGTTTACTACATTAAGACAACGCGATTCAAACTATTGTGTGCTATGGTAGTTGAACCTTATCCTCTGCATGACCTGTCATTGCCACAGTAACTAGATGAAACCCACTAGCATGTGTAGGAGTTGATTGAGCCATGTATGTGATTCCTACCTTGCTATGCCTGCTATGCTTAGAGTTGTGTCATGTCTAGTTCATCTGGGTGATGGGCTAGAGTGAAATTATTATGCCGGTAATGTGAGGGATGTATGGAACATGTTTTGGTAAAGGTATCGATGAGAGGCCATGTAGGAGTACATGGTGGGTTGTTTCATTGAGGCCGTCCCTAAGAACTGAGATCTATATGTGTGATTTTAAGATTCAGCTACTACCATGCATTGGGATCCTTAATTGACCCTCTCGGCTTCTTAAATACCCTAGAACTCTGTCCAGGAGTTGCAAATAGTTTCTGGTGTTTGTATGTTATGTGTTGGCAGCCGTGCGTAGGGCTGACCCTAGGGGTGGGCTATGTTGCGGTAGATACACCGTGGCCGGGTATGCCGGGCGCCCGTTTGGCGTCTCGGGACCCTGTTCACATCGTTCGGGGCCGTATGTGGAAACCTCGGCCAGACTCCCTGCGGATGGAACCTGGATAGGTGATAAACCTGGACTAGAGACTTAAGTGTTTAGGTAGGCCGTGGCCGACACCCTCGCTGGGCTTCCGCTTGAAGGTTGCCGAGTACATGTCGTGTAAACGGCGGTAAGTGGTGAAAGCGTGTATGAAGAAGTATACCCCTGCAGGGTTAACATCATCTATTCGAATAGCCGCGTCCGCGGTAAAGGACTACTTGGTTGCCTATACAGTTCATAGACAAGTTAATGGATACTACTAAAAGACTCAAGATAAGTGTGAGTACCGAGGATGGCCCTCTCGTAGGATGACGAGAGAGGATCCCTGGTGGAGTATTGTGTTGGTGAGTAGTGGACTCGTGTGCGAAAACTATTTTACTAGTGGAGTTCCGTAGGATAGCTTAGCCAAGAGTCAAAGCTGGCTTGCGGCAATAACCCCACCACCTTCTTGAGAATGAGCATGTATAGTAGTTTCTGTTGTAAGACTTGCTGAGTACATTTGTACTCATGTTTGCTTAATTACTGTTTTCAGACGACAACACCGCCCCCTCCGATGCGTTCTACGTAGACCTTGACGTCGACGAGTGACTAGCCACCCAGGTGGTGATTCTGGCCATGGAGGGCCCTATGTAGATAGACAGGCTTTGAGAAGCCTTCTTCCTTTCTAGTGTCTGTACTCAGACTAGTTGCTTCCGCGTGTGCTTGTATGATTGTATGACTGGAGTGTCGGGTCATGTGACCCCTATCTATATGAACATGTTATGTATGGCTCTTTGGAGCCTTTAAGTAAAGTACTTGAGTTGTAGAGTTTTGTTGTGATGCCATGTTGTATGTACTCATATCGGGCATATTGTGTGTATGATTGAAATGCTTGGTATGAGTGGGATCCGACAATCTAGTTGTTTATCCTTGGCAGCCTTTCTTATGGGGAAATGTAGTCTAGTGTTCCTCGAGCCATAGTAGTCCGCTACAGCTCGGTTCACCGGAGTCCTGCTAGCCTAGCACTACTACTCAGGACACTTGACTGGCCGGCATGTGTTTCACGTCGTTCCTATGTCTGTCCCTTCAGGGAAAAGTCACGCGGTGACATCCGGAGTCCTGCCTAGCCTGCTACAACCCGGGTTCCCCGGAGTCCTGTTAGACCAGTGCTACAGCCCGGAATCACTCGCTGATGACCGACATGCTCGATGTGATTCATGTATGCCTGTCTCCATAGGTCTATGCCGCTTTGGGTTCACGACTAGCCATGTCGGCCCGGGTTCTCTGTCATATGGATGCTAGCGACACTATCATATACATGAGGGAAAAGGCGCAAATGGTCCCGGGCCATGGTAAGGCGACACCCGTGGGATACCGTGCGTGAGGCCGCAAAGTGATATGAGGTGTTACCGGCTAGATCGATGTGACTTGGAATCGGGGTCCTGATAGGACCTTGCCATGAACATCATCGAGTACGTCTGGGAGCAGCTCAATCCTGTGAACCTTCATGAAGACAACCTTGTGGTCTTGCCACTCATAAACTTGTTTGCAGAGGCATGCCACATCATCTTCCTGCGTAAGCTTGACAAGAACAGTATGCCTCACAAACGAAGGAGTAGCTTTGAAATTCTTGTGCTTCAGTACACCCTGGACAACACACCTGGCAATAGTGAGGCTGGAATACAACTCTTCATTGGTATAAGCGCAAATGGCTTCCAGGATCCAACAGCCTAAAAACTATGTTTTCCCAGTGCGTATATTCAGGTCATCCGCCTCATAGCGAGTGAGATGTACAACCACACAATCCTTGTCTACATCACGGCTCTAATTGAAATAGAAACAAATTCTGAATTACTTTCCAATATAAGAAACACAAGTCATTTAAACCACTATGTATAGCATGGCATCGAAGCTAATAAAATTTTGCATTATTCATCACCACATACTTAGATTAAAAACCACAATGGATATCAGCAAAGTAGAAAATCACCTTGGGCAGCTCAGCGGAGGGGGGGGACACATCTTCGAAGGGGAAAACTGCTCCTGCAGTGCCACGAGGGTTGTAACCTCAAACGAGGTGTTGACCATCTCAGTAGTGGCCGTGAGCGTATCTGGGGTCAGCTCGGTGGCTGCCTCCATCTTCTTGGAGCTCTCTGTCTCGTGGGGATCTGCCTCCCGCTTCTGCTCCAATATTGGCAGATCTTTGCCTGGTTCTCCTTGGTCCATCATGAAGCTGACGAATACTAGGAGACCACTGAAAGGAAAACACAATCGCAATGACAATGAAGCAAAAAAGAGAGTGAGGATCGGTTACTGCTTTGCAAAAGTTCTTTTTTTTCTCTGAACGAAAATATACCAACATCACGGATCAGCTTACCTTCCCTTTGTTGGGAGAGAAGAATAGTGGCAGACACGAGTGTTGCCTTTCTTGAAGACGGTGAGGGAGAAGGGGGTTCAACGAAGAGTGAAATGATGGTTGCTTCGTCCAATAAAACTTAGACTGCGGGGAGGTGGGGTTTTGTGATACGACGGCTTGTTACTGCCGCGCTATGACCGGGGTGACTCTCCGCCTGCATACTGCCTTCTAATTTGGTGGATGGCATTTGGGCCCGCGTGCTGCATGGCCCGCATGTCGGTGAACAAAAGTATAACGGCATTCAGTAGAGGGAGACATTTAGATGACCTAGGAGGAGCCAGAAGCGGTATTGTATCCACTGTACTAGTAGTAATTTTTTCTGGGTAGCTGTAGAGTGTCTCCACTGTACTAGTAGTAATTGTTTCTCTGGGCCCAAGATAAAACAGCCCATCCAACCTAGTCAGTAGTAAAATCAATTCAAAAGTCCATATATTTACTGAATGAGAGGCGCTACCCACACACAGCACACCGCCCCCGAAAAAACCTGGGTGTTCTTCTTCCTCGTCACTCCCACCCACCTCACGTCATCTCGCTCCACTCGTACCCCCAAATTCCTCACCTCACTCCTAGAGAAAACCCCAGCTCCCCTTCTTCCTCACTACTACAGAAAAACCCGAGCTCCCCTTCTTTTTCACTTGCACTACAACTAGGCTCGTCATTCGTTACTCTGATCAAATCCTTGAGCGCAACGCGACGCCCTCAAGGAAAATGGAGTCAGATGACCCCAGCACCAAGAAGATGAGGCTCCCGCCAGTGGCGACGCCTGTTGTAGACCCCGCACCTGGCAGCGCGGGGAGAAGCGGTGACCCCGCCCCCACTGGATCCCAGGAACCCGTAGAATCTCGGGTGGACCGCATCAGTGATCTCCCGGACACCGTCCTTGGGGAGATCATCTCGCTTATCCCCACCAAGGATTGTTGCCGCACCCAAGTCCTCTCAATTCGGTGGCGCCCTCTATGGCACGTCGTGCCCCTTAATCTCGACTATCGTCAGCTATCTCTCTTCAATGATTTTGAAATCCCCAGAGCCATCATCTCCTCCCACCAGGGCTCTGTTCAAAGCCTCTGCATCCCGTCATGCTACCTGAGCAAGCATACCATGCCCTGCATGGTGGACGCCTGGCTGAAATCCCCTGAATTCACAGAACTACAGCTGCTTGAGTTCTACTATTCCCCTGGCAATCACCTACCAGATACCAAATGCAATCTACCTGTGCCCTTAGCACCGATGTCCATCTCGCGGTTTTCCTCCTCTCTCCACACCGCCACCTTTGCGCTGTGCGACCTACTAGACAATCTGGTACTAAACCTTCGACTCTCATTTCTCAAGAAACTTTCACTTGTGCGGGTTCGTATATCGGAGGCCTCATTGCACAGCATCATCCACTCAAGTTGCCCTGCCCCGGAGTGCTTAGTGCTTGTTTTCACAGTTAGAATCGGTTGTCTCCAAATAAAGTCGCCTAACCTTGTAAGAATTGGAATTTCTTTTGACGGAAGGCAGTTCATCATCCAAGATGCCCCTTCACTTCAAAGGTTGATCCTTGATTCTAGTTATTCACCGTTGCAAATAACTGTCCTCTCTGCGCCTAAACTGGAGACCTTGGGTGTAATACATGATCTCTATGCTCATTTCAATATGGTGTTTGGCTCCACAGTTCTTCAGGTACTTTATATTATCATCTACACTTGTAACCATAAGCTGCATTTTAAATTTTTGCACATAAGTTATATGTCATCTTGGAGTACACATTTTGTACTAATATTATGTTCTATGATCAATGAAGAGTTTCTCCATGGATGGCCTATCAATGGTGTTGGATTCTTTCAAGATCTTTTATATCCAAATGAATAGTTTTGATGTGAACAACATTATTGGCTTGCTGCAATGCTTTCCATGTCTGGAGAAGTTGTATATAAAGGTGATAATTTCACGCACAATGGAAGCGAACATATAGTGTACTAGAATTAACCGTTCAGTTGTTGCTCTTTGGACACTCTTTTTTTAGACTTTAATTGTTTTCAATCTTCATGTCTATTTAGGCAACAGGACCGGGTAAGAAAGTTATAACCAATCAGTGGATTCATAAGCATCGGGATTTTCACACTTCTCATGAGATTCGATTGAAGACAATAACGCTAGAATGATATGTAGCCAACCGTGCAAACACTATATTTGTCACATTCTTCCTGCTGAATGCGAGCTTACTATTGTACACCAGGCTTAAGTTTATCAACAGCATGGTTTTGACGGATGGGTATGTGGAAGAGCAAAAAAGGAGTTTCAGGTGGGCAAAAGAGTTTCTGAACATGCCGGGATTCTATTTACAACATATTGTAGTCATAATCCAGTAAATTTTACGACCCAGGATGTTCATTCTATGGACCTGACCGATCCATTTGACTGTGACTGCCGAAAACAGTGCTGGAGTTAGATGTTGTTGCCCTTTTCAACCTGGGTTTTTTGTAAACCTGATGAACAATTAACCCTCGTCTTTTGTACAGTTTGTAAGCTGGAGTTAGATGTTCTTGCCGTTTTCAACTCGGCTGTAAACTATCATATTTTCTTTGAAGCAAGGCAAATGGCTTGCTAGTCGTTTAATTTAGAGTAAAATATTGTAACAACTAACAAATCCCAAACAAGGGAAATAACATCACTCTCGCGACTGCTTGAGCCCACTGTGCATTACAGAAGCCAAGTGATTAGCCCCCACCAGCACCCACAAACTTATTTCGAACTAGCACATCATATGGGCTGTAAATTTTCATAGGAAAGGCTGCATGACCGTGACAGATTAGGATTCTGACATTTTGGACCCGCGAGGAAATAGCCTATCCAAGGTGGTGTCAACTTACTAGCCAGTCAACAAATGTTTCTGCCTACCAGCTGTTGGATTGACATCCAACATCTGTCGTGTATCTTCTATCTCTTGTCTTCTTCTTCCTCTAGCCACCCAAACCAAACCACCCCGTCAACTCCGCCTGCTCCCGCCTCCGCCGCCCTACCGTACGTACCCTCCAATGTTGGCCAGTCCCTCCCTCTATTCCCCCACACGTCCTGTTATTCTCCGGTGATGTTAGCCCCAACACACACTCGCACCCGAACCTATCAACCCTCGTACTCCCCTTCGCCTGCGACTGGACCGGTGCATCTTCCATCGCTCCTGTTTGTTCCCTCCGAGGCCTCGCCGTCGTCCTCCGCCGTGCGGACTTGGTTCACTCACCGTGTGCAGTGTGCTGCCCTCTTGCGTTGTCAACGTCGTCAACAACCGAGAGGAACAAGGAGATGACTGTATGTGGAGAGGATGACAGTAGGGACTGATAACCCACAAGTATAGGGGATCGCAACAGCTTTCGAGGGTAGAGTATTCAACCCAAATTTATTGATTCGACACAAGGGGAGCCAAAGAATATTCTCAAGTATTAGCAGCTGAGTTGTCAATTTAACCACACCTAGAAATTTAGTATCTGCGGCAAAGTGTTTAGTAGCAAAGTAATATGATAGTGGTGGTAGCGGCAACAAAAGTAAAGACAACAAAAGTAATGTTTTTAGTATTTTGTACTGATTGTAACAGTAGCAGCGGGAAAGTAAATAAGTGTAAACCAGTATATGGAAAACTCGTAGGCACCGGATCAGTGATGGATAATTATGCCGGATGCGGTTCATCATGTAACAGTCATAACATAGGGTGACACAGAACTAGCTCCAATTCATCAATGTAATGTAGGCATGTATTCTGTATATAGTCATATGTGCTTATGGAAAAGAACTTGCATGACATCTTTTGTCCTACCCTCCCATGGCAGCGGGGTCCTATTGGAAACTAAGGGATATTAAGGCCTCCTTTTAATAGAGAACCAGAACAAAGCATTTGCACATAGTGAATACATGAACTCCTCAAACTATGGTCATCACCGGGAGTGGTCCCGATTATTGTCACTTCGGGGTTGCCGGATCATAACACATAGTAGGTGACTATAGACTTGCAAGATAGGATCAAGAACTCACATATATTCATGAAAACATAATAGGTTCAGATCTGAAATCATGGCACTCAGGCCCTAGTGACAAGCATTAAGCATAGCAAAGTCATAGCAACATCAATCTCAAAACATAATGGATACTAGGGAACAAACCCTAACAAAACTAACTCGATTACATGATAAATCTCATCCAACCCATCACCGTCCAGTAAGCCTACGATGCAATTACTCACGCACGGTGGTGAGCATCATGCAATTGGTGATGGAGGATGGTTGATGATGACAACGGTGACGAATCCCCCTCTCCACAGCCCCGAACGGACTCCAGATCAGCCCTCCCAAGAGGTTTTAGGGCTTGGCGGCGGCTCCGTATCGTAAAACGCGATTATTTCTTCTCCTTGTTTTTTTCTCACTGAAAGCAATTATATAGAGTTGGAGCTGGCATCGGAGGGTTTCCAGGGGGCCCATGAGGTAGGGGGCGCGCCCTAGGGGGGCACCCTCGTGAGAAGGGTGTGGGCCCCCTGGTCTTCATCTTTGGTGAGGATTTTTTATTGTTTTTTCTAAGATGTTCCATGGAGTTTCAGGTCATTCCGAGAATATTTGTTTTTTGCACATAAAACAACACCATGGTAATTTTGCTGAAAATAGCGTCAGTCCGGGTTAGTTCCATTCAAATCATAAAAGTTAGAGTCCAAAACAAGGGCAAAAGTGTTTGGAAAAGTAGATACGACGGAGACGTATCAACTCCCCCAAGCTTAAACCCTTGCTTGTCCTCAAGCAATTCAGTTGACAAAATGAAAGAAAGAAAGAAAAACTTTGACAAACTCTGTTTGCTCTTGTTGTTGTAACTATGTCAAGCCAGCATTCAAGTTTTCAGCATAGATCATAACTAACCACATTTGCAATAATTCTCAGGTCTCATGATTACTCATATCAATAGCATAATCAACTAGCAAGTCATAATAATAAATCTCGAATGACAACACTTTCTCAAAACAATCATAATACGATAAAACAAGATGGTATCTCGCTAGCCCTTTCTGAGACCGCAAAACATAAATGCAGAGCACCTTTAAAGATCAAGGACTGACTAGACATTGTAATTCATGGTAAAAGAGATCCAATCATAGTCATACCCAATATAAATTAACAGTGATAAATGCAAATGACGGCTGTGCTCTCCAGCTAGTGCTTTTTAATAAGAGGGTGATGACTCAACATAAAACTAAATGGATAGGCCCTTCGCAGAGGGAAGCAGGGATTTGTAGAGGTGCTAGAGCTCAGTTTTGAATTAGAGATAAATTGTATTTTGAGCGGTATACTTTCATTGTCAACATAAAAACTAAGAGATGGCGATATCTTCCATGCTAAACACATTATAGGCGGTTCCCAAACAGAATGGTAAAGTTCATACTCCCCCTCCACCAACAAGCATCAATCCATGGCTTGCTCGAAACAACGAGTGCCTCCAACATACATCAGGTCCCAGGGGGAGTTTTGTTTGCAATTAATTTTGATTTAGTTTGCATAAAGAATGGGACTGGGCATCCCAGCGACCAGCCATTTTCTCATGAGTGAGGAGCAGAGTCCACTCCTCTTGAGAATAACTCGCCTAACACGGAAGATAAGGACAACCTTTGTTGATACATGAGCTATTCGAGCATACAAAGCATAATTTTTATTTGAAGGTTTAGAGTTTGGCACATACAAATTTACTTGGAACGGCAGGTAGATACCGCATATAGGAAGGTATGGTGGACTCATCTGGAATAACTTTGGGGTTTAAGGGATTGGATGCACAAGCAGTATTCCCGCTTAGTACAAGTGAAGGCTAGCAAAAGACTGGGAAGCGACCAACTAGAGAGCGACAACAGCCATGTACATGCATTAAAATTAGTAAACATTGGATGCAAGCATGAGTAGGATATAATCCACCATGAACATAAATATCGTGAAGGCTATGTTGATTTTGTTTCAACTACATGCGCGAACATGTGCCAAGTCAAGTCACTTAAATCATTCAAAAGAGGATACCACCCCATCATACCACATCATAATCATCTCAATAGCATGTTGGCATACAAGGTAAATCATTATAACTCATAGCTAATCAAGCATGGCACAAGCAACTATGATCTCTAATTGTCATTGCAAACATGTTTGTTCATAATAAGCTGAATCAAGAACGAGGGACTCATCATATTTACAAAAACAAAAGAGGTCGATTTCATACCAGCTTTTCTCATCTCAGTCAGTCCTTCATATATCATCATAATTGCCTTTGACTTGCACGACCGAACGGTGTGTATAATAATAAGAGTGCACGTGCATTGGACTAAGCTGGAATCTGCGAGCATTCAATAAACATGAGAAGACAAGGCAATATGGGCTCTTAGTTAAATCAACAATAATGCATATAAGAGCCACTTCAATAATTTAATCATGGTCTTCTCCTACTGACCCCCAAATAAAAGAAAAGAAATAAAACTATTTACACGGGAAAGCTCCCAACAAGCAAAAGAAGAACGGGAAATATTTTTGGGTTTTCTTTTTAATTATTACTACTACAGCAAAAAAATAAACTACTACTAAATTTTTTTGGTTTTTTCTTAAGGTTTAACAAGCACACAAGAAGAAAGCAGGAAATGGAAAATAAACTAGCATGGATATTACAGTGAAAAAGTATGAGCACCGACATCTAGCAATGAGTGTGTGTGAGCATAAATGTAATGTTGGTGAGAAATATGTACTCCCCCAAGCTTAGGCTTTTGGCCTAAGTTGGTCTATGGCCTCGGCTGGCCTGGAGGATATCCATAATAATAGTTGTTGGGGTCATACTGTGATGAGGAAGGATAGTTGGGATCATACTGATGTGCGGTGGTTATCGCCTGCTGAGCTGCAGCGTGGAGTCAGGCTGCCTCCGCTCTCCTCTCGTACTCTTCTGCCTCCTCTCTGGTAATAACATATCTTCCTTTTGTCTGTGAATCAAAGAAGGCAGGAGCAGGGAGAGTAATACGGAAAACACGTCGTTTATCAAAAATTAAGCGATATAAGAGAGGTGATTCAGGCCTCTCGACAAACTGGTGCGAAGCCATAGAGTTATAATCTAAATATGCAGGAGGCAACTCCATATCACCCTCACGAATGTCTATTTCAAGAAAATGAGCTAAGGGAGTTGCATAAATTCCTCCAAAGAAATCTCCATTATGTCTATTATGATGCAACCTATGAGCTACAATGGCTCCCATATGATAAGATTGGTCTCCTAACACAGCACTCCTAAGAATGCTAAGATCAGGGACACACATGTGACATGCTTCATCCTTAGCATTTATGCATCTACCGATGAAGAGAGCAAAATGATGTATAGCAGGAAAGTGAATGCTCCCTATGGTAGCCGGCGTTATATCTCTAGATTCCCCCATAGTTATACTAGCAAGAAAGTTTCTAAATTCAGATTTAGGGGGATCCCTAATACTGCCCCATGATGGAAGTTCGCAAGCAGAAGTGAAATCCTCTAGGTACATGGTATAAGATTTTTCATAAAGATCAAACATGACTGAAGGAGAATTACGCGAAGATGAATACTCAAACCTCCTCACAAATGAACTTGTGAGATCATGATACTGGGGGCATTTGTTAGACTCAAAATCTTCAAGACCGGCATTGCACAAATATGCTTTGAATTCTTCTTTAATTCCTGCACGGTCCATAAAATTTTCCGACGGCCATTCGCAAGGCCGTACTGGAGCATCTCTTGGTGGATCCTCGTCAGCATCGCGCATAGCAATCCTGGGTCCTTGCTTCTTAGAGGAACCACCTTGGGACATCTTCCTAAACATATTGTTTTTCTCTGAAAAATTCTGAAATTTTTAGTAACTTCAAAATAAAAGTAAACCAACTTCAATAAAACTGATAGCAACTACTCCTACAAGTGCCTAGAGCCTATATCAAGCATTAGAACTACTTGGAACCACATAAATTTGACATACAAGCTCAAGAACATGGTCACCTATGTAGCACAAATTTGCAAAGAACAAAGCACTAGAACAAAAACTAATTGGACTGATGGAGGAGTCACATACCAAGGAACAATCTCCCCAAGCAGTTTTGCGAGAGGTGCTTTGAGCAAGGAGATCGAAAATCACAGCAAAAGTGGCTGGAACTCGTGCTTGAGTTGGTTTTTCGGGTTTGTGTGAGACAGAGGAAGAAGATGGGTGCTGGGATAAGTGGAGGAGGGCCAACGTGGGCCCACGAGGCACGGAGGCGCGCCCTATAGGGGGGGCGCGCCCACCACCCTCGTGGCCAGGTGGCAGCTCCTCCCGCGGTAATTTTTGCACAGTAAATCCTCAAATATTCCTGAAAAATCATATTAAATTGGCATGGCATTCTGAGGACTTTTATTTTCGGGATATTTTTATATTGCACGGATAAGCCATGAAACAGACTGAAAATACTATTTTTACTTTATTTAATCTAAATAACAGAAAATATAGAGAGGGTACAGAAGGTTGTGCTTCTAGTTTCATCCATCTCATGCTCATCAAAAAGAATCCACTAACAAGGTTGATCAAGTCTTGCTAACAAACTCATTCCAATGATCATGAAACCGGAGAAATTTCGGTAACACTAAGTTACCTCAACGGGGATATGCACATCCCCAATACTAAGAATATCATATTTCTTCTTGACAGTAGGAAGAGGGAATTCAAAACCTCCAAATATAATTGATGGAATTTTTCCAATAGAGTTGATACTATGAACTTGAGGTTGTTTCCTCGGAAAGTGTACCGTATGCTCATTAACATTAACATGAAAAGTGACATTGCCTTTGTTGCAATCAATAACAGCCCCTGCAGTATTAAGAAAAGGTCTTCCAAGAATAATAGACATACTATCATCCTCGGGAATATCAAGTATAACAAAGTCCGTTAAAATAGTAACGTTTGCAACCACAACAGGCACATCCTCACAAATACTGACAGGTATAGCAGTTGATTTATCAGCCACTTGCAAAGATATTTCAGTAGGTGTCAACTTATTCAAGTCAAGTCTACGATATAAAGAGAGAGGCATAACACTAACACCGGCTCCAAGATCACATAAAGCAGTTTTAATATAATTCTTTTTAATTGGAGCAAGGTATAGTAGGTACTCCGGGGTCTCCGAGTTTCTTTGGTATTCCACCCTTAAAAGTATAATTAGCAAGCATGGTGGAAATTTCAGCTTCCGGTATCTTTCTTTTATTAGTAATGATATCCTTCATATATTTAGCATAGGGATTTGTTTTGAGCACATCAGTTTATCGCATACGCAATAAGATAGGCCTAATCATTTCAGCAAAACGCTCAAAATCCTCATCATCCTTTTTCTTGGATGGTTTCGGAGGAAAAGGCATGGGTTTCTGAACCCAAGGTTCCCTTTCTTTACCATGTTTCCTAGCAAAAAATTCTCTTTTATCATAACGTTGATTCTTTGATTGTGGGTTATCAAGGTCAACAGCAGGTTCAACTTCTACAGCATTGTTATTACTAGGTTGAGCATCATCATGAACATCATTATTGATATTTTTACTAGGTTCTTGTTCATTACGAGATCGTGTTTTAGCATCAGACATAGAGATATCATTTGGATTATCAGGTGGTTCAGCAATAGGTTCACTAGAAGTTTGCACAGTTCTTTCATTTTTCTTTTTCTTCTTTTTAGAAGAACTAGGAACATCAATATTATTTCTTTGAGAATCTTGCTCGATTCTCTTAGGGTGGCCTTCAGGATACAAAGGTTTCTGAGTCATTCTACCAGTTCTAGTAGCCACTCTAACAGCGTAATCATTTTTCTTATTATTCATTTCATTAAGCACTTCTTTTTGAGCCTTAAGTACTTGTTCTACTTGAGTGGTAACCATATAAGCATGTTTGCTAACAAGTTTAAGTTCACCTTTAATATTAGCCATATAATCACCCAAGCGTCTAATCATATAAGCACTTTCTTTTAATTGTCTACCAAAATAAGCATTGAAGTCTTCTTGCTTATACATAAAGTTATCAAACTCATCCAAGCATTGACTAGCAATTTTAGTAGGAGGGACTTCAGCTTTATCATATCTATAGATAGAATTTACCTTTACTACCTGTGTCGGGATATCAGGATCAGGAGGTTCTTCAGTGAATAAATAATTGAGATCATATGTTTCTTCAACAGGCGGTATATTAAGACCATGTATTTCTTCAATAGGAGGTAAATTTTTAACGTCTTCAGCTTTAATACCTTTTTCTTTCATAGATTTCTTTGCCTCTTGCATATCTTCGGGACTGAGAAATAAAACACCTCTCTTCTTCGGAGTTGGTTTAGGAAAAGACTCAGTAATTGGAGCAGGAGTTGGCTCAGGAGTTGGCTCAGGAGGTGCCCAATTATTTTCATTTGTCAACATATTATTCAATATAATTTCAGCTTCATCCGGTGTTCTTTCCCTGAAAAGAGAACCAGCACAACTATCCAGGTAATCTCTGGAAGCATCGTGTCCACTATAAAAGATATCAAGTATTTCAGGTTTCTTAAGAGGATGATCAGGGGCAAAGCATTAAGTAACTTGAGAAGCCTCCCCCAAGCTTGTGGGAGACTCTCTTCTTTGATTTGCACAAAGTTGTATATTTCCCTCAAAGCAGCTTGTTTCTTATGAGCAGGGAAATATTTAGCAGAGATGTAATAAATCATATCCTGGGGACTATGCACACAACCTGGATCAAGAGAATTAAACCATATCTTAGCATCACCCTTTAATGAGAACGGAAATATTTTGAGTATATAAAAGTAATGCGATCTCTCATCATTAGTGAACAGGGAAGCTATATCATTTGACTTAGTAAGATGTGCCACAACCGTTTCAGATTCATAGCCATAAAACGGATCAGATTCAACTAAAGTAATTATATCAGGATCAACAGAGAATTCATAATCCTTATCAGGAACGCATATAGGTGAAGTAGCAAAAGCAGGGTCAGGTCTCATTTTATCTCTAAGTGATTCTTTGTTCCATTTAATTAATAACCTTTTAAGCTCATATCTATCTTTGCAAGAAAAAATAGCGGCAGAAGATTCCGTATCAAAAAGATAACCCTCAGGAATAATAGGCATATTTTCATCATCACTATCATCATCGTATTCAGATTCAATAATTTCTTTTTCTCTAGCCCTAGCAATTTGTTCATCAAGAAATTCACTAAGGGGCACAGTAGTATCAGGCATAGAAGCAGTTTCATCATAAGTATCATGCATAGCAGAAGTGGCATCATCAATAACATGGGACATATCAGAACGAATAGCAGAAGTAGATGTAGGTGTCGCAAGCTTACTCATAACAGAAGGTGAATCAAGTGCAGAGCTAGATGGCAGTTCCTTACCTCCCCTCGAAGTTGAGGGATAGATCTTGGTTTTTGGATCTCCCAAGTTCTTCATAGTTTCCAGCAGATATAAATCCCAAGTGACTCAAAGAATAGAGCTATGCTCCCCGGCAACGGAGCCAAAAATTAGTCCTGATAACCCACAAGCATAGGGGATCACAACAGCTTTCGAGGGTAGAGTATTCAACCCAAATTTATTGATTCAACACAAGGGGAGCCAAAGAATATTCTCAAGTATTAGCAGCTGAGTTGTCAATTCAACCACACCTGGAAACTTAGTATCTGCAGCAAAGTGTTTAGTAGCAAAGTAATATGATAGTGGTGGTAGCGGCAACCAAAAGTAAAGACAGCAAAAGTAATATTTTTGGTTTTTTGTAATGATTGTAACAGTAGCAGGGGAAAGTAAATAAGCGTAAACCAGTATATGGAAAACTCGTAGGCACCGGATCAGTGATGGATAATTATCCGGATGCGGTTCATCATGTAACAGTCATAATATAGGGTGACACAGAACTAGCTCCAATTCATCAATGTAATGTAGGCATGTATTTCGTATATAGTCATACGTGCTTATGGAAAAGAACTTGCATGACATCTTTTGTCCTAACCTCCCGTGGCAGCGGGGTCCTATTGGAAACTAAGGGATATTAAGGCCTCCTTTTAATAGAGAACCGGAACAAAGCATTAGCACATAGTGAATACATGAACTACTCAAACTATGGTCATCACCGGGAGTGGTCCCGATTATTGTCACTTCGGGGTTGCCGGATCATAACACATAGTAGGTGACTATAGACTTGCAAGATAGGATCAAGAACTCACATATATTCATGAAAACATAATAGGTTCAGATCTGAAATCATGGCACTCGGGCCCTAGTGACAAGCATTAAGCATAGCAAAGTCATAGCAACATCAATCTCAGAACATAATGGATACTAGGGATCAAACCCTAACAAAACTAACTCGATTACATGATAAATCTCATCCAACCCATCACCGTCTAGCAAGCCTACGATGCAATTACTCACGCACGGCGGTGAGCATCATGAAATTGGTGATGGAGGATGGTTAATGATGACGACGGCGACGAATCCCCGTCTCCGGAGCCCCGAACGGACTCCAGATCAGCCCTCCTGAGAGGTTTTAGGGCTTGGCGGCGGCTCCGTATCGTAAAACGTGATGATTTCTTCTCCTTGGTTTTTTTCTCTCCGAAAGCAAATATATAGAGTTGGAGTTGGCGTCGGAGGGTTTCCAGGGGGCCCACGAGGTAGGGGGGCGCGCCCTAGGGGGGGCGCCCCCACCCTCATGAGAAGGGTGTGGGCCCCCTGGTCTTCATCTTTGGCGAGGATTTTTTATTGTTTTTTCTAAGATGTTCCGTGGAGTTTCAGGTCATTCCGAGAATATTTGTTTTCTGCACATAAAACAACACCATGGTAATTCTGCTGAAAACAGCGTCAGTCCGGGTTAGTTCCATTCAAATCATACAAGTTAGAGTCCAAAACAAGGGCAAAAGTGTTTGGAAAAGTAGATACGACAGAGACGTATCAGGGACCCACCAGCGTCATGGCAGTACGCAAGCAAGTGCCTCTATATTACAAGCCCAAAAATATGGTTCCTCCTAATGGTTGGACATCTGGGGCTCACGCCATTGTCAACATAGTCAATAAAGGAGAGAATTACACTACGAGTGGCTGACACCAGGGACCCAGCAGGTCGCACAGTTTTTTTTTGAGGAACAAGCAGTTGTTATTTATACTAGTTTTAGCGACGGATCAGGGTAACAACGGGGCTGTGCGGGGGCTGTGGCCCTTCTAGCCAGGGTTTTATTTATGTTTACCACATCACGAGCCCAGTTGTGTTTTTTTCTTGCTGAAAATGGCTAGCCCAGTTCTATTTTTTCAAAAGAAATACCCAAACGAGGCCTACTTGCTTTATCAGCCCGGCTAGGATGCAAATCTTTCAAGACGAGGAGGGTTTCATTCAGTTTGCCAAGAAATGGACTGTACATTTTTAAAACACATCAAACGGGAATTAGTTTCAACTTTTTTCATTACAAGATTTTAAATTCCATTGATTTTTATGCGTGGAAAATTATTTGGATTTTATATTTATATAAATTATTTTTCAAAATAGTTTGAATGTGAATCGATATTTCGGGATTAAAAATAGTTGACCGCAATATGGAGTGTAATGCTAACAAAAAGAAGACGGGCTCCAAAAAATTCTTAGGAATTAGCAAATGGGATGTACATTATTAGAAATAATGCACACGAGAGAAGTGACTATTGGATGTCGATCCAACGGCTGTCGTGCTTCTTCAATCTCTGCTCTTCCTGCTCCAGCCGCTCAAACAAGCGCCGGCGGGACTACCTGCTCCCTCCTCCCGCGGCCGGCTATGCTGCCTCACAGGCCTCACCGCCCCACCGTACTCCCATCGCTAGCCTAGCCATCCCTCTACTCACCCACACCTGCTGTTATTCTCCGGGGATGGCACACGAACCAGTAAACCCTCGTACTCCTCCGCATGGGAAACAACTGTCGAGTCTTCCCTGGATCCGTGTCGTTCCCTTCCTAGGACTCGCCGTCGTCCACCGCCCTGGTGCTCTCGGCGTGGCCTGGTCAACGTGGTCATTGAACGACATCCATCGGAAGTGGACTGTACATGGGGAGGCTGACAGCTGGGTCCACGGCCGCATGCAAGGAAATGCCTCCTTATTACGCGCAAAAAAATGATTCCTCCACCTGACAGCTAGGACCCATGGGAAGGGCTTCTGTATTTCGCGAAAAAACATTCCCCCGCTGACAGGTCAGACCCACCAGCTATATCTCGGCACGCAAGGAAGTGCCTCCTTATTACGCACAAAAAATGAATACCCCCTGCTAGCTGGGACCCACCATAGTGGGTGGCTGACTTGTGGGCCTACTAAGTTGATGGGGACGGAGGGCTTTGTGAACTTTGTCAATATGAACGATTCTAGCTCCAGTGACCGTACGATGTCCGTCCAACGGCCATAGTGCTTCTTCAACCTCTGGTCTTATTGCTCCAGCCGCCCAAAGCAGCGCCGGTCGTGCCACCTGCTCTTGCCTCCCGTGGCCGGCTGTGCTGCCGCGGAGGACTCACCTCCCCCATACTACTCCCACCGCTGGCCAGGCCATCCCTCCACTCACCCACACCCCCTGTTATTCCGCGGTGATGGCAGCCTCACACCGCAGCCGAACCAGTGAACCCTCGTACTCCTCTCCGCGTGGGCATCCACTGCCGCATCTTCCTCGGCTCCGCGTCGTCCCCTTCCTAGGCCTCATCGTCGTCCACCGCCTTGGTGCTCTCGGTGCGGCCTGTTGGTCTGCAAATCTTTCAAGACGAGGAGAGCTTCATTCGGCTGGCCGAGACAATGGCATATCACTAATGAGAAATGGGTTGTACATTTTTAAAACACATCAAACCGAAAATTAGTTTCAAAATTCTTTTTTTTCATTTTGATATTTTAAATTGCATTGATTTTTATGCGTGGACAATTTGTTGGATTTTATATTGATATACATTTATTTTTAAAATCAGTTGGAATGTGACTCAAAATTTCGGGATTAAAAACAGTTCGGACCGCACTGAAGTATGCCAAATTTCGTATAATTTTTTAACTGTGGCCACAATATGGGCTGTAATGCTAACCAAAAGAATATGGGCTCCAAAAAAACCTTAAGAATTAGCATATGGGTTGTAAATTATTAGAAATAATGGCAGATGGGCTGTATGCTGTTTTCCACAGATTTGAGGCTTTCCTAAAAAAAAGGTTGACGCACAAGCAGTAACTGTTGGATGTCCATCCAACGGCCGTCATGCTTCTTCAATCTCTGCTCTTCCTGCTCCAGCCACTCAAACAAGCGACGGGGGGACTGCCTGCTCCCTCCACCTCGCGGCCGGCTATGCTACCGCGTAGGCCTCACCGCCCCACCATACTCCCATCGCTGGCCTGGCCATCCCTCTACTCACCCACACCTATTGTTATTCTCCAGCGATGGCAGACAAACCAGTAAAACCTCGTACAGTCGTACTCCCTTCCACGTGGGAAACAACTGCCAAGTCTTCCCTGGCTCCATGCCGTTCCCTTCCTAGGCCTCGCCGTCGTCCACCGCCCTGGTGCTCTTGGCGCGGCCTGGTCAATGTGGTCAACGACCAACATGCATCTGAAATGGACTGTACGTGGAGAGGCTGACAGCTGGGTCCACGGCTGCACGCAAGGAAATGCCTCCTTATTACGCGCAAAATAATGATTCCTCCACCTGACATCGGGGACCTACCAAAAGAGCCTCTGTATTTCACGAAAAAACGTTACCTTCGATGATAGCTCGGACCCACCAGCTATATCTTCGCACGCAAGGTAGTGCCTCCTTATTACGCACAAAAAAATGAATACGGCCCCCTGCTAGCTGGGACCCAATATAGTGGCAGGCTGACTTGTAGGCCTACTAAGTTGACGGGGACGGAGGGCTTTGTCAACTTAATCAATATGCACGATTCTAGCTCAAGTGACCATACGATGTCCATCCAACAGCCGCAGTGCTTCTTCAACCTCTGGTCTTCTTGCTCTAGCCGCCCAAAACAGCGTCGGTCGTGCCTCGTGCTCCTGCCTCCCGTGGCCGGCTGGGATGCGGCAGAGGCCACACCGCCCCTACTACTCCCATCGCTAGCCAGGCCATCCCTCTACTCACCCACACCCCCTGTTATTCTACGGCGACGGCAGCCTCACACCACAGCAAACTAGTGAACCCTCATACTCCTCTACGCGTGGGCATCCACTGCCGCGTCTTCCCTGGCTCCGCGTCATCCCCTTCCTAGGCCTCGTCGTCGTCCACCGCCCTGGTGCTCTCGGTGCGACGTGCTCAACATGGTCAAGGAATGGCTTCCATCAGACATGGACTGTACGTGGAGAGGCTGACAGCTGGGTCCACTTCCGCAGCAAGGAAGTGCCTCCTTATTATGCGGAAAATAATGATTCCTCCACCTGATAGCAGGAACCCACCGGACGGGCAACTGTATTTCACGAAAAAAAGTTTCCCCCTGACTGCTGGGACCTACCAGTGACATCTTCGCACGCAAGGAAGTGCGTCCGAGAAAAAAACGATTCGCCCCCTGACTGCTGGGACCCACCAGCTACATCTTCGCACGCAAGGAAGTGCCTGACAGTCGAGACCCACCTGGTCGAAGCGTACGTAGCATTGTCATTCTGGTCGCGAACGTGTACGTACATACTGGTCCATGTAGAGGCGCACACGTGTCGTAGTAGAGGCGCGCACATAGCATGTACACGTAAGTACAGCGGCCAGTGTGCAAGAAAGAAAATACGGCCATGTATGTACATACGGGCAGGGTCTCGAATGCCTACTCGCGCATACGTACGGCCAGGGCTCGTGTGCATGGCTGGGTCGGAACAGAGAAACAGCGGCGTCGTCGTGTTCATGAGGAGCCAACCGGCTGGGTCGGAACGGAATGTGCCGTTGAAAGTGCAACTATCCTTGAGTGGTTTTGGTAATTCTTAACAACATATAGCACATTGAGCTAATGCTATTTGAAGATAAATATTTCAGGAAAGCTCAATGATTGACATGGCATGGACTAGAAAGTGGACCCCTCAAAATGCTAAGGACAAAAGATTGGCTCAAGCTCAAAGCACAAGACTCTACATTTTACTTTTAGTGATCCAAGATCACATTGAGCCCATAGGAAGAGCCAATACTATTAAAAGGGGGTGAGGTGTTGCTTAATAAGTTACTTGCTCAAAATGCTTAGTGATATGCTCCAAAAACCCTCAACTACTTTCTCGTATCCACATATGTCCCGAACCAAAAGTCAAACTCGGCCCCACCAAAATTTCCTATCCGGCGCCACCGAGTTCATTTGACATAGTCACTGCCAGAAACCCTAATCAATTCGGTCTCACCAATAGGGATCTATTGCAAACTCTCTATTTCCCTTCGTAATGTTTCGGTCCAACCGAAATGAGCGATTGGTCCCACCAAGATTGCAATGCAAACTCTTGGTTTCCCCTTCATAATGTTTCAGTCTAACCGAGAGGAGAGAATCGGTCCCACCGAGTTTGCCTGACCAACTCTCTGGTTGCCTATTACCAAAATCAGTCCCACCGAGTTTGTGTAATCGGTCTCACCGAGATTACGTTATGCCCTAACCCCAATGGAATCGGTCCCACCGAGTTGACATGTTGGTCCCACCGAAAACACTAACGGTCACATTATGAACTAAATCGGCCTGACCGAGTGGTATGATTCGGTCCCAACGAGTTTGGTGATTTGTGTGTAACGGTCAGGTTTTGTGCGGAGGCTATTTATACCCCTCCACCCACTCTTCATTCATGGAGAGAGCCATCAGAATATGCCTACACTTCCAACATACATTTTCTAAGAGAGAATCGCCTACACTTGTGTTGAGGTCAAGATATTCCATTCCAACCACATAAATCTTGATCTCTAGCCTTCCTCAAGTTGCTTTCCACTCAAATCATCTTTCTACCAAATCTAATCCTATGAGACAGAGTTGAGTGTTGAGGAGACTATCATTTGAAGCACAAGAGCAAGGAGTTCATCATCAACACACCATCTATTAACTTTTGGAGAGTGGTGTCTCGTAGATTGGTTAGGTGTCACTTGGGAGCCTCCGTCAAGATTGTGGAGTTGAACCAAGGAGTTTGTACGGGCAAGGAGATCGCCTACTTCGTGAAGATCTACCCTAGTAAGGAAAGTCCTTCGTGGGCGATGGCCATGGTGGGATGGACAAGGTTGCTTCATCGTGGCCCCTTCGTGGGTGGACCCCTCTGTGGACTCGCGCAACCGTTACCCTTCATGGGATGAAGTCTCTATCAACATGGATGTACGATAGCACCACCTATCAGAACCATGCCAAAAATCTCCGTGTATACATTACGTTTGCTCCCTCCAAACTCCCCCCTTTACCTTCATATGCAATTGTTTTACATTCCGCTGCTATACTCTTAGAATTGCATGTGTAGGTTGATTACTTGTTTATGCTAAGTTGCTAAAATCTGCCAAGACTTAAAGTTCGGAAAAGGCTAGATTTTTATTTGGTCAAGTAGTCTAATCACCCCCCTCTAGACATACTTTCGATCCTGCAAGTGGTATCAGAGCTTTGGTCTCCATTTGCCCTGATTTCCATAGCTTTTTGTGATCATATCCTTGGTTTCACAACCTAAGAGAGTATGGAGTCTAGTGAGGGAAATTACCACCGTAGAGGTCCTTAATTTGATGATACTAATTTTGCTAGTTGGAAGCATAAGATGGAAATGCATATTCTTGGACATAACCCCGCCGTTTGGGCTATTGTGTGTATTGGCTTGCAAGGTGAATTCTTTGATGGGAGAGAACCGAACCGTGAAGCTACCGCGGAAGAGTTGAATATGCCGCAATACAATGCTCAAGATTGTGATATTCTCTTCAATGGGATGTGCCCCAAAGAATTCAACAAAATCAACCGTCTTGAAAATGCAAAGAAAATTTGGGATACTTTGATTGATATGCACGAAGGTACCGACTCTGCCAAGGAACCCAAATTGGATGTGCTTCAAATTCAACTTGACAAGTTCAAAATGAAGGATGGTGAAGGTGTCGCTGAAATGTACTCTAGGCTTGCTCTCATCACAAATGAGATTGCCGGCTTAGGAAGTGAAGAGATGACCGATAGATTCATCATCAAGAAGATCCTAAGAGCCTTGGATGGAAAATATGATACCGTGTGCACATTGATCCAAATGATGCCCAATTACAAAGATCTCAATTCAACGGAAGTCATCGGAAGGATTGTTTCTCATGAGATGTCACTCAAGGATAAGGAAGAGCTTCACAACAAGTCAAGTGGTGCTTACAAAGCCTCATGTGATGCTCCCACATCATCAAGTGAGAAACAAACCTTCAATGAAGAATTGAGACTAATGGTGAAGAACTTCAACAAGTTTTGCAAGAGTAGAAGCAAGGAAAGAAGTTCCAAGACAAGGTCCTACAATGAAAAAATATCTTCTAGTCGTGAGCGCAATTGCTACAATTGTGGAAGACCCGAACACTATTCCAATGAGTGTACGGCTCCCTACAAAAGAAGAGAAGATTCTCCTAAAATAAGAAGTAGAAGAGAAGAATCACCACCAAGAGAGAGAAGGAGTAGAGATGACTATTATGAATGAAGAACATCACGGAGAAGCAAGGATTCAGAAAGGAAGGAGAAGACACCAAAGAGCTACACAAAACGAAGACATCAAGCTCATGTTGGTGAGTGGGTATCCGACTCCGCTCCGACGATCACTCCGAGAGAAGTTATCACTCTGACTCCGAATATACTAAAGATGAAGGTGTTTCCGGTCTAGCACTTGTGTCAACCAACTCCTACGACATATTTGAGTCACCAAATGAAGGAATTGGAAGATGCTTCATGGCTAAAGTCCCAAAGGTATCACACCCCGAGTATGTTGATTTCAATAGTGATGAAGATGATTTGCTAGGTGATGATGATTTACTTGTTGAAAACTCTAGTTGAAAGTGCGTTATATCGACTAGAGGGGGGGGTGAATAGGCGATTTTTATGAAAGTCTTGAAAACGTGAGAGTTATGAAGACAAACAGTGAAGATTATGCCTATTACTATGCAGCGGAAGTTAGATTACACTAGGGCAGCCATGGTCATGTATTCAATAGAGTGAAAGCGCAATGACAAACAGCTTCAGTGTAATAAGGATCAGGTAGGAAGAAGTTATGAAGCCAAACAGATCATACATTCATGTTGTGAAGACAAAAGATAAAGCAAGCATGCAATGGCTTCACAATGAATAACTGTAAATGAAGGGAAGTGAAGATGAAACCAGTGACACGTTGAAGACAATGATTTGTTGGACCAGTTCCAGTTGCTGTGACAACTGTACGTCTGGTTGGAGCGGCTAGGTATTTAAACCGAAGGACACACAGTCCCGGACACCCAGTCAAGGACACTTAGTCCAAGACACCCAGTCCTCACCGTTTTCTCCTTGAGCTAAGGTCACACAGACCTCGCCCAATCACTCTGGTAAGTCTTCAAGGTAGACTCCCAAACCTTCACAGACTTCGTTCACTGGCAATCCACAATTTCTCTTGGATGCTAAGAACGCGACGCCTAACCGTCTGGAGGATGCACAGTCCTCAAGTGTAATAAGTCGTCAAATCACACAGACACGAAGACTTAAGTGATGCCCAATTTACTCTGGCTCTGGGTGGTTAGGGCTTTTCTCCTCACTGGTAATTTTTCTTTCAAAGGCTTCGAGGTGGGTTGCTCTCAAACGACAAAAGCCGTGCACTGAAATTTGAGCAGCCAACTGTTTAAGGTTGTGGCGGGTGGACTATTTATAGCCACTTGGCAACCCGACCTGATCTGTCCGAAATGACCCTGGGTCACTAAGGAATTGACACGTGTACCAACGGTCGGATTTCGAACTCACACGGCAACTTTACTTGGGCTACAAGTAAAGCTGACTTGTCTGACTCTGGACAAGATTTTCTCTCATAGGCTTCGCTCGAAGACATAGGATTTGAATTAGGCATCACTTCAGTCATTCTGACTGGTTCTCTTCGACCCCACTTAACAGTACGGTGGTTCCTATGACACAACATGAATGAAATAAAACTACGAAGGATCTAGGTCTTCGAGTTCCAAAAGCTTCATAGGGAGTCTTCTCATGTCATTGTCTTCAATATGAATATCTTCATAAACCACCATTGTCTTCAATGTCTTCGTACATTTTTAGGGGTCATCTCTGGTAGTGAAACCGAATCAATGAGGGACTTCTACCTGTGTTTTCCTGCAATTCTCACAAACACATTAGTCCCTCAACTAGGTTTGTCGTCAATACTCCAAAACCAACTAGGGGTGGCACTAGATGCACTTACAATCTCCCCCTTTTTGTGATTGATGACAAACTAGTTGAAGTTTTCAACGGGGAACATAATTTGTGAAATAGTAAAGGAATTTGTCTTCATAAGTTGCAAGGGCTCCCCCTGAAGATGTGCATATAAGTAATTTGCCTTTTGAATGCAAATGCACATGGCAGGTTGTACTTGTGGAGATCCACTTCAACTTATGATGACAATCCACTATGCATGTGAAAGTATATGAAGATAATGTCATGCATAATGGAAAATGGACGTCTGCAGTAAGAGATAAGTGCGGAATTTATCATCGCACATGCGGAATTTATCTTCGCATAACGGAGTGACAAGCAGGTAGCAGACGGCCATCAAGGCTAAGTGTTACAACTCAAGAAGCAAATGTAGCAAGAACGGGAGTTGTAAGCACGAAGCAAAATTGTAGCAAAATATAGTGGCACCCGCCCAAAGTGACCCGCTTGAAGACTATAACCATCATATGCTTCTCCCCCTTTTGTCAGTGATGACCAAAAAGGTTTGAAGACATAGAGGTTTCTACGCGTTCCCAGGCGCATCAGGGTCGGTGGAGTTGTTTGGCGGTGGTGCAGACGAGCTTGGTGCAGATTCGACGCGCGTTGAAGCAGGTGGAGATGATGTCGCGTCGTCTTCTTCTTCAATAATACGGGCAGACATGGTGGCAGCAGAAGAAGAGAACTCTGACTCTTCAAGTGATGGTGTGCTGCACATCACCGCTCTTCTTGGAGGCGTGGAGTCAAATTTTAAGTGCTCTGTGAAGCCATCCTCATGCAGTTCAGCTTCAGGGCACATCATGGTGAGGCCCTTCCAAGTGCGGCGACAGGTCTCGTGTGTGACAAATGCATTCTTGGTTGCCATATTTCTGAGGCGATTGACGTCTTGCATGATGCTTCTCATCTGCCTCTTGAGCCAGTCGTGATGCCTATCTTGCTTTTGGTGAAGAGCCACAAGAAGCTCTCTGTCATTGAGTGCACGAGTGCGCTTCTTGGGTCTCTTTGCAGCTGTGCTGTTGGTGGCTTCAGTTGAGGCAGGGGCACGTGTGGTGCCAGCCATTGGATACACGCGAGAGAGAGCTTCAACACCTTCAATATTTTGAGTGAAGCTCTGGTGTTCTGCATTCTGAAGACTTAGTGGTTGCTTGGCTGGCTCTGGATATATTGCTTCAGCAGATGTGTCCATATCGGGCAAAAATATCCTATGATTGCGGGCTGAGGGTTGATAGGAGATTGCAGAGTGAAGCTTGATTAGCCTCATAACCCAAGGAGCATAAAACTTTAAGCCAAACAGTTCTGAAGCAGACGCAGCAAATAGACGGATGAAGAGATCCTGTGCATTGAAGCATTTGCCATGAAGAATGCAGAAGATGAGAGTCTTCATTGCACCATCAATCGTTGCATATCGAGAGTGTCCCTTGACTGGCCAGAGAGTCCGTCTTATGATGTGATATATTGTTCTGGGCAGGTACTCTAAGTCTTCAATGAAGAACCTAGTTGGATAGGGTGCATGTGGAGGAAATGGCTTCATCATTGAGAGCATCTGACTCATATCTGGCTCAGGACGCTGAAATATGCTCTCAATTGCTTCAGCATGGTGTTGGCACCCTTCTTCAAAGAATTCGCCAGGAGTGGGAAGGCCGGTAAGCTCAATTAGGTCGAAAGCATTGGCTTCATGATGGATATTGCCCGTCATCCACTCCAGGATCCATGTCTTCGGATCTCTGTTATAGCCTTTGATATGCAAAGTGGCATAGAACTGGAGCAGAAGCTCTTCGTTCCAGTGCTCTTCGTCAGTGATAAATGGCAGCAAACCCACTTGCTTGAAGAAATCCAGTGCTTCTTCCAGACCAGGCAGACCTGCAACAGCTTCAACCTCAAGGCACTTGTGAGGAAAGATGCGGCCTTGGTTGTAGAGGATGCATGAATAATAGCTGCGCTGTTGATGGCTCCAGAACCTATCTGATACAATCCGTTCCCTTGAATAAGGGTTCTTGGAGCGGTCGAAAAACGTGTTATCTGCCCTGAAGCCGTTGATGTTGAAGGAACCAGGAGCTGATGCAGGACCTGGGAACCTTGGTAGTCGTGGGATCGGCTTCTGGACCTGGGGCCTGTACGCAATATGATAGTTGAATTGTGGTCCGGCAGCAGACTCAGGCACAGAATGTTCAGGAGCAGTAGCTTCGGTGTCTTCTGAAGCTGTTGTTGGGGAGGGCTCCACATTTGCTTCGGCGTTGTTTGTGGCAGCCTCAACATTTTCAGCTTCAGGCACGTTCTCCTTGAGAACTTCTTCTTGTTGGTGCGGGGGAGTTGGAGCTTGTGGTATTTCTGCTTGCTCTTCGGCTGATGCAGCCGGAATGTCTTCAACAGCCTGAGCCCTTGGTCCTCTGCGAAGCCTATGGAGGGTAGGCGCCGGTGGAGTTGCAGTGGGTTGGGGCTCATCTTCCTCATGTGGGCTATCTGCCCATGACGCATTTTGTGTGATTGGTGTCAATGGACGACCAATACTGATCTGTTCGCTTGTCTCAAGCTGAGGAAGGGCTGCATCACCTTGCACATTGTCTTGGGGATCAATGTCTTCAGCAGCATTGGGGTTGGCTGCTGGAATGTCTTCAGCGTGCGGAGCCTCTATGTAAGCAGGCTCATGCACTGTCAACTGACGATCTGCGTCAGGATAGCGGACGCAGAGTGGTTCAACTATCAGGGGCTCTGTGGGAGCAGCCCAAGATTTCTTTGTCTTGCGCTTCTTGATGATGGGTTCAGAAGGAGAGGCTTCAGAATGTTTTCTCTTCTTAGCTTTAGCCTCTGCAGTCCGTGTCTTCTTGTGCTGTGAGGCGGTTGATCGACTCTTTGGCTTTGAGCCAGTCGTTGCAGCGGGGAAGACAATCGGAGCATCAGGTTCTGACCTTGGCGCTTCAGGTTCGGTCACAGCCACCTTCTTTTTCTTCTTCGCGGCCATCCTGGGGTCAATGCCGGGACGTCCAAGCGCCTTGCGCTTTTCTGCCTCATTGTAGGCCAGCACGCAGTGATCAGCCAAAGTCTTCATGTGTTCTCGCGAGCCTTGAGCTTCAGCACGCGTCTTCAGGAAGCTCTCTTTCAGCTCATGCAACATAGTTTTGAAGCTTTTCACTTCTTGCACACTGAGCTTGGCCACGTGCTTCTTGAACTGAGCCTTTTCATAATCAATTTTCTGCTTCAGTTCTACAATGCGCTGGGCTATTGCAAGTTCTGAAGCAATTGCACCTTGAAAGGCAACGCTGAGGCCTATGGGTAGCTGCAGATCATTGAAGCTTATGTCTGGTGTGTCAAACCATTCATCGATGAAGTTGTGGATGATGGCGACATCAAACAGAGGCAGATTGTTGAAGATTTCAGCCTCCTCCTTGCTCTTGATGAGCTGCTCAAGAGCATCATCTCCAAGATCTTCATCGCTTGAGAGATCAATGGCTTCGCAGCGCAGAATGTCAGCAGCTGTGAGCTCTTTGCCTGTGTGTGGCTGAGGCTTCTTGGCTTCTTGGGGCTTGGACACTCGTGATAAGTCTTCTGACTGCACACTGGCTTCAAGAGGTGCAGTTGCTAAAGGCTTCACTCTTGCGATCTTGGGAGAAACGGCTTGCTTTGAAGCTTTTGGTGCTTTTGGCTTCTTCTGCTTTGGCTTCGGAGCAGCAGGGGCGTCATCTGACTCAGTATCTGCTGGAGGGTCATTCACAGCAGTCCCTTGGACTAGGATGTGAGTGATGAGGCCTGCAAGATTGGCATACGGCCCGATGATATTGGGATTGGCGTTGCGTGTGCCATCTGCCCTTGGTGAGGAGGGACCAGGGTTGAAGTCAAGCCCAAATTTCTTCTTGTTTATCTTCGCTGACTGTTGTGCAAACTGAAAGTTGCGCTTGAAGAGATTATCATCGCGGCACCAGAGAAGTGATGACGGATGTGCCTCAGCTGGCTGTGGTCCTCTCACCATGCATGGATAGAATCCTTGAGCAATGGCTTCGTCTTTGGACTTGGGTACGAGATTTTTGTATAATACATCTCCCCACGGTCTCTTGATGGCGCACTTCTCCGCATATTCCTGAGTGACGAAGCGGTAGTGGAACCATTGCTCTGCCCAATATCTTCGAATCCATTGGATTCGTGTCTTGCGCTGACCATAGCTTTCTTCAGGATCAGTTTTGTACATCTCTGCCAATTCATCAGGCAGATCTTTGGACGTTTCACCACGTCGCTGTCTGCCTCCCTTCCTTGCTGCTGTTTCTGAAGCCATGGATAACTTGGAAGGCTTCAAGATATTCAAAGGCTTCAAGGGCTTCCTTCTGCAAGAACTGGCTTCAGGCGAGTTGATGTGATGCTGCAAGTACTCTGCAAATGAATGCAGACTATGAGAACCGAAGGATTCTCCCACGGACATGTACCTGTGACAGCATTAAGGTGCGAGGGAAGGGGAAGAGGTCATATGCATTCTCAGAAGATTTTGAAGATAAATCGGTTTAGAAGACATTGACCTCATTATGCGAAGACATTCACTTATACATAAGAAGTTGGTTCCAGATTTGTACGAACCCATAGATCAGTACAAGTGAGGAATCTAACTACTTTATGAAGCACAAGTGAATATACTAGGCATGTTATGAGATGCAGCGAGAGATTTAACTGGTGTGAAGAGAAACTTCTTATGGCAGAAAGTGACTGAACTGTAGGATCAAAAGAAGCTGTAAAAAGAGGTTTTATTTACCACACTTGGAACTGCTAGACGAAGTGAGATTTGAGGCCAAGCAGTTCGATCCTTCATGTCCTAACTTGGCGACGGAGGACACCTACGGCGACGGCGGAGAGAGCGATGTCCGCTGTCGACGTGAAAACGGCGTCAGAGAGGTTGCGGCAGTGAAGCGCTTCGTCGCCGGCGTCGTCGAGTGCTAGCGGTGGCGCTAGGGTTCGTGCGAGGGTGGAAGAAGGAGATAATGACCACAGTGAATCGTGTATTTATAGGGATAGAGGCGGCACTGCGCTATTACGCAGGTACCCCTGGTGGTTCGCATTTGAGGCACGCGTGGCCAGTTAGAGGAAGATTGGGATTCGTTCCATGTCCCACGCACGCCTAAATTGTCGGGCGGTCGTTCCTTCTTCTCCAGATCTTATGTGGAGGAATGAGCATTAAAAATGGACTTTTATGGTTGTCACTATATCTTCAGCTGACAAGGACACAGTGAAGACATTTGACAGTTTCAACAGAATGCATATGACTTGGAGAGATAGAGTTTGAGATAGAAAGCATAGAGAGGTTAGGGTCCGATCACATTCACTTAGTTCAAAAGATTCAACCAAGAAGACATAGCTATAAGTGAATGCTGTAGAGGACAGAACATCAGTACATATATATCCATATAATCAACGCAGTGAAGATAATCATGAAGACATATTGAGAATGAAACCAAACCAATTGTGAAGACATTGAGAGGTAACGCCATGAGAGAAACACTTCAAAATGGAACGTTTGGTGGTGGCGTTACCCACCGTATAGGAAGTATTAGACCCAGACACGGCGCACAATTATCGTGGCGCTCCGAAGTCAAATTCCACATTAATGTATTCACACTTAGAATGTATGTCTTCATTGTTTGAAGATATACGCTACTTCGTGTGTTGCACATCTAAGTCATCAACATGCTTAAGTGTTAGGATGTGTGCCTGATCACAGGACATTTGAGGATTCCAAGATATTTAGCTCACACCGTAACTTGCAAAATCTCTTCTCATCCAAGGGCTTTGTGAAGATATCTGCCAATTGCTCTTCAGTGTTGACGTGTATGATATCAATGTCTTCCTTCACAACATGATCTCTGAGAAAGTGATGACGAATTTCAATGTGTTTTGTCTTCGAGTGCTGAACTGGGTTGTTGGCTATCTTGATGGTGCTTTCGTTGTCCCAGTAAAGTTGCACTTGCTTCAGATGAATGCCATAATCCTTGAGTGTTTGCTTCATCCACAGAAGCTGAGCGCAGCAAGATCCAGCAGCAATGTATTCAGATTTAGCAGTGGAGAGAGATACACAGTTCTGCTTCTTTGAAGACCAACATACAAGTGATCGTCCCAGAAAATGACATGTGCCTGATGTAGATTTGCGATCAACTTTGTCACCAGCGTAATCAGCATCCGAAAATCCAACCAGATCAAACTCTGAGCCCTTTGGATACCATAATCCTAGAGTTGGGGTATGAGCAAAATATCGAAGAATTCGCTTCACAGCTAAGTGATGCGACTCCTTTGGTGCCGCTTGAAATCGAGCACACATGCAAACACTAAGCATGATATCTGGCCTAGATGCACATAAATAAAGCAAAGACCCAATCATGGAGCGGTATAACTTTTGATCAAACTCTTTACCAATGTCGTCGGGACCCAGATGATGCTTGGCTGGCATTGGTGTTGTGAAGCCTTTGCAGTCTTGCATACCGAACTTCTTCAGGCACTCTTTAAGATATTTCTCTTGTGATATGAAGATGCCGTTGCGTTGTTGCCGTATTTGAAGACCGAGGAAGAACTTCAGCTCACCCATCATGGACATCTGATATTGCTCTTGCATCATATATCCAAACTCTTCACTATACTTCTGATTGGTGCAGCCGAAGATAATGTCATCCACATATATTTGGCACACAAACAGTTCACCATCATATGTCTTCGTGAAAAGAGTGGGATCCAGGGAACCAGGTATGAAGCCTTTGCTCTTCAGAAAGTACTTGAGTGTATCATACCAGGCCCTGGGGGCTTGTTTGAGGCCATACAGTGCCTTGTTGAGCTTGTATACCATATCAGGATGTTTTGGATTTTCAAAGCCAGGTGGTTGTGTAACATACACTTCTTCTTAAATCTTGCCATTGAGAAAGGCACTTTTCACATCCATTTGATATAGAAGTATGTTATGATGATTTGCATAGGCCAGCAGTATGCGTATGGCTTCAAGCCTAGCCACAGGAGCAAATGTTTCATCGAAGTCAATGCCCTCCACTTGAGTATATCCTTGAGCAACTAGACGAGCTTTGTTTCTGACAACTTGACCATGCTCATCTTGCTTGTTGCGGTATATCCATTTGGTGCCTATTCTGTTGTGCTTCCGTGGATCAGGACGCTTAACCAGTTCCCATACATTATTCAGCTCAAACTGTTGAAGCTCTTCTTGCATAGCTTGAATCCATTCAGGTTCCATGAAGGCTTCTTCAACTTTCTTGGGTTCTGATATTGAGACAAATGCGAAATGCCCACAGAAGTTCGTTAGCTGAGTTGCCCTTGAACGAGTGAGTGGACCAGGTGCATTGATGCTGTCCAGTATTTTGTCAATTTGTACTTCATTTGCAACACGAGGGTGTGTGGGGCGAAGACTTTGCTCTTGCTGATCTGTGTGGTCATTTGAAGGTATATCTTCAGGCTGAGCATTGTCTTCATGTGGATCAGGTGCTGAGATGATAAGTTCGTCTTTAGGTTGAGCTTCAGAAGGTACAATTTCTCCAGTTCCCATAAGCTTGATTGATTCATTTGATGGAACTTCATCTAGCACATTTGGCAATTGCTCTCTTTGTGATCCATTGGTTTCATCAAATCGCACATCCACTGTTTCAACCACTTTGTAGTGGAAGAGATTGAAGACTCTGTAGGAGTGTGAATCCTTTCCATATCCAAGCATGAAGCCTTCATGTGCTTTTGGTGCAAACTTTGAGGTGTGGTGTGGGTCCTTGATCCAGCATTTTGCGCCAAATACTCTGAAATAACTGACATTTGGCTTCTTGCCAGTTAGGAGTTCATAGGATGTCTTGTTCAGAAGCTTGTGAAGATAAACACGATTGATTATATGGCATGCAGTATCAATGGCTTCAGTCCAGAATTTTCTTGGAGTCTTGTATTCATCTAGCATTGTTCTGGCCATCTCAATGAGTGTTCTGTTCTTGCGTTCGACGACGCCATTCTGCTGTGGCGTGTATGGAGCTGAGAATTCATGTGTGATGCCCAAGGTATCCAGATATGTATCAAGGCCAGTGTTCTTGAATTCAGTGCCATGGTCACTTCTGATGTGTTTTATCTTGCCGCCAAAATTGTTCATAGCTCGATTTGCGAAGCGTCTGAAGACATCCTGCACTTCAGTCTTGTAAAGGATTATGTGCACCCAAGTATATCTAGAATAATCATCAACAATTACGAAGCCATAGAGGCATGCAGAAGTAGTAAAAGTTGAGTAGTGAGTGGGACCGAAAAGATCCATGTGAAGCAATTCGAAGGGTTGAGTAGTGGTCATGATTGTCTTCGAAGGATGTTTTGCCCTTGTCATCTTCCCTGCTTCACAGGCACCGCATAAGTGATCTTTCTTGAACTTGACGCCTTCGATGCCTATGACGTGCTTTTTCTTCGCAAGGGTGTGGAGGTTCCTCATGCCAGCATGCCCAAGCCTTCGATGCCAAAGCCAGCATTCTGAAGCTTTTGCAAGAAGACATACTGCAAGTTGTGGTCCTGCTGAGAAATCTACCACATACAAATCACCTTTCCTATACCCTTCAAACACTAGAGATTTGTCAGATTCCATTAGCACCAGGCAGCGATATTTGCCAAACATTACAATCATATTCAAATCGCAAAGCATTGAGACAGACATTAAGTTGAAGCCAAGGGATTCAGCAAGCATGACTTTATCCATGTGTTGATCCTTTGAGATTGCAACTCTGCCTAGACCCAATACCTTACTTTTACCAGTGTCAGCGAATGTAATGTGGCTCTTGTCGGATGGACGTAAAGTTGAGTCCATAAGAAGGCTTCTTCTGCCAGTCATGTGATTTGTACACCCACTGTCAATAATCCATTCTGAAGACTTTGAAGTCGCTGGTATCGTACCCTACAGTGCAGTTAGGGGGATAGGCTTCACGAAGAGTGTTGTGAAGCATAAACATTTGACGAACCAGTGGGTTATGAAAACTTAGATCCAGATTAGGACTAATGGGGAGAGTAGCATGCGATTCAGGAACGAAGTACATAATGATGCCATTTGGAATGCGCCCCACAAGATTTTTATGGTCCCCAGCAATAGCATCAGAAGATTTTGTTTTTGTGCTGGAGACCTTTCCCTGCAAAGGAGAGTTAAGCTTTCTTAACCACCCACATCTTCAAGGGTGGCTTAGAAGCTATAAGTCTAAGTGCAGCATCTGAGAATTTTGGCTTTGAAACCTTAGCAAACAGTCTAGCAGGTGGACAATAATACTCATAGGAATAAGCAGAATAATTTTTGGTCATATGAACATGACGGTTCGACGAACCACTCTCATATTCATATGCCTGAGTATGGTTCCCCTGCAAAACATTTGGTTAGTGCGACTCAGGTGAGTCCCCTGTCTGTATGAAGCATTTGGACCATATGAAGCCTTTGGTCTGACGTTTGTCTTCTTCAAGTGAGGTGTCATGAAGACATTCACAGGAAGATTTTCCACACATGTTTTCGGAACCCAGATCTTCTTCATAGGCGGTCCATTCCTGCAGTTAGTACCAATGTACCTGGCAAACACTTTATCATTCTGATTCTTAAACAGTTTATAGTTTGCATCAAAGGATTCATCAATGATAATTGGGTTAGCACAAGTGAAGCCAGACAGATTGGATGGATCTGCTGAGGATTCCTTTGCAGCAACCCATGTGGTTTTGGGGTACTGCTCAGGTTTCCAGTAAGACCCATCTGCATTAATTTTCCTCACGAACCCAACACCCTCTTTCCTAGGGTTTCGGTTCAGAATCTGCTTCTTAAGGACATCACATAATGTCTGATGCCCTTTCAGACTTTTGTACATCCCTGTTTCAAGCAATGTCTTCAACCTAGCATTCTCATCAGCAATAGAAGTGGTATCCTCAGCAGAGGGGTTAGTTACCACACCAACAGTTGAAGATATTGAAACAGTAGTAGCAGTGGAACATTCAGCAACAGAAGCAGCATTATCACGCTCAATGCATTTAAGACATGGTGGTTCAAATCCTTCCTGAGCGGGACTGATCTGTTCAGCGCGAAGTGACTCGTTTTCCTTTTGAAGATCTTCATGAGCCACCCTCAATTTCTCAAGTTCTTGCTTCCTTTGAAGATAATCATAGGAAAGCTTTTCATGAGTTGTTGAGAGAGTATCATGACGATCTTCAAGTTCCTGATACTTAATGTGAAGGTTTTTTATGTCTTCAATTAAGGATTCAGATCGAGTCATTTCAGCACCCAACAGATCATCGCTTCTGTCTAACAATTTTTGAATATGTTCCATTGCTTTCTGTTGTTCAGTTGTAATTTTAGCAAGTGTTTTGTAGCTAGGTTTTGAATCACATTCAGAGTCGTCGTCACTTGATGTTTCATAGCGAGTAGTGCGTGTGTTTACCTTGGCACCGCGTGCCATGAAGCAGTAGGTAGGAGTGGAGTCGTTCTTGTCATTTGCGTCGGTGTCGGTGATGCAGTCATTGTCTTCAGTATTGAAGATGGACTTGGCGACGTATGCTGTAGCCAGACTCGCAATGCCAGAATCAGACTCCTCCTCAGACTCCACCTCTGCCTCCTCAGATGCGGACTCCTCCTCTGAATCCATCTCCTTTCCAACAAACGCACGTGCCTTGCCAGATGAGCTCTTCTTGTGTGATGAAGACCTTGATGAAGTTTTGGAAGAAGACTTTGAGTATTTCTTCTTCTTCTTGTCGTCAGAGTCATATTCCTTGCTCTTCTTCTTCCTTCTGTTCTCATTGTCCCACTGTGGACACTCAGAGATGAAGTTCCCAGTTTTCTTGCACTTGTGACATGTTTTCTTCTTGTAGTCATGAGCAGAAGCTTCATCATTCCTTGAGCTTGATCGTGAAGATTTTCTGAAGCCTTTCTTCTTGGTGAATTTTTGAAACTTCTTCACTAGCATTGCAAGTTCTCTTCCAATGTCTTCAGGATCATCAGAACTGCAGTCAGATTCTTCTTCAGATGAGGAGACAGCTTTTGCCTTCAAGGCACGAGTTCGCCCATAGTTTGGGACGTAGATATCTCTTTTCTCAGAAAGCTGAAACTCATGTGTGTTGAGCCTCTCAAGTATGTCAGACGGATCGAGTGTCTTGAAATCAGGACGTTCTTGAATCATCAGGGCCAGAATGTCAAACAAACTATCAAGTCATCTCAGCAGCGTCTTGACGATTTCATGTTTGGTGATCTCAGTAGCGCCGAGGGCTTGAAGCTCATTTGTGATGTCAGTGAGCCGATCAAAGGTGTGCTGGACATTTTCATTGTCATTTCGTTTGAAGCGGTTTAAGAGATTGCGAAGGACACTGATTCTTTGATCTCTCTGGGTTGATATGCCTTCATTAACTTTGGAGAGCCAATCCCAGACCAGTTTGGATGTCTTCAAGGCACTCACACGGCCATACTGTCCTTTGGTCAGATGACCACAGATGATATTCTTGGCAGTAGAGTCCAGTTGAACGAACTTCTTGACATCAGTAGCAGTGACACCTTCTCCAGCCTTGGGAACGCCGTTTTCGACGACATACCATAGGTCGACGTCAATGGCTTCAAGATGCATGCGCATCTTATTCTTCTAGTAGGGATATTCAGTTCCATCGAAGACGGGACAAGCAGCGGAGACTTTGATTATCCCTGCAGTCGACATAGCTAAAACTCCAGGTGGTTAAACCAAATCACACAGAACAAGGGAGCACCAAGCTCTGATACCAATTGAAAGTGCGTTATATCGACTAGAGGGGGGGTGAATAGGCGATTTTTATGAAAGTCTTCAAAACGTGAGAGTTATGAAGACAAACAGTGAAGATTATGCCTATTACTATGCAGCGGAAGTTAGATTACACTAGGGAAGCCATGGTCATGTATTCAATAGAGTGAAAGCGCAATGACAAACAGCTTCAGTGTAATAAGGATCAGGTAGGAAGAAGTTATGAAGCCAAACAGATCATACATTCATGTTATGAAGACAAAAGATAAAGCAACCATGCAATGGCTTCACAATGAATAACTGTAAATGAAGGGAAGTGAAGATGAAACCAGTGACACGTTGAAGACAATGATTTGTTGGACCAGTTCCAGTTGCTGTGACAACTGTACGTCTGGTTGGAGCGGCTAGGTATTTAAACCGAAGGACACACAGTCCCGGACACCCAGTCAAGGACACTTAGTCCAAGACACCCAGTCCTCACCGTTTTCTCCTTGAGCTAAGGTCACACAGACCTCGCCCAATCACTCTGGTAAGTCTTCAAGGTAGACTCCCAAACCTTCACAGACTTCGTTCACTGGCAATCCACAATTTCTCTTGGATGCTCAGAACGCGACGCCTAACCGTCTGGAGGATGCACAGTCCTCAAGTGTAATAAGTCGTCAAATCACACAGACACGAAGACTTAAGTGATGCCCAATTTACTCTGGCTCTGGGTGGTTAGGGCTTTTCTCCTCACTGGGAATTTTTCTTTCAAAGGCTTCGAGGTGGGTTGCTCTCAAACGACAAAAGCCGTGCACTGAAATTTGAGCAGCCAACCGTTTAAGGTTGTGGGGGGTGGACTATTTATAGCCACTTGGCAACCCGACCTGATCTGTCCGAAATGACCCTGGGTCACTAAGGAATTGACACGTGTACCAACGGTCGGATTTCGAACTCACACGGCAACTTTACTTGGGCTACAAGTAAAGCTGACTTGTCTGACTCTAGACAAGATTTTCTCTCATAGGCTTTGCTCGAAGACATAGGATTTGAATTAGGCATCACTTCAGTCATTCTGACTGGTTCTCTTCGACCCCACTTAACAGTACGGTGGTTCCTATGACACAACATGAATGAAATAAAACTACGAAGGATCTAGGTCTTCGAGTTCCAAAAGCTTCATAGGGAGTCTTCTCATGTCATTGTCTTCAATATGAATATCTTCATAAACCACCATTGTCTTCAATGTCTTCGTACATTTTTAGGGGTCATCTCTGGTAGTGAAACCGAATCAATGAGGGACTTCTACCTGTGTTTTCCTGCAATTCTCACAAACACATTAGTCCCTCAACTAGGTTTGTCGTCAATACTCCAAAACCAACTAGGGGTGGCACTAGATGCACTTACACTAGTTATGAAAACTATGATGAACTTGATATTAATCATGCTAATCAAGATAACACGAATGACAATGATAAGAAGGAGATTGAGCGTCTAACTAAAGAGCTAAAAACTCTTAAGTTAGCTCATGAAACTACCTTGGAAGATCATCAAGAACTTTTAAAGACTCATGAGAAGCTACGTCTTGAAAAGCTCAACCTTGAGCAAGAGCATGAGTTCTTAAAAGCAATCAATGATGATCTTCGCAAGAAAAGTTCTTCTTACTTTGCCAAGAGTTTACTCTTGTCTACTTACATGCCACAAGTTAAATGTAGCAACAAGAACAAGAAAGGTTCTTCTTCTAGTAGTAACAACTATCATGCTAAATCCAGTATTGTTGCTTCTGGTAGTTCTATTGATTCCACTAATGATTCTCTTAGCCAAGTTACACTTGAGCAAGAAAATAGCTTATTGAAGGGAATTATAGAGAAAAGTGTTTACAAGAGCCTTGCCGAAAGTAAGCAATTTGAGGAAATTGTACGCAAGCAAGGAATACATGGGAAGAATCAAGGTGATGGTTTTGAACGAAAGTTCAATGCCAATGGAGTTGAGTGGGAAGAAGATCAATACCCCAAGACGAAGTTCATTCCTCAACAAGATAAGTATGGTCCTAGTTCTTTCCAAGGAACACAAGCTCAAGATGATCTTCCACCACAAGACCACAAGCTAAAAGGCAAGGACAAGCTTCAAGAGGAAATTGGTGCATTTGAAGAAGCACCTAAGGCCTTGGTCAAGTGGGTTCCCAAGACTACATCAAGTTCCACTTCATCAAGTATGACTACAACTCCAAGGATTCCCATCAAGATGGTGTGGATCCCTAAGATGAAGAACTAAAGATCTCTTGAGGGTGACTCCGCCAACATACTTCACTCATATCATTTTGGCAAGGACAAGTGCAAGCAAATTCCACATCTTGCACTAGTTCAAGGAGTCACAAACCCTCTTGTTGGTAAGACAAGGGACAAGGTAACCTAATGCTTTCATGGACATCATCCAATGTGAACTTCACTCTATGTCTATGGATTTCCTTGTTTGTTCCTTGTGGTACTAATCCGTGTAGGTATTGAAAGTGCAACTCACTCCAAAGATTGCTCCGAATGATCTACATCAACATTGAGCATCTACATCTTCAACACCTACATGAAGTCATCACCGACAAAACCCAAGGTTAGTTCATCCCTCTTAGGGGGGATATCACATCTAGGGGGAGCTTTACTCTAATCAATTGAGCTAAAGCTACTCTAATGATGTGAGCACAACAATGCTTTATGTAAAAGTGGCAACCCCACTTGTGCTTAAACGATGAGTATGACCTATGATCAAATGTTCTCATTTGACTCCTAAGTCAATATACTCATATATAGATCACCTAGTCATCGCCATATTGCTTGATAGATGCTAGAGTGATTGTGCATGATTTGTCACATATTTCATTTGTCATTTCATTGTATGAGCATGTTGGATGCATATTTTACTCATTCGAGGACATCCATTTGTTGCTTTGATTGTTTGGCTTTTTATCTTTTGCCAAATGGATGGACAAGAATGTCTAAGAACTCTCTCTAGCTATCTATGCTTTTCTCATCTCAAACTCTATACATGCTACATCACAAAGTTTGATCTCGAACCACTCTGTGTGAGGAGCACTTGGAGTCCCCGATTCATCATAGACTTAAACTTCCAAAACCTGTTTGTGCATTTCGGTATGACTGAGTCATCCACTTCGGTCACACCAAGATCACTAAGTTGATCTAGGTTTTCAATCTCGGTTCAACCGACTAGAACTTTTCGGTCACATCGAGTTGCAGTAACCACTTGTAGTTCTGCATCTCGGTGCCACCGAGTTGTTCCACTGGGTCACACTGACAGGGTCGAGATATATATACCCACGAGTGAGATTTTGGAAAATTCTTCAAAACCTCTCAGCCCGCGTGTGTCCTGCTCTGCCACCTCGGGTCTCCAGATCATCCTCTCACCGCCAGCAACCTCCCGCCACTGGTTTCCATCGCCGTCAACGGATTTCTGCCCCTCTGTTGCCGCCGTAACGAACTCCGCCAAATTAGGGTATGGATTCGATCTTTTGTGCTATTCCTTTAACTCCGATTCGTAGCACATTACTTTTCCGTGATCATGACCACGTATGCAATCAATCTATCCACTGAAAACATCCCTTAGGTTATGTTTGATTTGAAAATTTAGGGTTAGTCTCCGCCGGACTCATCTTGGACCGACCGAATCATAGAAATCGGTCTCACCGATTTGGCTTAGGCCATTGCAGTTGCACTTTCGGTCTGACTAAAAACTGCAAGTCATTGTGACCGAGTGTGATTCTTTGTGAAACCCTAGTAGTCTCGGTGCCACCGAACCGTGACTCGGTCCGACCGAGTTCACTAGTTTAGGTTCCAAAATCTGCTTCGGTATCACTGAGTTTACAAATCGGTAGCTCCGAAATGCTTTTTGTGAAGAACTAAAACTAAGTTTTTAAGTCATTCTTTTTGCAAAAACTCTACACTTTGTGATGCTCATCCACTCTACCTCATCCATATCTATTCACAGGGTCTGCTGTCAGTAAGTTTGCAAAAAAGTCTGACCAGAGCGACAGCCAGAACAATTCAGAGGAAGAGGTACAATTGAGTGAGGTCACTAGTCCCTCCAGCACTTCTGATGATGGCAGGAGGAGTGCACCAAGCAACTTGCCCAAGGCAGCCACCAGGACAAGGAAGAAGAAAACCTCAGACTCTGAAGATGAGGACTATGTGGCTGTTGAGGAGGAAGTCAACTCCAAGAAGGTGCTAAAGAAGGAGTATGGCACAGTTGCATCAACTAAGCCTGTCTTGCACAAGAAGGCCCCTGCCAAGAGGGTGCCAACCTTAAAGGTGAGAGCCTCAACTGCTGAAACCTCCAAGCCAACTTAAGAAGTTGTTGGAGAAGGAAAGAAAAGGAAGGAAAGGGTCAAGAAGACCACTGCCAGAGTGCTTGGAAGATCCTCCATTATGAGAGATCCAGAAGAAGAGGAGGAGGAAGAGGATGCTGCACTAGCTCCTAAGGCTCAGAAGCTTATGGGAGATGCAATCAAGTCAGGGGCTGCTCCATCTAAGCCCAAATTTTCTCCCAGGACTGCTGCTCAGAAACCGCCAAAGCCCAAGAGGAACACCGGGAGTATACCTGCTAAGGAGAAGAACAAGGCCCCAGTGCCTGAAGTTGAAGAAGAGGAAGACGATTCTCATGTTTAGAGGAAGTTAAAGCCCAAAATTCCTGACCATGATGATGCTCATCCAGTGCTGAGGACATGCACATCACGAAATATGCAGGATTGAGATTATGGAGGACTGCAGTTGACTACAGGTTCCATACAAAGGAACAACAAGATTTCTATGAGACAATTTTGCTTGACAAGAAGCCCATAGTGTGTGAGATGAAATGGGTGGACTGAGAGTTCATCCGGGAAAATTAAGATCACTTCCCAGCAGTGTATGACAGCTTTAAGGCATGTTGAGTTGATGAATTCGTTGGACAAAAGCTCACCAAGTGGAATGATGAGTTGATCATGCAGTTCTACTCCACTTCCCACTTCTATCCAGATGGAAGGATAGTTTGGATGTCTGAGGGTACCAGGTACTAATAAATAGTTGAAGAATGGGACAAGCTAATCAATGCCACCAGGAAGAAAGACCACAACACAATGGAAAACATGTACAAGGAGATCCCTAATAAGGCTTTGGAAACTCACAAGCTTGGATCTGTGCATTTCTTGTTGTCTGATCTACCTACGATCAACTGGATCTTAAGGCACACATTGCTACCCAAGTTAGGAGATCACAAGATGATCCGAGGATACTCCATCAACATGCTGCAAATTTTTATGTTCCCCAGAAGTTCAAAGTTATGAGTTTGATTGTCGAAACGATCAAGAGGACTGCTGCTGATCAAAAGAGGAGTTGTGGATATGATCCACATATTCAGGAGCTCATCAATTCTAAGATGGGCATAGGGACTTATTTGCTGGAGGAACCATCATCACCTCAAGTCTAGGAGAAGAGATCCCAGGAAAAGGCTGAGAAAGCTTCCCAGATGCCAAGTGTTAAAGAGGCATCTCGAGTCTTCCTGAAGAGCAAGAAAGATCAGTTAGGCTATCTGAATCAAGCTACACTGAGGATTGAGAAGGGCTTGGCCACCCTGACTCAGAATCAGGAGAGCCTAGAGAGGATTGCGGAGACAAAATTCTATGATCTTGATCTGAAGGTGATTGAGATTTAGACTGCAGTTGAGCAGCTTCAGGAGGAAGCATAGGAGAGGAAAGGAAAGTCAACTACTAATGCCTTTAAGCGTGTGCCATGAGGTCCAAGGTCTGCTGCAATGCCAGTCTAAGATGCTAGAGCTTCAGTGTCAGCACCAGCAGCTATAGCTCCAGTGCCACCTCCAGCACCCACTCCATCAGCTCCAACCACGTCATCGGAAGCCTTCATCCTTGGAGTTCTCTCTACACCACCTTTCGGAGACCAAGCCTGAGAGATGTATAGCACTATGCATTTTCGAACTTTTTGGTAACTTGTTGCCAAAGGGGGATAAATATGTATAGATCATAGGCTTTGAGAGAGAGTGTGTCTTGCCTTTTTATCCCTCTTGCTTTTGGTTGAACATTGTGTGCTTGTGTGAGATACTTTTATGTCTTTGTGAGATACTTATGTGATCATGTGGTTGATCATATGCTACCTTAATGTTTGGTTGAATGATGCTATCTGTTATAACTCATATATGATCATTCACTTGCTTGGTGATGAGTGCATGCTTTTAATTTCTGTCGGCATTCTGGGAATGGGGGTCCCCAGACTTGCCTGCCTGCGGCCCATGGCATGGCTCTGCGAGCTGGCTCGCGAGAGGCGGAGATATCAAGGCCAGGCAAACCTCGCGAGGTTCCGATGATGTGAGCCATGATGACCAAGGCCAGGCGGTTGCCAGGTGGGCGCCAGTGTGCACAGTGTCCTTGTTTCCTCTTTGGTGCTAAGGAACCAGGCGCAGGCGCAGAGGCGTCAAGCAAAGGTTTCCATGTCGGTGCAACGAGACCAAAACCAGCAGGACGGCAAGAAGGAGGTCACCGTGGAGCCCAAGACGGCGTCACCACCAGAGCCTTTGGCAAGCGAAGACCACTTTTTTCAGGATAAGCTGTACTAGCTGTCCCCTTTCGAATTGGCCATTGTTGGCTCCCTTCCCGCTCAATATTTGGGGAGAGGACCAGGGCCTCTATAAATAGGTCTGGCCACCACCATAGCTAGGGGGATCGATCGGTCGGATCAAGAGAGAGAGAGAGAGAGAGTAGAACAACCACAAGTTCACCGAGCACAAGAACCCCTCTCCTCAGGAGGCTGTTCTTCCCCTTGTACTATTCATCCTTAGCCCAAGAGGCAATCCACCACCACCACACTGGAGTGACTATGCATAGGTTACCACTTTTTGTGTGGTCTGTTCTAGTGACAGCATTCCTACTTTTATTATCACTTCCGGTACTGGCGGGGGCAATTACAATGTTATTAACTGATCGAAACTTTAATACAACCTTTTTTGGTCCTGCAGGAGGGGAGACCCAATATTATACCATAGAAAGCAAGGACTCACCCAACGAGTGGCGAATTTGGTTTGGATGGGGTCAGCCTTGGACGCTATCGAGATCCATAGATCTGGATAGAGTCTTTCTGGCTCAGTAAAGATGAGTACGCCCGCAGGGTATTACACCACAACGGTGGCCCGAACCAGTATAAATCTTGTGTCCTTTGTGTTGCGAGTTCATCGAGTTAGCCCATAAGATCTTAGCGAAGTTTGGATGTGCATCGGTAGGGGGAGATCTTCGCATGCACCCTAGTGTTCGAACCTTGAGGGTTTTGCCGGAACCCGTGATCCGACATTTGGCGCGCCAGGTAGGGGTGCCCCGGAGCCTCTCTCCCGCAAGTTGATTCACCGACACTCCATAGTTCGAATGTGCGGCGACTCAAGGACCAACGCCGACCGCTGGGCAGCCTAGCCAGCCCGAGCGGCGCCGCCTACCCAGGAAGACCTCAACCCCGCGCTCCAGGCGGCACGAGCGCCACCTGACACGGGCACGGGCGACGCGGCCAGGCGCCGTCCGACCCTCACCCCACGACAGGCGCGAGCTGCTGCAAGGGCCACAAGCCACGCCGCGGCAATGGCGCCACACACCCGGAGGGAGCACGGAAACATGTGAGCTGCACTCATGGTGGCACAGGAGCTGCTACGGTGCCGGCTGATGGAGAGCGGTGCTACCTCTTGAGCACTGCGTTGGTTTTCCCTTGAAGAGGAAAGGGTGATGCAGCAAAGTAGCGTAAGTATTTCCCTCAGTTTTTGAGAACCAAGGTATCAATCCAGTAGGAGGCCACGCACGAGTCCCTCGCACCTACACAAACAAATAAACTCCTCGCAACCAACGCAATAAATGGGTTGTCAATCCCTTCACGGTCACTTACGAGAGTGAGATCTGATAGATATGATAAGATAAGATTTTTGGTATTTTTATGATAAAGATGCAAAGTAAAGAAAGCAAAATAAATGGAAAATGAAATAGCTTGTTGACGGAAGATTAATATAATGGAGAATAGACCCGGGGGCCATAGGTTTCACTAGTGGCCTCTCTCGAGAGCATAAGTATTACAGTGGGTAAACAAATTACTGTTGAGCAATTGACAGAATTGAGCATAGTTATGAGAATATCTAGTATGATCATGTATATAGGCATCACGTCCGAGACAAGTAGACCGACTCCTGCCTGCATTTACTACTATTACTCCACACATCGACCGCTATCCAGCATGCATCTAGAATATTAAGTTCAAAAGAACAGAGTAATGCTTTAAGCAAGATGACATGATGTAGAGGAATAAACTCATGCAATATGAAATAAACCCCATCTTGTTATCCTCGATGGCAACAATACAATACGTGCCTTGCTGCTCCTACTGTCACTGGGAAAGGACACCGCAAGATTGAACCCAGAGCTTAGCACTTCTCCGATGCCTTGCTGCTCCTACTGTCACTGGGAAAAGACACCGCAAGATTGAACCCAGAGCTTAGCACTTCTCCGATTGCAAGAAAGATCAATCTAGTAGGCCAAACCAAATTGATAATTCGAAGAGACTTTCAAAGATAACCAATCATACATAAAAGAATTCAGAGAAGATTCAAATATTGTTCATAGATAAACTTGATCATAAACCCACAATTCATCGGTCTCAAAAACACACCGCATAAGAAGATTACATCAAATAGATCTCCACAAGAGAGGGGGGAACTTTGTATTGAGATCCAAAAAGAGAGAAGAAGCCATCTAGCTAATAACTATGGACCCGAAGGTCTGAAGTAAACTACTCACACTTCATCGGAGAGGCTATGGTGTTGATGTAAAAGCCCTCCGTGATCGATGCCCGCTCTGGCGTAGCTCCGGAAAAGGCCCCAAGATGGGATCTCACGGATACAGAATGTTACGGCGATGGAATTAGGGTTTTTGCTCCGTATCTGGTAGTTTGGGGTACATAGGCATATATAGGAGGAAGGAGTACGTCGGTGGAGCAACATGGGCCCCATGAGGGTGGAGGTCGCGCCTGGGGGGGAGGGGTAGGCGCGCCCCCTACCCCATGCCCTCCTGGTTGCTTTGTTGACGTAGGGTCCAAGTTCTCTGGATCATGTTCGTTCCGAAAATCACGTTCCCGAAGGTTTTATTCCGTTTGGATTCCGTTTGATATTCTTTTTCTGTGAAACTCTGAAATAGGCAAAAAACAGCAATTCTGGGCTGGGCCTCCGATTAATAGGTTAGTCCCAAAAATAATATAAAAGTGTATAATAAATCCCAATAATGTCCAAAACAGGATATAATATAGCATGGACCAATAAAAAATTATAGATACGTTGGAGACGTATCAAGCATCCCCAAGCTTAATTCCTGCTCTTCCTCGAGTAGGTAAAGGATAAAAACAGAATTTTTGATGTGGAATGCTACTTGGCATAATTTCAATGTAATTCTCTTAATTGTGGTATGAATATTCAGATTCGAAAGATTCAAGACAAAAGTTCAATATTGACATAGAAATAATAATACTTCAAGCATACTAACTAAACAATTATGTCTCTTCAAAATAACATGGCCAAAGAAAGTTATCCCTACAAAATCATATAGTCTGGCTATGCTCCATCTTCACCATACAGAGTATTTAAATCATGCACAACCCTGATGACAAGCCAATCAATTGTTTCATACTTTTGGTGTTCTCAAACTTTTTCAATCTTCACGCAATACAGGAGCGTGAGCCATGGACATAGCACTATAAATGGAATAGAATGGTGGCTGTGGGGAAGACAAAAAGGGAGAAGATAGTCTCACATCAACTAGGCGTATCAACGGGCTATGGAGCTGCCCATTAATAGATATCAATGTGAGTGAGTAGGGATTGCCATGCAATGGATGCAGTAGAACTATAAGTATATGAAAGCTCAACAAAAAGAACTAAGTGGGTGTGCATCCAACTCGCTTGCTCATGAAGACCTAGGGCATTTTGAGGAAGCCCATCATTGGAATATACAAGCCAAGTTCTATAATGAAAAATTCCCACTAGTATCTGAAAGTGATATCATAGGAGACTCTCTATCATGAACATCATGGTGCTACTTTGCAGCACATGTGTGGTAAAAGGATAGTAGCATTGTCCCTTCTCTCTCTTTTCTCTCATTTTTTTATTTGGGCCTTTTATCTCCTTTTTATGGCCTCTTTTTTTAGTCCAGAGTCTCATCCCGACTTGTGGGGGAATCATAGTCTCCATCATCCTTTCCTCACTTGGGACAATGTTCTAAAATGATGATCATCACACTTTTATTTACTTACAACTCAACAATTACAACTCAATACTTAGAACAAAATAGGACTCTATGTGAATGCCTCCGGCGGTGTACCGGGATATGCTATGATGCATGAGTGATATGTATGAAAGAATTATGAGTGGTGGCTTTGCCACAAATACAATGTCAACTACAAGATCATGCAAGCAATATGAAAATGATAGAGCGTGTCATAATAAACAGAAGGTGGAAAGTTGCATGGCAATATATCTCGGAATGGCTATGGAAATGCCATGATAGGTAGGTATGGTGGCTATTTTGAGGAAGGTATATGGTGGTTCTATGATACCAGCGAAAGGTGCGCGGTATTAGAGAGGCTGGAAATGGTGAAAGGGTGAGAGTGCGTATAATCCATGGACTCAACATTAGTCATAAAGAACTCACATACTTATTGAAAAAATATATTTGTTATTGAAACAAAGTATTACGCACATGCTCCTAGGGGGATAGATTGGTAGGAAAAGATCATCGCTCGTCCCCGACCGCCACTCATAAGGAAGACAATCAATAAATAAATCATGCTCCGACTAGTTCACATAACGGTTCACCATACGTGCATGCTACGAGAATCACAAACTTCAACACAAGAATTTCTCAAATTCACAACTACTCAACTAGCACGACTCTAATATAACCATCTCCATATCTCAAAACAATTATCAAGTATCAAACTTCTCATAGTATTCAACACACTCATAAGATTTTTTTATTAATCTTGAATGCCTAACATAATTAAAGAAAATTACCACGCTGTTTTGCAGGACTCTCAAAATAATCTAAGTGAAGCATGAGAGAACACTAGTTTCTACAAAACAAATTCACCACCGTGCCCTAAAAGATATAAGTGAAGCACTAAAGCAAAAACTATATAACTCAAAAGATATAATTGAAGCACATAGAGTATTCTAACAATTTCCGAATCATGTGTCTCTCTCTCAAAAGGTGTGTACAGAAAGTATGATTGTGTAAAACTAACAAATAAAGACTCAAATAATACAAGACGCTCCAAGAAAAACACATATCATATGGTGAATAAAAATATAGCTCCAAGTAAAGTTACCGATGGAAGTAGACGAAAGAGGGGATGCCCCGGAAGGCATCCCCAAGCTTGGGCTTTTAGGTATCCTTAGATTATGTTGGGGTGCCATGGGCATACCTAAGCTTAGGCCCTTGCCACTCCTTGTTCCATAATCCATCAAATCTTTCACCCAAAATTTGAAAACTTCACAACACAAAACTTAAAGTAGAAAATCTCGTGAGCTCCGTTAGCGAAAGAAAACAAAACACCACTTCAAGATACTGTAATGAACTCATTATTTATTTATATTGGTGTTAAACCTAATTTATTCCAACTTCTCTATGGTTTATAAACTATTTTACTAGCCATAGATTCATCAAAATAAGCAAACAACACACAAAAAACAGAATCTATCAAAAACAGAACAGTCTGTAGTAATATGTAGCTGACGCAAGTTATGGAACCCCAAAAATTCTAAAATAAATTTCTGGACGTGAGGAATTTATCTATTAATCATCTGCAAAAATAATTAACTAAATATAACGTTCCAAATGAAAATGTCAGCAATTCTCGTGAGCTCTAAAGTTTCTGTTTTTTACAGCAAGATTAAAAAGACTTTCCCCAAGTCTTCCCAACGGTTCTACTTGGCACAAACACTAATTAAACACAAAATAAACAACCCAAACAGATGCTACATAAATTATTTATTACTAAACAGGAGCAAAAAATAAGGAATAAAAATAAAATTGGGTTGCCTCCCAACAAGTGCTATCGTTTAACGCCCCTGTCTAGGCATAAAAGCAAGGATAGATCTAGGTATTGCCATCTTTGGTAGGCAATCCATAAGTGGCTCTCATAATAGATTCATATGGTAATTTAATTTTATTTCTAGGGAAGTGTTCCATGCCTTTCCTTAACGGAATTTGGAATCTAATATTCCCTTCCTTCATATCAATAATTGCACCAATCGTTCTAAGGAAGGGTCTACCAAGAATAATAGGACATGAAGGATTGCAATCTATGTCAAGAACAATAAAATCTACGGGCGCATAATTCCTATTTGCAACAATAAGAGCAGCATTAATTCTTCCCATAGGTTTCTAAATAGTGGAATCCGCAAGGTGCAAGTTTAAAGAGCAATCATCAAAATGACGGAAACCTATCAAATCACACAAAGTCTTTGGAATCGTGGAAACACTAGCACCCAAATCACACAAAGCATATAATTCATGATCTTTAATTTAAATTTTAATAGTAGGTTCCCACTCATCATAAAGTTTCTAGGGATAGAAACTTCCAACTCAAGTTTTTCTTCATAAGATTGCATCAAAGCATCAATGATATGTTTGGTAAAGGCTTTATTTTGACTACAAGCAAGAGGAGAATTTAGCACGGATTGTAACAAGGAAATATAATCAATCAAAGAGCATTTTTCATAATTAAATTCCTTGAAATCCAAAATACTGGGTTTAGCAACATCTAGGGTTTTAATTTCTTCAATCCCACTTTCATAAACTTTAGCATCAAGATCTAAAGACTTCGAATTTTTGGAACGTATTCTAGGTAAAGGTGGATCATATTCAGTGCCATCATTATCAAGATTCATATTGCAAAACAAATATTTAATAGGGTACACATCAATAACTTTTAGATCTTCATCTTTATTATCATGGAAACTAGAAGAACACGCTTTTATAAAGCAATTTTTCTTATCACGCATCCTAGCGGTTCTTTCTTTGCACTCATCAATGGAAATTATCATGGCTTTGAGAGGCTCATTGACATCATCCTTAGGTGGAATAGATCTAAGTTTCTAAGAATCAATATCAAGAGAAATTCTATCAACGTTCCTAGCCAACTCATCAATCTTTCTTCAATCAAAGCATTGAAATTCTTTTGTGAAGTTATAAATTCTTTAATATTACATTCAAAATCAGAGGGTATATTATTAAAATTTCCATAAGAATTGTTTTAGGAATTGCCATAATTATTAGAGGAATTACTAGGATACGGCCTAGGATTAAAGTTTCCTCCAAAATTATTCCTACCAACAAAATTCATATCCATAGATTCATTATTATTCTCAATTAAAGTAGACAAAGGCATATCATTAGGATCAGAAGAAACACTTCTATTAGCAAATAATTTCATAAGTTCATCCATCTTTCCACTCAAAACATTAATTTCTTCTGTCGCATGCACTTTCTTATTAGTAGATCTTTCAGTGTGCCATTGAGAATAATTAACCATAATATTATCTAGGATTTTAGTACCTTCTCCTAAAGTGATTTCCATAAAAGTGCCTCCCGTGGCCGAATCTAAAAGATTTCGAGAAGCAAAATTCAATCTGGCATAAAAAATTTGTATAATCATCCACAAATTCAAACCATGTGTAGGGCAATTATGTATCATTAAATTCATCCTCTCCCAAGCTTGTGCAACATGTTCATGATCAAGTTGCTTAAAATACATGATATGGTTTCTAAGAGAGATGATCTTAGTGGGAGGAAAATACTTAGAGATAAAAGCATCTTTGCATTTATTCCATGAATCAATACTATTTTTAGGCAAAGATGAAAACCAAGCTTTAGCACGATCTCTAAGCGAAAAAGGAAATAGCTTCAATTTAACAATATCATTGTCCACATCTTTCTTCTTTTGCATATCACACAAATCAACAAAGTTGTTTAGATGGGTAGCGACATCTTCACTAGAAAGGCCGGAAAAAGGATCTTTCATGACAAGATTCAACAAAGCAACATTAATTTCACAAGATTCAGCATCGGTAAGAGGAGCAATCGGAGTGCTAATAAAATCATTATTGTTGGTATTAGTAAAGTCACACAATTTGGTATTATCTTGAGCCATCGTGACAATTAAGCAATCCAACACACAAGCAAACAAGAGACGGGCAAAAGGAGGCAAATAGAGAAAGAGAAGGAGGACGGAGAGAGAGGGCGAATAAAAGGCAAGGGTGAAGTGGGGGAGAGGAAAACAAGAGGCAAATGGGAAATAATGTAATGCGGGAGATAAGGGTTTGTGATGGGTACTTGGTACGTTGTCTTTTGCGTAGACTCCCCGGCAACGGCGCCAGAAATCCTTCTTGCTACCTCCTGAGCACTACGTTGGTTTTCCCTTGAAGAGGAAAGGGTGATGCAGCAAAGTAGCGTAAGTATTTCCCTCAGTTTTTGAGAACCAAGGTATCAATCCAGTAGTAGGCCACGCACGAGTCCCTTGCACCTACACAAACAAATAAACTCCTCGCAACCAACGCAATAAAGGGGTTGTCAATCCCTTCACGGTCACTTACGAGAGTGAGATCTGATAGATATGCTAAGATAATATTTTTGGTATTTTTATGATAAAGATGCAAAGTAAAGAAAGCAAAATAAACAGAAAAGGAAATAGCTTGTTGACGAAAGATTAATATAGTGGATAATAGACCCGGGGCCATAGGTTTCACTAGTGGCTTCTCTCGAGAGCATAAGTATTACGGTGGGTAAACAAATTACTGTTGAGCAATTGACAGAATTGAGCATAGTTATAAGAATACCTAGGTATGATCATGTATATAGGAATCACGTCCGAGACATGTAGACCAACTACTGCCTGCATCTACTTCTATTACTCCACACATCGACCGCTATGCAGCATGCATCTAGAGTATTAAGTTCAAAAGAACAGAGTAACGCTTTAAGCAAGATGACATGATGTAGAGGGATAAACTTATGCAATATGAAATAAACCCCATCTTGTTATCCTCGATGGCAACAATACAATACGTACCTTGCCGCCCCTACAGTCACTGGGAAAGGACACCGCAAGATTGAACCCAAAGCTAAGCACTTCTCCCATTGCAATAAAGATCAATCTAGTAGGCCAAACCAAACTGATAATTCAAAGAGACTTGCAAAGAGAACCAATCATACATAAAATAATTCAGAGAAGATTCAAATATTGTTCGTAGATAAACTTGATCATAAACCCACAATTCATCGGTCTCAACAAACACACCGCAAAAGAAGATTACATCGAATAGATCTCCACAAGAGAGGGGAGAACTTTGTATTGAGATCCAAAAAGAGAGAAGACTCCATCTAGCTAATAACTATGGACCCGAAAGTCTGAAGTAAACTACTCACACTTCATCGGAGAGGCTATGGTGTTGATGTAGAAGCCCTCCGTGATCGATGCCCCCTCTGGCGGAGCTCCGGAAAAGGCCCCAAGATGGGATCTCATGGATACAGAAAGTTATGGTGGTGGAATTAGGGTTTTGGCTCCGTATCTGGTAGTTTGGGGGTACGTAGGTATATATAGGAGGAAGGAGTACGTCGGTGGAGCAACGTGGGCCCCACGAGGGTGGAGGGCGGGCCTGGGGGGGTGCCCCCTACCTCGTGCCCTCCTGGTTGCTTTCTTGACGTAGGTTCCAAGTCCTCTGGATCATGTTCGTTCCGAAAATCACGTTCCTGAATGTTTCATTCCGTTTGGACTCCGTTTGATATTCTTTTTCTATGAAACTCTGAAATAGGCAAAAAACAGCAATTCTGGGCTAGGCCTCTGGTTAATAGGTTAGTCCAAAAAATAATATAAAAGTTTATAATAAAGCCCAATAATGTCCAAAACAGGATATAATATAGCATGGAACAATCAATAATTATAGATACGTTGGAGACGTATCAAGCGGCCGGGATGCGCTGCTGGAATGCATCGCCGAGCTACTGGACGCTGCGGCTTCAGGAGTGCCGCCCTTCTGTTCTCTTCTCATGCCACAAGTTGCGGCCAGGTCACATGGCGGGCCACGCCACGCCCGCACGCCTACAGGCGCACTGCCAGGCTTCATCGACACCGGCGCGACCGACGGAGCTGCACGCCCGCTCGCGCCCGCGCCACCTGTGTTGGCCGCGGGCACGAGAGCTGCCACCTACGGTCCGGGCGGGATGCAACCCTACCATCCTCGAGGCGGCACGCTAGGTCGGGCGACCTGGAGTGTGGGGCACTACGGCGAGGTCTTTGAGGCGGCGGTCTCGGAGGCCTACGTGCCCCGCATGGTGGACCAGTGTAATGCCCCGAGACCGATGCGCCAGGTGTCCTCCAGTTATTTGCTGTTGTTGCCTTGTCATTCTCTTGCGTGTTGCATCTTGCCATGTCATCATCCGCATTGCATCTGAATGTTTTCAAAACTTGCATTCGTCCGGGTCTCCCAGTTCTCTCCGTTGTCCGTTCTGAGCCCTAACACAGTTGCACGTGCCCGCGGCACATCCGAAATATTATTTTATAAGTGGCCTGGAAATGTTCTCGGAACGGGTTGAAAGTTGGCATGCGGTGTTTTTATAGTGTAGATAGGCCACCTACCAATTTTCGTCGCATTCGGAGTTCGTTTGTAAGCCCAACCGTTAAACTATAGCGACAGTATAGTCGGTCAAATCGGCGGACGTTTTCGGTATCCGTAAACTACAGCCGGGCCTACCTCTTCTCTCTCTCTCTCTTCTCAGCCAAACCACACACTTGACTGTTGGGGAACGTAGCAATAATTCAAAAAAATTCCTATGTGTCACCAAGATCAATCTAGGAGATACTAGCAACGAGAGAGAGGGAGTGCATCTTCATACCCTTGAAGATCGCTAAGCGGAAGCGTTTCAAGAACGCGGTTGGTGGAGTCGTACACGCAGCGATTCAGATCGCGGTCGATTCTGATCTAAGTGCCGAACAACGTTGCCTCCGCGTTCAACACACGTACAGCCCGGGGACGTCTCCTCCTTCTTGATCCAGCAAGGGGAGAGGAGAAGTTGAGGGAGAACTCCGACAGCATGACGGCGTGGTCGTGATGGAGCTCGTGGTTCTCCGTCAGGGCTTCGCCAAGCGCTACGGAGGAGGAGGAGGTGTAGGAGAAGGGAAGGGGCTGCGCCAGGGGATGTGTCTAGATATTCTGGCAGCCCTCCCACCCCCACTATTTATAGGAGAAGGGGAGAGGGGTTTGGCCCCTTCATATCGCATCTAGGGGAGGGGCGGTGGCCAGGGAGGGAACCCTAGATGGGTTTTGGGCGCCCCACCCCAAGGAGACTTGCCCCCCAAGCCAGGAGGGGAGGCTGCCCTAGGGGAGGCGCCCCCACCTCTCCTGGTGACATGAGATGGGGTGGGAGGGGCGCACACCCCCTTAGTAGGCTGGTGTGCCCCTTCCCCTTGGCCCATAAGGCACCCCAACACTTGTCAGGGCCTCCGAAACCACTTTCGGACACGCTGGTCGTCACCCAGTACCCCCGGAACAATTCCGGACTCCAATACCCTTCGTCCAATATATCGATCTTCACCTACGGACCATTCCCGAACTCCTCGTCCCGCCTGGGATCTCATCTGGGACTCCGAACAACCTTCAGTAACCACATACTATTTCCCATATCAACTCTAGCATCACCGAACCTTAAGTGTGTAGACCCTACGGGTTCGGGAACCATGCAGACATGACCGAGACATCTCTCCGGCCAATAATCAATAGCGGGATCTGGATACCCATATTGGCTCCCACATGTTCCACGATGATATCATCAAATGAACCACGATATCAGGGATTCAATCAATCCCGTATACAATTCCATTTGTCAATCGGTATGTTACTTGCCCGAGATTCGATCGTCGGTATCCCAATACCTCGTTCAATCTCGTTACCGGCAAGTCACTTTACTCGTTCTGTAACGCATGATCCCGTAGCTAACTCCTTAGTCACATTGAGCTCATTATTATGATGCATTACCGAGTGGGCCCAGAGATACCTCTCCGTCATACGGAGTGACAAATCCCAGTCTTGATTCGTGCCAACCCAACAGACACTTTCGGAGATACCTGTAGTGCACCTTTATAGCCACCCAGTTACGTTGTGACGTTTGGTACACCCAAAGCATTCCTGCGGTATCCGGGAGTTGCACAATCTCCTGGTCTAAGGAAATGATACTTGACATTAGAAAAGCTCTTAGAAAATGAACTACACGATCTTGTGCTATGCTTAGGATTGGGTCTTTTCCATCACATCATTCTCCTAATGATGTGATCCCATTATCAATGACATCCAATGTCCATGGTCAGGAAACCATAACCATCTATTGATCAACGAGCTAGTCAACTGGAGGCTTACTAGGGACATGTTGTGGTCTATGTATTCACACATGTATTACGATTTCCAGTTAATACAATTATAGCATGAACAATAGACAATTATCATGAATAAGGAAATACAATAATAACCATTTTATTATTGCCTCTAGGGCATATTTCCAACAGTCTCGCACTTGCACTAGAGTCAATAATCTAGTTCACATTACTATGTGATTGTAATGAATCCAATACCCATGGGGTTTGTTCATATCTATCTTGTGAGAGAGGTTTATTAGTCAATGGGTCTGAACCTTTCAGATCCATGTGTGCTTTACAAATCTCTATGTCATCTTGTAGATGTAGCTACCACGCGCTACTTGGAGCTATTCCAAATAACTGCTCTACTATACGAATCCGGTTTAACTCTCAGAGTCATCCAGATTAGTGTCAAAGTTTGCATCGACGTAACCCTTTACGATAGACTCTTTTACCACCTCCATAATCGAGAAAATTCCTTAGTCCACTAGTTACTAAGGATAAGTTCGACCGCTGTCATGTGATCCATTCCTGGATCACTCTTGTACCTCTTGACTGACTCATGGCAAGGCACACTTCAGGTGCGGTACACAACATAGCATACTGTAGTGTCTACGTCTAAAGCATAGGGGACGACCTTCGTCCTTTCTCTCTCTTCTGCCGTGGTCAGGTCTTGAGTCTTACTCAATACTCACACCTTGTAACACAACCAAGAACTCCTTCTTTGCTGATCTATTTTGAATTCCTTCAAAATCTTGTCACAGTATGTATTCATTTGAAAGTACTATTAAGCGTTTTTATCTATCCTTATAGATCTTAACGCTCAATGTTCAAGTAGCTTAATCCAGGTTTTCCATTGAAAAACACTTTTCAAATAACCCTGTATGCTTTCCAGAAATTCTACATCATTTTTGATCAACAATATGTTAACAACATATACTCATCAAAAATTCTATAGTGCTCCCACTCACTTCTTTGGAAATACAAGTTTCTCATAAACTTTGTATAAACCCAAAATCTTTGATCATCTCATCAAAGCATACATTCCAACTCCAAGATGCTTAATCCAGTCCTTAGAAGGATTGCTGGAGCTTTGCATACTTGTTAGCATCTTTCAGGATTGACAAAACCTTCTGGTTGTATCACATACAACCTTTCCTCAAGAAAATCGTCGAGGAAACAATGTTTTGACATCCTATCTGCAAGATTTCATAAATAATGCAGTAACAGCTAACATAATTCCAACAGACTCTTAGCATCGCTACGAGTGAGAAAGTCTCATCGTAGTCAACTCCTTGAACTTGTCGGGAAACATCTTAACGACAAGTCTAGCTTTCTTAATGGTGACACTTACCATCATTGTCCATCTTCCTTTTAAAATCAATCTGCACCCAACAGCCTTGCGACCATCAAGTAGTTCTTCCAAAGAATATACTTTGTTTTATACATTGATCCTCTCTCGGATTTTATGGCCTCGAGCCATTCGTCGGAATCCGGGCCCACCATCGCTTCTCCATAGCTCGTAGGTTCATTGTTGTCTAGCAACATGACTTCCAAGACAAGATTACATACCTCTCTGAAGTAGTATGCATCCTTGTCGACCTATGAGGTTTCGTAGTTACTTGATCTGAAGTTTCATGATCACTATGATAAGCTTCCACTTCAATTGGTGTAGGTGCCACAGGAACAACTTCCTGTGCCCTGCTACAAACTAGTAAAAGTGACGGTTCAATAACCTCATCAAGTCTCCATCATCCTCCCACTCAATTCTTTCGAGAGAAACTTTTCCTCGAGAAAGGACCCGTTGATAGAAACAATCTCTTTTGCTTCCGAATCTGAAATAAGACATATACCCAACTGTTTTGGGTATTCTATGAAGATGCATTTATCCGCTTTGGGTTCGAGCTTATCAGCCTGAAACTTTTTCACATAAGCGTCGCAACCCCAAACTTTTAAGAAACGACAGCTTAGGTTTTTCTAAACCATAGTTCATACGGTGTCGTCTCAACGGAATTGCATGGTGCCCTATTTAAAGTGAATGTGGTTGTCTCTAATGCCTAACCCATAAACGATAGTGGTAATTCGATAAGAGACATCATGGTATGCACCATATCCAATAGGGGGTCGTTATGATGTTCGGACACACCATCACACTATGGTGTTCCAGGCGGTATTAGTTGTGAAACAATTTCCACAATGTGTTAATTGTGTGCCAAACTCGTAACTCAGATATTCATCTCTATGATCATATCATAGACATTTTATCCTCTTGTCACGACGATCTTCAACTTCACTCTGAAATTACTTAAACCTTTCAATAATATAGACTTGTGTTTCATCAAGTAAATATACTCAGCATCCACTCAAATCATCTGTGAAGTAAGAACATAACAATATCCATTGCGTGCCTCAGCACTCATTGCACTGCACACATCAAAATGTATTACTTCCAACAAGTTGCTTTCTTGTTCCATCTTACTGAAAACGAGGTCTTTCAGTCATCTTGCCCATGTGGTATGATTTACATGTCTCAAGTGATTCGAAATCAAGTGATTCCAAACGATCCATCTGTATGGAGTTTCTTCATGCATATCTACCAATAGACATGGTTCGCATGTCTCAATCTTTTCAAAAACGAGTGAATCCAAAGATCCATCAACATGGAGCTTCTTCATGCGTTTTATACCAACATGACTCAAATGGCAGTGCCACAAGTATGTGGTACTATCATTAATATCTTATATCTTTTGGCATGAACATGTGTATCACTATTATCGAGATTCAATAAACCATTCATTTTAGGTGCAAGACCATTGAAGGTATTATTCAAATAAACAGAGTAACCATTATTCTCCTTAAATGAATAACCGTATGGCGATAAACATAATCCAATCATGTCTATGCTCAATGCAACCACCAAATAACAATTATTTCGGTTTAACACCAATCCCGATGGTAGAGGGAGCGTGCGATGTTTGATCACATCAACTTTGGAAACACTTCCAACACATATCGTCATCTCACCTTTAGCTAGTCTCCGCAGCCTTTTATTTCGAGTTATTAACACTTAGCAACCAAACCGGTATTTATTACCCTGGTGCTACTAGGAGTACTAGTAAAGTACACAATAATATAACGTATATTCAAAATACTTCTGTTAACCTTGCCAGCCTTCTCATCTACCAAGTATCTAGGGTAGTTCTGCTTCAGTGACCGTTCCCCTCATTACAGAAGCACTTAGTCTCGGGTTTGGGTTCAACCTTGGGTTTCTTCACTAGAGCAGCAACTGATTTGCCGTTTCATGAAGTATCCCTTCTTTCCCTTGCTCTTCTTGAAACTAGTGGTTTAACCATCAACAATTGATGCTCCTACTTGATTTCTACTTTCACGTTGTCAAACATCGCAAGTTGCTCAAGAATCATCATGTCTATACCTGATATGTTATTGTTCATCATGAAGCTCTAATAGCTTGGTGGCAGTGACTATGGAGAACCATCACTATCTCATCTGGAAGATTAACTCCCACTCGATTCAAGCGATTGTAGTACTCAGACAATCTGAGAACATGCTGAATGATTGAGCTTTTCTCCCTTAGTTTGCGGGCTTAAGAAACTTGTTAGAGGTCTCATACCTCTTGACGTGGGCACTAGTCTGAAATCCCAATTTCAGTCTTTGGAACATCTCATATGTTCTGCGACGTTTGAAAAACGTCTTTGGTGCTGCAATTCTAAACCGTTAGCATTACGCACTGAACTATCACGTAGTCATCAAAACGAGTATGTCAGATGTTTCCCAACATCTATAGATGACGCTCGAGGTTCAGCACACTGAGCGGTGCATTAAGGACATAATCCTTCTGTGCAGCAATGCCCAGTCCGCATAATTGCTACTGTCAACTCTCAACTAAATTTTCTCTAGGAACATATCTAAAATAGTAGAAACAAAGTGTGAGCTACGACATAATTTGCAAAGAACTTTTAACTATGTTCATGATAATTAAGTTCATCTAATCAAATTATTCAATGAACTTCCACTTAGATAGGCATCCCTCTAGTCATCTAGGTGATACATGATCCGAGTCAACTAGGCTGTGTCCGATCATCATGTGAGACGGACTAGTCATCATTGGTGAACATCTTCATGTTGATCGTATCTTCTATACGACTCATGTTCGACTTTTCGGTCTTCCGTGTTCCGAGGCCATGTCTGTATATGCTAGGCTAGTCAAGTCAACCTAAGTGTTTTGCATGTGTAAATCTGGCTTACACCCATTGTATTCAAACGTTAGAATCTATCACACCCGATCATCACGTGGTGCTTCGAAATAACGAACCTTCGCAACGGTGCATAGTTAGGGGGGAACACTTTCTTGAAATTTTAGTGAGGGATCATCTTATTTATGCTACCGTCGTTCTAAGAAAATAAGACGTAAACATGACAAACATCACATGCAAATCATAAAGTGACATGATATGGCCAATATCATCTTGCGCCTTTGATCTCCATCTTCGAGGCGCCACATGAACACCATCGTCACCGGCATGACACCATGATCTCCATCATCGTGTCTTCATGAAGTTGCCTCGCCAACTGTTACTTCTACTACTATGGATAACGGTTAGCAATAAAGTAATGTAATTACATGGCATTTTCATTGACACGCAGGTCAGAAATAAATTAAGACAACTCCTATGGCTACTGCCGGTTGTCATACTCGTCGACATGCAAGTCGTGATTCCTATTACAACAACATGATCAATCTCATACATCACATATATCATTCATCACATCCTTTTGGCCATATCACATCACATAGCATACCCTGCAAAAACAAGTTAGACATCCTCTAATTGTTGTTGCATGTTTTACGTGGGTTCTATGGGTTTCTAGCAAGAACGTTTCTTACGTACGAAAAAGCCACAATGGTGATATGCCAATTGTTATTTACACTTCATAAGGACCCTCTTCATCGAATCCGATCCGACTAAAGTGGGAGAGACAGACACCCGCTAGCCACCTTATGCATCAAGTGCATGTCAGTCGGTGGAACCCGTCTCATGTAAGAGTACATGTAAGGTCGGTCTGAGCCGCTTCATCCCACAATGCCGCCGAATCAAGATAAGACTAGTAATGGTTAGAAAATTGAAAAAATCATCGCCCACAACTACTTTGTGTTCTACTCGTGCATAGAATCTACAAATAGACCTAGCTCGTGATGCCACTGTTGGTGAACGTAGCAATAATTCAAAAAAATTCCTACATGTCACCAAGATCAATCTAGGAGATACTAGTAACGAGAGAGAGGGAGTGCATCTTCATACCCTTGAAGATCGCTAAGCGGAAGCGTTACAAGAATGTGGTTGGTGGAGTCGTACACGCAGCGATTCAGATCATGGTCGATTCTAATCTAAGCGCCGAACAACGGTGCCCCCATGTTCAACACACATACAGCCCGGGGACGTCTCCTCCTTCTTGATCCAGCAAGGGGAGAGGAGAAGTTGAGGGAGAACTCCGACAGCACGACGACGTGGTGGTGATGGAGCTCGTGGTTCTCCGGCAGGGCTTCGCCAAGCGCTACGGAGGAGGAGGAGGTGTAGGAGAACGGAAGGGGCTGCGCCAGGGGATGTTTCTAGATATTCTGGCAGCCCTCCCACCCCCACTATTTATAGGAGAAGGGGAGAGGGGGGCGGCCTCTTCAGATCCCATCTAGGGGAGGGGCGGCGGCCAGGGAGGGAACCCTAGATGGGTTTTGGGCACCCCCACCCGTAGGAGACTTGCCCCCCAAGCCAGGAGGGGAGGTTGCCCTAGGGGAGGCGCCCCCACCTCTCCTAGTTATGTGAGATGGGGTGGGAGGGGCACACAGCCCCTTAGTAGGCTGGTGTGCCCCTTCCCCTTGGCCCATAAGGCCCCCCAACACTTGCTGGGGCCTCCAAAACCACTTTCGGACACGCTGGTCGTCACCCGGTACCCCCGAAACAATTCCGGACTCCAATACCCTTCGTCCAATATATCGATCTTCACCTCCGGACCATTCCGGAACTCCTCGTCACATCAGGGATCTCATCCGGGACTCCAAACAACCTTCGGTAACCACATACTATTTCCCATAACAACTCTAGCGTCACCGAACCTGAAAGTGTGTAGACCCTACGGGTTCGGGAACCATGGAGACATGACCGAGACATCTCTCCGGGCAATAATGAATAGCGGGATATGGATACCCATATTGGCTCCCACATGTTCCATGATGATCTCATCGGATGAACCACGATGTCGGGGATTCAATCAATCCGTATACAATTCTCTTTGTCAATCGGTATGTTACTTGCCCGAGATTCGATCGTCGGTATCTCAGTACCTCGTTCAATCTCGTTAACGGCAAGTCACTTTACTCGTTCCATAACGCATGATGCTGTGGCTAAATCCTTAGTCACATTGAGCTCATTATGATGATGCATTACCGAGTGGGACCAGAGATACCTCTCCGTCATATGGAGTGACAAATCCCAGTCTTGATTCGTGCCAACCCAACAGACACTTTCGGAGATACCTGTAGTGCACCTTTATAGACACCCAGTTACATTGTGACATTTGGTACACCCAAAGCATTCCTACGGTATCTGGGAGTTGCACAATCTCATGGTCTAAGGAAATGATACTTGACATTAGAAAAGCTCTTAGCAAACGAACTACACGATCTTGTGCTATGCTTAGGATTGGCTCTTGTCCATCACATCATTCTCCTAATGATGTGATCCTGTTATCAATGACATCCAATGTCCATGGTCAGGAAACCATAACCATCTATTGATCAACGAGCTAGTCAACTAAGGCTTACTAGGGACATGTTGTGGTCTATGTATTCACACATGTATTACGGTTTCCAGTTAATACAATTATAGCATGAACACTAGACAATTATCATGAACAAGGAAATACAATAATAACCATTTTATTATTGCCTCTAGGGCATATTTCCTACATTGACCTCGTCCGCCTAACTCTCTTTGCACAGTGCATAGACCCCTCTCGCGCGTCCGAAACTTCCTCGAACCCAACCCGGGCAGTCGTCACGGATGGGTCCGGATCATCCCCTAACATCTATAAAACATCTCCGTTTTTCTTTTTGGTCTCCCTAGCCTATTTTTCCCGACCGTCTGATTTCGATCAGAGGGACTCGATAGCCCCTAACCTAATCCCCTACCTATATATGAGCATAACCCTAATCCTAGGATGTCCCCTCTGTCCATTAGGCCCACCGCTGCAAGCCCACCTGGTCTCCTCCTCGGCTTCCTCACCGAGCCAACCACCATCCATCCCGATCCACCTCCCTCCAACCCATGCCTCTGACCACCTCCCATGATTTCTGCGCCACCAAAAATCCCCAGTAGCCACAGCCCTCATCCTCGTTAGCCCCATCGCCGCCGGCGACCTCAACCACCACGGCATCACCCTCATCCATCAGGTCAAGACCCCTCCGCGCCCTCTCCTACCCTTCCTCCTTTCCCGTTCTTGTCTCTCTCTCATATGGAGCTCTCTGTCTCCCAGAAACCACCCACGACCTCGAGCTGCCATGGATGGGCGCCACCAAGTCCAACCACAAACGCCAGGAACTACTCCGCCATGACCTCCTCCGGCCTCGTCTGCCCCATCCCCATCGAAGGCCCGCCGTTGTCGCTCTGGTCCTGCGTGACCAGCGCTACAAGTTCCTCTGCCTCACGCTCGTCCTTGTCTCCTCTTGACCCCAAGCCTGTCATCGCTCGCGCCTCCGTGACCCTCCGCCGCTCCTTGCCATTCCGGACGGATCCAGCTGCATCCGCACCATCCCCGTGCCTGTGCCGTCGTGCCTCATCATCGGCTGGACGCGAGTCCCAGCTCCGCCGGCCGGCCATTGGGTCTGCATCCTCTGCTTCGAGCGACAAAGGGTAACGGGCCATGCCCGCGTTGACCAGTCGCCTCGTTCGATCCACGTCAACCCGCGCCTGGGCCGTGTCTCTCGAAGGCCCAGCCTGCTCCTCCACGGACCCAGCAACCGCGTCCTCCCGCGGGCCGCCTTCCCAGCCGGGCCGAGGCCCATGGTTGAGCAGCCCCAAGCACCCTCCTTTTTTCCATTGTTGGGCCAGCTAGATATGTGTCACAGCCCTAGAATTTGCTTGTAGCTAATTACCCGAGTAAGCATCATACATCATGTCTAAATTCTGAAAGTTGAATTGAGGTTAGTTGAAACCCTCATAAATCACTTCAAAAATAATCAACATTAAAATCTTTTCAAAGAAGTCCAAGAAAATGTTCTTCTTAGTCTCTGAAAATATTGGCAAGAGGTAAAACTTAAAACAATATTTTTGGACTCTCAGAGATATTTATTTTGGGCCTTTGAATTAAATCAATAACTATTTGCATTGGATATATATTAATTAATTAATTAATATATGTCCAATAATTCTGATCTTTGGTGAAGGGCTTTGGAATAATCCAACTAGTCCCTACAAGAATTATCAGAAGCAACAAAAATGATTCAGTGTCTAAAACTAAATCAAAACAAATTACAGAAAATGCCAAACAGAAAGAACTAGAAAAGAGAGAGAGAGAGAGAGAGAGAGAGAGAGAGAGAAGAGCTCACCTGGTGCTCACCTGACACGGCCCAGCACGGCCCAGCCCACCAGAGCCAGGCGCCAGTCGTCTCCTTCCTTTGCCAGGAAGACGACGGCGTGGCACACGCACAGGAGGCGAAGCCACCTCCTGCTTCCACCTCCTGCTTCCTCCCCACTCCAATCGGACGCGCTTGGAAACGCTCGAGCCCCCTAGTCCTTCCCCTCTCACGCAGCTCACTCTCCCCTCCTCTCCCTCGCTCTCTCCCGCGACGGCCGACGCAGCCATGGAAGCGCCGCCGTGAACCACCACGCTCCCCGACCCCTCTCGCCTTCCCGTGTTGCGTTGAAGCTCCGCCACTGTCGCCTACACCTTCTGCACCGAGCCAAGCGAGCCGGGAAGCCCTGCTTCGTTCTCGGCGTCGTCTTCTTCAACCTCGGCCACCGGAGATCGCCACCGTCGTTCGCCATCGTCCGCGCTTCCCCAAGGTCGCCGACCAGCTCTCTGGATCCGTCGTGAGCTCCTCTACCTAGCCCTCTACTTCCCGTGCTCGATTACGCCGCGTAGCCACCGCCCCCTTCGAGCCCGAGCGCTCCTCGCCGCCGTCCATGTCGCCGTCATGGCTACGGCCGTGCAAGCACGCGTTCGAGCACACCACCGCACTCAGTGCGTCCTCGGGAGCCTAACGCACGCACTCCCTCGACCTGCCATGAACCGTAGCCCTCTTTCCGTCTCCGCCCGAACTCCGGCGCCGACGCGAGCTCTGCTCCGGCGAGCTTCGGCCACCCTGCGCCCTGCTGCTGCCTCTGCTCGATGCGGCCGAGCGAGGGCTTCCCCCTGGTGTCCCTAGTGCGCCAAACGGTGACCCGCACAAGAAACCCGAGCAATTCCGGCGAAACCCCACCGCGTATTTGGTCGCCATCGGCCAAGCTCCAGCGAGCTGACATGGCGCTGACTTAATTAGTGCTAATGACCCTGCTAAAAACTCCCAAGAACCACTGCCATGTGGGCCCAGTGCCTGTTTAGTTTAACTTAATGTTCTGTTTAGATTAGTTACTAATCCAGCTGGTCCCACACGTCAGTTTGACTTGCTGACATGGCCTTTGACCGGCCCCACACGTCAGTGACTCATGCCAGTGGTATGTCACTGACCAGTAGGCCCCACAGGTCAGGTTTGACCTGGACCACTCCCGTTGACCTGCTGACGTCACAGTGACGCAGTGCTGAATCAATTAATGATTTTCTGGTTTTAAAAATAATCAGGATATTCCAGAAAATGCCCAAAACTTCCAAAATTCATAGAAATTAAACCGTAACTCCAAATGAAATAAATTATATATGAAAAATGATCAGAAAAATCCAATCTTTCCATCTGTACCAGTTTCATGCATGTTAGAACACTTTAACCTTACTGTTTAGGTGAAAAAAGTTATTGCACTAATATAACTTCAGAAAATGTGTTTGCATTTGAATCTTTGGTTCAAATGGACTCATTTCAATATGTTCTAGCTTGCATTAGCCCAATACACATTCATGTTGCCATGTCATAGCATGCATCATATTGTTGCATATCGTCATGTGTTAATTGTGTTCTTTCTCAGTTGCCGTTGTTTCTTCCCCCTCAGTAGACGTTGTTCCAGCAATGAATTCGATGACACCGATGAAGAGCTATACTATCTTCAGAAGTGCCAGGCAAGCAAAACCCCCTTGTTCGTTCCGATACAATCCCACTCTCTCGCTCCAGCTCTCTTTTACTGCATTAGGACAACAGCGATTCAACTGTTACATGCTGCGGTAGTTGAACCCCTTTCCTCCGCATGACCTGTCATTGCCACAGTAAATAGATGAAACCCACTAGCATGAGTAGGAGTTGTTTGAGCCCTGATGTGCCTATTCATTCATGCTTGTTGTCATGCCTGCTACTGCTTAGAGTTGAGTCGGGTCTGATTCATCGAGAATGAATTGGAATGTGGTGAACGTGTCCTACTGTGTGTGAGCTAAGTGTGTGCACACGATTTGGTAAAGGTAGCGGTGAGAGGCCATGTAGGAGTACATGGTGGGTTGTCTCATTGCAGCCGTCCTCACGAATTGAGTTCTGTGTTTGTGATCCATGAACAGTTACTACCACACATTGTGTTCCGGTAACTCGGCCCCTCTCAGCTTATTAATCAACTCGATCTCTGTCCAGGTGTTGCAACTAGTTTCTGGTGTTTGTAGGTAGTGTTAGTAGTCTACCAAGTGGCACCCGGTACAGGTGGGCTTGGGACAGACTAGGCACACTGGCACGGTGTACCAAGTGGCAGCCGGATGGTGGGCTTGGGAACCCTGCACACATCGTTTGGGGCCGTGAGCGACACCCCGGCTGGATCTCCTTGCGGATGGAACCCGAATAGGCGATAAACCTGGACTAGAGACTTGTTGGTTAGTCAGGTCGTGGCCGACTCCCTCGCCCGGTTTCCGCTTGAAGGTTGCCGAGGTACATGACGTGTACAGGGCGATAAGTGGCGAGAGCGTGTGTGAAGAAGTACACCCCTGCAGGGTTATCATTATCTATTCGAATAGCCGGATTCCTCGGATATGGAAACTTGGACCCCTTGCATAGTTCATAGACAAGCGAAAGTGGATACTTTAAAATGCGCAAGATAAGTGTGAGTGCTATGGATGGTGTTCTCGCAGGGAGACGGGAGCGGATCCATAGTGGTGTATTGCTATGGTGAATTTGTGGACTCGTGTGCGCCACCTCAAAGAGTTACTTGCAGTCGTAGTTCAGGATAGCCACCGAGTCAAAGCTGGCTTGCTGCAGTTAAACTCCACCACCCCTTTATTGATACCGATGCATATGTAGATAGTTCTGATGTAAGTCTTGCTGGGTACATTTGTACTCACGTTTGCCTATTTTATGTTTTGCAGAGAGACGTCAGTCTCGCTAGTAGTTCCGCGTGGACTTCGACGTTTAGCTTGTTACCTCAGCTACAATCTTGTGCCCTCGGCAGGATCTGGTAGATGGTCAGGCTTCTCAGCCTTTTTCATTTGTAGATGTCTATACTCAGACATGTTAAGATTCCGCATGTGCTTTGACTTGTATGCTCTGAATGTGGATTCATGAGACCCATGCTTGTAATATCTCGCTCCTCGGAGCCTAATGAATAAATACTTGAGTCGTAGAGTCTTGTTGTGATGCCATGTTGTATGTACTCATATCGGGCATATTGTGTGTATGATTGAAATGCTTGGTATGAGTGGGATCCGACAATCTAGTTGTTTATCCTTGGCAACCTATCATATGGGGAAATGTAGTCTAGTGCTTTCTGAGCGATAGTAGTCCGCTACAGCCCGGTTCACCGGAGTCCTGCTAGCCCATCACTACTGCTCGGAACACTCGACTAGCCCGCATGTGTTTCACTTTGTTCCTGTGTCTGTCCCTTCGGGGAAATGTCACGCGGTGACTTCCGGAGTCCTGCCTAGCCTGCTACAGCCCGGGTTATCGGAGTCCTGTTAGCCCAGTGCTACAGCCCGGATTCACGCGTTGATGACCGACATGCTCGATGCGATTGATGTATGCCTGTCCTCATGGGTTAGCGCCGCTTTGGTTTCACGACTAGCCATGTCGGCCCGGGTTCTCTATCATATGGATGCTAGCGACACTATCATATACGTGAGCCAAAAGGCGCAAACGGTCCCGGGCCAGGTAAGGTGGCACCCGTAGGAATACCGTGCGTGAGGCCGCAAAGTGATATGATGTGTTACATGCTAGATCGATGTGGCTTAGGATCGGGGTCCTGACAGCTTTGGTATCAGAGCCAGGCTGCCTGTAGGATTACCAAGCCATACTGGTCGAAGTCGTGTCTAGAAATGCTTTAGTTATATAAGGGAATTGATTGTGGAAGGGAACGTAAGGCTCTTTTTACTCCTTATACCTCATGCCCTCTGATCTGAGTCATCCTATCCCTTTCTACAGGGAATAAGAACTAGGACTTCTCATCTATCTATCAGGATGACGAGTTACTATGCTAGATACTTATAGGATTGATGGATTTAAGCCCCAGTTCAGTTTCTACCACCCCCGTGTGTTCATAGTTGGTCTCGAAACCTTGATTTTGTGCTTCTGAGTGGTTATGCCACCATTTTGCATGATGTCTTAAATCTTTCTGAGCGTTTACAGCCGTTATGTTGTCCGAGTCATCCCAGGTTTCTAGATAATCTGATGCATTTGCAAATCCTTTCTTTCCATTCCCGATGTCCTTTATGGTCAGAATAAGCACACTAACCGGTGCGTTGAGGTAATTTATTGCCTCGACATATATGTTGGAGCTATTATTATGACCCTAGGTGTTTTAGGGAGTCACCTAGTAATCTAGCAATGCTTTGTGTTCCTGGTGTGATGATTCTGGCCACCATTCTCGAAAGCATTCCGTGATGCCAATTAGTAGTAGGTATTCTACTCCTGGGTTTTTGAACCCGAGATTCACCCTACCTCATGTTGTTAGTATTTGCTAGTTCCCTTAAGATACTAGTAACCTTTGCAATAGTCCTCGAGGTCCATGGTATATCATTCTTCCAAATACCATGAACCATTCATGGCAGAAGTTCCTCGTTGAACTGAAAGATCACAACTAGAGTGCTCCTGATGAGTTCTTGATTCTATGTTGTGACTCTGCCAGTTCTACCTTTCTGCATGGGTTATCCGGAAGAAATATGTTGAGCTTTGCTCAACATACTAATCTATGCATCCACAACTCAGAAAGTTATATGTTCCTTTGAGTTGTCCCTCTTTAGTTATTTTCTGGCCCTCGTCTGTCAATTGATAGTCAAGAGTATGTGTGCATTCGTTCATCGATACCTATTACTCTTGTGGTCTGTCAAGCCATTCTATTCCAGAATGACTAGGAGAAACAAACTCCAATACCTCATCCATATCTAGGATTGGGTCAAAGCAATTGTATTCCGCAGATCAAATTGCCAATCCAGCCTTTGATCTGTTGTACCCTCGAGTATTACCATATTTTTGTCAAGAATATCATAGGAATTGCACCATCTCTTATGAATTCTTGATGTAGTGATACTTCTCACCATCATCATTCATTCCTCGGTCCCCGTGTTGTTTTAACCGGAATGCTGACAAGTGAATTGTGATGTGTGAAATCAATACTCTAAGCAACTCGTTGCTTGGTAGTAAATGGACAATATTCTCATTCTTAGCGTGTTGGTTATTAAATCATCATTCTAAGATTGATCGTGCTACCCAGTCCTTATTTCCAGTGCACCTTTCGATCAATGAGTTAGGATAGTGTCAATCCTTGCTTATTTGATCATATCGTCTTGCTCTGAAAAGCAAGATTGTTCTCGAGCTTAATAACATATCGGTGGTTCGTGATTTTCCGAATATCTTCTCGGAAGTATTACCAGGTTGTCACCTGACCGCTATGTTGAGTTCGTGATCAAGTTGGTTTTCCTCTAAACCAGCCATTCTCCAAGAATCTGTGTTGGATACCCCTGAGCTAGTTGGTTAAGCTAAACAACAACTTGGAGAATTGGAAGATGAAATCTTGTCCGACTTAGTTCATCACTAAGGGATATCCTTGTGTGTGTGTGTGTGTTGAAGAAAGATGATATCTCCATCGATTGGTCCTCGTGATCAGTTGTTGGATCTATTGCCTTGTCAAAGTTTTGATTTGAGTATGGGCTATCGTCAAGTCAAATCAGAACTAAAGATGTTCATAATGTTTTCTTACTCGTGGTTGATCCCTCGAGCATACACCATTACATCTTTTGGTCTGACCAATACTATCACATTGTTCACATAATGGTGGAAGTCCAGTGATATGGAAATTTCGATGAGTTGCTGTTGAGCCCATTAGCAGCATTTTGTCTTCCCCCATGACTCATGTTGAACATCAACTTAGTGTTGGAAACTTGTTTAAGCATTTCTTTGTGTTTCATCATGAGGCATATGTTTGGATGAAAGTAGTGACTTCCTCTAAGTTCACGTGCAATCGATGCAAGTTGTCGCCGTGAATTCGAGAAAGCTTGTATTTGCTTCATCTGGAATCATCCCAAGTCAGCCATCCACGTGCAAAGTATTCTGTGGTATGTTAGACTGATCATCTTCGTTACATATGAATTCCTAGCACCCAAGCCACTGATTGACTTGTTCAAGGAAAAGGAGTCTAGCGCGCGTAAAGACTTCAATATCCTTGATGATGGTTCCCCACCCGAACTCGGTAGTATTTTTATTATAAGACTACTATATGGTCATGCTTGTCTGGGACAGCGTGTTCACATGTTGTAGCAAAGCTGCTCATGTTTTGGAGCTTGCTCTCATAGTTCATTTCCTGAGAACCTTGCAGCGTCATCTCGTCGATTTGTGTTGCAATCCTTCCTTTCAGACATGATGAGTCTGGAATGTCCTGACACCAACCAGATCTGAATCTCAGGTAGATATGATGGTTGGAACATTCCCGACATTTGCATTTTGTTCCCAGCTTGCACCGCCTTGTGCCAATCTTCCTTGGACTGCCCATCTCAGCAATTGTTGTTCAGGATCATCCTCAGAAGTGGTCCTACCATGGGTCCCATCCATTTTCGATGATAAAAAAATCATCCATTGCTTTGTCTTCAACAAGGTAGTCCACATCATCCATCCTAGTCCGAGTATGTCATTCCTTCGAACACCTTCCAATGATCGGTTGTGATTTTCCCTAGGCTGGTGAGAAGAGTTCCAATGATCTATGGATCAAAAGTAATTCTTTTTGCCACTTAAGGGAATAGTTCTTCAAGTCACCTTTTCCAAAGTGCCCTGTTACGGGATCATGGCAACTATTTCCTCGCCACCTTGACACCATCCACCATCTATTTAGGCGTGGAATTGTTGCCCACCAAATCAAACCCTATCGTTGTTCTTCCATCCCTCTCGATGTGTTTTGTGTCTCAACTCGAGATGTTTCAACATCTCATTCCGCGAGTTGATATTGTTTAGCTCGATATTCGAGAAGATCAATCCTAGTTGAGTTTCTTTGCGTCGTCATCGCGTGGATGAAGATCTCAAAAGCGAGGATGTCAAGATCGACATGATGCAATGAATCAAAATCTTCGAGAAGGGCAATCGGATCATGAAGATTCTTTATTGGTGTTCCCTCTGTCTTCTTACCTCACGTCTTGAATCTCGGGACGAGATTCTTGTTTAGTGGGGGTGAGTTGTCACAGCCCTAGAATTTGCTTGTAGCTAATTACCTGAGTAAGCATCATACATCATGTCTAAATTCTGAAAGTTGAATTGAGGTTAGTTGAAACCCTCATAAATCACTTCAAAAATAATCAACATTAAAATATTTTCAAAGAAGTCCAAGAAAATGTTCCTCTTGGTCTTTGAAAATATTGGCAAGAGGTAAAACTTAAAACAATATTTTTGGAATCTCAGAGATATTTATTTTGGGCCTTTGAATTAAATCAATAACTATTTGCATTGGATATATATTTTTTAGTTAATTAATATATGTCCAATAATTCTAATCTTTGGTGAAGGGCTTTGGAATAATCCAACTAGTCCCTACAAGAATTATCAGAAGCAACAAAAATGATTTAGTGTCTAAAACTAAATCAAAACAAGTTACAAAAAAAGCCAAATAGAAAGAATTAGAAAAGAGAGAGAGGGAGAGAGAGAGAGAGACAGAGAGAGAAGAGCTCACCTGGCGCTCACCTGACATGGCCCAGCACGGCCTAGCCCACTAGAGCCAGGCGCCAGTCGTCTTCTTCCTTTGCCAGGAGGACGACGGCGTGGCGCACGCACAGGAGGCGAAGCCACCTCCTGCTTCCACCTCCTGCTTCCTCCCCACTCAGATCGGACGCGCTGGGAAATGCCCGAGCCCCCTGGTCCTTCTCCTCTCACGCAGCTCACTCTCCCCTCCTCTCCCTCGCTCTCTCCCGCGACAGCCGACGCGGCCATGGAAGCGCCGCTGTGAACCACCACGCTCCCCGACCCCTCTCACCTTCCCGTGTTGCGTGGAAGCTCCGCCACTGTCGCCTACGCCTTCTGCACCGAGCCAAGAGAGCCGGGAAGCCCTGCTTCGTCCTCGGCGTCGTCTTCTTCAACCTTGGCCACCGGAGATCGCCACCGTCGTTCGCCACCGTCCGCGCTTCCCCAAGGTCGCCGACCAGCTCTCTGGATCCGTCGTGAGCTCCTCTACCTAGCCCTCTACTTCCCGTGCTCGATTACACCATGTAGCCACCGCCCCCTTCGAGCTCGAGCGCTCCTCGCTGCCGGCCATGTCGCCGTCATGGCTACGGCCGTGCAAACACGCGTTCAAGCGCACCACCGCACTCAGTGCGTCCTCAGGAGCCTAACGCACGCACTCCCTCGCCCTGCCATGAACCGTAGCCCTCTTTCCCTCTCCGCCCGAACTCCGGCGCCGCCGCGAGCTCTGCTCCGGCAAGCTTCGGCCACCCTGCGCCCTGCTGCTGCCTCTGCTCGATGCGGCCGAGTGAGGGCTTCCTCCTGGTGTCCCCAGTGCGCCAAACGGTGACCCGCACAAGAAACCCGAGCAATTCCGGCGAATCCCCGCCGCGTATTTGGTCGCCGCCGGCCAAGCTCCGGCAAGCTGACGTGGCGCTGACTTAATTAGTGCTAATGACCCGGCTAAAAACTCCCAAGAGCCACTGCCATGTGGGCCCAGTGCCTGTTTAGTTTAACTTAATGTTCTGTTTAGATTAGTTTCTAATCCAGCTGGTCCCACACGTCAGTTTGACTTGCTGACATGGCCTTTGACCGGCCCCACACGTCAGTGACTCATGCCAGTGGTATGTCACTGACCAGTAGGCCCCACAGGTCAGGTTTGACCTGGACCACCCCCGTTGACCTGCTGACGTCACAGTGACGCAGTGCTGACACAATTAATGATTTTCTGGTTTTAAAAATAATCAGGAAATTCCAGAAAATGCCCAAAACTTCCAAAATTCATAGAAATTAAACCGTAACTCCAAATGAAATAAATTATATATGAAAAATGATCAGAAAAATCCAATCTTTCCATCTGTACTAGTTTCATGCATGTTAGAACACTTTAACCTTGATGTTTAGGTGAAACAAGTTATTGCACTAATATTACTTCATAAAATTGGTTTGCATTTGAATCTTTGGTTCAAATGGACTCATTTCAATATGTTCTAGCTTGCATTAGCCCAATACACATTCATGTTGCCATGTCATAGCATGCATCATATTGTTGCATATCGTCATGTGTTAATTGTGTTCTTTCTCAGTTGCCGTTGTTTCTTCCCCCTCAGTAGACGTTGTTCCAGCGATGAATTCGATGACACCGATGAAGAGCTATACTATCTTCAGAAGTGCCAGGCAAGCAAAACCCCCTTGTTCATTCCGATACAATCCCACTCTCTCGCTCCTGCTCTCTTTTACTGCATTAGGATAACAGCAATTCAACATTTACATGCTGCGATAGTTGAACCCCTTTCCTCCGCATGACCTGTCATTCCCACAGTAAATAGATGAAACCCACTAGCATGAGTAGGAGTTGTTTGAGCCCTGATGTGCCTATTCATTCGTGCTTGTTGTCATGCCTGCTACTGCTTAGAGTTGAGTCGGGTCTGATTCATCGGGAATGAATTGGAATGTGGTGAACATGTCCTACTGTGTGTGAGCTAAGTGTGTGCACACGATTTGGTAAAGGTAGCGGTGAGAGGCCATGTAGGAGTACATGGTGGGTTGTCTCATTGCAGCCGTCCTCACGAACTGAGTTCTGTGTTTGTGATCCATGAACAGTTACTACCACACATTGGGTTCCGGTAACTCGGCCCCTCTCAGCTTATTAATCAACTCGATCTCTGTCCAGGTGTTGCAACTAGTTTCTGGTGTTTGTAGGTAGTGTTAGTAGTCTACCAAGTGGCACCCGGTACAGCTGGGCTTGGGACAGACTAGGCACACTGGCACGGTGTACCAAGTGGCAGCCGGATGGTGGGCTTGGGAACCCTGCACACATCGTTTGGGGCCGTGAGCGACACCCCGGCTGGATCTCCTTGCGGATGGAACCCGAATAGGCGATAAACCTGGACTAGAGACTTGTTGGTTAGTCAGGTCGTGGCCGACTCCCTCGCCCGGTTTCCGCTTGAAGGTTGCCGAGGTACATGACGTGTACAGGGCGATAAGTGGCGAGAGCGTGTGTGAAGAAGTACACCCCTGCAGGGTTATCATTATCTATTCGAATAGCCGGATTCCTCGGATATGGAAACTTGGACCCCTTGCATAGCTCATAGACAAGCGAAAGTGGATACTTTAAAATGCGCAAGATAAGTGTGAGTGCTATGGATGGTGTTCTCGCAGGGAGACGGGAGCGGATCCATAGTGGTGTATTGGTATGGTGAATTTGTGGACTCGTGTGCGCCACCTCAAAGAGTTACTTGCAGTCGTAGTTCAGGATAGCCACCGAGTCAAAGCTGGCTTCTGCAGTTAAACTCCACCACCCCTTTATTGATACCGATGCATATGTAGATAGTTCTGATGTAAGTCTTGCTGGGTACATTTGTACTCACATTTGCCTATTTTATCTTTTGCAGAGAGACGTCAGTCTCGCTAGTAGTTCCGCGTGGACTTCGACGTTTAGCTTGTTACCTCAGCTACGATCTTGTGCCCTCGGCAGGATCTGGTAGATAGTCAGGTTTCTCAGCCTTTTTCATTTGTAGATGTCTGTACTCAGACATGTTAAGATTCCGCATGTGCTTTGACTTGTATGCTCTGAATGTGGCTTCATGAGACCCATGCTTGTAATATCTCGCTCCTCGGAGCCTAATGAATAAATACTTGAGTCGTAGAGTCTTGTTGTGATGCCATGTTGTATGTACTCATATCGGGCATATTGTGTGTATGATTGAAATGCTTGGTATGAGTGGGATCCGACAATCTAGTTGTTTATCCTTGGCAGCCTATCATATAGGGAAATGTAGTCTAGTGCTTTCTGAGCGATAGTAGTCCACTACAGCCCAGTTCACCGGAGTCCTGCTAGCCCAGCACTACTTCTCGGAAGCTAGCCCAGCACTACTGCTCGGAACACTTGACTAGCCGGCATGTGTTTCACTTCGTTCCTGTGTCTGTCCCTTCGGGGAAATGTCACGCGGTGACTTCCGGAGTCCTGCCTAGCCTGCTACAGCCCGGGTTACCGGAGTCCTCTTAGCCCAGTGCTACAGCCCGGATTCACACGTTGATGACCGACATGCTCGATGTGATTCATGTATGCCTGTCCTCATGGGTTAGCGCCGCTTTGGGTTCACGACTAGCCATGTCGGCCCGGGTTCTCTATCATATGGATGCTAGCGACACTATCATATACGTGAGCCAAAAGGCGCAAACGGTCCCGGGCCAGGTAAGGTGGCACCCGTGGGAATACCGTGCGTGAGGCCGCAAAGTGATATGATGTGTTACATGCTAGATCGATGTGGCTTAGGATCGGGGTCCTGACAGCTTTGGTATCAGAGCCAGGCTGCCTGTAGGATTACCAAGCCATACTGGTTGAAGTCGTGTCTAGAAATGCTTTAGTTATATAAGGGAATTGATTGTGGAAGGGAACGTAAGGCTCTTTTTACTACTTATACCTCATGCCCTCTGATCTGAGTCATCCTATCCCTTTCTACAGGGAATAAGAACTAGGACTTCTCATCTATCTATCAGGATGACGAGTTACTATGCTAGAGACTTATAGGATTGATGGATTTAAGCCCCAGTTCAGTTTCTACCACCCCCGTGTGTTCATAGTTGGTCTCGAAACCTTGATTTTGTGCTTCTGAGTGGTTATGCCACCATTTTGCATGATGTCTTAAATCTTTCTGAGCATTTACAGCCGTTATGCTGTCCGAGTCATCCCAGGTTTCTAGATAATCTGATGCATTTGCAAATCCTTTCTTTCCATTCCCGATGTCCTCTATGGTCAGAATAAGCACACTAACCGGTGCGTTGAGGTAATTTATTGCCTCGACATATATGTTGGAGCTATTATTATGACCCTAGGTGTTTTAGGGAGTCACCTAGTAATCTAGCAATGCTTTGTGTTCCTGGTGTGATGATTCTGGCCACCATTCTCGAAAGCATTCCGTGATGCCAATTAGTAGTAGGTATTCTACTCCTGGGTTTTTGAACCCGAGATTCACCCTACCTCATGTTGTTAGTATTTGCTAGTTCCCTTAAGATACTAGTAACCTTTGCGATAGTCCTCGAGGTCCATGGTATATCATTCTTCCAAATACCATGAACCATTCATGGCAGAAGTTCCTCGTTGAACTGAAAGATCACAACCAGAGTGCTCCTGATGAGTTCTTGATTCTATGTTGTGACTCTGCCAGTTCTACCTTTCTGCATGGGTTATCCGGAAGAAATATGTTGAGCTTTGTTCAACATACTAATGTATGCATCCACAACTCAGAAAGTTATATGTTCCTTTGAGTTGTCCCTCTTTAGTTATTTTCTGGCCCTCGTCTGTCAATTGATAGTCAAGAGTATGTGTGCATTCGTTCATCGATACCTATTACTCTTGTGGTCCGTCAAGCCATTCTATTCCAGAATGACTAGGAGAAACAAACTCCAATACCTCATCCATATCTAGGATTGGGTCAAAGCAATTGTATTCCGCATATCAAATTGCCAATCCAGCCTTTGATCTGTTGTACCCTCGAGTATTACCATATTTTTGTCAAGAATATCATAGGAATTGCACCATCTCTTATGAATTCTTGATGTAGTGATACTTCTCACCATCATCATTCATTCCTCGGTCCCCGTGTTGTTTTAACCGGAATGCCGACAAGTGAATTATGATGTGTGAAATCAATACTCTAAGCAACTCGTTGCTTGGTAGGAAATGGACAATATTCTCATTCTTAGCATGTTGGTTATTAAATCATCATCCTAAGATTGATCGTGCTACCCAGTCCTTATTTCCGGTGCACCTTTCGATCAATGAGTTAGGATAGTGTCAATCCTTGATTATTTGATCATATCGTCTTGCTCTGAAAAGCACGATTGTTCTCGAGCTTAATAACATATCGGTGGTTCGTGATTTTCCGAATATCTTCTCGGAAGTATTACCAGGTTGTCACCTGACCGCTATGTTGAGTTCGTGATCAAGTTGGTTTTCCTCTAAACCATCCATTCTCCAAGAATCTGTGTTGGATACCCCTGAGCTAGTTGGTTAAGCTAAACAACAACTTGGAGAATTGGAAGATGAAAGCTTGTCTGACTTAGTTCATCACTAAGGGATATCCTTGTGTGTGTGTGTGTGTGTTGAAGAAAGATGATATCTCCATCGATTGGTCCTCGTGATCAGTTGTTGGATCTATTGCCTTGTCAAAGTTTTGATTTGAGTATGGGCTATCGTCAAGTCAAATCAGAACTAAAGATGTTCATAATGTTGTCTTACTCGTGGTTGATCCCTCGAGCATACACCATTACATCTTTTGGTCTGACCAATACTATCACATTGTTCACATAATGGTGGAAGTCCAGTGATATGGAAATTTCGATGAGTTGCTGTTGAGCCCATTAGCAGCATTTTGTCTTCCCCCATGACTCATGTTGAACATCAACTTAGTGTTGGAAACTTGTTTAAGCATTTCTTCGTGTTTCGTCATGAGGCATATGTTTGGATGAAAGTAGTGACTTCCTCTAAGTTCACGTGCAATCGATGCAAGTTGTCACCGTGAATTTGAGAAAGCTTGTTTTTGCTTCCTCTGGAATCATCCCAAGTCAGCCATCCACGTGCAAAGTATTCTGTGGTATGTTAGACTGATCATCTTCGTTCCATATGAATTCCTAGCACCCAAGCCACTGATTGACTTGTTCAAGGAAAAGGATTCTAGCGCGCGTAAAGACTTCAATATCCTTGATGATGGTTCCCCACCCGAACTCGGTGGTATTTTTATTATAAGACTACTATATGGTCATGCTTGTCTGGGACAGCGTGTTCACATGTTGTAGCAAAGCTGCTCATGTTTTGGAGCTTGCTATCGTAGTTCATTTCCTGAGAATCTTGCAGCGTCATCTCGTCGATTTGTGTTGCAATCCTTCCTTTCAGACATGATGAGTCTGGAATGTCCTGACACCAACCAGATCTGAATCTCAGGTAGATATGATGGTTGGAACATTCCCGACATTTGCATTTTGTTCCCAGCTTGCACCGCCTTGTGCCAATCTTCCTTGGACTGCCCATCTCAGCAATTGTTGTTCAGGATCATCCTCAGAAGTGGTCCTACCATGGGTCCCATCCATTTTCGATGATAAAAAAATCATCCATTGCGTTGTCTTCAACAAGGTAGTCCACACCATCCATCCTAGTCCGAGTATGTCATTCCTTCGAACACCTTCCAATGATCGGTTGTGATTTGCCCTAGGCTGGTGAGAAGAGTTCCAATGATCTATGGATCAAAAGTAATTCTTTTTGCCACTTAAGGGAATAGTTCGTCAAGTCACCTTTGCCAAAGTGCCCCGTTACGGGATCATGGCAACTATTTCCTCGCCACCTTGACACCATCCACCATCTATTTAGGCGTGGAATTGTTGCCCCCCAAATCAAACCCTGTCGTTGTTCTTCCATCCCTCTCGATGTGTTTTGTGTCTCAACTCGAGATGTTTCAACATCTCATTCCGCGAGTTGATATTGTTTAGCTCGATCTTCGAGAAGATCAATCCTAGTTGAGTTTCTTTCCGTCGTCATCGCTTGGATGAAGATCTCAAAAGCGAGGATGTCAAGATCGACATGATGCAATGCATCAACATCTTCGAGAAGGGCAATCGGATCGTGAAGATTCTTTATTGGTGTTCCCTCTGTCTTCTTACCTCACGTCTTGAATCTCGGGACGAGATTCTTGTTTAGTGGGGGTGAGTTGTCACAGCCCTAGAATTTGCTTGTAGCTAATTACCTGAGTAAGCATCATCCATCATGTCTAAATTCTGAAAGTTGAATTGAGGTTAGTTGAAACCCGCATAAATCACTTCAAAAATAATCAACATTAAAATCTTTTCAAAGAAGTCCAAGAAAATGTTCCTCTTAGTCTCTAAAAATATTGGCAAGAGGTAAAACTGAAAACAATATTTTTGGAATCTCAGAGATATTTATTTTGGGCCTTTGAATTAAATCAATAACTATTTGCGTTGGATATATATTTATTAATTAATTAATATATGTCCAATAATTCTGATCTTTGGTGAAGGGCTTTGGAATAATCCAACTAGTCCCTACAAGAATTATCAGAAGCAACAAAAATGATTTAGTGTCTAAAACTAAATCAAAACAAATTACAAAAAATGCCAAACAGAAAGAATTAGAAAAGAGAGAGAGAGAAGAGCTCACCTGGCGCTCACCTAACACGGCCCAGCACGGCCCAGCCCACCAGAGCCAGGTGCCAGTCGTCTCCTTCCTTTGCCAGGAGGACGATGGCGTGGCACACGCACAGGAGGCGAAGCCACCTCCTGCTTCCACCTCCTGCTTCCTCCCCACTCCGATCGGACGCGCTTGGAAACGCCCGAGCCCCCTGGTCCTTCCCCTCTCACGCAGCTCACTCTCCCCTCCTCTCCCTCGCTCTCTCCCGTGGCAGCCGACGCGGCCATGGAAGCGCCGCCGTGAACCACCGCGCTCCCCGACCCCTCTCACCTTCCCGTGTTGCGTGGAAGCTCCACCAATGTCGCCTACGCCTTCTGCACCGAGCCAAGCGAGCCAGGAAGCCCTGCTTTGTCCTCGGCGTCGTCTTCTTCAACCTCGGACACCGGAGATCGCCACCGTCATTCGCCACCGTCTGCGCTTCCCCAAGGTCGCCGACCAGCTCTCTGGATCCGTCGTGAGCTCCTCTACCTAGCCCTCTACTTCCCGTGCTCGATTACACCGCGTAGCCACCGCCCCCTTCGAGCCCGAGCGCTCCTCGCCGCCGGCCATGTCGCCGTCATGGCTACGGCCGTGCAAGCACGCGTTCGACCGCATCACCGCACTCAGTGCGTCCTCAGGAGCCTAACGCACGCACTCCCTCGCCCTGCCATGAACCGTAGCCCTCTTTCCCTCTCCGCCCGAACTCCGGCGCCACCGCGAGCTCCGCTCCGGCGAGCTTCGGCCACCCTGCGCCCTGCTGCTGCCTCTGCTCGATGCGGCCGAGCGAGGGCTTCCTCCTGGTGTCCCCAGTGCGCCAAACGGTGACCCGCACAAGAAACCCAAGCAATTCCGGCGAAACCCCGCCGCGTATTTGGTCGCCGCCAACCAAGCTCCGGCGAGCTGACGTGGCGCTGACTTAATTAGTGCTAATGACCCTGCTAAAAACTCCCAAGAGCCACTGCCATGTGGGCCTAGTGCCTGTTTAGTTTAACTTAATGTTCTGTTTAGATTAGTTTCTAATCCAGCTGGTCCCACACGTCAGTTTGACATGCTGACATGGCCTTTGACCGGCCCCACACGTCAGTGACTCATGCCAGTAGTGTGTCACTGACCAGTAGGCCCCACAGGTCAGGTTTGACCTGGACCACCCCCGTTGACCTGCTGACGTCACAGTGACGCAGTGCTGACGCAATTAATGATTTTCTGGTTTTAAAAATAATCAGGAAATTCCAAAAAATGCCCAAAACTTCCAAAATTCATAGAAATTAAATCGTAACTCCAAATGAAATAAATTATATATGAAAAATGATCAAAAAAATCCAATCTTTCCATCTGTACCAGTTTCATGCATGTTAGAACACTTTAACCTTGCTGTTTAGGTGCAACAAGTTATTGCACTAATATGACTTCATAAAATGGGTTTGCATTTGAATCTTTGGTTCAAATGGACTCATTTCAATATGTTCTAGCTTGCATTAGCCCAAAACACATTCATGTTGCCATGTCATAGCATGCATCATATTGTTGCATATCGTCATGTGTTAATTGTGTTCTTTCTCAGTTGTCGTTGTTTGTTCCCCCTCAGTAGACATTGTCCCAGCGATGAATTCGATGACACCGATGAAGAGCTATACTATCTTCAGAAGTACCAGGCAAGCAAAACCCCCTTGTTCATTCCGATACAATCCCACTCTCTCGCTCCTGCTCTCTTTTACTGCATTAGGACAACAGCGATTCAACTGTTACATGCTGCGGTAGTTGAACCCCTTTCCTCCGCATGACCTGTCATTGCCATAGTAAATAGATGAAACCCACTAGCATGAGTAGGAGTTGTTTGAGCCCTGATGTGCCTATTCATTCATGCTTGTTGTCATGCCTGCTACTGCTTAGAGTTGAGTCGGGTCTGATTCATCGGGAATGAATTGGAATGTGGTGAACATGTCCTACTGTGTGTGAGCTAAGTGTGTGAACACGATTTGGTAAAGGTAGCGGTGAGAGGCCATGTAGGAGTACATCGTGGGTTGTCTCATTGCAGCCGTCCTCAGGAACTGAGTTCTGTGTTTGTGATCCATGAACAGTTACTACCACACATTGGGTTCCGGTAACTCGGCCCCTCTCAGCTTATTAATCAACTCGATCTCTGTCCAGGAGTTGCAACTAGTTTCTGGTGTTTGCAGGCAGTGTTAGTAGTCTACCAAGTGGCACCCGGTACAGGTGGGCTTGGGACAGACTAGGCACAGTGGCACGGTGTACCAAGTGGCACCCGGATGGTGGGCTTGGGAACCCTGCACACATCGTTTGGGGCCGTGAGCGACACCCCGGCTGGATCTCCTTGCGGATGGAACCCGAATAGGCGATAAACCTGGACTAGAGACTTGTTGGTTAGTCAGGTCGTGGCCGACTCCCTCGCCCGGTTTCCGCTTGAAGGTTGCCGAGGTACATGACGTGTACAGGGCGATAAGTGGCGAGAGCGTGTGTGAAGAAGTACACCCCTGCAGGGTTATCATTATCTATTCGAATAGCCGGATTCCTCGGATATGGAAACTTGGACCCCTTGCATAGTTCATAGACAAGCGAAAGTGGATACTTTAAAATGCGCAAGATAAGTGTGAGTGCTATGGATGGTGTTCTCGCAGGGAGACGGGAGCGGATCCATAGTGGTGTATTGCTATGGTGAATTTGTGGACTCGTGTGCGCCACCTCAAAGAGTTACTTGCAGTCGTAGTTCAGGATAGCCACCGAGTCAAAGCTGGCTTGCTGCAGTTAAACTCCACCACCCCTTTATTGATACCGATGCATATGTAGATAGTTCTGATGTAAGTCTTGCTGGGTACATTTGTACTCACGTTTGCCTATTTTATGTTTTGTAGAGAGATGTCAGTCTCGCTAGTAGTTCCGCGTGGACTTCGACGTTTAGCTTGTTACCTCAGCTACGATCCTGTGCCCTCGGCAGGATCTGGTAGATAGTCAGGCTTCTCAGCCTTTTTCATTTGTAGATGTCTATACTCAGACATGTTAAGCTTCCGCATGTGCTTTGACTTGTATGCTCTGAATGTGGGGTCATGAGACCCATGCTTGTAATATCTCGCTCCTCGGAGCCTAATGAATAAATACTTGAGTCGTAGAGTCTTGTTGTGATGCCATGTTGTATGTACTCATATCGGGCATATTGTGTGTATGATTGAAATGCTTGGTATGAGTGGGATCCGACAATCTAGTTGTTTATCCTTGGCAGCCTATCATATGGGGAAATGTAGTCTAGTGCTTTCTGAGCGATAGTAGTCCGCTATAGCCCGGTTCACCGGAGTCCTGCTAGCCCAGCACTACTGTTCGGAACACTTGACTGGCCGGCATGTGTTTCACTTTGTTCCTGTGTCTGTCCCTTCGGGGAAATGTCACGCGGTGACTTCCGGAGTCCTGCCTAGCCTGCTACAGCCCGGGTTACCGGAGTCCTGTTAGCCCAGTGCTACAGCCCGGATTCACACGTTGATGACCGACATGCTCGTTGTGATTCATGTATGCCTGTCCTCATGGGTTAGCGCCGCTTTGGGTTCACGACTAGCCATGTCGGCCCGGGTTCTCTGTCATATGGATGCTAGTGACACTATCATATATGTGAGCCAAAAGGCGCAAACGGTCCCGGGCCAGGTAAGGTGGCACCCGTGGGAATACCGTGCGTGAGGCCGCAAAGTGATATGATGTGTTACATGCTAGATCGATGTGGCTTAGGATCGGGGTCCTGACAATATGGCCTGATGTGTTTTTTTCCTCCTGCGAATTTGTCTATTACCCACAGGAATGTCTGTTTTACAGAAAAGCCCTCCAACATCATGCATACCATAACTCACCAACCGTGCATCGGATCTAAATAAATAATATATGCAACTAGCTTAGAATTTCGTCTAGTTTCATAATATGCTGCCTTCATCCATGTTAAAAATGTTAAAAATTGTTGTTTGTTTAACTTTGCCTATTGCCATGTTAAAATACTTTAATTCATAACTAATTAACTGTAGCTCCCAATTTAATAAACTTTATATGTAAATGGTGTAGAAAAATGCCTAGTTTAACATGGTGGCTTTACTTTGCATGTTTAACAACTCTAAAATATGGTTTAGGGAAGAACAGTACCAAATTCCTAATATGCATATGAGGATTTTCCGGAATTGTTGTTTGTTATATCCGGCCTCATTTAAACTTGTCTAGATAGGTAGTTTTTCTTATGCTTCATCTCTTCCCATGTTTAACAACATTTAATATTGTTGGGCTCCCAAACGGGAGAGAACTAAATAATTTATGTGGTGTTTCGTCAATACGTAACTCGTTGCATATTGAGCCCCACTTAATTTGTAGTATTGTTTGTGCACTTTGCCATGCCTTGCCTCATTAAGCCGGACATGCGTCATACTTGGTTGTACATCATGCCATGATTATGTGATGGTTGTTTACCATATTGTTTGCTTCTTTCCGGTGTTGCTTCTTCGGATTAGTTCCGATAATGTCGCGTTTGTGAGGATTCGTTTGACTTTGTCCGTTTGTCTTCTTCATGGACCCGTTCTTCTTCCTTGCGAGATCTCATGCAAGATGACCATACCCTCAAAATCACTTATATCTTTGCTTGCTAGTTGTTCGCTCTATCATTATGTCGCGCTACCTACCACTTGCTATATCATGCCTCCTATATTGCCATGTCAAGCCTCTAACCCACCTTCCTAGCAAACCACTGTTTGACTATGTTACCGCTTTGCGCAGCCCCTCTTATAGTGTTGCTAGTTGCAGGTGAAGCTGAAGATTGTTCCATGTTGGAACATGGATATGTTGGGATATCACAATATCTCTTATTTAATTAATACATCTATATACTTGGTAAAGGGTGGAAGGCTAGGCCTTATGCCAGGTGTTTTGTTCCACTCTTGTCGCCCTAGTTTCCGTCATATCGGTGTTATGTTCCTTGATTTTGCATCCCTTACGCGATTCGGTGTTATGGGAACCCCTTGACAGTTCGTTTTGAATAAAACTCCTCCGGCAAGGCCTAACCTTAGTTTTACATTTTCCTAACAACCTATACCTTTCCCTTGGGAGTAATTAACCCGAGGGTCATTCTTATTCTAACCCCCCCCCGGGCCATTGCTTCTCTAAGTGTTGGTCCGAACCGAGCAGCCTGCGGGGCCACCTCAGGGCAACTTGAGGTCTAGATTTACTCGTAGCTAGACCTATCCGGTGTTGCCCTGAGAACGAGATATGTGCAGCTCCTATCGGGATTGTCGGCACATCAGGCGGCTTTGCTGGTCTTGTTTTACCATTGTCGAAATGTCTTGTAACCGTGATTCCGAGACTGATCGGGTCTTCTCGGGAGAAGGAATATCCTACGTTGACCGTGAGAGCTTGTGATGGGCTAAGTTGGGACACCCCACAGGGTTTGAACTTTCGAAACCCATGCCCGCGGTTATGTGGCAGATGGGAATTTGTTAATGTCCAGTTGTAGAGAACTTGGCAATTAACTTAATGAAAATGAATCAACCGCGTGTGTAGCTGTGATGGTCTCTTTTCGGCGGAGTCCGGGAAGTGAACAGGGTTCTTGTGTTATGCTTGAACGTAAGTAGTTTCAGGATCACTTCTTGATCACTTCTAGCTTCTCGACCATTGCGTTTCTTCTCTTCTCGCTCTTATTTGCGTATGTTTGCCACCACATATTCTTAGTACTTGACGCAGCACCACCTCATTACCTTACCCTACCCATAAACTTAAATAGTCTTGATCTCGCGGGTGTGAGATTGCTGAGTCCTCATGACTCATAGATACTTCCAAACAGTTGCAGGTGCCAATGATGCCAGTACAGGTGACGCAACCAGAGCTCAAGCGGGAGCTCGATGAAGACCTTGGTCATTGTTTTATGTCTTTTCCGGTTGATCAGTAGTGGAGCCCAGTTGGGACGATCAGGGATCTAGCATTTGGGGTTGTCTTCCTTTTATTTTGGTTCCATAGTCGGACCTTGATTGTATTCTGGATGATGTATCTTTAACTTGTTATTGGTGTGAAGTGGTGATTGTAAGCCAACTCTTTATCCCTTTCTTATTCAGTACATGGGATTGTGTGAATATTACCCCACTTGCGACTAATCTACCATGCGGCTATGCCTCTAAGTCGTGCCCCGACACTTGGGAGATATAGCCGCATTGTGGGTGTTACTAGTTGGTAATCAGTGACATCCCCGACTTAGGAGCCCCCTGCTTCATCGAATCGCTGACGTTGTTGAGTCTAGAACAAAATGTTTTGGGTCTTAGGATTATATATATATCGGAGAGTATGATTCTTTTTACTCCTCAGTCCCTTCGTCGCTCTGGTGAGGTCTCCTGACGTAGAAGTTTTGACTCTCCTCTCCTCAAATTTCACTAAAAAAATTAGGATCACACAGGTATCTTAGAGTCATTACGATAGTCTTGTGACGAGAACATTGTTCTTGGTGCCTCCTAACATTTAGGGGTTGTGGCAGTGTCCCGGGGAGTTGAGCTCCGAGGTGTTGTCGTTGCAATTTTATCGTTGCAGTTCTGGAATACCTGAGTTCGCCGACATCGAAAATCTCTTTTATGCAGTTGTTGGTGAGATAACCTCGACGCCACCCAGTACTGGGGATGTTGTTTGGGAGTATTGCCATAACTCGTATAACAGATGCTTTTCGAAGGTTGAGGTACACGATTTCCGAAGGTTTCTTGGTTATGTGTTGAAGGATGGATACAGCTGGATGTAGGGATTGTTAGTTTGGGTGAGATATTATGCTTCCCATGTATCCCCAACACATGATTGCATAACCAGAAAGTTTAGAGAGTTTATAAGTGGGAATTCAAGTAGCTCCTAGGATATATTTCCGACAGATGTATGATATGAAATTGGGGTTCGACATCTAGTGGTCTGCCTATCCACGCTTAGTTTTACAATGGTCTCGTTGTGTCTTAAAGAGTCCTTGGCTATGCTGACTCGGGGACCCTTTGTTTGACATGTGCACTTCCTTGTACATGATGGTGTTGTACGATCGAGCCCGTGTGGGCCCCACGACGAAAACTTCGGACGAAATCTCTATCATATGTTTGTTCCGGCTTATTTTGCAAGCCAATCCTTTGTTTTGTTTTAATTGTGGTATTCGAGTTGCTTCAATGTCCAGTGTTGATTACATACCTTTCCTAAGCAGGGTTCTCATATATCTATGTGGATGCTAATCTTTCTTGTTTATCGAGATTGTCATGTTAATTCTTTCCAACCGGTGTGCTTCTCTTCAAGTGGATCCGATCATTTTCAACATCCACAAGATCAATTCTAAGCTTTTTCTCAAGGTGTTCGTTTCATCCATCCCCAAGTTGCCTTTGTTTTCCTGCCCTCCCACCCTTTTTCTTCTGGACTCAGAATTCTTAATCGAATATCCGTTTTATTCATGTGAAGTCTCTTTATTCTTTTCTTTCAATGTTCTTATCCGGTGATTCTCGGAACACTAACGGAGTTTCAAGTTCATCGCTCTTCTTTCTCTTTCTTCCCCGATGGATTCAATTCAAGCTTTTGGTGTTGATCATATCCATTTTCCTCCTTTCAAATGCTTTCCCATGCCGTTGCACCTCTTAATCGCTCACCTCTCTCTATTCATGTCCGAAGTGCCGAAGATATCTCAGAAGATTCATGTTTCCATTCTTAATCCGTTTGAGCTATTTTGAGGTTGTTATCTCTTTTGAGGCATTTAATTCAACCGGTGCAATCTCTCTTTTCAAGCGAACTTTTGAACGGTGTTTCTCCTGAGTGGGCCCCAACCCATAGGTCTTTTCCCAGGATCTTACCCGGCTCTTCCGATTTTCCCAGAGCTATCCTCAAATTCTTTCAAAGTTTGACATAAGGATGAATTTTCATCAGTCGTATGTTTTTCTCCAAGATCTTTCAAATTCATTTCATCGTTGGCTCAACCTTTCCATTCTTCATTCTAGAGTGCCTCAATAATTCATGGTGCCGTATCTCATCGTCATTCTCAGATTTTGAAGACCAAAGAAGAGTTTTCCTCCAAATCTTACCTGTTCTCTCAAAGATTCAGGGTTCTAGCATTATGCCATCCTCTCATAATTGTTTTCGATTGTGAGAATTCTTTTCATCCATCCGTAGCAATTCAAGAGTCTTTTCAGATTGATTCTTCGTAGCCCATCATCTCAGAATTATTCATTCTAGATTTCAGCTCTCGTTCTCAAATTCTTCCGGGGCGTTCTTCAAGTATTCTCTAATCAGCTCGTGATCTATTCGTTCTCATGTATCTAAATTCCTTCAAGTATCTTCATTCGTTTCCAAATTTTCCTGGTGAATTGTGCCTTTGCTACGTTCATTTTAAATTCTTACGGTGGTTTGTTCAAGATTTCTCTTCCTTTGTTTTCATATCAATTTATTCGTTGTTTCAATCCTTCCGGTGGTTCGTCGAAGACCTTCTCAAGTTTGCGCTATATCTATCATAATCCTTTCTACGAGAATAAGTAGTATGCCAAATCCATTGCTTGTCATCAATTTAAATTGGTGAAGGATAAGCATAATGTAATTCTTATTCTTGTTTCATCCAAGTGATTAATTTCTTATTTCGGAGGTTCATCAAAATTCTTGATCTCATTTGTTCATATTTCTTTTCCGGAGTTCCAAGTTTTTCCGCATTATCTCGTCGCGAAGCTCCATCTAAATCATTGCAAGGTTTCACCTTGTGTTTTCAACTTCTCTTTCCTTTCGTTTGATCATCGTTTTGTTACCGGAGTTCTTCTTGGAGGCTCTACATGGTGGTTCGTCAAGGATTCTTTTCAATCTTCAATTGTTCTTAAAGATTTCTCTCGGAGTTATGATCCACCAAGCTATATACTCAAAATTAAACATGGTGCAAAACACATGTTTTGTTTTGAGGAGATCAAGTATTCCTCTTCTTGCATTCCGAAGTGCAATTCTTTCTACCGTATCATTTGAGGTGGTGTTATGTCATTCTTGATAATTTGAGGTCATGTTTCATGATTCACATGTTGTCAAGAATGAGGTATTTTAAATCCATCAATCTCTTCGTTGGAGTGATCTTGGGTTATATTTCACTTAAAGCCTTCCATAAGGAATGTTGCATATTGTGGTGTCTATCGATAATCCAAGTTTCCTCCTATTCTCGCGGTGAAAGGAGTTTTCACCTCTTCGTTGCTCTCAAGCAATCAATTGTTTTCCGTTAGTGGCCAGTTGTCACCTCATAATTTTGACATGTTTTCCATAAGACCACAACAAGCTTGTTCTTTTTTTGTTGATTTTATCAACAACTTCGTTCAATCCTTCTCTTAAGGATGCTCTCTCAAATTCATTCGAGGTAGAAGATGTTGTTTTCTTCTTCGTTACTTTTAGTCTGTTCTATCTTTTGTTCCTGAGGCATTGTGATGTTGCACGCTTCGACCCATCATCTCATTTTTTTTGGCAAAGATCATGTTCTTTCTTTTGCTTATCCATTCAACCGGAGTGTCGTGCCCTATTTTCAAGTTCTTCCCATTCTGTCAAGTGTTGGCTCCCTTCTCAACCGGAGTGCTGTCTGAAGTCTTTCTTACCCCTTGTGCCATTCTTTCAATAGTTCCCGAGGTAGTGTGTTGTTGATTTCATCAAGTATCCTCTCATCTTGTCAAGTTCATATTCTATGCCTTCCATTTCCAACCGGAGTGTTGTCATAATTGATCTTTATCGTTCCTTGTACATCTCGTTTCAACCAGAGTGCTTGCATGTACTTCTTGTCCATTTCAACCCTTTTCTTATGACTTTCAACCTACAAGGTTCTAGTAATGTTCTGTGTTTCCTCTTTTCCAACGGAGTGTTTTCAACTTTGTTCATCTTTGTTGTTTTCTCTCCTTCAATTTGTCCAACCTTGCAAGGTTCTTTGGTTTCACTCATTTGTCAAAGAAGCAACTTAGTTTTACCTTTTCTCTTCCTCTTCATTTTCTCTCCGGTGCCATCCTAGATCTCGGGACAAGATCCACTTTTAGTGGTGTAGTGTTGTAACACACCGAGACCGATGCGCCAGGTGTCTTCCAATTATTCGCCGTTGTTGCCTTGTCATTCGCTTGTGTGTTGCATATTGCCATGTCATCATCCACATTCCATCTCCATGTTTTCAAAACTTGCATTCGTCCGGGTCTCCCAGTTCTCTCCGTTGTCCGTTCTGAGCCCAGACACACTTGCACGCGCCCGCGGCACGTCTGAAATATTATTTTATAAGTGGCCGGGTAATGTTCTCAGAATGGGTAGAAAGTTGGCATGCGGTGTTGTTATAGTGTATATAGGCTGTCCGCCAATTTTCGTCACATTCGGAGTTCATTTGTTAGCCCAACCGTTAAACTATAGCGGCAGTAAAGTCGGTCAAATCGTCGGACGTTTTCGGTATCTGGAAACTCCAGCCGGGCCTCCTCTTCTCTCTCTCTCTCTCTCTCTCTCTCTCTCTCTCTTCTCAGCCAAACCACACACTTGACCTCGTCCGCCTAACCCTCTTTGCACAGTGCATAGACCCCTCTCGCACGTCCAAAACTCCCCCGAACCCGACACGGGCAGTCGTCACCGATGGGTCTGGATCATCCCCTAACATCTATAAAACATCTCTGTTTTTCTTTTTGGTCTCCCTAGCCTATATATGAGCCTAACCCTAATACTAGGACGTCCCATCCGTCCATTCCGCCCACCTCCGCCAGCCCACCTGGTCTCCTCCTCAGCTTCCTCACCGAGCCAACCACCATCCATCCCGATCCACCTCCCTCCAACCCGAGCCTCCGACTGCCTCCCATGATTTCCGCGCCACCAAAAATCCCCATCAACCATAGCCCTCGTCCTCATCAGCCCCGTCGCCGCCGGCGATCTCAACCACCACGACGTCGCCCTCATCCATCAGGCCAGGACCCCTTCGCGCCCTCTCCTTCCCTTCCTCCTATCCCATTCTTCTCTCTTTATCATATGGGGCTCTCTGTCTCCTAGAAACCACCCACAACTGACGACCTTGAGCTGCCATGGATGGGCGCCACCAAGTCCAACCACAAACGCCAGGAACTGCTCCGCCACGACCTCCTCCGGCCTTGTCCGCCCCATCCCCGTCGAAGGCCCGCCGTTGTCGCTCTGGTCCAGCGTGACCAGCGCGACAAGTTCCTCTGCCTCATGCTCGTCCTCGTCTCCTCTCGACCCCGAGCCTGTCATCGCTCGCGCCTCCGCGGCCCTCTGCCGCTCCTTGCCATTCCGGACGGATCCGGCTGCATCCGCGCCATCCCCATGCCTGTGCCATCATGCCTCATCGTCGGCTGGCCGCGAGTCCCAGCCCCAGCGCCGCCGGCCGGCCATCAGGTATGCATCCTTTGCTACGAGCGACAGAGGGTAATGGGCCATGCCCGCGTTGACCAGTCGCCTCGTTCGATCCGCACCAACCCGTGCCTGGGTCGTGTCTCCCGAAGGCCCAGCCTGCTCCTCCATGGACCCAGCAGCCGCGTCCTCCCATAGGCCGCCTTCCCAGCCGGGCCAAGGCCCATGGGTGAGCAGCCCCAAGCACCCTCCTTTTTTCTTCCACTGTTGGGCCAACTAGATACGGACCGATGTGTTTTTCTCCTGCTGCGAATTTGTCTATTACCCACAGGAACGTATGTTTTATAGAAAAGCCCTCCAACATCATGCATATCATAACTCACCAACCGTGCATCGGATCTAAATAAATAATATATGAAACTTGCTTAGAATTTTGTCTAGTTTTATAATATGCTGCCTTAATCCATATTAAAAATGTTTAAAATGTTGTTTGTTTAACTTTGCATATTGACATGTTAAACTGCTTTAATTCATAACTAATTAACCATAGCTCCAAATTTAATAAACTTTATATGTAAATGGGGTAGAAAAATGCCTAGTTTAACATGGTGGCTTTACTTTGCATGTTTAACAACTCTAAAATATGGTTTATGGCAGAATAGTACCAAATTCATAATATGCATATGAGGATTTTCCGGAATTGTTGTTTGTTATATCCGGCATCATTTAAACTTGTCTAGATAGGTAGTTTTTCTTATGCTTCATGTCTTGCCATGTTTAACAACATTTAATATTGTTGGGTTCCTGAACGGGAGAGAACTAAATAATTGATGTGGTGTTTCATCAACACGCAACTCGTTGCATATTGAGCCCCATTTAATTTGTAGTATTGTTTGTGCACTTTGCCATGCCATGCCTCATTAAACCAGACATGCATCATACTTGGTTGTGCATCATGCCATGATTATGTGATGGTTGTTTACCATGTTGTTTGCTTCTTTCCGGTCTTGCTTCTTCGGGTTAGTTCCGATAACGTCGCGTTTGTGAGGATTCGTTCGACTTCGTCCGTTTCTCTTCTTCATGGACTCGTTCTTCTTCCTTGCGGTATCTCTTGCAAGATGACCATACCTCGAAATCACTTCTATCTTTGCTTGCTAGTTGTTCGCTCTGTCGTTATGTCGCGCTACCAACCACTTGTTATACCATGCCTCCCATATTGCCATGGCAAGCCTCTAACCTACCTTCCTAGCAAACCATTGTTTGTCTATGTTACCACTTTTGCTCAGCCCCTCTTATAGCGTTGCCAGTTGCAGGTGAAGCTGAAGTTTGTTCCATGTTGGAACATGGATATGTTGGGATATCACAATATCCCTTATTTAATTAATACATATATATACTTGGTCAAGGGTGGAAGGCTCGGCCTTATGCCTGGTGTTTTGTTCCACTCTTTCCGCCCTAGTTTCCGTCATATCGGTGTTATGTTCCTTGATTTTGCGTCCTTTATGCGGTTGGGTGTTATTGGAACCCCATGAAGTTCGCTTTGAATAAAACTCCTGCAGAAAGGCCCAACCTTGGTTTTACATTTGCCTAACAACCTATACCTTTCCCTTGGGAGTAATAACCCGAGGGTCATCTTTATTCTAATCCCCCGGGCTAGTGCTTCTCTAAGTGTTGGTCCGAACCGGGCAGCCTGCGGGGCCACCTTCAACTTGAGGCATGGTTTTACTCGTAGCTTGACCTATCCGGTGTTGCCCTGAGAACGACATATGTGCAGCTCCTATCGGGATTGTCAGCACATCGGGCGGTTTGCTGGTCTTGTTTTACCATTGTCGAAATGCCTTGTAACCGGGATTCTGATACTGATCGGATCTTCTCGGGAGAAGAAATATCCTTCGTTGACCATGAGAGCTTGTGATGGGCTAAGTTGGGACACCCCTGCAGGGTTTGAACTTTAGAAAGCCGTGCCCGTAGTTATGTGGCAGACGGGAATTTGTTAATGTCCGGTTGTAGAGAACTTGACACTTAACTTAATTAAAATGAATCAACCGCGTGTGCAGCCGTGATGGTCTCTTTTCGGCGGAGTCCGGGAAGTGAACACGGTTCTTGTGTTATGCTTGAACGTAAGTAGTTTCAGGATCACTTCTTGATCACTTCTAGCTTCTCGACTGTTGCGTTGCTTCTCTTCCGGCTCTTATTTGCGTATATTAGCCACCACATATGCTTAGTGCTTGCTGCAGCTCCACCTCATTACCTTACCCTACCCACAAGCTTAAATAGTCTTGATCTCGCGGGTGTGAGATTGTTGAGTTCTGGTGACTCACGGATACTTCCAAACAGTTGCAGGTGCCAATGATACCAGTACAGGTGACGCAACCAGAGCTCAAGCGGGAGCTCGATGAAGACCTTGGTAATTGTTTTGTGTCTTTTCCGGTTGATCAGTAGTGGAGCCCAGTTGGGACGATCGGGGATCTAGCATTTGGGGTTGTCTTCCTTTTATTTTGGTTCCATAGTCGTACCTTGATTGTATTCTGGATGATGTATGTTTAACTTGTTATTGGTGTGAAGTGGCGATTGTAAGCAAACTCTTTATCCCTTTCTTATTCAGTACATGGGATTGTGTGAAGATTACCCCACTTGTGACTAATCTACCATGCGGCTATGCCTCTAAGTCGTGCCCCGACACGTGGGAGATATAGCCGCATTGTGGGTGTTACAACTAGGAGTACGTGCTGGAAGACGACCCTGGCTCATTCCTCGAGCCGGGCTGGGAGGAGGAGTCGCGAGAAGTCGGCGCCTTTCAGGACCCCTCCGGAAGCCTCGCCAACCGCGCCAGCGACAACTGCTACACGGTACCACTAATTCCTCATGAGCAGGCTTACGCTAACCATGGTACGCGGGGGGATCAGGTCGCCGCAGCAGATGGCGGTCCCATCTCGTCGGCCTCCCTCCCGCCAGGGGGGCACGCTGGGGGCTGCAGGAAGGAACCGGGATGAAGTCCCTCCCCAGCGCCGCGCAGAACAAGGTGTCCCCCGAAGGTAGGCCCTCTGCCGGGGAGGTGCTCCAGAGCCTACCCCCGGCAGAGGACACGTGGTCGCCGAGGGCACCACTGGCGTCCTCTCTACCCTCGTTGGTGTCGTCCTGGTCTCCCGTCGTCCTAACGGTGGTAGGGGATGGCGCAAGGTGGGGCCCTCATCTGGCGATATGAAGTAAGGCTCACGCCTGTGAAGATTGCCGCCCGTGACACTGTCACGGAATAACGAGTGGGGATGTACACACCCCGGAGTATCAGGAGTGCCGCCCTCGGGACTCAGGGGCTCCCTCCTACGTCCTAGTGGCAGCACTTAGCTCCGCACTAGTGAGAAGAATTGAAGACAAGAAGACTAGACTAGGTGTCGGACGTGGCCATTTGCTTTGGATCCCTTTTCTGTAGCCTTGCCTTCTAGATTTGGATTTGAGTTGAAGTTGAATTTTCATTGATGCGCGCAAGGGGTTCCTTTTCTCGTTCGAGAAATTTCTTTTTGTCTGGTTCTTGCCTTATTTCAGAGTTCGCGTCTATTGCCTCCCCCTCACGGGCCCCTCGCGAGCGGGGCTGAGCAAGATGCACACGCGCCACGCGCATGCCGCGCCCCGGCTAGCACACTACTAGGAAAAGGGCTATATATGAAATGGATACTAATGGCGCACCTGACATGTGGTGCGCCACTACAATATAGCAGTGGCGCACCATGTGCAGGTGCGCCATTAGTGTGGAAGACACTAATGGCGCACCAGATACATGGTGCGCCACTAGTAACAATTTTTTTTCATTTTTCCAAACATACTAATGGCGCATCATGTAGACAGTGCGCCATTACTAAGTTTTTTTTCAAAAACTAGTAACGGCGCACCATGGTAGAGTGCGCCATTACTAGTTTAACTAGTAATGGCGCACCTACAACACAGTGCGCCACTACTATATTTTTTTGCGAAACTACTATCATTTTTATTTTTCGAACTCATGAATATTTTTAAACTTAATTCATGGGCACTTTTTGAATTCATGAATATTTTTTCAAATTCGATGATATTTTTTCATATTCAATATGAAAAAATATTGAATATTCATGAGGACACTCGATCTCGATCCGCCTCCATCTCGATCGCTAGCTATCCCCCCTCGCCAGATCCCCCTCGCTGCCGAGCACCCCCCGCGCCCTTCCCCGCTCCACCGCCGCCGATGACCCACCTCACCCTCCCCCGCTCCACCGCCGCCGACGACCCACCGCACCCTCCCCCGCTCCACTGCCGCCGAGGACACCCCCGCACCCTCCCCCGCTCCACCGCCGCCGACGACCCACCGCACCTTCCCCCGCTCCACCGTCACAAATGAATGCAACTAAAAATCCAAAAAAAAACAAATTTGATTATATTTTCAAATAACAAATTTGATGATATTTTCAAATAAAAAATAACAAAAAATTATTAGATGCAACAAAAAACAATAATAATAAAAATTACTTATGGCGCACCGCTGGCTGGTGCGCCATTGCTATAAAAAACATACTAATGGCGCACCGCCAGGGGGTGCGCCATTAGTAATCTTTCCCCTAGCTAGCTAACTTGCCCGATCCCTTCATCCCTCCCTCCACTTCCCCCCCCCCTCGCTCCACACCCGCTCCGATGACCTCCTCTCCCCTCCTCTGAAGAAGCACTGAATTTTTGGCCCCTCTCTCTCACATTCGCTCGGCCCCTCTGTTAGGTTTTCCCCCACCCCACCCAAGCGCGCCGGCGGCTCTCTCCCTCCTCCAACTCTGACCCCTCCACACCTCGCCGCCGGCGCCGCCGTCCCCCGACTCCGCCCCGCCCTCACCGCCTGACGCCGGTGAGTTCCTTGTCTCTCTATCTCCTCTCTCGTGTGTACTGCTCTAGTGTGAACTGCTAGTTTGGATTGGTGGCTGCCAGTGAAATAATTTTGTATGGTGCTGGCAATGTGGTTGGTACTGTCAATGCTTAGTGTGATTTTGTTGGTACAACCAATGTTCTTGCTAGTGTGAATTGGCTGCTACTGCTAGTTCGGTTGCCTGATGTGCTTCTGTATGGTGCGTGGTAGATAGTGGCTACTATGACATCAGATTAGCACTTTTTGGACGACGACATAACTGAATTTTTGGTCTAACACCAAGATCTCCTACTCTTGATCAATTGAATGAAACCCACTGTTGACTGTACCAATTGAACAAAGCTGCAGGGTACATTATGTTAAAGATTTCCTACTTTAGTGATTTTTAGGAAGAGCACTTAAAAAATTTAGTCAACATTGATTTCCTACTTTAGTCAAAAATTATTTGAATTAGTTTTAGTGCAACAGAGGCAACTCAGAGTTTGAAAATGGCATTAAAGGAATTTGTTTTGGGGGTAAATTCTATTACGAAACAATTCCTACTGTTATTTAAAATATAAATGAAATGATTTGGAACACCAAGCAAGAGTTATGTTTCAAGTTGCTGAACCTTTTCATGTAAGCTTGCAGAAGATTTAATTGATCATACAGAAAATGAAAAACGAAGGTCATACCGATCCTAGTTGGTATTATTTTTCATGGCTAGAAGATATATTGTTGTACCCCGAGTGAAGGGAAGGAGTTTGCTGGGTTTTGTCTCCGACCATCGTGTCGTGATGATTTTGCAGGAACCCCGAGAGGCCCTTGAGTTTGCCAGAATGTCGATTAACTTCCGTTCCGGCAAATTCGGGTACTCCATATGTCCTATTTTCAGCAAAGGTCATGCTGAAATTTTTCGTGAATTTTAGCATGACTTTGCTAAAAATAGGACATATGGGGTACTTGCGACAAATGCATGGGCCGGGGTATCTTAGTACTTAATTAAGTAGGATCAACAGCCTCATAGTTATTACTAATGTCAGTTGCTCGTCATCGATAAACCCTAATCTGGAAGAGGAACCACTCATCCTATGTAGTTTTGAATTATGAATGTAGGAAATGTCGTCATCGGACGACGAAAGTCTCCCGGGGGAGTGCGACTGGTGCGACGACGATCGAGGTCTATGCGACAGGCCTCACCTGGATGATGATCGGCGCTTCAGCATTAAGCTCGAGGAGACCTTCGAAGTTGAAACGGTACGCATCAACGACAATTGTTTTTTTCATAATTAAGCATGACTTCAACTATTTCAACGTGTAATTTTCATCTTTTACAATTCGAGTATAGCTTATCCCATGCCATGCAAGACGATATGTCTTGCAGAGGATGGATTTTGAAGACCATGAAATTTCTGAAACAAAGAAAATTCACCTAAGGACTCATCATGATGTGGACTTTGAAGTAAATCTGTAAAATTCTGGGAGCGTAACCAATTTTGGTTGCAAAAATTGGGAAGCATTTTGCAAGATGTAAGGTTTTGATGAGGGTATGCTTGTCACCATGGATCTTGGTAATCCTGACATCGACCAAGACAATATGGACATTTGGGTCCTTGTTGATACGCCTCCAATTATACCGCTATGTGAGTTTCTCAAACATAGTTATTAGCTAACTTATATTGTTTATTTCAAAATAGTTGACAGCTTATTTTTATTGTTCAAAGAATGTGCGGGAGATGGTAGACAAAACCCACTAGCCGATGGCTCCGAATTAACAACTTGCAAGGAGAAAAATCATCTGGTCGGATTTTGTACTGACATTGAGAATTACAGTATCTACAATCAAACTCCTCAACATTATGGTCAATACGTGCCACTAGTGCATGTGTTCAACTACGGTAACTACCATGGAGATACCCTGGTAAGATTTTTACTATTACGACATCCGTGCATCTTTTGCATACTTCTAAAACTAGTACATCATTGCTAACTATGAAGTTATTACTATGTTTTTCAACAGATAATCCCAGAGAATTGTGTGCCTCATTTGATGTATCAGAAAGGTAGTCTTAATGTTTTGAACATACAGCCAGGTCATCCTACGAATCTCAACTGTCCATACGAGATTTCTAAAAGAAGTGGAGACATGAAAATCAAAGGATGGAAAAAAATGTATGGACAGTCGTAAGGAGGTTCTTGGAAGCAAAAGGAAGCGAAGCGCAAGAATTGGAGACAGGATGTTCTCCATTCTCCATAATGGGGAGTCAGGGTCTATATTGTTTTATGCTATTTTACCTTAAATAGGGTATTTAGGTCCTGCCTAATACGGATTATCATGTGCTAAGAACACTTAAGTAGGGTTGGTTCGATGACTATCAAGATGATGATCATATGACTTGTTATTAATAACGAGTAGAAGTTGTATGATGATGATTAGTAGGACTTTTTAGGATTAGTATTACTTTCGACAAACTCGCTACTCGCGGTCTCGAGACTTGTAATGTTCTATCTTTGTTCGGTCTGTTGAATTCGGAGACTAATATGATGAATTGTATTCGGAGACTAATCTTCTATTGTATTCGATGAATCTGCTCTTGCTGTGTGGTGCTGTCTATATTCTGTCCAATAATATATTTTGTAACCTGTGCAAAAAAAATAGAAAAGTAAAAAAAACTAATATTCATACTAATGGCGCATCACCCCACAGTGCGCCATTAGTATGCCAAAGCACGTGGGTAAATATGGCCCCCTGGGAGGCATACTAATGGCGCATGTTGGTCTATACTAATGGAGCACGGCGTGGTGCACCATTAGTATATAATACTAGTGGCGTGGTACTAGTGGCGCACCAGTAGTGCGCCATTAGTAGGGAAAACAGGTGCGCCACTAGTAGGCCTTTTCCTAGTAGTGGCACTTGCTTATCACGTGGCCCCCTCGAGCGTCTCGACGAGTTCCTCAGGAGCTTCCAACATCACGAGCCAGGTTGGGCTCGTCTAGGCTAAGGGAAACCGCAACAGCAACTTTCCCCAGGATACTGAGCTCACAAAGACACATATTTGACTCGACCTAACAAGATAAAGGATGCAGCAAATTTACATGAGGGGCTTCCGCTCCAAAAATGCTCTTACAACTTCAAGGGCTGCGCCCGAGCTTCTGTGTGCAGGACAAACAGCTAGGAAACACGGGATCAGTCAGACATGTCGCTCGCCGCGTCCCCCGGATCATCCTCAGACGCGCCGCTGGCATCACCATCACCTCAACAAGTGCCACCATCATCGTCGTCGACCACATTGCCCGCGTCCGCCGCGACCACCACCCCATCATCATCGGAAGTGAAGGCCCTGACTAGAGCGTCCACATTGTCTTCCACCCATCACGACAGGTTGCCCCGGATGCCCTCGGATACGGGAGCGATGGCGGCGTCAAAGTCAAATTTGGGTCGGTGTTCTGGAGATGGCTGAAACCGCGGGAGAACGCACGCCCGAGCAGGCCGCGGCTCCTCTCTTCAACAAGTTGGCGAGCCCTCTCAGAATGGTTCTCCAAGCATGTCACCACGTCGGCAAAGAAGCGGAGGTGGCTGGCGTAGTAGTTTGTGTGGGGATGAGGAGCATTCTCATCACAGATGTTTCCCAGGCCGATGTTGGCCCTATTCCTGAGGTCCTGGAGCATGGGGGCGTGCATGCGCTCCAGTGTCCGCCGCTGAAGCACTAACTCCTTGTTCTGCCACACCACGGACTTGGCGTCAGCAACCCACTGTTGAAGAGGGATCATCTCGGCGCGGGCGGAGGCCAGTTCGGCATGTGCCGAGACCAGGGTGGCTGCGGCGGCTTCCTCGCGTCGCTCCACCTCGGTCAACCTGGACATCAGGGCAATAATCCTATGGGCGGCCCCAGCTTCCACGAGCTTCAGGTTTAGGTTGTACCTGCTCTCGAGATCCGCGCGAGCCTCGGCCACTCGGCAATCAACCTCCTCCTGGGCCCTAGCCTCGCGTGCGGCGACGGCATCCTCCGCCTGGGAAACTTGACGCTCCCTCCTCTCCAATCGTTTGAGATCAAGGCTACGCTCCACGGCTTCCAGCGCCAGCGCCTCCTCGCGCTTCCGGGTCTTGCTACCTCTTGAGCACTGTGTTGGTTTTCTCTTGAAGAGGAAAGGGTGATGCAGTAAAGTAGCGTAAGTATATCCCTCAGTTTTAAGAACCAAGGTATCAATCCAGTAGGAGATCACGCTCAACTCCCACGCACCTACACAAACAAATAAGAACCTCGCAACCAACGCGATAAAGGGGTTGTGAATCCCTTCATGGTCACTTACGAGAGTGAGATCTGATAGATATGATAAGATAATATTTTTGGTATTTTTATGATAAAGAGAAATAAAGATGCAAAGTAAAATAAACGGCAATGGAAATAGCTAAGTGTTGGAAGATTAATATGATGGAAAATAGACCCGGGGGCCATAGGTTTCACTAGTGGCTTCTCTCAAGAGCATAAGTATTACGGTGGGTAAACGAATTACTGTCGAGCAATTGATAGAATTGAGCATAGTTATGAGAATATCTAGGTATGATCATGTATATAGGCATCACGTCCGTGACAAGTAGACCAAAACGATTCTGCATCTACTACTATTACTCCACACATCGTCCGCTATCCAGCATGCATCTAGAGTATTAAGTTCATAAGAACAGAGTAATGCTTTAAGTAAGATGACATGATGTAGAGGGATAAACTCATACAATATGATATAAACCCCATCTTTTTATCCTCGATGGCAACAATACAATACGTGCCTTGCTGCCCCTGCTGTCACTGCGAAAGGACACCGCAAGATTAAACCCAAAGCTAAGCACTTCTCCCATTGCAAGAAAGATCAATCTAGTAGGCCAAACCAAACTGATAATTCCAAGAGACTTGCAAAGATAAACCAATCATACATAAAAGAATTCATAGGAGATTCAAATATTGTTCATAGATAAACTTGATCACAAACCCACAATTCATCGAATCTCGACAAACACACCGCAAAAGAAGATTACATCGAATAGATCTCCAAGAAGATCGAGGAGAACTTTGTATTGAGATTCAAAGAGAGAGAAGAAGCCATCTAGCTAATAACTATGGACCCAAAGGTCTGAAGTAAACTTCTCACACATCACCGGAGAGGCCATGGAGTTGATGTAGAGGCTCTCTGTGTTCAATGCCCCCTCCGGCGGAGCTCCGGAAAAGGCCCCAAGATGGGATCTCTTGGGTATAGAAGGTTGCGGTGGTGGAATTAGGTTTTCGTGATGCTCCTTCATGTTTGCGGGGTACGTGGACTTATATCGGAGGAAGAAGTAGGTCGGTGGAGCAACGAGGGGCCCACGAGGGTGGACGATGCGCCCAGGGAGGTAGGTGTGCCCCCTGCCTCGTGGCCAACTCGATTGTTTCTTGACGCCCACTCCAATTCTCCTGGATAACGTTTGTTGAGAAAATCACGTTCCCGAAGGTTTCATTCCGTTTGGACTTCGTTTGATATTCCTTTTCTACGAAACACTGAAATAGGCAAAAAAACAACAATTTGGGATGGGCCTCCGGTTAATAGGTTAGTCCCAAAAAATAATATAAAATTATAAAATAAAGCCCATTAACATCCAAAACAGATAATATAATAGCATGGAACAATCAAAAATTATAGATACATTGGAGACGTATCAAGCATCCCCAAGCTTAATTCATGCTCGTCCTCGAGTAGGTAAATGATAAAAACAGAACTTTTGATGTGGAATGCTTACTAACATATTTCTCAATGTATTTTTTCTTTATTGTGGCATGAATGTTCAGATCCAAAAGATTCAATATAAAAGTTTAATATTGAAATAAAAATAATAATACTTCGAGCATACTAACTAAGCAATCATGTCTTCTTAAAATAACATGGCCAAGGAAAGTTCATCCCTACAAAATCATATAGTTTGGTCATGCTCCATTTTCGTCACACAAGAATGCTCTCATCATGCACAAACCCGATGACAAGCCAAGCAATTATTTCACACTTTAGTAATCTCAAACTTTTTTCAACTTCCACGCAATACATGAGCGTGAGCCATGGATATAGCACTATGGGTGGAATAGAATATAATGAAGGAGGTTATATGGAGAACACAAAAAAGGCGAAAGTCTCACATCGATGCGGCTAATCAATGGGCTAGGGAGATGCCCATCAATTGATGTCAATGCAAGGATTAGGGATTGCCATGCAACGAATGCACTAGAGCTATAAATGTATGAAAGCTCAACAAAAGAAACTAAGTGGGTGTGCATCCAACTTGCTTGCTCACGAAGACCTGGGGCACTTGAGGAGGCCCATTGTTGGAATATACAAGCCAAGTTCTATAATGAAAAGTTCCCACTAGTATATGAAAATGACAAAACAAGAGACTCTCGACCATAAAGATCATGGTGCTACTTTGAAGCACAAGTGTGGAAAAAGGATAGTAGCATTGCCCCTTTTTATTCTCTTTTTGGGGCCTTTTTTTTCTTTTTTTGGCCTTTCTTTTTTTGGACAACGCTCTATTAATGATGATCATCACACTTCTATTTCTTTACAACTCAATGATTACAACTCGATACTAGAATAAGATATGACTCTATATGAATGCCTCAGGCAGTGTACCGGGATGTGCAATGACTCATGAGTGACATGTATGAAAAAATTATGAATGGTGGCTTTGCCACAAATACAATGTCAACTACATGATCATGCAAGGCAATATGACAATGATGATGCGTGACATAATAAACAGAACGGTGGAAAGTTGCATGGCAATATATCTCGGAATGGCTATGGAAATGCCATAATAGGTAGGTATGGTGGCTGTTTTGAGGAAGATATAAGGAGGTTTATGTGTGATAGAGCGTATCGTATCACAGGATTTGGATGCACCGGCGAAGTTTGCACCAACTCTCAAGGTGGGAAAGGGCAATGCACGGCACCGAAGAGGCTAGCAATGATGGAAGGGTGAGAGTGCATGAACACAACATTAGTCATAAAGAACTCACATACTTATTGCAAAAATCTACAAGTCATCAAAAACAAAGTATTATGCGCATGCTCCTAGGGGGATAGATTGGTAGGAAAAGACCATCGCTCGTCCCCGACCACCACTCATAAGACAATCAAATAACACCTCATGTTTCAAATTTGTTACACAACGTTTACCATACGTGCATGCTACGGGACTTGTAAACTTCAACACAAGTATTTCTCAAATTCACAACTACTCAACTAGCACAACTTTGATATCACTATCTCCATATCTCAAAACAATCATCAAGTATCAAACTTCTCTTAGTATTCAATGCACTTATATGAAAGTTTTTATTATGACTAAAAGCAAATTGCCATGTTGTTCTGAAGGACTCTGAAAATAATATAAGTGAAGCATGAGAGATGAATTATTTATATAAAATAAAACCACCGCCGTGCTCTAAAAGATATAAGTGAAGCACTAGAGCAAAAACTATATAGCTCAAAAGATATAAGTGAAGCACATAGAATAAAAAGTATATAGCTCAAAAGATATAAGTGAAGCACATAGAGTATTTTAATAAATTCCAATTCATGTGTGTCTCTCTCAAAAGGTGTGTACAGCAAGGATGATTGTGGTAAGCTAAAAAGCAAAGACTCAAATCATACAAGATGCTCCAAGCAAAACACATATCATGTGGCGAATAAAAGTATAGCTCCAAGTAAAGTTACCGATGAACGAAGACGAAAGAGGGGATGCCTTCCGGGGCATCCCCAAGCTTAGGCTTTTTGGTGTCCTTGTATTTTACCTTGGGGTGCCATGGGCATCCCCAAGCTTATGCTCTTTCCACTCCTTGTTCCATAATCCATCAAATCTTTACCCAAAACTGGAAAACTTCACAACACAAAACTTAAAAGAAAATCTTCATGAGAACTTTGTATTGAGATTCAAAGAGAGATAAGAAGACATCTAGCTAATAACTATGGACCTGAAGGTCTGAAGTAAACTACTCACACATCACCGGAGAGGCCATGGAGTTGATGTAGAGGCCCTCCCTGATCAATGCCCCCTTCGGCGGAGCTCTGGAAACGGCCCCAAGATGGGATCTCTCGGGTACAGAAGGTTGCGGTGGTGGAATTAGGTTTTCGTGATTCTCCTGGATGTTTGCGGGGTACGTGGACTTATATAGGAGGAAGAAGTAGGTCGGTGGAGCAATGAGGGGACCACGAGGGTGGAGGGCGTGCCTACGGGGGTAGGCGCGCCCCCTGCCTCGTGGCCTCCTCGATTGTTTCTTGAAGCCCACTCCAAGTCTCCTGGATCACGTTTGTTGAGAAAATCACGTTCCCGAAGGTTTCATTCCGTTTTGACTTCGTTTGATATTCCTTTTCTGTGGAACACTGAAATAGGCAAAAAAACATCAATTTGGGCTGGGCCTACGGTTAATAGGTTAGTCCCAAAAATAATATAAAATTGTAAAATAAAGCCCATTAACATCCAAAACATATAATATAATAGCATGGAACAATCAAAAATTATAGATACGTTGGAGACGTATCAGATCTCTTCCTCTTCGGTGGGCGTCCCCCTCAATGACGCAAGGGCGGCCCTGCGCACCTCCACTTGTTGTTCCAAGACAGCGCTCCAAGCTTGGAGCTCCCATGCACGCTTCTCCGCGACCTCGCGATGGCGGTCAGCTTCCCGAGCCTCTTCCAGAGCTTGAGAGAAGGCCTCACGAGAGGCTGCAAGGGAAGCCTCGGCCTTCGCATTGTCGAGCTCACGCTGGTGGCTCCCGAGGTTGATGGCCACCTTCAGCTTATGCCGCTCCTCCACCAGCCGAAGACCCTCCGCCACGAGGCGCATGTCCACATCCACGAGCTCTTCACCAAGACGGTTCATCGCGCCCATCGCCTCCTGAAAGAGGTCATGGCGAACGATGCTCCTTTCTCGCGCCGACTCGAGCATGCTGCTGACTTCATCCTCCGCCGCGGGAACCGCGGATGGGGTCCGAAGCAACTCGCCCCCTTTCGGCAGGGGGCTGGGGGCTGGCGCCCGCCCATTTGCGGGATGAGCCTCGCAAGGGGCCCGAACGAGTGAAGGCCCGCTGCTTGAAGAAGACCCCAGGATCGAAGCCAACCAGTCACTGTCCACGACCAGGGGAGGAACCCTTGGCACGCTTCTTGTGCTCCGAACAAGGCCGCGAAGAAAAGACGGCGAAGGCGTGAGCTCAAGACACCTTGTTGATGGGCCGGCTTCCCCGGTTGGCTCCACACCGTGAGCAGAGCGCGGGCTTGAAGTGCTTGAGTCTAGCGAGAGAGGAGAGGCGGGAGGAGGTTGCTTCTCAGGAGATCTTGCGGCCTTGGCGGAAGGAATCCTGAAGAGATATCATCACGAAGGGAAGCAGCACGTGCAGAATCACCAAGATAAGGTACTTAATCATTAACGGCGATGTACTTTCTCCGTTTTAACGGCCTGAAGGTGCCGCTGCTTGGGGACCCCTTCCTCTTGCGGAGCTCGTTGAAGTCCACGCAGAGCCGACCGAAGCGATGGACATGGCGGCCCACACGAGGCGCAACTGGAGAAGCGCTCGAAGAGGCAGTCTCAGGACCGCCAAGATGAGGGGAGCAATCAGGCTCTGCCTCACGGCGACCTGATGAGGTCTCAGGAGCCCCGGCCTCGGGAGACGTGGGTTGCGTCGCCTCCTGAACTTCCGTCCCGGGGCAAGAGTCGCGAGTTCCTGAGGATGACGCCTCAGGAGCCTTGGGCGGCATCAGCATCTCAGCACCTTTGCCATCGGCCCCCAGCGGTGCTCGCCCCCTGCATCCACACTTGGGGCGAGCTCGGCGCCAGCAGCAGGAAGAGGAACCACGACGATGGGGTTCTCACGAGGCCCCACGAGGCCGACTGGGCGCAGCCCCCACTCATCAAAGGCGGGCATCTGCTCCACGAATGTCGCCTTGTTCAAACAGCGGTACATAAGGCAACTCTTCCTTGGCATGTCGTCTGGCAACGGGACACCTGTTAGGACCTCGAGCACCGTTCGCCGCGCTTCAAGGGGGAGCCCGGACTCCTGAACTCTCATGTGGTCCTTCCTGTTGAGCAAGGCCCACATCGGTTGAGAATGGTGCTGAAGCAGAGCGATGCGGCGCCATATGAACTCCTTCACCACCATAGGCGCAGTCACATCAAGGTCCTTAAGCCACCTCAGCCTGAGCCAAACAGGGGCAAGGCGCGAATCGGTGAGCCTCTGTTGGTACCAACCGGAGCTGGGAATAGCGGGCGCTGATGGATAAGAGAGAAGGGGGCTGAGCACTCCGACATCAACAAATACCCACCATGTCCGAAACCCGCTCGTGGATGGTGGGAGCTCGAAGTCAATCCCTGTGCCGGCCTTCGCCACCATGGTCTGAAAGCTCAGGAATCCTGAGCTCTGTTGGGGATCAATCAGGTGCAGCGAAAAGAAGTGGCGGAGAAGGGCAACTGAAGGGGCAATGCCTATCATGGCCTCGCAAACAAAGGAGAAGACGTCGAGAAGGGTCACTAATTTAGGATCAAGGTGCAGCATATGGATCTGATAATGCGCAAACACAGTGTTAAAGAAGGCGGAGAAAGGAGGGACCAGGCCGGCCCAAAGGGCGTTGATGAATAATGGGACCTCGGTGGCCGCCCGATCAATGCGAGCACGAGACACAGGCCAAGCCATCATATTTCCCCACTCATTGAAGCTGGAGGCAAGCATGGGATGCACCTTGCCCATGGCCTCATCATTGAGCACCAGCGATCGGCCAACTGCGGGCTCGACAGCCGGGGGCGCACTAGCCGAAGACAGAGGCTTCTTCCCATTATTCGCTTGCATCGGCGCCATGGCGATGGAGTGAGCAGAGCTCAGGTCAGATTGGAAAGAGGAGCGGAGTCCGGGGGAAGCAGAGGAATTGAAGAAGTATGGCGCAGGCGATGGAAGAATAACTATGTAGGTTGCGGTGGCCGCATAGCCAGGCGGATTCCAAGGCAGCGTGCGGAAGCGAAGACACCCACGTCGAATCAACCACCATGCATCGACCAATGTCGCAGGCAATTGGGGCCCACGGCTCTACGCACTTGCCCCTTTGGCTTCGCCTCGAAGCTAAGCCCGAGCGCGCCTTGGGACCAGGGGCTACTGTCGGCGTTCTAGGAACGGGGGTCCCCAGACTTGCCTGCCTACGGCCCACGGTGTGGCTCTGTGAGCAGGCTCGTACGGCCCATCTTCACCAGCATGGACTCAAGACCCTCGCGAGGGGCCAAGCCTTGCGAGGCGGACAACACAAGACCTCCTCAGGAGCGGCCTCACCAGGCTGGCTCGCGAGGGGCAAAGAGATCAAGGCCAGGCAAACCTCGCGAGGTTCCGATGATGTGAGCCGTGAATACCAAGGCCTGGCGGGCGCTAGGCGGGCGCCAGTGCGCATAGTGTCCTTGTTTCCTCTTTGGTGCTAAGGAAACAGGCGCATGCGCGGAGTACCGAGGTGTCAAGCAAAGGTTTCCATATTGGTGCAACGAGACCAAGACCAGCAGGACGGCAAGACGGAGGTCACCATGGAGCCCAAGACGGCGTCACCACCAGAGCATTTGGCAGGCAAAGACCACTTTTGTCAGGATAAGCTGTACTAGCTGTCCCCTTTTGAATTGGCCATTGTTGGTTCCCATCCCACTCAATATTTGGGGAGAGGACCAAGGCCTCTATAAATAGGACTGGCCACCACCATAGCTAGGGGGATCGATCGGTCGAATCGAGAGAGAGCAGAACAACCACAAGTTCACCGAGCAAAAGAACACCTCTCCTCAGGAGGCTGTTCTTCCCCTTGTACTGTTCATCCTCAGCCCAATAGGCAATCCACCACCACACTGGAGTAGAGTATTACACCACAACGGTGGCCCAAACCAGTATAAATCTTGTGTCCTTTGTGTTGCGAGTTCATCGAGTTCGCCCATAAGATCTTAGCGAAGTTTGGACGTGGATCGGTAGGGGGAGATCTTCGCGCGCACCCCAGTGTTCGAACCTTGAGGGTTTTGCTGGAACCCGTGATCCGACAATTTCTATCATTTTGAGCACTCCATGAATATGTATGTGACATGGAAGAGTGACCCATGAACCTAATCGATTGTGCATTTGCATTCAAAAGAAAATTTTAAATAATGCACAAATTTAGGGGGAGCTCTTTCTTATCACATACTTCTCAAAGAGACGTTGTTTTTCAATATTATTATCACTTGTTGAAGCTTTGATCTATATGTTGTCATCAATTACCAAAAAGGGGGAGATTGAAAGTGCAACTATCCCTGGGTGGTTTTGGTAATTCTTAACAACATATAGCTCATTGAGCTAACACTATTTGAAGATAAATATTTCAGGAAAGCTCAATGATTGGCATGGCATGGATTAGAAAGTGGACCCCTCAAAATGCTAAGGACAAAAGATTGGCTCAAGCTGAAAGCACAAGACTCTACATTTTACTTTTAGTGATCAAAGATCACATTGAGTCCATAGGAAAAGCCAATACTATTAAAAGGGGGTAAGGTGTTGCTTAATGAGTTACTTGCTCAAAATGCTTAGTGATATGCTCCAAAAACCCTCAACTACTTTCTCATATCCACATATGTCCCAAACCAAAAGTCAAACTCGGCCCCGCCGAAATTTCCTATCCGGCACCACCGAGTTCATTTGACATAGTCACTGCAAGAAACCCTAATCAATTCCTTCTCACCGATAGGGTTCTCGGTCTCACCAAGATGGATTGCAAACTCTCTGTTTCCCTTCGTAACGTTTCGGTCCAACGATGATCGGTCCCACCGAGATTGCAATGCAGACTCGCTGTTTCCCCTTCGTAATGTTTCGGTCTAACCGAGATGAGCGAATCGGTCCCACCGAGTTTGCCTGACCAACTCTCTGGTTGCCTATTACCAAAATCGGTCCCATCAAGTTTGTGTAATCGGCCTCACCGAGATTACGTTATGCCCTAACCCGAATGGAATCAATCCCACCGAGTTGACATGTCGGTCCCACCGAAAACCCTAACGGTCAAGCTATGAACTAAATCGGTCTGACCGAGTGGTATGATTCGGTCCCACCGAGTTTGGTGATTTGTGTGTAACAGTTAGATTTTGTGTGGAGGCTATTTATACTCCTCCACCCACTCTTCATTCGTGGAGAGAGCCATCAGAATATGCCTACACTTCCAACATAGATTTTCTGAGAGAGAATCACCTACACTTGTGTTGATGTCAAGATATTCCATTCCAACCACATAAATCTTGATCTCTAGCCTTCCTCAAGTTGCTTTCCACTCAAATCATATTTCTACCAAATCCAATCCTATGAGAGAGAGTTGAGTGTTATGGAGACTATCATTTGCAGCACAAGAGCAAGGAGTTCATCATCAACACACCATCTATTACCTTTTGGAGAGTGGTGTCTCCTAGATTGGTTAGGTGTCACTTGGGAGCCTCCGTCAAGATTGTGGAATTGAACCAAAGAGTTTGTATGGGCAAGGAGATCACCTACTTCGTGAAGATCTACCCTAGTGAGGCAAGTCCTTCATGGGCAATGGCCATGGTGGGATAGACAAGCTTGCTTCTTCGTGGACCCTTCGTGGGTGGAGCCCTCCATGGACTCACGCAACCGTTACCCTTCGTGGGTTGAACTGACCATCAACGTGGATGTACGATAGCACCACCTATCGGAACCACACCAAAAATCTCCGTGTATACATTGCGTTTGCTCCCTCCAAACTCCTCCCTTTACCTTCATATGCAATTGTTTTACGTTTGCTATACTCTTAGAATTGCATGTGTAGATTGATTACTTGTTTGTGCTAAGTTGCTAAAATCTACCAAGACTTAAAATTGGGAAAAGGCTAGATTTTTATTTGGTCAAGTAGTCTAATCACCCCCCCCCTCTAGACATACTTTTGATCCTACAGTCATCTTGTTCATCGGGAGGGCTTGGACGGAACAGCCGACGGAAATGAGGCCTAGCCTACCGCAGAACGGAGAAAACGGCCTTGTGTTCGACCGGCCACGGTCGAAACAGGATCCTACTCATTGAGAGGGGTCTGGCGTACCGCAAAATGGAGGAAACGGACCTCCTATGGTCGAAACGGGGGTCATGTTCATCGGGAGGGGTGTGGCGTACCGCAAAATGGAGGAAACAGACTTGTGTTGGAGCGCTACGGTCAAAACAGGGGTCCTGTTCATCGGGAGGGGTGTGGCGTACCGCAAAACGGGACTCCACGAGATACTATTCATCTCCACCATCGAACCCCTCCAGCCTCCACGGGCTACAGTTCATCCACCGTCGACCTCCTCCAGCCTCCACCTGCGACTATTCATCCACGGGCTCCTATTCATCCAGCCTCCACCGCGCGCTACTCCACCGGCTACTATTCAACCAGCCCTCTCCACACGGGCTCCTGTTCAACCACCCATCCACGGGCTACTGTTCATCCACCCTCCACCATCTACTATTCATCCAGCCCTCCACGGGGTCCTGTTCATCCAGCGCCAACCGGCTCGATCGATCGGGGTCTTGTTCATCCAGAGGCAACACCACGGGGTCCTGTTCATCCACCCCCACCAGGAACTATTCATCCAAACCCCCAGCAACGCTCACTGTTCAGCCAGAGGCAGCATCGATCGGCTTCAGTTAGCAGTAGTAGCGAAGGAATCGCTCGATCGGGTTCAGTTAACAGTCATCGATCGATCGCTCAGGTTCAGTAACGCGTAGCCTGCAGTGCAATCACTCGGGTTCAGTAGGCGAACGCCTCACTCGGGTTCAGTTAGAGCCCAACGCCTCGCACCCACGCACGTGCGTGTACGAGAGAAATGCGCAAACCTCCGTGCATCGCTCGGCCCCGACCACCCACCGTAACTGGGAACACCCTGATATTTTCCTCGCCCTCGCTTCTACCATGATTTTTTCCGTCATGGACGGCCCAAAGAATGTCATGCAGCTGCGTCTCCGGCCCGCCCAGGACGAAAAGCCCATTTTCTGTCATGATTTTTTGTCATAGAAGTAGGAGCCCACCACATCTATGATGATACCGGGTTTTGTCACAATTATCGCCATAGAAGTGTCATAAGTATGACAGAATTTTTTTTCTTTCGGCCCAAAATGTCACGTATGTGTCTTTTTTTTGTAGTGTGTATGTCTTGCATGTGCTTATCTGTGGTGACAATGGGATATTCACGTGATCCACTTGTTGTATGTTTTGGTGATCAACTTGCGAGTTCCATGACCTTTTTAACTTATGCATATGGGTTGGCACACATTTTCATCTTGACTCTCCAATAGAAACTTTGGGGCACTCTTTGAATTTCTTTGTGTTGGTTGAATAGATGAATCTGAGATTGTGTGATGCATATCGTATAATCATAACCACGGATACTTGAGGTAACATTGGAGTATCTAGGTGACATTGGAGTATCTAGGTGACATTAGGGTTTTGGTTGATTTGTGTCTTAAGGTGTTATTCTAGTATGAACTCTAGGATAGATCAAACGGAAAGAATAGCTTCATGTTATTTTACTACGGACTCTTGAATAGATCGATCAGAAGGAATAACTTTGAGGTGGTTTCGCACCCTACAATAATCTCTTCGTTTGTTCTCCGCTATTAGTGACTTTGGAGTGACTCTTTGTTGCATGTTGAGGCACAGTTATATGATCCAATTATGTTATTATTGTTGAGAGAACTTGCACTAGTGAAAGTATGAACCCTATGCCTTGTTTCCTAGCATTGCAATACCGTTTACGCTCACTTTTACCACTTGCTACCTTGCTGTTTTTATATTTTCAGATTACAAAAACCTATATCTACCATACATATTGCACTTGTATCACCATCTCTTCGCCGAACTAGTGCACCTATAAAATTTACCATTGTATTGGGTGTGTTGGGGCACAAGAGACTCTTTGCTATTTGGTTGAAGGGTTGTTTGAGAGAGACCATCTTCATCCTACACCTCCCACGGATTGATGACATGGCCTTGATATTTTTTCCCCTAGCGCAAGGCTAGGGTTTCTCCGTCTTCCAGCATCTTGGTCGCCGGAATCTATCCTCTGATCGGTGCTGTCGCTACGCCGGGTTCCTCGGATCGGGGCAATCGAGGCCACCGCTATCTCTGTCTCTCTCTCACGAGGGGAGATTGGATCTGGGGATGGCAAGTTCCAGCTTGCAAGGACGGCGAGGAAAGGAAACCGCGGATGAGTTGTTGGCTCGACTTAACTTACAGGAGGAGGAGGATGATGACTTCGTTTGGGAAGAAGAGCTGCCGGACTTGGGAGAGCCGGCGAAGTGGCTAGCTATAGCCCGGGTGCATACACCGAAATCTTTTAGCCCTAATGCTCTGTACGGGGACATGCGTGCGGCGTGGAATCCCGCGAGGACTGTGGTTTGGAGGAAGATCAAAGATAATTTGTTCACAGTCCAATTTGGTTGTCTTGGTGATTGGAACAAAGCAATGTTGGAGGGACCCTGGTTGTTCAGAGACCACGATGTAATCTTAAAGGAGTATGATGGTTTTAAGAAGCCTGAGAGTGTCGTCCTAGACAAGCTGTCGGTCTGGGCTCAGATACATCTGCTTCCGGATAACTTTCTGATAGAACGGGCAGTCAGGGGATTGGCTTCTCGCATCGGGGAAGTGGAGGAGGTCCAGTTGAAACTCCCGGCGGGCTTCTTTGGGGAGTTCGTCCGGGTCAGAGTGAAAATTGACATCAATGCCAAGATTAAACGTTTTGTTACAGGAATGAAAGGAGAAGAAAGGGTAAGGTACCAAGTGAAGTATGAGAAACTCCCAGTCTTCTGTTATAATTGTGGTGAATTTGGCCACTGGCACGAGGAGTGTGGAGATGGAGTTCATGATGAATCCACCTTTGAATGGGGGGAGTTTGTTTTGGCTGGCAACGTGAATTTTAGGCCGGCTGGCCGGGGGAATTTTGGCACCCAGCGAGGCAGGGGAGGCCCTGGAAGGACGGGGGGCCGAGGCAGAGGGAGGGAACCCTATAATCCCAATCAGAGCTGGCGCTTCAATGTGCAACAACAGAACCAGAATTTTGCCAGGGCACCAACGGAGGAAGGGACAGAGCCGGGAGTTCAGGTTGTGACAGCAGAAAAGTCCAGAGATGATCTAGAAGTGGCAGATGGAACAGGGAATGCCCGGGACAAGTCAAAGGAGGTGTGCTTGCTTCATACAAGCGCCCGTCAGTGGAGAACAGCTCGCCTAGCTCGTCCTCGTTGACGGCAAGCAAACAAGGTGGTCCAGTGGACAGCTCCCTGGCGATGGTGGTCACCTCGTCGGCGGTGCCCCCATTACCACCAGTGTATGTATCACCCCGGAAACAGAATAAGAGGCACAAATAGATGCAGGACACGGGAGATGAAGATGAGCATGGTAGATCTGAAAGCCTTGTTAATCAACCACATACAGCATTATCGGCGGGCTCCTTCGAGGAGCGCCGCCGGGCACAATGAGTCTCCTAGTATGGAACTGTCGCGGGGCTAGCAAACCCACGACAGTTCGTGAGCTTCGTGAATTGACGAAGCAATTTGCCCCCTCTGTATTATGCATTGTTGAGACTCAGTTAGAGGGAACGAGAGTTGAGAACCTAGCAAACACAATAGGTTTCGATTGTAGTTTTGCTGTAAGCAGTGATGGTAGAAGTGGTGGCATTGGGGTTTACTGGAATAAGTCAATAAAGTTTGAGATCATTGGTTACTCGAGGAACCATATTGATGCTTTGATAGATGATATGGTGGAGTGCAGAACGCGTGTCATGTTTGTGTATGGTGAGGCACAAGTCCAGAATAGATACAAGACTTGGGATATGATGAGAGGGATTGCAGGCAATAGCAATCTCCCATGGGCGGTCATTGGGGATTTTAATGAAGTCTTGCATGCTCATGAGCAGGATGGAGTGGGGCAACGCAGCCAAGCACAAATGGACGCCTTCTGCGATGCGATGGACACATGCGGCCTCATGGATATTGGTTACAAAGGAACCTGCTGGACGTTCGAGAAGAAGGTCGCAGGAGGAACATACATGAGAGTACGGCTAGACAGATGTTTGGCAAATCTGGCATGGTGTATGGCTTTTCCTACACCAGTTCTTGAACACAAAACTGCAGCGTCCTCTGACCGTGCCCCAATACTTCTAAGGTTCTCTGATAAGCAATCGTGCAAGAAACCTCCAAGAACTTTTAAGTACGAACTGATGTGGGAGCGTGACCCAGATCTTTTTGAATTTGTTGGAACGGGATGGAAAGAAAAAGAAGGTGGAACAGTAGCGGATGTACGGGACAAACTAAGCAAAATGTCAAGAAATCTGTCAGCGTGGGATCGCACGCATTTTGGGTTGGTGAGACTAGAAATTGCACACTTGAAATCAGAGCTGGACCGGCTGCGCTCCTCGCGTGCTGGACAAGGGCCCAATTTTGCTGAAATAAAAATCACCGATAGGCTTGTCGAGTTGTATCATAGGGAAGAAATCCTATTGAGGCAGCGAGATCAGTTGGAGTGGCTTCAACACGGTGATAAGAACACCTATTACTTTCATCTACGGGCTAGCCGTCGGAGAAGAAAGAACAGAATAAAGGCCCTTCGGTGCCAGGACGGGCAAATGACAGAAGAAGTAGAAGAGATGGAGGCGATGGCGACAACTTTCTATAAGGATTTATATACTTCCAATGGAGTGCATGAAATGCACCAGGTTCTTGATACTGTCCCATGCAAGGTAACAGAAGAAATGAATTTAAATTTGACTGCACCATACAGCCAAAAGGAAGTGAAGGAGGCCCTTTTTCAGATGTACCCAACAAAAGCACCTGGACTGGACGGCTTTTCGGCACACTTTTTTCAGCGGCACTGGGAGGTTTGCGGGGAGGAAGTGATGAGAGCAGTCATAAGAATTGTGGAGGGCACGGAATCAGCTGAGTGCATCAATGAGACTACGCTGGTGTTGATTCCTAAGGTAAAGAATCCAACCCTCCTAGCGCAATTCTGCCCGATAAGTTTGTTCAATGTGTTCTACAAGATAGAATCAAAAGTTATTTCGAACCGTCTGAAGCTTGTTTTGCCTGATATTATTTTGGAGGAACAATCGGCCTTTGTGCTAGGGAGACTAATTTCGGATAATATTATTACTGCTTATGAATGTCTCCACTTTATGAAAAGGAATAAGGCAAAGAAAAATCAACATTGTGCTCTAAAACTTGATATGGCGAAAGCATATGACAAAGTTGATTGGGAGTATCTGAAAGCTATAATGCTAAAGTTGGGTTTCAGGGAAAGATGGGTACAAATAGTTATGGGAATGGTAAGCTCGGTGAAATTTTCAGTTCTGTTTAATGGGAAGAAACTTGAGCAGTTCAAGCCATCTTGCGGTATTCGACACGGTGATCCAATTACACCATACCTGTTCTTGATTGCAGTAGAGGGCCTTTCGTGCCTGCTAAAATCTAAAAGTGAGTCATCAAACCTTCATGGATTGCAAGTGGGACCCTCGGCGCCACCGGTAAGCCACTTATTGTTTGCAGATGACAGCCTGTTGTTCTTCAAGGCTAATGGTATGGGTGCTAATGAGGTGAACCAAGTGTTGGATGCTTATTGTCAGAGTACTGGCCAGAGAATCAACTATGACAAATCATCAATTTTCTTCAGCAAGGGGGTCCCGGAAGCTGTCCGAGATGAGATTAAAGGGCTACTCAATGTGCCAAATGAGACTCTGAACAAAAAATATTTGGGAATGCCTTCAGACATTGGTGCTACAAAAAGTGGTGCCTTCAAATACCTAAAGGACCGGCTTTGGAGTAAAATTCAGGGTTGGATTGAGAGCACAATGTCCACGGCAGGAAAGGAGGTATTGGTTAAAGCAGTGGCTCAAGCAGTTCCTGTGTATTCTATGTCTTGTTTTAAACTCCCAAGAGGCCTATGTGAGCACCTTAACATGCTCATAAGGAAGTTCTGGTGGGGCAGCAAGGACGGGCACCACAAACCGCATTGGGTTTCGTGGAAGGAGATGAACCAACCGAAATCTATGGGGGGTTTGGGTTTTAAGGACTTCGAGCTTTTCAATATGTCAATGCTGGCGAAACAGGCCTGGCGTATCTTACAACAACCTGAATCTCTAAGTGCTCGGCTGCTTCGAAGCATTTACTATCCAAACACCACTATATTGGAGGCGACTATAGGTAACCATCGGAGTCAAATATGGCGGGCTATCCTGGAAGGAAGAGATATGATGAAGCAAGGCTTGATAAAGCGTATTGGCAATGGTCAAAGCACAAAGATTTGGGAGGACAATTGGTTGCCTAGGGACGAAATGCTTCGACCATATGGGTGTATATCAGCAAACCCTCCGGAACTGGTGTCTGAATTGATAGACATGACATCGGAAACATGGAATATAGAGCGTGTGAGGCAAGTGTTTATGCCAATGGATGCCGCGGTGATCTTGAACATTCCTATATGCACACAAAATGTGGAAGACTACTAGAGCTGGAACTTTGAACGCTCGGGCCTGCTCACCGTGAGATCGGCATACAACATGTTGGTCGCAACAAGAAGGAGAAGGGAGGCTTGGCTCGAGGGTACATCCGGGTCCTCAAGTTCAAACAGAGAAGATGGATCATGGAAAAGGCTATGGAATACTCAGGTACCAGGGAAAATCAAGATGTTTCTTTGGCGATTATCAAAACACTCTATTCCGACGGAGGATGTACGAGCTCACAGACATATGTCAAATACAAGCTCGTGCGCGCTGTGTGGAGGACCTGATTCGTGGAGGCACTCGCTCCTAGAATGCACGGTGGCAAGGTGTACCTGGGCACTTGCTGACGAAGAGGCCACGAACAGTCTAATAGCAGCCGCTGGACCTAATGCGAAGTGTTGGCTATTCTCGCTGATGGAATCGGTATCACATGCGGAGTTCATTAAGATATCAGTAACACTTTGGGCGATTTGGTCTTCGCGAAGGAAAGCAATTCATGAGGGCATATTTCAAAGCCCGCAAAGCACGCACTCTTCTATTCAGAGATTTTTGAGTGACTTGGAAATCATCAAAGAAAGAAGCTCAGGCCAAAGGAAAATTTCAGCACCTCAAGCGAGTAGAACAGCTCGCTCATTAGCACCACCAGTGGGATCAGCCAAGATTCATGTTGATGCTGGGTGTCGTTCGTGGGGAGGCACGGCAGCAGCAGTGTGTCGAGATGACCTTGGGAACTACCTTGGGAGTTCTGCAATTGTACTCCGAGGCATCATAGACCCGGCTACGCTTGAGGCAATCGCGTGCCGGGAAGCGCTAGCACTGGCAGAGGACCTGAACATCCATCGGATAGTCATCTCATCTGACTCAAAGCAAGTGGTAGGCGATATAAAGTCTGGAAACCTGGGAACATATGGTACGGTTATCAAGGAGATTCATAGTAGAGCTCTTCATTTTATGTGTGATCTCATGTATGAATGTCGCAGATGTAATGTTGAGGCTCATAGTTTAGCAAAACATTCACTCTCTTTAGGCCCGGGACGCCATGTGTGGCTAGGCCAATCCTTTAACCCAAGATGTATACCACAAATTGTGGCTTTTGATCATTAATAAAGCTTGGGTTACCCCTCAAAAAAAAGTAGACATCAAGCTCTTTTCTGGCGTCGTTGCCGGGGAGGCGGGTGCTTGAAGGTATATCTTTAGATCTTGCAATCGAATATTTTTGTTTCTTGTTTTATCATTAGTTTAGTCTATAAAAGAAAACTACAAAAAAATGGAATTTAGGGTACCTCATATGCTTCATCTTTTCAATATCTTTCGTGCAAATAAGGATTCCGATAATTGTGCTAAAATGCTAGAAGAAGAATGCATTAAAATGTTTGGCACCAAATCTTTGAATGATGAGCATGATTGCAATGCTATTAGTACGAACTCTTTGAATATCCATAGTGCTAATGATGATTGCACTAGTCATGATGAAAATGTCTCTTATAAGCATGTCAATTTTTGTGGAGTGCATAGAGCTTGCAAGCACACACCAAATAGGGAAGATAGATTTTGCAAGAGGCATAAGTATTTACTACTGTCCTACAAACCTCTGCACTTGGAGGCCCAACAACGTCTACAAGAAGAAGGTTGTGTAGTAGACATCACATAACCACAAGCAAAATTAAACCAATCATAGCAATTCACCAATTACCGATAGGACAATGAAAATCTACTCCGACATCATAGGATGGCAACACATCATTGGATAATAATATGAAGCATAAAGCACCATGTTCAAGTAAAGGGTACAGCGGGTTTCAGGAGAGTGGACCGCTATAGATAGATGTTGGAAGGTGATGAAGACGTTGGTGAAGATGACGGAGGTGTTGGTGTAGATCATTGTCGCCATGATGGCCCCGGCGGCGTTCTAGCACCACCGGGAGAGAGGGGGAGAGAGGCCCCCTTCTTCTTCTTCTTCCTTGACCTTCTCCCTAGATGGGAGAAGGGTTTACCCCCTGGTCCATGGCTTCCATGGCGGCGAAGGGGCGAGAGCCCCTCCGAGATTAGATCTGTCTCTCTGTCTATCTGTCTCTCTATGTTTTTGTGTTTCAGATTCTGGCCTTTCACCGTCTCTTATATTCCCGGAGATTCGTAACTCTGATTGGGCTGAAATTTTAACACAATTTGTATCCGGATATTGGCTTTCTTGGGGCGAAAGAAGGGCAGCAACCTCCTTACGGGGTGGCCACAAGGGTCAGGTGCGCGCCCACCCCCCCTGGGGCGTGCCCCCTACCTCGTGCCCCCCTTGGGCATCGTCTCGCATTGGTTCTTCTTCCCAACAATCACATATATTCCAAAAAAAATCTCCGAAAGTTTTTGTCCCGTTTGGACTCTGTTTGATATGGACTTTCTCTGAAACAAAAAACATGCAACAAATAGGAATTGGCACTGGGCACTGGATCAATATGTTAGTCCCAAAAATAGTATAAAAAGTTGCCAAAAGTATATGAAAGTTGTATAATATTGGCATGGAACAATCAAAAATTATAGATACGACGGAGACATATCACATAACAGAGGTCGATGTCAATGGCTTCAAGACGCATGCGCATCTTATTCTTCTAGTAGGGGTAATCAGTGCCATCAAAGACGGTGCACGCAGCGGAGGATTATCCCTGCAGTCGACATAGCTAAAACTCCAGGTGGTTACACCAATACAGGATGCTGCTAACGCGAGACTATGATCAGAGACCCTTTGACGAAACTATGTGCGATGCATTAATCGCAAACGATGATGTAAAATAATCATCAAAAAAGATGCAAAATGTTTGCGATGAAGGATACATCAAACACGGTTCAGATTTTAGTTGCATGTGCGATGCGAGGCATACGGTTCAATTCAGTTAACTATTTGCGATGAGGCGGAACAAAAGAAACTGGCAGCCATATGAAGGCGTGTATGATATACGATCACTCGAATAAACTGTTTGTGATGAGGCGGAAGAACAGAAATAGGCAGCCAGATGAAGGTGTGTGCGATATACGTCATACAATTCACTCGGATGAACTGTTTGCGTTGAGCCAAGGGAACAGAAACGGTTCAACTTAACAAGATGTGTGTGATACGTGGAAAACAGGTCTATAATCGGAAACGTGTGGGAAGACCGATAACAACACAGACGATTCCTGTTAACAACCGTGTGTGTTGTGAGGAAACGATTGCTAGTATACAATTATCAGTGATTGACGAAATCATCACCGACGGGTTCCATTGTTTAGTCCGTGTGCGATGTGATTTGCTCTGTCTACAGAGCATCAACATATATACTTTAAAAAGACAGCATTGCAAAACCAAATTAAGCATACAATTACACAAGTGACTACACACATAACATTTCCACACACCAAAGTAAGCAATTACATGCATACTAAACTAGGAGAAACGAGGATCTAATCATCTACTAATTGTTTCGACGACGCTTGCCATTGCTCTGCTTCCGGCTAGATCCCTAACTGTTTTGGGGAAGGAGGCACTTCCTCATGTCAATGATCCGCATGTACATGTCGTAGCTCGTGTACGCCTCCTTGGCCATGTACACGACGTGAGCTTTGTCGAGTTTCTCCATCCAGGCTGAGTGCCAGGCACGCTTGTCCTTGTTGCGGGAATCCTTCATGTCTCTGTAGTAGGGGTCGATGATGGCCTCGGTGAGGTGAACCAATGAGTCCTTCTCATGCTCCTTGCTGCCCAGATCTTGTATTGGCCCTAGATGTCGACAAGATTCTGGTAGGCAATGCCCGAGTTCTTGAGGGCCTTTACATCGTTGGTGATGTCCACCGTAGCGAACATGTAGTGGGGGCTGTTGAAAAACCTGGCGAAATGCTCGCAAGGCCTTGTGGCCAGGCAGTAGTGGTAGATGAGTACGTGGTTGCACACGCACATCTGGGCGACGGCGACCTTGGGATGAGACCCGGCACAAGCGCGATTGTACTCGAGATCGACCCCGACCACCTTGTACTTCTCCTTGGTAAGCAACAGCTCCATGATGTCGATGGAGTGCTCCACCCAAACCGGGTTGTTGGTGTACACCACCGAGAGCTCCGTGAACCTTCTGTGGGTGTCCACCACGGCATGCATGGTGAACTGCTACTCGTCGTCGGCAGCCGCTCGGAGCGCCATTGGAGTCGCACAGGATACCCTCTAAGAATTTCTCGTGGTGGGTGTGCATCTTGCGATGATGGGGCGCGATCGAAAGGTTGAAGAGACACAAGGGTTAAATGGCCACTGTAATAAATGGGGGACGGCCGGCCTGTAATCGTCACGTCTTGTCACAGCGTTCATAGCGTAGGATTCCAGTACACGCTTAACAACACCGCACCGCACGCGTTTTGTTTGACCATGCGTGGGCTTGAAGAGGCGCCAAATGTATCGTTGGTGAGCCTGTTCCCACGCTACCGCATAGTTTACCACTCAAGTTCCCGCCCGGCTAGTTTGGCCACGCGTTCGCTAGAAGAGGGACAAATCGTGGGTGCTTATTGGCAAAAAGTTTTGTAAAACGAAGTGTGTGGAATGACTTCGGTCATAAGTTTACCCATGGGTGATGAGGTCAAAGTTACACAGAAAGGTAATGATTGACACTCGAGTGCGATAATTAATTATGTGCTCTATAAGGCACACGGTTAAAGAAACCAACTGTGTGCAATAATGTCGAAGATCGCAGTCGAGTTCGCTATACAGATCATGTGCTATGAGATCGACAAGGTAAACAGATTCGAGAATGGTTAATAAAATCTAAGTCCATTGCATATTAAGGTCAAAATAGTGCTACCAATATATGAGTCTCATATGATGCCATTTCAACGATTGAACCATAAAATCTTGAAATATTACAAGGTTCAAATTCCAGAGTTATATGGCACAAATTCTAAGCTTACAAGTTTCAAACTGATATAAGAAATGAAATTCAGCTCATCAGCTGCAAATGCTCACGCTCATCTGCTGAACATGGATATCTGAGAGGTTCAAACTAATATTACCACTTGTAAGTCTGGTTTCAAAACCTCATAATTTTTGCAAAGGGGCCAGCCACTGAGAAGTCATGTATGGGGTTGACAAAATGACTTCGATTGCTCTGTCATCTGAAGTTCCAAAATGAAATTCAGCATTTTCAGAGCCTATTCCATTCTGCCCCAGCCGCCGGCGCTGATCAACAAACCATTCATTTTTGCAAAATGAATGTGGGGCAAACCTCATTACCTTCAGCACTCTTGCTCTGACAACAAAGAACCTGGCGAATATAGTCTCCGGTAAGGTCCCTCGGTAGGAGTTCAAAGTAAGTTCTGAGAGATGCAGATCTAGGCATTCGACGTGATTGTTATATTGTATCACATTATCCACACTGGGCCTAATCTTATCTACAAAAGAAGAAAATGTGTTAGTGCCTACATGCAGTTTTGAACACTGATGCAGGCCTATTTGGTTTGCAGGATTTGTAAAATGCACTAACATGCCATCTTCGATTCGACATGATTAACATGGGAATTTGATTGCAATCTAGAAAATGTAGCCTTCTTCACAAGAGGTTGGAGTGGATGAAAAGTTCCCTACGAAAACTAGTACATATGAATCCATGGAGAAATGCTTATGGATTGTAACCATATGCATCAAGCAACCAATATGGGGGCGAACATGTATGTACTGAAATCCTCCAAAAAATCCTTCAGAAATCGTAGTACATTGTCATTGTAAACTTGGAAAAAGGTGTCACAAATTGAACTCCCTTATGGTTAAAATTTAATAGGAAAGGAACATCACCTCGATATATAGCTTCTCTAGGCACGGAAAGCATCTCAGGAAACTGACAACTTGATCTAGATTAGGGCCGATAGATTCTAGTGCCAAGGCATTCATTGTGCGCAGTTTCGGGGTTAAGCTTGTCGGAATCATTTTCTGGATGACAGGCGAACATACATCTTCAAAATTAGAAATAATTTCAACTTCTAGAATGAGAGGTAGAAGGCGGCTGTTGTACCTGAACGGGTGTGGATCCAATAACAAGTTCAGAGTACTTGTCAAACGAGTAGCTCAACAGTATCAATTTTGGCGCAGAAATGACATTGATTCTTGTTGGACCTTCTTGATCTACTACAAGTAATCTCTCAAGTGAAGGTGTGTCCTCAATGACCATACCATGGTACACATCTTGTGATGTCTTCTTGCCACACCAGCAACACACATAAATAGTCCGGAGAGTCATGGAGGTGATGTGGAAGATACTCAACCCATTGATCGCCTGTAGACGAAGGTACTCGAGTGCAATACAGCCACGGAGCAGGCGCTCCATGTCACCATTTTGGAGGCAGATGACAACGAGCTCGAGGTGCTTCAGTCGTGGTAGAATAACAGTGGGTGTGTCATTAAGGGGGATGGAAGTTCTTGAACTTGGCGACGCGCAGCGTGGGCGTGAGGCGGAACGCGGACGTTGGTAGCGAGCGCATATGCCCATCATCAAAAGTGAGATCCTCGAGCTGATCTAGGGTGGGGGATCGAAACCAGTCATCAAGCTTGGCTCGGTCCTTGCCGTTGGAATGGAACTTGCCCATTCTCAGGCCTCTAGTTGGGCCAGTGTGACTACCGAGGATCTTGGAGAATCCATCCAAGCTTTTTCGATAGCCATGGCAGAGCTCATGGGTGTTGATGAGGTCGAGAGGGGTGGAGTTCCATAGGGGGCGCCACCATCGCGAAAGGACGGTTGTTCGCACCACATATTTGATTGGGAGGAGGGAGACGATGACTGTCAACATATCATCGGGGAGGCTGCTGATGAAGTCGAGGCCTGCTGGAATCGCTTGCGGTTCTTGCTCACCCCACCTCCGCTTGCTGGCAGCCCCGTTCTCGACATCCATAGTCTCCTTGTCAGCGGCGCTTTCTGATAGAAGTGGGAGTATAGGGAATATTTAGTTAAAACAAGGCAATAGAAAAGTGTATTGGTTACTAGAAGTTAGTAGGTAGGAATATAGTAAGAAAATGGAATAACAATTGGTTTCTTAAATACTACACAATTCATTTGATATTGCTGGGTAAGTTAACATGAAGATACTTGAAAAGAAAACTTACTTCAAACAACGTCTGGACGGATGATATCGTCAGAGAAGTTAGCATACATCTCATGACCGGGCTCTTTTATGTGCAGTGCAATTTAGTGCCAGCTTTCGGTACATAAAACTTAGAAATTTCTTTCCAAAGGCCTGTGCCAAAATAGGAGTTACCACGTTCATCAATTCTTACAGCAGCAACTATTTTAAATCCATGGTTTGTGTTCAGTATGACATCCCTATAGTCTTGATTTATGTAAAGGGAAAGATTGTGCACTACAGATTCTGTTGCATAGCAAGGGACGCGCTACAGAAAATGGTAGGATTGTTAAAGAAAATATGGTAGCATGCAAATATGGGCCTAAATTGAAAGAACTGTACAACAGTTGAAATCGAAGGACAAAAATCTATAATTAAATAGATAGGGTAAACACGATGTCATGGAAATATGAGAGTAATCGAAAGAACAATACATCATTAATTTTCCTAATATAAAAATAACAGGAAAAAAATCCCCTTTGACGTATATGGTGCATGTGGCACCTTTTATCCAAATGTAGCAATATTTAGTATATGTTCAGGAAAGTAGGCCATGCCAACCGATTTAGGGTGAGATTGACCATACTGCGCGCATCCTCAAGTCATCTGGTACGGTGAGATGGAACTCCATGTATGTCTGGTAGAGGCCGCAAAGTCCTGATGTGTCCATGCACTTTACACTCTATGAATGAAATAAAACCCATAAATCAGCTCGAATAAAAATGAATTCATGGCGATTTCGGTTAGGTGACTAAAGGAGGCAGATGAACTGGGATAAGAGATGAGATAATATCTCATTAAATTCGTTACCTTGTTGTCCATGAGAAGAAAACCTCCGTATGGCAGATTCCCCAACCGGGCGGAGATGGGTCGACCGCGAGCAGCGTCGAGAAAGTCGATGGCAATAGGCGGCAGCAACCGGAAGTGGCAAAATGCGGTGGAGTTTGCCGGCAGCCTGGCGGCGGCGGCAGGCGGCGAGCTAAGTGGTTGCCGCTGCAATAGGCGGAGCCATGCATAGACGTGAAGGAGCTTGTGCAGGTGTGAATGGGGATCGGAGAGGGTGGCGGGCGGGGTGAGGGTTTTTGTGATGTGGGGATGGTGAGGTGTTTCTTTTTTCTTTTTTGAATTGGGTGGTGAGGGTTTTCTGTCTCACAAAGAGTTTTGGAGGCAACGGTTTGCTAGAGCTAACCGTGTGTGATGACGTAACAGACAAAATGAAAGTCATTGCACATGGTTCCAATTTTGGGAAGCGTGTGTGATTGAAGTACAACCCTCGTCCTGGTTTATTGGCCCCCTTTGTAATTTGTATCAATTTTTGACCAAATATTTAACTAACAAATGTTTATGCATGTCACCAAAAATTATATCATTGAACACTATGTTCAAATACGCATCCAACGATATATTTTTTGCTGAAATGCACTAACATTTTGTCAGTTAAATCTTTGGACAAAATTTAACACAAATTACAAAGGGGACCAATAAACCAGGACAGAAGTAGATTCCATCAACCGAATTGATTGCATTAGTATCCCACATTTAGACATAAGTAAATATAGGTTAAACATACTCAGGCATAGATAATAAGTGTACACAAGCATAGTTTAACCATAAGTACATAGTTCAACCGTCATTAAGATACTACATATCCATACATAGTTCGATCCCACATCTCATCTCATCTGCCGGCACGATCCTGAAGCTTCTCTAGGTACTCGGCGTACGTGATGTGCGCCTCCCTGCGAGAATACTTCTACTTGAAGGAGACAACGAACCGTCCTCTTGCATGCTCCATAACACTTTGATACGCGTCATGAAGCATGTGGTTGCAAAATGGGCATCGATAGCCGCCGTCCCAGGTCCTAATACGTCTTTATGCATTCCCGCATAAAGCTCCCTCAGGATTTTCCTCCTGTACCTCCTCTGGCCATCTTCATCCTCATTGTCCACATCGTCAGACATCACCTATACAAATAGTAAAAAAAATGTGGCATCAAATTAATGTTTACAAACTAATCTCTAGCGAACATTTGGCAGTTGCCAAAATTTGGCATCAAATCAATGTTTAAATTACGTTAAGTAGGATTAGGAATTTATCGCTTTTTTATACATATCCAGAGATTATGGTTCAATTTTTAAGCACAATTGTCTATGTACAGCCCAATCTTGAAGAAAATAATAGCACAAACATATATGTAGGTCATTCAAAATCAATTGTCAAGTCCTGGCTAGGAATTATTAGCACGAACACAAACAATCATTTGCATAGATGAAACAAATAATTACTTATCACTTGTACCATTCAAATAATCAATACACTACAGGGATCTAACAAAACTTACTCAGATTTCATGGATTGGGAGAACATAACCATAGGATTTCTATTCCAAAAAGGGGGAGGCAGGAGTAACCACAGAAACCCTAGGATCTATTTGACACATAAATGGGTATTGATGACTAACCAGTTATCCGTCGTCATCAGAATCACTTCCGGAGTGGTCATCGGAGTCATCGCGGGGTCGTCGCTCAAGTCATCACCGGAGTCGGTGTGGACCTTCGCCTCCGGCTGTGGAAGCTTGACAACGTCAGGGTGCAGTGATACCTCGTCGGCGATGCAGACAACCTCTGTCTCCATCTCCATGACATGCTCTGGTGCTTCAGCAGACCCGGCATCGCCAGTCCCTCCGATGGGACGCTTTGGCGGCATCCTCATACACTGATGGCTTTGAGGACTGAGAGCGGCGTCAAGGATGCAAGCGGAGAGAGGGGATTGTGTGTGTGGCGAGCATGAGGGGTGCGGCCGCTTGGGCGCGCCATTAATATGGAGTAGTGGGAGAGAGGCGGTCAAACCGGTGGCTCGCCTCCTGGTGAGCCTGCTCACTAGATTGCTGGCATGCCCACCGTTATTTCACATAGCTACTCGCACGCCTCTCGATGACACTACGCAGCGGGCACGCCTCCCGTCAATTCACACACCTGCACGCACGCCTCCCGGTCTGCCTCCATGGCGGACTGCTCGCATGTGTCCCGTCAACTCATGCCTGCTCGCACGTCACACGGGTCACGTGGCGGCACATATATTGTTTTTCTATTTGGATGATTCATGTTGCCGCTTTATTGCTTAACCGAAGCATGGAATGTACGCTCACGGTTCTAATAAATAATCTGTTTGGGATATTGGTTCCCAGTTATTAATAATCTCCCATTTGTAAGAAGATGACGATTACATCAAAGCTGGTCTCAAATTTGACCCAAAAAAGTACAACCCACTTTGTATTGATCTCCATATGACAACATGATAAATTTCATGAATTTCAAATAAGTTTTGGATGTACTAGAATTTAAAAATCAAGATTCTCAATGTTTGAAATTTCTTGCATGGGGAGTAAACATGCACCCAGTGAGACACATGTGTTTTTGCAATTCATTTAGGTGCACTGTCACGTGTGCATGTAGCTCAAATTTGATTTTTGCAATTATACCCCTAGAAAATCAATCAATGTACTAAAATGTCTTAATGATCTATTTTTTCAAAATTAAAACGTCCCTCCTTTGGTAACATATTTTCACCACAGGATAATGTAACATGCATCATAGTTGCGGTGGATTCGCGGTGTGTGTGTATGTGTGTGTGTGTGCGTCTGGGGGTGGCGGGTGGCTCGCAGTACACTACGAGTCATGAGCCATTGTGTGGATTGACCGTTTTGTGAGGCAGGTACCACATCAGAGTCGTGAGTTTGTTATTTAAAACATTACACAACCCTTCCATACATACATGTTTTGGCCACATGCAGTCGATGGTTGTCCTACACGACACTCGATACTCGACTATGACGCTTTTTGTGGGCCCGCGAGGTCATCGTCCATCACTTTGATGAACAGCCGGCAGTGAGGTTAATTTGACCAGCAAGGTAGAATCTTTTTGTTTTTGTTATGGTTAATTTAACCAGCGAGCATCGAAGAGGTGGGAGGGGACTAGCATATATACTATACGTATGCATCCATGAACAAGTACACCTCACTCAGTGTCGGGACTTTTTGGTTTCCAAGGCACGTGCCACATCAAAGTTGTGAAATTGGCTATTCAAACATCACACAACACCTCTTTGGGCCACATGCATGCAGGCGGTGGTTACCCTAGGAAACTCACATGTGACGCTTCCATCTGTGGACCGACGAGGCCATCATCGATGCATGCATCACTTTGACCTACATCGGGAGAGGTTAATTAATTTCACCGTCAAGGAGGATTCTTTTTGGGTTGTATTACGGTAGAAGCATATTGTATGCATCGAATAGGGGGAAGGGGACCATCATATGTAGTATGCTTCATGAACCTCGCTCTGTGTGGGGACTTTAAGGTTTTCGAGGCATGTGCCACATCAAAGTTGTGCATTTTGGGTATTCAACATATGTTTGGCCCACATGCAAAGCGATGGTGGTTGTCCTCTCGCATCCACTTAAGCGGTTATCAGCGATATCGATGCTTTCCATCTATGGGCCCACTTGGTCTATCACTACTTTACCTGACAATGAGAGAGGTTAATTTGACTTACGAGGGGATTATTTTTTGTGTTTGTAATATGGTATATATATATAGGTCATGCTCTGGGATGACATGATACAGTTTGAGCACACACATGCATGTGTCGGCACGAATCCCTCCCATCGAGTCGAAGTGGCTAGTACCATGACACGTCATGAACCGATCTCACTCTGTGTGGGGACTGTAAAAAAATTGACGCACGCGCCACATCAGTGTTGTGAAATGGTATTCAAACATGCTTGCACGCATCACCTCCATACATATGCATGTAGTGGTTGTCTTCGAACAGTACACTCCCTCGCATGGTTATCGGTGAGAAGCCTATATATTCGTGGGCCCGCGTGGACATCCATGATCACCTTGACCGACAACAAGATAGGTTACCAAGGCAGAATCTTCCTTTGGTTCGTGTTATCATAGTATAGGTCATGATGAGATTTAGACCTAATTAAGATTGAGTGCATACTATGCACACATGCATGCGTGAATCCCCGTCATAGTCTTGAAGTGTGGTGTGACATACATATGCATCGTCAACTAACCCTCACTTAGTGTGGGGATTTTTGGTTCGAAAGAACGGTGCCACATCAAAGTCGTTCCATTCTGTATTCAAACACACCTCTCCATACATATGTTTGGGTCAAACGCATGCAGTGGTTTTCTTCGAGGACTAGCTACTTGCGTGATTATTGGCGAGCTAGCCCGTCTTCAGGGTCGCATGGACGGCCATCACTTTGACCAACAACAAGAGAGAGGTTGTATGACCAAGGTGGATTATTCTCGGACCGTTTTATGATCCATCTTGGTGAGATGCCTCTCTAGCCCGCCGACTAAAAGTGGGTGTGTGGGGGGTGGGGGTGCGGGCTGCTACTTCGCACTTTGCTAGGTGAACCTCTATGGGGGGCATGCATTCATAGCTTAGGATTCCCTTCCCGCCGACACGAGGTGGGGGGCAAGCAACACCGTGCGCTTCACGAGATAGGTGCCACATCGAAGTTGCATTTGGTATTTGAACATCAAACCACCCTTTTCATACATATATTTGGTCTACATGCATGTGTGTTCATGTTCTGACCCTCTCCCATGTCATTTTTCGCCAAATTTATGAGCATTAGACAACTCGGATGACGCAACAGACACGGTTCACTCACACTAACGGTATGCCACGCCGGTGCAGGCTCCATATCGTAAAACATGAGGAAACGTACTCTCCTATTTTTGTCTCCAAAAATAGGAATTTATAGAGTTGGAATTAGGATCAGCGGAGCCTCGTGGGCCCCACTAGTCACCAGGGTGCGCCAGAGGAGGGTGGTGCGCCCTGGTGCCTAGTGGGAAGCTTCCCCCCTCAAGTGGGTCTTGGTTCTAGTAATTTTTATTTATTCCAAAATAATTCTCCCAAAAGTTTCGTCCAAATCCGAGAACTTTTATTTCTGCACAAAAAACAACACCATGGTAGTTCTGCTGAAAACAGCGTCAGTCCGGGTTAGTTTCACCCAAATCGTGCAAATTAGAGTCCAAAACAAGAGCTAAAGCATGAGGAAAAGTAGATACAGTAGAGGCGTATCAGCGTGCTGATGGTGGGGACTGCTACTTGTGAGTTGCGTTGGGATTTCCTCAAAGTGGCAAGGATGATGCAGTACAGTGGAAGTGGCGAGGATGATGCAGTACGCCGGTGCGCCCCCGCGGGGCTATAAAATGCATTAATACACGTGTGCTGGGAATGCCAGCGACGCAACTCCTCGCATGGGAAATCGCACGCTACATACTACCCGTCTATGAAAGCGCCAATGTGACCGCGATGTAACTACTCATGCATGCGGGCACACACACTGTCGATTGTAAGAGCGCCACTTGGCACAGTGTGCCCCACGCGTCAGTAACAGCGGCGGCTAACAGTCAACACCTTTAACCAACGGCAAACCCATGTTTGGGCATTGGTGAGGATGGGTGGCATGGTGGAGGGGAAAAGTGAGCAAAATAAGTGTGTTTGGGGAAAATTGAGCAGGACTAAGCAATGAGGGGCACAGAAAACGCTATGTTTTAATCATTAAGTTTGATAAAAACCATTAATTATACTACCATTTTCTTTTATAAAATCATTAGGGTTTGCTCGTTTAATTTATTTTTAATTCAAACTACGATTCCAAATATTTTAGTTAATGTTCTCATATGTCAGAATTAAGTCTAGCATTTAATTCAAATGAATTTGGTTTATTTTCAAATTACATTTCATTGAACGAATTCAATTAAATGTGGAATTAGGGTTTCTAAGTTTCTGTGCAGAAACTACTTTATATATTTTTATATTTTTTATCAATAGTAGACAAATTTAAAGTACATTTCACTAGCTCCAAAATGCAAAAATAATCATCGAATTTGTCTTTGTAAATTAAAAGTTATGCCATATTTGGTATTTAAACTATTATGTTTGAAATTCAATTGTCAAATTTTGAAATTTATTTTTTCTAAGATTATTCTGAAACTACATTTCCTAAGGTTTAATTTGCAAAAAGAATTATTCAGTTTGGACCTCTGCATAATTAGTTATGATTGTTTGTCGTTCTAGGGGCTTTTCCACAAAACATTAATTTATTTTAATTAAACGAATTTATTCTAGATAATGTTTGGATAAGGTTGGCCACGTGGTAGTTTCCTACTGCTCGGTGCTGACTCGGGTTTTTAATAAAGACGTGATTAAAAGTACGCGTTGGATCTAGATTAGACGGTCCAAATTAGATGAGGCTCACCATGGCGGCTAGGTCATCGGACACTCGTTGCAAAACATGGGGACGGCGGCACACGGCTCGGGAGGTCATCGGGGCGGCATGCTAGGGGATTTGTTGTGCAGCGACAGGCTCGGCTAGACGCGACATGGCTCGGGGAGGTCGATGGTGGTCCTCGTCGGGGCTGGGGATGAGGAGTCAGCATCGGAAGGCTCGTTGGAGTTGCGGGTGTCTTGGGCATCGGCAGCATGCTTGATCCTGGGCAAAATTAGGTGGACCAAATCGTGAGGAAGATTAACACGAGCATGGGGAAACAGTTGGACATGGCGTGCGACCAAATGGACGGGGAGCTCACCGGAGCAAGGACTACGGGGGCATTGAAATTGTGTCTCCGGCGAAGTCGTCCATGACATGGGCTCTGGGCTAAGTGAGGGTGTCCAGGAGGGTTGCCATGGAGTGGTGGTTCAAGTGGTGGTGTGATAACTCAGAAGTATAGGGGTTCATTTGTTGTCTTTTTAGATAAGTAAGAGTGTTGAACCCAATGCCGGTGGGAAACGACACCTATGGGATCACTGGGATCCCTTCTACGGTTGGCGGGTGCGGGGTTGTGCAAAGATGGGTCTGGCGATCAGCACACAAATCGTTTACCCAGGTTCGGGCCGTGGAGACGCGTAAAACCCTAGTCCTCCTTTGATGTATATTTGGGTGTTCTTGTGTTCTTGAACTAGCTGTGGTGGCTCCCTAGTCCAAAAGATCTGAATCCCCCTCCAGTATGCCTCGGGCCTCCTTTTATAGACAAAAAGGGGTCGCCACAGTGGCACACAGCAGGTGGAAAGGTGTACAGGGGCTAAGTCTATCCCCTGGCATCGCCGGACGAACGCATTTAATGCACTACAGACGTGACGCTCTTGCTTTATTGGGGGAAGCAAAGAAGCTCGTCCTGGCTGTCGAAGCCTCGCCTGGCTTTCACGCGCGTCCAAGCTGATGAGGCGTTGTAGTGCCACGTTGGCTGGCTGCTGGGCTGGCGCGGTGGTGGAGCCTTCACGAAGATCTGCATGCCACCACGCAGGTGCTTGCTGAGTTGGTGTAGAGGCCGCGCGATGTCACGTAGATGCCTGCCCAGCTGGTCAAGCTGGCAGATGTATGGGAGCGGTGGTGGAGTCTTTGGCAGACGCAGGCCTGGCTGCGGCCCCGTGGGCATTCTCAGCAAGGGTCTTGCCGACGGCCCGACAAGGGTCTCGCTGCGGCACCATAGTTGTCCCCGGCAAGGATCATGCCGGGGGTCTCGTGGATTTCCTTGGCAAGGATCTCGCCAAGGATCGTCGTCTTCTGGTTCCCATCTGATCTTGTGTATCTATGATCTTTACAAAGATCTGCATGCCACCACGGAGGTGCCTCCCGAGCCTTGGTTCCAATATGGTTGATGGTGTTGGAACCCCTTGGGCTCAAGGGTGGCGCGCTCTGCTGGCGTCAGGCAAGTTGCCCCGGCAAGGATCTTGCCGAGGCTGCGGAAGCCACCCCGGCAAGGGTCTTGCTGAGGGAGTCCACCTCGCCCTCTTGCTCTCTTTGCGCCTCTGGTCTTGGCGTTGCTTTGGTCGTCTTGTGCTTCGGCTTCCCTCCTCTGCCCTGCTTAGTGTGGCCGTGGGCGCGACCCTGACTGCCCGTGCACAAGTAAAGGGGTGCAAAAGGCGAGCTCCTATTTTCGTACACCGACAGGAGCCCCCGGGCCTGGGCCACACATAAGCGCGACCCATTGTTGGGCTAGGCCTAGAATGGTGCGCGGGTAGGTGGGGCAGATTTTTACCGCAGTAACTTCTCCGTCCGCTCCGCTTCCCCATGACCCGCGTTGAACGCGCGATGTGGGGGTCATGCGTGACGTGGGGGTCATGCGTGGGGCAGTTTCCGCACGCATGCGTCACGTCATGGTAAAGAGGCGGCTCACGCCTTCCCCATAAAAAGAGGAAAACGCAAAGGCGCGGCTCACTTACTGAGTGGGCTCGGGTCATGGTCTTCAAGGCACCCGCGCCCCATGACCACGGGGCGGAAAACGGCCGTCTCGTCCGTCCCCTTGATTTCTATTCACCCGCCACGTGTTCCCCGTACTCTGAAGATGGTAGGAGGTGGGTGAGGGCCTTGAATGACCAGGCAGGGAAATGGGCCGCTGCTGATTGGGGCAGCGGGTCGGCCTCGATTCTCTGCGCCCCCGATGGTTGGATTGGCTGACTGGGGCGGCCGAGTCTCGAACCCGCCCCTTTATAAGAAGGGGGAGGGGGATGGCACCCCACAATCTTTCATCATCCCTCTCCTTCCACCTCGGCCCCGCTCTTTCATCTGCCTTGGCGAGAGGGGGCGCCGGTCCTTCGATGGTTGCGGCGAGGGTCCCTGCTCGACAGCACGTCCCTCCTTCCCAAAAGCCCGCGGCGGTGGAGCCGGCCACGAGAGGAAGGGGAAGGGGGCGAGGCCAAGGCCGGTGTGGCGCTCGGGGGAGAGGGGGATGGGGCGGCGCACCGGCCTTGCCTCCGCCAGTGATGCCTCATCCAATGGAGGGCCACGTCGGGGACCAGCCACATGAGTTCTTCATCAGGCTGTGTCGGCCACCACGCCGTCGTGTTCGTCTCCCTACGCCATTCACTCGGGAGATGGAGCTCGACCCGCATAGATCCTGAGGTTGCATATAAGGGGCTATGGGAACGGCGGCATGCGGGTCGATGTTGACTTTCCCGCCCCTCAGGTCATGTATCTTCGCCGCGGGTGGAAGACATTCAAATTAATGGAGAACGGCCTGCTCTCCGTCAAGGTCTTCAGAGACTCTGGAACTCGCCTGAAGTGCTGCATGGAGAGCGTCGATGACGATGAAGACTCCTCCTCAAGCGGGAGTGATGAGGAGGACAACGACAATGACGACGAGAGCGTCGAGCGAGGGCACGTCGACCTCGTCTCTGACTGACTGCGTCGCCCCTCCCTCCGCCGTGCGCTCTGCTGAGGGCCTTCCCGTCATGCTTTCCATCGGCGCGTTCCCGGTCTCCTACTTTCTGCCTTCACCTGCCGCACCTGGGAGGAAAAGGGCAAGAACGGGGATCACGGGGCGCTTATCTTTTCTAGTTTGTAAGCCTGTGGGCATTCGTTAGATTTCAAAATTTATAATCCCCTTGCTCGTGTATCCATTCCGTATGAATTGTACTTGTTTGCAATGTATGAATGGTAGGAAGGGTGTTTGCCGGGTTTCGTTTGTGTGTGGGCGAGGGCCTCACCGAGAAACGCGTCCTCATTATCTTAAGAAAAACATGGTATCCCGGCAACAGGCCTTGCCGTCCTCCTGCTCTATGGCCGGACTACGCTCACGCTCTTGGCGGAGGTAGGGGCCGATTAGGATTAGGCCTTTCGCTCGCCCTCTTCCAAACGCACTGCAACCAAGTTACGGTCCAAAGTAGATTCTTTGGACACGGGACGGAGGGGCAAGATGGTACGAGAGCGAGCAAAGCCTTATACGTTCAAGGTTCATACGGGTGCACGGAGTGGGGGGAGAAAAACTTATCTGACATTGCAGCCCCCGGCAACCTTGGCCTGCCGCGGTTGGATCCTTTTCTCTGCAGCCCCCAGCGACCTTGGTTTTCCGGGGCCGGAGCGCCGGCCCGTTCTTTTTCCTCCCAACAGCTCAGCAGAAATATACATGTACCCTGCGAACCAAACAAGATGGAAAGGAACAGAGTGACGCACACTCGACCTCTATGCTAGGGGTTAGCCGTCGCTAAGCACTATCAACCATAACCGAGGGAGAGACTTAACCTAGCATGCATGCTAAAACTTAGGGCGCCAGCGCTTCATTTATTTATGCTCAGGGTCTGCGCCTGGCTTTGTACAAAGGGTTACATGCGTTGCGGGCAGGGCTTGTGTGGTTTGTCGGGGGGCCCGGCTACCACGCCTTATGGGTAAAACTTACAAAGATGTTCGATGTTCTAGGAGTTGCTCACTGGAACGCCATATTCGGTCTCCAAGCGGACTACGCCAGGCCTGGTGACTCGTATTACCCGATAAGGGCCTTCCCACTTTGGCGTCAACTTGTTGGAATTCTTGGCCAACTGAACATACCGATGAACAAGCTCGCCTTCCTCAAAGCTTCGGGCATGAACCTTGTGGTTATGGTAGCGGCACAAGGCTTGCTGGTAGCGCACTGCTCGTACAGCCGCCCGAAGACGATCTTCCTCAAGGAGCGTTGTATCATCTTGCCGCAACTGCTCTTTCTCAAGCTCATCATAAGCGAGCACTTGAGGTGACCCGTATGTGAGTTCTGTGGGGAGAACTGCTTCTTCCCCGTAAATGAGGGAGAAAGGTGTCTGACCGGTGGCTCGATTTGGCGTCGTTCTGATTGACCAAAGAACGGCCAGTAATTCATCAATCCAGCATCGTCCGCACCTGCGTAGCCTGTAAAAAGTCCTTGTCCGAAGGCCTTGCAACACTTCAGCATTTGCCCTCTCAGCCTGGCCGTTGCTCCATGGATGTGCAACAGAAGCAAAATAGACCTTCCTGCCGAGGTCCTAGATGTACTGCATGAAGGCATGGCTCGTGAACTGTGTGCCATTGTCGGTGATGATTCTGTCTGGCACACCGAAACGGCAGACTAGCCCCTTTAAGAATTTGATGGCTGATTGTGCTGTCACCTTTCTCACTGTCTCCACCTCCGGCCACTTCCTGAACTTGTCGATTGCGACGTACAAGTACTCAAAGCCCTCGACAGCACGGGGAAAGGGGCCCAGTATGTCGAGCCCCCAGACCGAGAATGGCCAGGAGAGAGGGATTGTTTGGAACACTTGAGCTGGTTGATGAAGCTTCTTCGAATGGAACTGACACACTTCACACTTGGTTACTACTGTCGTTGCATCCTGAAGGGAAGTGGGCCAGAACAAACCTTGCCAGAATGCCTTGCCCGCAAGGGCCCTTAACCCTATGTCGGAGCCACATATGCCTCCGTGTATCTCTGTCAACAACTCCAGTCCTTCCTCCCGGGGAATGCACTTCAATTTCACACCGTTTGGCCTTTTTCTGTACAGGACGTCATCGACGAACTGATACATGGTAGACCGATGGCCTACTTTCTCCGCTTCTTCCTGCTCCTCAGGGAGTTCCCCTATTTGGAGGAATCGGACGGTATGTTGTACCCATGCCGGAGCCTGAGGCTTGACAGCAAGGACTAAGGGTACTTCCTCTGCCATGGGAGCAGCTCTCTCTAGAGCTAGGACTTGACGCCCCACCGGAGTCGGTGGCCCTATGGCTAGCTTAGTGTCCATGGCAACATCCTTGTCGGCGGCTCCTGGGAGCTCGGCGGGAAAGTACTTGTTGGGGCCTGATTTCCTTCTCTTGTCCTGCTCTGTTGATGGTTCAACGGATGGTTGAGTCAGCTAAAGCACAAAAGTACCTGGTTCCATAGGTAGTTTGAAGGCGGCGCGCTTCGACAGGTAGTTGTCGATGTTGTTCTCCACTCGGGGAACGTGCTCCACCTATATACCGTCAAAGCGCTCCTCCAGCTTACTCACCTCATCCACGTAGGCCTCCATCAACGGGCTTTGATAATCTTTGTTGACTTGCCTAACAACAAGCTGCGAATCACCCCTGACGATGAGCTTCTTGATCCCGAGGTCTGCCGCGATCTTGAGACCGGCAAGCAACCCCTCGTATTCAGCGGTGTTGTTTGTGGACATCTCCCTCGGAAAGTGCATCTGGATTACATACTTGAGGTGCTCTCCGATGGGTGCGACGAGCAGCACACCAGCACCGGCGCCTTGTAGCGAGAAAGCCCCGTCAAAGTACATAATCCAGTCACGACTCGCCTCCTTGCCAGGGAGGGTGGTCTCCCAGATCTCTTCGTCTGGCGTTGATGTCCACTCAGCAATGAACTCTACCAAGACTCTACTCAGGATTGTCGAAGTACTTTCAAACTTCAAACCAAAGCTCGACAGCTCCACGGCCCACTCCACAATCCTCCCTGTTGCGTCTCGATTATGCAATATCCGTTGCAACGGGAGGCGGGTGACGACGGTGATCTCGTGTGCTTGAAAGTAATGACGCAGCTTCCTCGAGGCCATAAGGAGGCCGACGAGCAATTTATGCACACCGGAGTACCTTGACCTAGCCCCTGCAAAAGGGAGCTGAAAAGGTAAACCAGGTACTGCATCATTTTTTTCTTCTGCAGCACTTCGTCTGGTTGCAACGGCCCTGCCCCGCAGCGTCGGACCCTGCCGGGGGCCTTGCCTCTTCGTCGACCTCCCTCTGCACCACTAGTGCGGCACTGACCACTTGGTTCGTTGCCGCCAAGTATAGCATCAACGGTTCTTGTGGTTTGGGAACAACCAGTATCGATGTAGAGGGGAGGTATTTCTTCAAATCCTGCAGCGCTACTTCGGCCTCGGGGGTCCATTCCATTGGTCCCGCCTTTTTCAAGATTTTGAAAAAGGGAAGGGCATGCTCATCAAACCTGGAGATGAATCTGCTCAGGGCGGCAACGCAACCAGTGAGCCGATACACGTCCTTAATCCTCTTGGGTGCCCTAATCTGATCAATAGCCTTGATCTTGTCTGGATTCGCCTCGATCCCACGCCGTGACACAAAGAACCGGAGAAGCTTGCCAAACGGAACGCCGAAGACATACTTCTCAGGGTTCAACTTGAGGTTCAACTTGCGCAGATTCGCAAACGTCTCTTCCAAATCTTGTACAAGTGTCGCCATGTCTTTGGTTTTGACCACTATGTCATCCATATAAGCTTCCACATTTCTTTGTACCTGGGGCTCAAAACCAATATGGACTGCCCTTGCAAATGTCGAGCCAGCACTCTTCAACCCGAAAGGCATCCGTAAAAAGCAATACGTGCCACATGGGGTGATGAACAATGTCTTCTCTTCGTCTTCTCTCACCATAAAGATTCGGTGGTACCCCGAGTAGGCGTCAAGGAATGATAATAGATCACACCCTGCCCTGGAGTCAACAATCTGGTCAATGTGCAGCAACGGGAAAGGGTCCTTGGGACAAGCCTTATTGATATCTATGTAGTCAATACACAGCCTCCACTTCCCATTCGCCTTGGGCACCACCACCGGACTGGCCAACCACGTCGGATGAAGTACTCCTCTCACCAAGCCTGCCGCTTCCAACTTCCTGATCTCCTCCGTAATGAACTCCTGTCATTCGAAAGCTTGCTTCCTGTGGTGGAATTGTCACGGCAGATGTCCTTTTGCAAGGACTTAGTCGTGGAGCCATCGCAACTAGGAAGCTTAAAGGGGTTAATCGGGACAAGGACACGCGAGGTTTATACTAGTTCAGCCCCTTACGGTGAAGGAAGGCCTACGTCTAGTTGGGTTGGAATTGCTTGAGGTTTCGATGAACAGGGAGCGAGATACACTATGTCTGGCTCTCGATCCGTTGTTTATCGCCCTAAGCCGCTGGCGGGTCCTCCCCTTATATACACGGGTTGACGCCCTGCGGCCTACAAAGTCCCGGCCGGCTCATAAACAGTGTCCGGCTCGGCGACTAGTTACTTCTACCTTACAGTACAAGTTATACCATCATGGCGGTTTATCTTTACGGGCCTCAGAGTCGCATGTGGGCCTTTAAGACTTTTAGTGAACCGCCATCTTCATGCCTTGGTCTTGGGCTTCTGATGAACCTCTATTTGCGTAACCCGGCCTCTCCTAGATGGCTTACACAAATAGTCATATCCTCAACATTAGGCCCCAGATTGATTTGAACCGGTTCATGTCAATCTTTGAAAACCTTATGAACTGGCCTTTAGTCTTCTAACTGTCGTGAAAATTGTAACCCGCCGTGACGTCATCCTCTGGCTCCGAGTTAAATCATCGTGACGTCATCTTCAATAAAACTTATATTTTAATTCATCATATCTTCAACGGATCTTTGCCTTTACTGACCCTCCCAAAAATCGAGGTGTCGGGCTGCTGGATAATGATGTCTTGGTCTCCTCGTTTCTCGCGCC